>NC_090438.1:5419354-6053104 GCF_031143425.1 Pleurodeles waltl | reverse complement strand
TCTGTATCTAGAAATGTCCCTCCCACCCACCCTGATGACAGATTGTTAGAAAGGGAGCTCAATAGATTGAGAGTGGAACAAACCAGACTGAAGCTCAAGAAGCAACAGCTGGATTTGGATAGACAGTCTTTAGAATTAGAGAAGGAAAGACAGAAGTTGGGTTTAGATACCCATGGTGGCAGCAGCAGTATTCCCCATAGTCATCCTGCGAAAGAGCATGATTCCAGGAATCTGCACAAGATAGTTCCCCCTTATAAGGAGGGGGATGACATTAACAAGTGGTTTGCTGCACTTGAGAGGGCCTGTGCTGTACAGGATGTCCCTCAAAAGCAGTGGGCTGCTATCCTATGGCTATCATTTAGTGGAAAAGGTAGGGATAGGCTCCTTACTGTAAAAGAAAATGATGCTAATAATTTCCAAGTTCTTAAGAATGCACTCCTGGATGGTTATGGCTTAACCACTGAACAGTACAGGATAAAGTTCAGAAAGACCAAAAAGGAGTCTTCACAAGACTGGGTTGATTTCATTGACCATTCAGTGAAGGCCTTGGAGGGGTGGTTACATGGCAGTAAAGTTACTGATTATGAAAGCCTGTATAACACAATCCTGAGAGAGCATATACTTAATAATTGTGTGTCTGATTTGTTGCACCAGTACCTGGTAGACTCTGATCTGACCTCTCCCCAAGAATTGGGAAAGAAGGCAGACAAATGGGTCAGAACAAGGGTGAACAGAAAAGTTCATACAGGGGGTGACAAAGATGGCAATAAGAAGGAAGATGGTGAAAAATCTCAAGATAAGCATGGGGATAAGGGTAAAACCAAAGATCCCACTTCAAATCTTAAACACTCTTCAGAGGGTGGGGATAAAACAAATTCTTCCTCTTCTTCCCAACCTGCACACATTAAAAAGCCTTGGTGCTTTGTGTGTAAAAACAGAGGCCATAGGCCAGGGGATAAGTCCTGTACAGGTAAACCCCCTGAGCCTACCACCACTAATACATCAAGCTCTAGTGCCCCTAGCAGTAGTGGTACTAGTGGTGGGACTGCTGGCAACAGTCAAGCAAAGGGTGTAGTTGGGTTCACTTATGGGTCCATAGTGGAAACTGATGTAATCAGTCCCAAGACAGTTTCTGTCACACCTAGTGGCATTGGCCTTGCCACACTGGCTGCTTGTCCCCTTACAATGGATAAGTACAGGCAGACAGTTTCAATAAATGGTGTTGAGGCCTTGGCCTACAGGGACACAGGTGCCAGTTTCACTTTGGTGACTGAAAACCTAGTGCCTCCTGAACAACACATCATTGGACAACAGTATAAGATTATTGATGTCCATAACTCCACTAAGTTTCTTCCCTTAGCTATAATTCAGTTTAGTTGGGGTGGAGTTACTGGCCCTAAGCAGGTGGTGGTATCACCTAGCTTACCTGTAGACTGTTTCTTAGGTAATGACATAGAGGCCTCAGGTTGGGCTGATGTAGAGTTTTATGCCCATGCAGCCATGCTGGGCATCCCTGAGGAATTGTTCCCTCTCATTTCAAGTGAAATGAAAAAGCAAAGGAGAGAAGGCCTGAAAACTCAGGATCCCTCTCCATCAACAGGTAAAAAGGGTATCACAGTATCCCCTAACCACCCTACCATTCAGGATACCATTCCTGTGGTGGGAGAAACCTCTCCTGGGGTGGCACCTGTTCCAAGGGAATCATCAGCTGGCAAAGCTGGACTCCCTGAGGTGGAAGTACCTCTCTGTGGGATAACTAACATTGGTGAGAAAAACAGCACCATTTTAGTTAACATGGAGCATCCCTCCAACCCTCCCAGTGAAACTTTAGTGCAGAAACCCTGCACTTCCTCACAACACTTAGGACAGCATCCCTGCCCTAGTGTGGAGCTCATAGGACAGCATCCCTGCCCTGCTCCAACTCAAGAGAAACAGCATCCCTGTTCTCTCTTCCAGCCAGATGGACAAAGTTTTTGCCCAGCTATGGCTTTTCTGAGACAGCATCCCTGTCTGGCATTTCCATCACTACAAATAGGTTCAGTGGACAATTCCCACTGCTCTAAACTAAAACTTACTGATAGAAACTCTGAAAATACATCTTCACATTGTTGCTTAGCTAAAAAACTTCAAACAGGGTGGTTTACATCCCCACAGGGAAGTAACCATATAGTGGATGATAAAGGGAGTAACCAGTCTATTGCAGAGCTACTCTCTACTTATCACCACTTAGACAATAAAGTCTCAACTGGCCAAGGTTAGCCTTATTGTCCTTCGTTTGGGGGGGGGTTGTGTGAGAAGGTAGCCTCTTTCTAGCCTTGTTACCCCCACTTTTGGCCTGTTTGTGAGTGTATGTCAGGGTGTTTGTCACTGTTTTCACTGTCTCACTGGGATCCTGATAACCAGGCCTCAGTGCTCATAGTGAAAACACTATGTTTTCAGTATGGTTGTTATGTGTCACTGGGATCCTGCTGGTCAGGACCCCAGTGCTCATAGGTTTGTGGCCTATATGTATGTGTCACTGGGACCCTGTCACACAGGGCCCCAGTGCTCATAGGTGTGCATGTATATGTTCCCTGTGTGGTGCCTAACTGTCTCACTGAGGCTCTGCTAACCAGAACCTCAGTGGTTATGCTCTCTCATTACTTTCAAATTGTCACTAACAGGCTAGTGACCAATTTTACCAATTTACATTGGCTTACTGGAACACCCTTATAATTCCCTAGTATATGGTACTGAGGTACCCAGGGTATTGGGGTTCCAGGAGATCCCTATGGGCTGCAGCATTTCTTTTGCCACCCATAGGGAGCTCTGACAATTCTTACACAGGCCTGCCACTGCAGCCTGAGTGAAATAACGTCCACGTTATTTCACAGCCATTTTACACTACACTTAAGTAACTTATAAGTCACCTATATGTCTAACCTTTACCTGGTAAAGGTTAGGTGCAAAGTTACTTAGTGTGAGGGCACCCTGGCACTAGCCAAGGTGCCCCCACATTGTTCAGAGCCAATTCACTGAACTTTGTGAGTGCGGGGACACCATTACACGCGTGCACTACATATAGGTCACTACCTATATGTAGCTTCACCATGGTAACTCCGAATATGGCCATGTAACATGTCTATGATCATGGAATTGCCCCCTTTATGCCATCCTGGCATTGTTGGTACAATTCCATGATCCCAGTGGTCTGTAGCACAGACCCTGGTACTGCCAAACTGCCCTTCCTGGGGTTTCACTGCAGTTGCTGCTGCTGCCAACCCCTCAGACAGGCATCTTCCCTCCTGGGGTCCAGCCAGGCCTGGCCCAGGATGGCAGAACAAAGAACTTCCTCTGAGAGAGGGTGTGACACCCTCTCCCTTTGGAAAATGGTGTGAAGGCAGGGGAGGAGTAGCCTCCCCCAGCGTCTGGAAATGCTTTGTTGGGCACAGAGGTGCCCAATTCTGCATAAGCCAGTCTACACCGGTTCAGGGACCCCTTAGCCCCTGCTCTGGCGCGAAACTGGGCAAAGGAAAGGGGAGTGACCACTCCCCTGACCTGCACCTCCCCTGGGAGGTGTCCAGAGCTCCTCCAGTGTGCTCCAGACCTCTGCCATCTTGGAAACAGAGGTGCTGCTGGCACACTGGACTGCTCTGAGTGGCCAGTGCCACCAGGTGACGTCAGAGACTCCTGCTGATAGGCTCCTTCAGGTGTTAGTAGCCTTTCCTCTCTCCTAGGTAGCCAAACCCTCTTTTCTGGCTATTTAGGGTCTCTGTCTCTGGGGAAACTTTAGATAACGAATGCATGAGCTCAGCCGAGTTCCTCTGCATCTCTCTCTTCACCTTCTGATAAGGAATCGACCGCTGACCGCGCTGGAAGCCTGCAAACCTGCAACATAGTAGCAAAGACGACTACTGCAACTCTGTAACGCTGATCCTGCCGCCTTCTCGACTGTTTTCCTGCTTGTGCATGCTGTGGGGATAGCCTGCCTCCTCTCTGCACCAGAAGCTCCGAAGAAATCTCCCGTGGGTCGACGGAATCTTCCCCCTGCAACCGCAGGCACCAAAAAGCTGCATTACCGGTCCCTTGGGTCTCCTCTCAGCACGACGAGCGAGGTCCCTCGAATCCAGCGACTCTGTCCAAGTAACCCCCACAGTCCAGTGACTCTTCAGCCCAAGTTTGGTGGAGGTAAGTCCTTGCCTCACCTCGCTGGGCTGCATTGCTGGGAACCGCGACTTGGCAGCTACTCCGGCCCCTGTGCACTTCCGGCGGAAATCCTTCATGCACAGCCAAGCCTGGGTCCACGGCACTCTAACCTGCATTGCACGACTTTCTAAGTTGGTCTCAGGCGACGTGGGACTCCTTTGTGCAAATTCGGCGAGCACCGTTTCACGCATCCTCCTAGTGCCTGTTTCTGGCACTTCCTTGGGTGCTACCTGCTTCAGTGAGGGCTCTTTGTCTTGCTCGACGTCCCCTCTCTCTGCAGGTCCAATTTGCGACCTCCTGGTCCCTCCTGGGCCCCAGCAGCGTCCAAAAACGCCAAACGCACGATTTGCGTGTAGCATGGCTTGTTGGTGTCCATCCGGCGGGAAAACACTTCTGCACGACTCTCCAAGGCGTGGGGGATCCATCCTCCAAAGGGGAAGTCTCTAGCCCTTGTCGTTCCTGCAGTATTCACAGTTCTTCAGCCTAGGAAGAGCTTCTTTGCACCAACCGCTGGCATTTCTTGGGCATCTGCCCATCTCCGAGTTGCTTGTGACTTTTGGACTTGGTCCCCTTGTTCCACAGGTACCCTCAGTCAGGAATCCATCGTTGTTGCATTACTGATTTGTGTTTTCCTTGCATTTTCCCTCTAACACGACTATTTTGTCCTTAGGGGAACTTCAGTGCACTTTGCACTCACTTTTCAGGGTCTTGGGGAGGGTTATTTTTCTAACTCTCACTATTTTCTAATAGTCCCAGCGACCCTCTACAAGGTCACATAGGTTTGGGGTCCATTCGTGGTTCACATTCCACTTTTGGAGTATATGGTTTGTGTTGCCCCTATCCCTATGTTTCCCCATTGCATCCTATTGTAACTATACATTGTTTGCACTGTTTTCTAAGACTATACTGCATATTTTTGCTATTGTGTATATATATCTTGTGTATATTTCCTATCCTCTGACTGAGGGTACACTCTAAGATACTTTGGCATATTGTCATAAAAATAAAGTACCTTTATTTTTAGTATAACTGTGTATTGTGTTTTCTTATGATATTGTGCATATGACACTAAGTGGTACTGTAGTAGCTTCACACGTCTCCTAGTTCAGCCTAAGCTGCTCTGCTAAGCTACCATTATCTATCAGCCTAAGCTGCTAGACACCCTATACACTAATAAGGGATAACTGGGCCTGGTGCAAGGTGCAAGTACCCCTTGGTACTCACTACAAGCCAGTCCAGCCTCCTACACTGGGGCCCTGGGTTACCAGGGTCCCAGTGACACATACAACTAAAACAACATATATACAGTGAAAAATGGGGGTAACATGCCAGGCAAGATGGTACTTTCCTACACAACCCCCCCCCAAACGAAGGACAATAACACTAGCCATGACCTGATGAGTCTTCATTGTCTAAGTGGAAATATCTGGAGAGTCCATCTGCATTGGAGTGGCTACTCCCAGGTCTGTGTTCCACTGTATAGTCCATTCCCTGTAGGGATATGGACCACCTCAACAATTTAGGATTTTCACCTTTCATTTGTTTTAGCCAAAGTAGAGGTTTGTGGTCTGTCTGAACAATGAAGTGAGTGCCAAACAGGTATGGCCTCAACTTCTTCAGTGCCCAGACCACAGCAAAGGCCTCCCTCTCAATGGCAGACCAACGCTTTTCTCTAGGGGTCAACCTTCTACTAATAAAAGCAACAGGTTGATCCTGGCCCTCAGAATTAAGTTGTGATAGGACTGCCCCTACTCCTAATTCAGATGCATCAGTTTGGACATAGAATTGTTTAGAGTAACAAGGGCTTTTCAGGACAGGTGCAGAGCACATGGCCTGCTTCAGCTCCTCAAAAGCTTTCTGACAGTTTGCTGTCCATAATACCTTTTTAGGCATTTTCTTGGATGTGAGGTCATTAAGAGGGTCTGCAATGGAGCCATAGTTCTTAATGAACCTCCTGTAATACCCAGTGAGGCCTAGGAAGGCTCTCACCTGAGTCTGAGTGGTAGGGGGAATCCAATCAATAATTGTTTGGATTTTCCCCTGAAGTGGTGCAATCTGTTCCCCACCAACAAGGTGTCCCAGATAAACCACCTTACCCTGCCCTATCTGGCACTTTGAAGCCTTGATAGTGAGGCCTGCCTTTTGCAGGGCCTCCAAAACTTTCCATAGGTGGACCAGGTGATCATCCCAACTGGAGCTAAAGACAGCTATATTGTCCAAATATGCTGCACTGAAAGCTTCCAGCCCTTGCAGGACTGTGTTCACCAACCTCTGAAAAGTGGCAGGTGCATTTTTCAAACCAAAAGGCATTACAGTAAACTGGTAATGTCCTCCAATGGTTGAAAATGCTGTCTTAGGTTTAGCATCTTCTGACAATTTGATCTGCCAATACCCTACAGTCAAGTCAAAAGTGCTTAGATACTTGGCAGATGCCAGTGTATCTATGAGCTCATCTGCCCTGGGTATAGGGTGAGCATCAGTTTTGGTTACCAAGTTGAGACCTCTATAGTCTACACAAAACCGCATTTCCTTCTTTCCATCTTTGGAATGAGATTTTGCTACAAGTAACACAAGAGAAGCCCATGGACTTTCAGAGTTCTCAACCACTCCTAGTTCTAACATTTTCTGCACCTCTTGCTTTATGCAGTCCCTGACATGGTCAGGCTGCCTATAGATCTTACTTTTGACAGGTAAACTGTCTCCAGTATCTATAGTGTGCTCACACCAATAAGTGGTACCTGGCACAGTAGAGAAGAGTTCAGAGAATTGATCTAGGAGATTTATGCAATTATCTTTCTGCTCAGCAGTAAGACAATCAGCCAAAACTACACCTTCCACAAGAGCATCTTGTTCTGTGGAAGAGAAGAGATCAGGTAGAGGATCACTGTCTTCTTCCTGTCCCTCATCAGTTGCCATGAGCAGGGTGAGATCAGCCCTGTCATAGTAGGGTTTCAGGCGGTTGACATGGAGCACCCTAAGGGGACTCCTGGCAGTGCCTAAGTCAACTAAATAGGTGACTTCTCCCTTCTTTTCAACAATTGTGTGGGGACCACTCCATTTGTCTTGGAGTGCTCTTGGGGCCACAGGCTCCAAGACCCACACTTTCTGCCCTGGTTGGTACTGAACCAAAACAGCCTTCTGATCATGCCATTGCTTCTGGAGCTCTTGGCTGGCCTGAAGGTTTTTACTGGCCTTTTTCATGTACTCAGCCATCCTTGATCTGAGGCCAAGTACATAATCCACAATATCCTGCTTAGGAGCTTTTAAAGGTTGTTCCCAACCCTCCTTTACAAGTGTGAGTGGACCCCTAACAGGGTGTCCAAAAAGAAGTTCAAAGGGGCTGAAGCCCACTCCTTTCTGGGGTACCTCCCTGTAGGCAAAAAGGAGGCATGGTAGAAGGATATCCCATCTCCTGCGGAGTTTTTCAGGGAGACCCATAATCATGCCTTTGAGAGTTTTATTAAATCTCTCCACCAGTCCATTTGTTTGTGGATGATAGGGTGTTGTGAACTTGTACGTTACACCACACTCCTTCCACATGGCCTTTAAGTATGCAGACATGAAATTGCTTCCCCTGTCTGATACTACTTCCTTTGGGAAGCCCACCCTGGAAAATATTCCCAGGAGGGCCTTTGCCACTGCAGGTGCTGTAGTGGTCCTTAAAGGAATAGCTTCAGGATATCTTGTGGCATGGTCCACTACCACCAAGATAAATCTATTGCCTGAAGCAGTAGGAGGGTCAAGGGGGCCAACTATGTCAACCCCTACCCTTTCAAAGGGAACCCCAACCACAGGCAGTGGAATAAAGGGTGCCTTTGGGGTGCCACCTGTCTTGCCACTGGCTTGACAGGTTTCACAGGACTTACAAAATTCCTTTGTGTCCTCAGACATCCTAGGCCAATGAAACAATGGAACCAATCTGTCCCAAGTTTTCATTTGACCCAGGTGTCCAGCTAGGGGAATGTCATGTGCCAGGGTTAGGAGGAACTTTCTGTACTCCTGAGGAATCACTAATCTCCTGGCAGCTCCAGGTTTAGGATCCCTATGCTCAGTGTACAAGAGGTTGTCCTCCCAGTAAACTCTGTGAGAGTCACTGACATCCCCATTAGCCTGTTTGACAGCTTGCTGTCTGAGACCCTCTAATGTGAGACAGGTTTGCTGTGCCACACTCAGCTCCTCTCTGGCAGGCCCCCCTTCACCCAAAAGCTCAGCAGTGTCTGCTTCCAGCTCCTCTGGTGTAGGTTCTGCACAGGGAGGGAATTCTTCTTCCTCAGAAGTTGAATCCACTGTAGAGGGAGGGATAGTAGGAAGTGGTTTGCTTCTACTAGCCCTAGCTTTAGGGAGCACTTGGTCCATTGTTCCAGGATCCAAGCTTCCCTGTCCTTTTTGCTTTTTGGCCTGAGCCCTTGTCAAAGCAAACATATGCCCTGGGATGCCCAGCATTGCTGCATGGGCCTCCAACTCAACATCTGACCAAGCTGATGTCTCCAAATTATTCCCTAATAGACAGTCTACAGGTAAATCTGAAGCTACCACAACTTTCTTTGGACCAGTAACCCCCCCCCAGTTGAGATTAACAACAGCCATGGGGTGGCTAAGTGTGTTGTTGTGAGCATCGGTTACTTGGTACTGGTGACCAAGTAGGTGTTGTTCAGGGTGGACCAGTTTCTCTATGACCATAGTCACACTGGCACCAGTGTCCCTGTAGGCCTGAACCTCAACACCATTTATTAGGGGTAGTTGCTTGTACTTATCCATATTAAGTGGACAAGCAACTAAGGTGGCTAAATCAATAGCCCCCTCAGAGACTAACACAGCCTCTTTGGCCTCCCTAACAAGGCCAACCCCAACTAAGTTACCAATAGTGAGCCCAGCTACTCCCTTGGATTGGCTATTAGTAGGTTTGCTCCCACCACCACTGCTATTAGTAGGGACACTAGGGGTAGCAGTAGGGGTTGTAGTGGTAGGAGCATTGGTGCCTTTCTTTGGACAACTGGGATCTGTTGTCCAATGGCCTTTTATTTTACATAAATAGCACCATGGTTTCTTTTCCTTGTTCTGATTAAAAGAGGATTTGGGCCCACCACCCCCACCAGAGTGTTTTTGTGGGCCTGATGAAGACTCATTTTTAGATTTGTCCCCACCCTTGTCAGAAGACTTACCATCCTTCTTTTTGTTGCCATCTTTGTCACCCCCTGTATGAACTTTTCTGTTCACCCTTGTTCTGACTCATTTGTCTGCCTTCTTTCCCAATTCTTGGGGAGAGGTCAGATCAGAGTCCACCAAGTACTGGTGCAACAAATCAGACACACAATTATTAAGAATATGCTCTATCAGGATCAAGTTATACAGGCTGTCATAATCAGTAACTTTACTGCCATGTAACCACCCCTCCAAGGCCTTCACTGAATGGTCAATGAAATCAACCCAGTCTTGTGAAGACTCCTTTTTGGTCTCTCTGAACTTTATCCTGTACTGTTCAGTGGTTAAGCCATAACCATCCAGGAGTGCATTCTTAAGAACTTGGAAATTATTAGCATCATTTTCTTTCACAGTAAGGAGCCTATCCCTACCTTTTCCACTAAATGATAGCTATAGGATAGCAGCCCACTGCCTTTGAGGGACATCCTGTACAACACAGGCCCTCTCAAGTGCAGCAAACCACTTGTTAATGTCATCCCCCTCCTTATAAGGGGGAACTATCTTATGCAGATTCCTGGAATCATGCTCTTTTGCAGGATGACTATGGGCAATACTGCTGCTGCCACCATGGGTTTCTAAACCCAGTTTCTGTCTCTCCTTCTCTACTTCTAAAGTCTGTCTATCCAAATCCAGCTGTTGCTTCTTGAGCTTCAGTCTGGTTTGTTCCACTCTCAATCTATTGAGCTCCCTTTCTAACAATCTGTCATCAGGGTGGGTGGGAGGGACATGCCTTGAAACAGAAGTATGGTGAGAATGGACAGAAGGAGACCTGTTACTTACAGAAGCCACCCTAACAGCTTGGCTAACAGAAACATCACTACCAGTATGGTGAGAATAAATGCTTTTGCTATGATGTGAGACAACACTATTTATATGGTGTGGCTCATCATCATTACCAACTATGCTAGACTGTCTAGTAATGGGCAGGCTAGGAAGTTTCTTTCCTGAATCTTTTCCTGGGGGAGTCCCTGGATCAGATTGAGAACCATTAGCTACTTTTTCAACAGAATGGGCACTTATGGCCTTATCCTGTACTCTAAGCATGTTAATTAACAGTTCTAAGGAAGGATTCTTCCCTACACTCAAACCTCTCTCTATGCAGAGATTCCTTGCTCCTTTCCAGCTAAGGTGATCATATGCAAGTTTGGACAGATCAACATTTTGGCCTGTGCCAGACATTTTTTAGAGAGAGTTAAAGTGATAGTAAAAGATAAAAAGTTTGTCAGAGCTTTTAGAAAGACAGAGAAAAAAATATTTGTAAACTTTTTAGAACTTTTTAGAAAGTTAGAAGTACTTTTCAGCACTTAGAAAAGAGTGAAAAGAGGAAATGCAAAACTTTTTGGCCATGTGTATATACACTGACCTTGTTTTGTATATTTTTCTCTTATGAAAAGTACAATGACAAGAGTGGTAAGTAGTCTCAAAGCACTTATCCCACCACTGCACAACCAATGTAGGAGGCTGGACTGGCTTGTAGTGAGTACCAAGGGGTACTTGCACCTTGCACCAGGCCCAGATATCCCTTATTAGTGTATAGGGTGTCTAGCAGCTTAGGCTGATAGATAATGGTAGCTTAGCAGAGCAGCTTAGGCTGAACTAGGAGACGTGTGAAGCTACTACAGTACCACTTAGTGTCATATGCACAATATCATAAGAAAACACAATACACAGTTATACTAAAAATAAAGGTACTTTATTTTTATGACAATATGCCAAAGTATCTTAGAGTGTACCCTCAGTGAGAGGATAGGAAATATACACAAGATATATATACACAATAGCAAAAATATGCAGTATAGTCTTAGAAAACAGTGCAAACAATGTATAGTTACAATAAGATGCAATGGGGAAACATAGGGATAGGGGCAACACAAACCATATACTCCAAAAGTGGAATGCGAACCACGAATGGACCCCAAACCTATGTGACCTTGTAGAGGGTCGCTGGGACTATTAGAAAATAGTGAGAGTTAGCAAAATAACCCTCCCCAAGACCCTGAAAAGTGAGTGCAAAGTGCACTAAAGTTCCCCTAAGGACAAAGAAGTCGTGTTAGAGGAATAATGCAGGAAAGACACAAACCAGCAATGCAACAACTGTGGATTTCCAATCTAGGGTACCTGTGGAACAAGGGGACCAAGTCCAAAAGTCACAAGCAAGTCGGAGATGGGCAAATGCCCAGGAAATGCCAGCTGCGGGTGCAAAGAAGCTTCTACTGGACAGAAGAAGCTGAGGTTTCTGAAGGAACGAAAAGGTCTAGAGACTTCCCCTTTGGTGGACGGATATCTCTCGCCGTGGAGAGTCGTGCAGAAGTGTTGTCCCGCCGAAAGAACGCCAACAAGCCTTGCTAGCTGCAAATCATGCGGTTACCGTTTTTGGACGCTGCTGAGGCCCAGGAGGGACCAGGAGGTCGCAAATTGGACCAGCAGAGAGAAGGGACGTCGAGCAAGACAAGGAGCCCTCACTGAAGCAGGTAGCTCCCGGAGAAGTGCCAGAAATAGGCACTACAAGGATGCATGAAACGGTGCTCGCCGAAGTTGCACAAAGGAGTCTCACGTCGCCGGAGACCAACTTAGAAAGTCGTACAATGCAGGTTAGAGTGCCGTGGACCCAGGCTTGGCTGTGCACAAAGGATTTCCGCTGGAAGTGCACAGGGGCCGGAGTAGCTGCAAAGTCGCGGTTCCCAGCAATGCAGCCCAGCGAGGTGAGGCAAGGACTTACCTCCACCAAACTTGGACTGAGGAGTCACTGGACTGTGGGGGTCACTCGGACAGAGTCGCTGGATTCGAGAGACCTCGCTCGTCGTGCTGAGAGGAGACCCAAGGGACCGGTAATGCAGCTTTTTGGTGCCTGCGGTTGCAGGGGGAAGATTCCGTCGACCCACGGGAGATTTCTTCGGAGATTCTGGTGCAGAGAGGAGGCAGACTACCCCCACAGCATGCACAAGCAGGAAAACAGTCGAGAAGGCGGCAGGATCAGCGTTACAGAGTTGCAGTAGTCGTCTTTGCTACTATGTTGCAGGTTTGCAGGCTTCCAGCGCAGTCAGCAGTCGATTCCTTATCAGAAGGTGAAGAGAGAGATGCAGAGGAACTCGGCTGAGCTCATGCATTCGTTATCTAAAGTTTCCCCAGAGACAGAGACCCTAAATAGCCAGAAAAGAGGGTTTGGCTACCTAGGAGAGAGGATAGGCTAGCAACACCTGAAGGAGCCTATCACAAGGAGTCTCTGACGTCACCTGGTGGCACTGGCCACTCAGAGCAGTCCAGTGTGCCAGCAGCACCTCTGTTTCCAAGATGGCAGAGGTCTGGAGCACACTGGAGGAGCTCTGGACACCTCCCAGGGGAGGTGCAGGTCAGGGGAGTGGTCACTCCCCTTTCCTTTGTCCAGTTTCGCGCCAGAGCAGGGCTAAGGGGTCCCCTGAACCGGTGTAGACTGGCTTATGCAGAATTGGGCACCTCTGTGCCCAACACAGCATTTCCAGAGGCTGGGGGAGGCTACTCCTCCCCTGCCTTCTCACCATATTCCAAAGGGAGAGGGTGTCACACCCTCTCTCAGAGGAAGTTCTTTGTTCTGCCATCCTGGGCCAGGCCTGGCTGGACCCCAGGAGTGCAGATGCCTGTCTGAGGGGTTGGCAGCAGCAGCAGCTGCAGTGAAACCCCAGGAAGGGCAGTTTGGCAGTACCAGGGTCTGTGCTACAGACCACTGGGATCATGGGATTGTGCCAACTATGCCAGGATGGCATAGAGGGGGCAATTCCATGATCATAGACATGTTACATGGCCATATTCGGAGTTACCATTGTGAAGCTACATATAGGTAGTGACCTATATGTAGTGCACGCGTGTAATGGTGTCCCCGCACTCACAAAGTTCAGGGAATTGGCTCTGAACAATGTGGGGGCACCTTGGCTAGTGCCAGGGTGCCCTCACACTAAGTAACTTTGCACCTAACCTTTACCAGGTAAAGGTTAGACATATAGGTGACTTATAAGTTACTTAAGTGCAGTGTAAAATGGCTGTGAAATAACGTGGACGTTATTTCACTCAGGCTGCAGTGGCAGGCCTGTGTAAGAATTGTCAGAGCTCCCTATGGGTGGCAAAAGAAATGCTGCAGCCCATAGGGATCTCCTGGAACCCCAATACCCTGGGTACCTCAGTACCATATACTAGGGAATTATAAGGGTGTTCCAGTAAGCCAATATGAATTGGTAAAATTGGTCACTAGCCTGTTAGTGACAATTTGTACAGAGAGAGCATAACCACTGAGGTTCTGGTTAGCAGAGCCTCAGTGAGACAGTTAGGCACCACACAGGGAACACATACATATAGGCCACAAACTTATGAGCACTGGGGTCCTGACTAGCAGGGTCCCAGTGACACATAACAAACATACTGAAAACATAGGGTTTTCACTATGAGCACTGGTCCCTGGCTAGCAGGATCCCAGTGAGGCAGTGAAAACACCCTGACATACACTCACAAACAGGCCAAAAGTGGGGGTAATAAGGCTAGAAAGAGGCTACTTTCTCACAACTAATTTTACCAATTCTCATTGGCACAGTGGAACACCCTTATAATTCCCTTGTATATGGTACGTAGGTACTCAGGGTACTGGGGTTCCAGGAGATCCCTATGGGCTGAAGCATTTCTTTTGCCACCCATAGGGAGCTCAGACAATTCTTACACAGGCCTGCCATTGCAGCCTGAGTGAAGTAACGTCCACGTTATTTCACAGCCATTTTCACAGCACAGAAGTAACTTATAAGTCAACTATATGTCTAACCCTCACTTGGTGAAGGTTAGGTGTCAAGTTACTTAGTGTGTGGGCACCCTGGCACTAGCCAAGGCGCCCCCACATTGTTCAGGGCAAATTCACAGAACTTTGTGAGTGCGGGGACACCATTACACGTGTGCACTACATATAGGTCACTACCTATATGTAGCATCACAATGGTAGCTCTGAACATGGCCATATAACATGTCTAGGATCATGGAATTGTTATCCCAATACCATCCTGGTATTGGGGGGACAATTCCATGCATCCCCGGGTCTCTAGCACAGAACCCGGGTACTGCCAAACTGCCTTTCCGGGTCTCCACTGCAGCTGCTGCCAACCTCTCAGACAGGTTTATGCCCCCCCCCGGGCCTGGGCAGCCTCGTCCCAGTTAGGCAGAACAAAGGATTTCCTCTGAGAGAGGGTGTTACACCCTCTCCCTTTAGAAATAGGTTTGAAGGGCTGGGGAGGAGTAGCCTCCCCCAGCCTCTGCAAATGCTTTGATGGGCAGAGATGGTGCCCATCTCTGCATAAGCCAGTCTACACCGGTTCAGGCCAGCCCTGCTCTGGCGCGAAACTGACAAAAGGAAAGGGGAGTGACCACTCCCCTGACCAGTACCTCCCAGGGGAGGTGCCCAAAGCTCCACCAGTGTGTCCCAGACCTCTGCCATCTTGGATTTAGAGGTGTTGGGGGCACAATGGACTACTCTGAGTGGCCAGTGCCAGCAGGTGATGTTAGAGGCCCATCCTGATAGGTGCTTACCTCTCTTGGTAGCCAAACCTCCTTTCTCAGAAGCCAAACCTCCTTTTCTGGCCATTTATGGTCTCTCCTCTGGGCTATTCCTCAGATAACGAATGCAAGAATTCACCAGAGTTCCTCTGCACTTCCCTCTTCGACTTCTGCCAAGGATCAACCGCTGACTTCTCCAGGACGCCTGCAAAACCGCAACAAAGTAGCAAGAAGACTACCAGCAACATTGTAGCACCTCATCCTGCTGACTTTCTCAACTGTTTCCTGGTGGTGCGTGCTCTGAGTGCTGTCTGCCTTCATCCTGCACTGGAAGCCAAGAAGAAATCTCCTGTGGGTCGCCGGAATCTTCCCCCTGCCAACGCAGGCACCAAACGTCTGCATCACCGGTCCTCTGGGTCCCCTCTCATCCTGACGAGTGTGGTCCCTGGAACACAGGAGCTGGGTAAAAGTGTCTGCCACAGTCCAGTGGTCCTTCTGTCCAAATTTGGTGGAGGTAAGTCCTTGCCTCCCCACGCCAGACAGCAAACCTGTGTACTGCGTGATTTGCAGCTGCTCCGGCTTCTGTGCACTTTTCCAAAGATTCCATTGTGCACATCCTAGCCTGGGTCCCCAGCACTCCGTCCTGCATTGCCCAACTCGCTGAGTTGAAATCCGACATTGTGGGACCCTCCTTTTGTGACTCTGAGTTCACATATCTTCTAAGTGCCTCTTCCGGTACTTCTGCGGGTGCTGCATGCTTCTGCAGGGGCTCTCTGAGTTGCTGAGCGCCCCCTCTGTCTCCTCCTCTAAGGGGCGACATCCTGGTCCTTCCTGGTTCCCAGCAGCACCCAAAATTCTCAATGTGACTCTTGCAGCTAGCAAGGCTTATTTGCGGTATTTCTGCCTGGAAACAATTCTGCAACCTCCGGCACACAGTAGGACATCTTCCATCCAAAGGAGAAGTTCCGAGCCCTTTTTGTTGTTTCAGAATCTTCGGCTTCTTCCACCTGGAGGCAGCCCTTTCGCACCTTCATCCACTGTTTTGTGGGCTCCTGCCGCCCCCGGACACTTGCGTGACTCTTGGACTTGGTCCCCGTCCTTTACAGGTCCTCAGGTCCAGGAATTCGTCTTCAGTGTTTTTTTGGTGCTTGTGGTTCTTGCAGAATCCCCTATCACGACTATTCTGTTTTTCTGGGGTAATAGGTTATCTTTACTCCTACTTTCAGGGTCTTGGGTTGGGGTACCTTGGACACCCTTACTGTTTTCTTACAGTCCCAGTGACCCTCTACAACCTACACTAGGTCTGGGGTCCATTCGTGGTTCGCATTCCACTTTTGGAGTATATGGTTTATGTTGCCCCTAGGCTTATTTCTACCTATTACATTCTATTGCGATTCTACATTGTTTGCACTACTTTTCTTACTGTTACTTACCTGTTTTGGGTTTGTGTAAATATAATTTGTGTATATTACTTACCTCCTCAGTGAGGGTATCCTCTGAGATACTTTTGGCATATTGGGGGTCATTCTGAGTCTGGCGGGCGGCGGAGGCCGCCCGCCAGACTTCCCCCACCAAAATACCGCTCCGCGGTCGAAAGACCGCTGAGGGTATTTTGGCTTTTGCACTGGGCTGGTGGGCGACCGCCAGCCCAGTGCAAAAGAACCTTCCCACGAGGACGAGGTGGGAAGGTGCGACGGGTGCAGTGGCACCTGTCGCGTATTTCAGTGTCTGCAATGCAGACACTGAAATACAAAGTGGGGCCCTCTTACGGGGGCCCCTGCAGTGCCCATGCCATTGGCATGGGCACTGCAGGGGCCCCCAGGAGCCCCACGACAACCCATACCGCCATCCTGTTCCTGAACAGGATGGCGGTATGGGCTGTCAGAATCCCCATGGCGGCGGAGCGCGCTCCGCCGCCATGGAGGATTCATATGGGTAGCGGAAAACCGTCGGGAGACCGCCGGTTTTCCGCATCTGACCGCGGCCAAACTGCCGCGGTCAGAATGCCCTGCGGGGCACCGCCGGCCTGTCGGCGGTGCTCCCGCCGACCCTGGCCCCGGCGGTTCCTTACCGCCGGGGTCATAATCAGGCCCATTGTCTCTAAAATAAAGTACTTTTATTTTTAGTAACTCTGAGTATTGTGTTTTCTTATGATATTGTGCTATATGATATAAGTGGCATAGTAGGAGCTTTGATGTCTTCTAGTTCAGCCTAAGCTGCTTTACCATAGCTACTTCTAACAGTCTAAGCTGCTAGAAACACCTCTATTCTACTAATAAGGGATAACTGGACCTGGCACAAGGTGTAAGTACCACAAGGTACCCACTATAAGCCAGGCCAGCCTCCTGCAGAGGCCCATCCTGATAGGTACTTACCTGACTAGGTGGCCAATCCTCCTCTGAGGGCTATTTAGGGTCTCTCCTGTGGGCTCCTCTGCAGATAACAAATGCAAGAGCTCACCAGAGTTCCTCTGCATCTCCCTCTTCGACTTCTGCCAAGGATCGACCTATGACTGCTCCTGGTCACCTGCAAAACTGCAACAAAGTAGCAAGAAGACTACCAGTGACATTGTAGCGCCTAATCCTGCCAGATTTCTCATCTGTTTCCTGGTGGTGCCTGCTCTGGGGGCAGTCTGCCTTCACCCTGCACTAGAAGCCAAGAAGAAACCTCCTGTGGGTTGACGGAATCTTCCCCCTGCTAACACAGGCACCAAACTTCTGCTTCACCGGTCCTCTGGGTCCCCTCTCATCGTAACGAGCGTGGTCGCTAGAACATAGGAGCTAGATCCAAGTGACCCCGACAGTCCACTGGTCCATCGTTCCAAATTTGGTGGAGGTAAGTCCTTGCCTCTCCATGCCAGACAGTAATCCTGTGTAGTGCGTGAACTGCAGCTAGTAGGGCTTCTGTGCTCTTTTTTGAAGGAATCCTTCATGCACAGCACAGCCCACGTCCCCAGCACTCCTTCGTGCATTGCTCAACTCGCTGAGTTGACCACCAGCTTCGTGGGACCCTCCTTTGTAGTGTTGAGACGATGGCCATGCTCAATTTTCTTGAACCCATGTTTAAGTACTTCTGTGGGTACTGCCTGCTTCTGTGTGGGCTCTCTGTATTGCTGAGTGCCCCCTCCATCTCCTCCTCCAAGAGGCGACCTCCTGGTCCTTCCTGGGCCCGGGCAGCACCCATTTGCTTCAACTGCGTCCTTTGCAGCTAGCAAGGCTTGTTTGCAGTCTTTCTGCATGGAAACAACTCTGCATCCTCCAGAACCCCGTGGGACATCTGTGCAAAGGAGAAGTTCCTGGCATCTTCCGTTGTTACAGAATCTTCAGCTTCTTCCACCCAGAGGCAGACATTTTGCACCTTCATCTGGGTTTTAATTGGCTCCTGTCCCCCCTGAAGACTTTTGTGACTCTTGGACTTGGTCCCCTTCCTTTGCAGGTCCTCAGGTCCAGGAATCCGTCTTCAGTGCTTTGCAGTCAGTTATGGTCTTTGCAGAATCTCCTATCACAACTTTATTGGGTTTCTGGGAAAGTAGGGTAACTTTTCTCCTACTTTTCAGGGTCTTGGGGTGGGGTATCTTGGACACCCTTAGTGTTTTCTTACACTCCCAGCAACCCTCTACACACTACACTAGGCCTGGGGTCCCTAAGTGGTTCGCATTCTACTTTCTTAGTTTATGGTTTGTGTTGCCCCTAGGCCTATGGCATCCTAGTGTATTCAACAGTGTTTGCACTATTTTTCTAACTGTTTACTTACTTGATTTTGGTTTGTGTGAGAAAGTAGCCTCTTTCTAGCCTTGTTACCCCCACTTTTGGCCTGTTTGTGAGTGTATGTCAGGGTGTTTTCACTGTCTCACTGGGATCCTGCTAGCCAGGGCCCAGTGCTCATAGTAAAAAAAAAAAAAGTTTTCAGTATGTTTGTTATGTGTCACTGGGACCCTGCTAGCCAGGACCCCAGTGCTCATAAGTTTGTGGACTATATGTATGTGTTCCCTGTGTGATGCCTAACTGTCTCACTGAGGCTCTGCTAATCAGAACCTCAGTGGTTATGCTCTCTCATTTCTTTCAAATTGTCACTAACAGGCTAGTGACCAATTTTACCAATTTACTTTAGCTTACTGGAACACCCTTATAATTCCCTAGTATATGGTACTGAGGTACCCAGGGTATTGGGGTTCCAGGAGATCCCTATGGGCTGCAGCATTTCTGTTGCCACCCATAGGGAGCTCTGACAATTCTTACACAGGCCTGCCACTGCAGCCTGAGAGAAATAATGCCCACATTATTTCACAGCCAGTTTCACTGCACTTATGTAACTTATAAGTCACCTATATGTCTAACCTTTACCTGGTAAAGGTTAGGTGCAAAGTTACTTAGTGTGAGGGCACCCTGGCACTAGCCAAGGTGCCCCCTGTAGGAAAGTACCATCTTGCCTGGCATGTTACCCCCATTTTTCACTGTATATATGTTGTTTTAGTTGTATGTGTCACTGGGACCCTGGTAACCCAGGGCCCCAGTGCTCATAAGTGTGCCTGAATGTGTTACCTGTGTAGTGACTAACTGTCTCACTGAGGCTCTGCTAATCAGAACCTCAGTGGTTATGCTCTCTCATTTCTTTCCAAATTGTCACTAACAGGCTAGTGACCATTTTTACCAATTGACATTGGGTTACTGGAACACCCTTATAATTCCCTAGTATATGGTACTGAGGTACCCAGGGTATTGGGGTTCCAGGAGATCCCTATGGGCTGCAGCATTTCTTTTGCCACCCATAGGGAGCTCTGACAATTCTTACACAGGCCTGCCACTGCAGCCTGAGTGAAATAACGTCCACGTTATTTCACAGCCATTTTACACTGCACTTAAGAAACTTATAAGTCACCTATATGTCTAACCTTTACCTGGTAAAGGTTAGGTGCAAAGTTGCTTAGTGTGAGGGCACCCTGGCACTAGCCAAGGTGCCCCCACATTGTTCAGAGCCAATTCCCTGAACTTTGTGAGTGCGGGGACACCATTACACGCGTGCACTACATATAGGTCACTACCTATATGTAGCTTCAGAATGGTAACTCCGAATATGGCCATGTAACATGTCTATGATCATGGAATTGCCCCCTCTATGCCATCCTGGCATAGTTGGCACAATCCCATGATCCCTGTGGTCTGTAGCACAGACCCTGGTACTGCCAAGCTGCCCTTCCTGGGGTTTCACTGCAGCTGCTGCTGCTGCCAACCCCTCAGACAGGCATCTGCCCTCCTGGGGTCCAGCCAGGCCTGGCCCAGGATGGCAGAACAAAGAACTTCCTCTGAGAGAGGGTGTGACACCCTCTCCCTTTGGAAAATGGTGTGAAGGCAGGGGAGGAGTAGCCTCCCCCAGCCTCTGGAAATGCTTTGTTGGGCACAGAGGTGCCCAATTCTGCATAAGCCAATCTACACCGGTTCAGGGATCCCTTAGCCCCTGCTCTGGCGCGAAACTGGACAAAGGAAAGGGGAGTGACCACTCCCCTGACCTGCACCTCCCCTGGGAGGTGTCCAGAGCTCCTCCAGTGTGCTCCAGACCTCTGCCATCTTGGAAACAGAGGTGCTGCTGGCACACTGGACTGCTCTGAGTGGCCAGTGCCACCAGGTGACGTCAGAGACTCCTTGTGATAGGCTCCTTCAGGTGTTGCTAGCCTATCCTCTCTCCTAGGTAGCCAAACCCTCTTTTCTGGCTATTTAGGGTCTCTGTCTCTGGGGAAACTTCAGATAACGAATGCATGAGCTCAGCCGAGTTCCTCTGCATCTCTCTCTTCACCTTCTGATAAGGAATCGACTGCTGACCGCGCTGGAAGCCTGCAAACCTGCAACATAGTAGCAAAGACGACTACTGCAACTCTGTAACGCTGATCCTACCGCCTTCTCGACTGTTTTCCTGCTTGTGCATGCTGTGGGGGTAGCCTGCCTCCTCTCTGCACCAGAAGCTCCAAAGAAATATCCCGTGGGTCGACGGAATCTTCCCCCTGCAACCGCAGGCACCAAAAAGCTGCATTACCGGTCCCTTGGGTCTCCTCTCAGCACGACGAGCGAGGTCCCTCGAATCCAGCGACTCTGTCCAAGTGACCCCCACAGTCCAGTGACTCTTCAGTCCAAGTTTGGTGGAGGTAAGTCCTTGCCTCACCTCGCTGGGCTGCATTGCTGGGAACGCGACTTTGCAGCTACTCCGGCCCCTGTGCACTTCCGGCAGAAATCCTTTGTGCACAGCCAAGCCTGGGTCCACGGCACTCTAACCTGCATTGCACGACTTTCTAAGTTGGTCTCCGGCGACGTGGGACTCCTTTGTGCAACTTCGGCGAGCACCATTTCATGCATCCTCGTAGTGCCTGTTTCTGGCACTTCTCCGGAAGCTACCTGCTTCAGTGAGGGCTCTTTGTCTTGCTCGACGTTCCCTCTCTCTTCAGGTCCAATTTGCGACCTCCTGGTCCCTCCTGGGCCCCAGCAGCGTCCAAAAACGCCAAACGCACGATTTGCAGCTAGCAAGGCTTGTTGGCGTTCTTTCGGCGGGAAAGCACTTCTGCACGACTCTCCACGGCAAGTGGGATCCGTCCACCAAAGGGGAAGTCTCTAGCCCTTTTCGTTCCTGCAGAAACCTCAGCTTCTTCTGTCCAGTAGAAGCTTCTTTGCACCCGCAGCTGACATTTCCTGGGCATCTGCCCATCTCCGACTTGCTTGTGACTTTTGGACTTGGTCCCCTTGTTCCACAGGTACCCTAGATTGGAAATCCACAGTGGTTGCATTGCTGGTTTGTGTCTTTCCTGCATTATTCCTCTAACACGACTACTTTGTCCTTAGGGGAACTTTAGTGCACTTTGCACTCACTTTTCAGGGTCTTGGGGAGGGTTATTTTTCTAACTCTCACTATTTTCAAATAGTCCCAGCGACCCTCTACAAGGTCACATAGGTTTGGGGTCCATTCGTGGTTTGCATTCCACTTTTGGAGTATATGGTTTGTGTTGCCCCTATCCCTATGTTTCCCCATTGCATCCTATTGTAACTATACATTGTTTGCACTGTTTTCTAAGACTATACTGCATATTTTTGCTATTGTGTATATATATCTTGTGTATATTTCCTATCCTCTCACTGAGGGTACACTCTAAGATACTTTGGCATATTGTCATAAAAATAACGTACCTTTATTTTTAGTATAACTGTGTATTGTGTTTTCTTATGATATTGTGCATATGACACTAAGTGGTACTGTAGTAGCTTCACACGTCTCCTAGTTCAGCCTAAGCTGCTCTGCTAAGCTACCATTATCTATCAGCCTAAGCTGCTAGACACCCTATACACTAATAAGGGATAACTGGGCCTGGTGCAAGGTGCAAGTACCCCTTGGTACTCACTACAAGCCAGTCCAGCCTCCTACATTGGTTGTGCAGTGGTGGGATAAGTGATTGAGACTACTTACCACTCTTGTCATTGTACTTTTCATAAGAGAAAAATATCCAAAACAAGGTCAGTGTATATACACATAGCCAAAAAGTTTTGCATTTCCTCTTTTCACTCTTTTCTAAGTGCTGAAAAGTACTTCTAAACTTTCAAAAAGTTCTTAAAAGTTTAAAAAGTTTTTTCTGTCTTTCCAAAAAGTTCTGAAAACTTTTTTTCTTTTTCTATCACTTTAACTCTCTCTAAAAAATGTCTGGCACAGGCCAAAATGTTGATCTGTCCAAACTTGCATATGACAACCTTAGCTGGAAAAGAGCAAGGAGTCTCTGTATAGAGAGAGGTTTGAGTGTAGGGAAGAATCCTTCCTTGGAACTGTTACTTAACATGCTTAGAGAACAGGATAAGGCCATAGGTGCCTCATCTGTTGAAAAAGTACCTAATAGTTCCCAATCTGATTCAGGGACTCCCCCAGGAAAAGATTCAGGAAAGAAACTTCCTAGCCTGCCCATTACTAGACAGTCTAGCATAGTTGGTAATGATGATGAGCCACACCATACAAATAGTGTTGTCTCACATCATAGCAAAAGCATTTATTCTCACCATACTGGTAGTAATGTTTCTGTTAACCAAGCTGTTAGGGTGGCTTCTGTAAGGGACAGGTCTCCTTCTGTTCATTCCCATCATAGCTCTGTTTCTACGAATGTCCCTCCCACCAACCCTGATGACAGAATGTTAGAGAAGGAACTCAATAAGTTGAGAGTGGAACAAACCAGACTGAAGCTTAAAAAGCAACAGCTGGATTTGGATAGACAGTCTTTTGAATTAGAGAAGGAAAGACAGAAGTTGGGTTTAGATACCCATGGTGGTAGCAGCAGTATTCCCCATAGTCATCCTGCAAAAGAGCATGATTCCAGGAATCTGCACAAGATAGTTCCCCCTTATAAGGAGGGGGATGACATTAACAAGTGGTTTGCTGCACTTGAGAGGGCCTGTGTTGTACAGGATGTCCCTCAAAGGCAGTGGGCTGCTATCCTATGGCTATCATTTAGTGGAAAAGGTAGGGATAGGCTCCTTACTGTGAAAGAAAATGATGCTAATAATTTCCAAGTTCTTAAGAATGCACTCCTGGATGGTTATGGCTTAACCACTGAACAGTACAGGATAAAGTTCAGAGAAACCAAAAAGGAGTCTTCACAAGACTGGGTTGATTTCATTGACCATTCAGTGAAGGCCTTGGAGGGGTGGTTACATGGCAGTAAAGTTACTGATTATGACAGCCTGTATAACTTAATCCTGAGAGGCATATTCTTAATAATTGTGTGTCTGATTTGTTGCACCAGTACTTGGTGGACTCTGATCTGACCTCTCCCCAAGAATGGGAAAGAAGGCAGTCAAATGGGTCAGAACAAGAGTGAACAGAAAAGTTCATACAGGGGGTGACAAAGATGGCAACAAAAAGAAGGATGGTAAGTCTTCTGACAAGGGTGGGGACAAATCTAAAAATGAGTCTTCATCAGGCCCACAAAAACACTCTGGTGGGGGTGGTGGGTCCAAATCCTCCTTTAATCAGAACAAGGAAAAGAAACCATGGTGCTTCTGCCAAGGAATCGACTGCTGACCGCGCTGGAAGCCTGCAAAACTGCAACATAGTAGCAAAGACAACTACTGCAACTCTGTAACGCTGATCCTGCCACCTTCTCGACTGTTTTCCTGGTGGTGCATGCTGTGGAGGTAGTCTGCCTCCTCTCTGCACTAGAAGCTCCGAAGAAATCTCCCGTGGGTCGACGGAATCTTCCTCCTGCAAGCGCATGCACCAAAAAGCTGCATTACGGGTCCCTTGGGTCTCCTCTCAGCACAACGAGTGAGGTCCCTTGAATCCAGCAACTCTGTCCAAGTGACTCCCACAGTCCAGTGACTCTTCAGTCCAAGTTTGGTGGAGGTAAGTCCTTGCCTCCCCACGCCAGACTGCATTGTTGGAAACCGCGTCTTTTGCAACTACTCCGGCTTCCGTGCACTTCCGGCGGAAATCCTTTGTGCACAGCCAACCCTGGGTCCACGGCACTCTAACCTGCATTGCACGACTTTCTAAGTTGGTCTCCGGCGACATGGGACTCCTTTGTGCAACTTCGGCGAGCACCATTTCACGCATCCTTGTAGTGCCTGTTTCTGGCACTTCTCTGGGTGCTAACTGCTGCAGAGAGAGCTTCTTGTCTTTCCCGACGTCTCCTCTCTCACCTGGTCCAATTTGCGACCTCCTGGTCCCTCCTGGGCCACAGCAGCGTCCAAAAACGCTAACCACACGATTTGCAACTAGCAAGGCTTGTTGGCGTTCTATCGGCGGGAAAACACTTCTGCACGACTTTCCATAGCAAGAGGGATTTGTTCCCTAAAGGGGAAGTCTTTAGCCTTTTTTGTTCCTGCAGAAATTGCAGCTTCTTCTGTCCAGTAGAAGCTTCTTTGCACCCACAGCTGGCATTTCCTGGGCATCTGCCCATCTCCGACTTGCTTGTGACTTTTGGACTTGGTCCCCTTGTTCCACAGGTACCCTAGATTGGAAATCCACAGTTGTTGCACTGTTGGTTTGTGTCTTTCCTGCATTATTCCTCTATCACGACTTCTTTGTCTTTTGGGGAACTTCAGGGCACTTTGCACTCACTTTTCAGGGTCTTGGGGTGGGCTATTTTTCTAACCCTCACTATTTTCTAATAGTCCCAGCGACCCTCTACAAGGTCACATAGGTTTGGGGTCCATTTGTGGTTCACATTCCACTTTTGGAGTATATGGTTTGTGTTGCCCCTATCCCTATGTGTCCCCATTGCATCCTATTGTAACTATACATTGTTTGCACTGTTTTCTAAGACTATACTGCATATTTTTGGTATTGTGTACATATAACTTGTGTATAATTGCTATCCTCATATTGAGGGTACTCACTGAGATACTTTGGCATATTGTCATAAAAATAAAGTACCTTTATTTTTAATATATCTGTGTATTGTGTTTTCTTATGATATTGTGCAATTGACACTTGTGGTACTGTAGTAGCTTCACTCGTCTCCTAGTTCAGCCTAAGCTGCTCTGCTAAGCTACCATTATCTATCTGCCTAAGCTGCTAGACACCCTATACACTAATAAGGGATAACTGGGCCTGGTGCAAGGTGCAAGTACCCCTTGGTACTCACTACAAGCCAGTCCAGCCTCCTACACCCCCACATTGTTCAGGGCAAATTCCCCGGACTTTGTGAGTGCGGGGACACCATTACACGCGTGCACTACATATAGGTCACTACCTATATGTAGCTTCACAATGGTAACTCCGAATATGGCCATGTAACATGTCTATGATCATGGAATTGCCCCCTCTATGCCATCCTGGCATAGTTGGCACAATCCCATGATCCCAGTGGTCTGTAGCACAGACCCTGGTACTGCCAAACTGCCTTTCCTGGGGTTTCACTGCAGCTGCTGCTGCTGCCAACCCCTCAGACAGGTTTCTGCCCCCCTGGGGTCAAGCCAGGCTTGTCCCAGGATGGCAGAACAAAGGACTTCCTCTGAGAGAGGGTGTTACACCCTCTCCCTTTGGAAAATGGTGTGAAGGCAGGGGAGGAGTAGCCTCCACCAGCCTCTGGAAATGCTTTCATGGGCACAGATGTGCCCAATTCTGCATAAGCCAGTCTACACCGGTTCAGGGGACCCCTTAGCCCTGCTCTGGCGTGAAACTGGACAAAGGAAAGGGGAGTGACCACTCCCCTGACCTGCACCTCCCCTGGGAGGTGTCCAGAGCTCCTCCAGTGTGCTCCAGACCTCTGCCATCTTGGAAACAGAGGTGCTGCTGGCACACTGGACTGCTCTGAGTGGCCAGTGCCACCAGGTGACGTCAGAGACTCCTTCTGATAGGCTCCTCCAGGTGTTGCTAGCCTATCCTCTCTCCTAGGTAGCCAAACCCTCTTTTCTGGCTATTTAGGGTCACTGTCTCTGGGGAAACTTTAGATAACGAAGGCAAGAGCTCATCAGAGTTCCTCTGCATCTCTCTCTTCACCTTCTGCCAAGGAATCGACTGCTGACCGCGCTGGAAGCCTGCAAAAACTGCAACATAGTAGCAAAGACAACTACTGCAACTCTGTAACGCTGATCCTGCCACCTTCTCGACTGTTTTCCTGGTTGTGCATGCTGTGGAGGTAGTCTGCCTCCTCTCTGCACTAGAAGCTCCGAAGAAATCTCCCGTGGGTCGACGGAATCTTCCTCCTGCAAGCGCATGCACCAAAAAGCTGCATTACGGGTCCCTTGGGTCTCCTCTCAGCACAACGAGTGAGGTCCCTTGAATCCAGCAACTCTGTCCAAGTGACTCCCACAGTCCAGTGACTCTTCAGTCCAAGTTTGGTGGAGGTAAGTCCTTGCCTCCCCACGCCAGACTGCATTGTTGGAAACCGCGTCTTTTGCAACTACTCCGGCTTCCGTGCACTTCCGGCGGAAATCCTTTGAGCACAGCCAAACCTGGGTCCACGGCACTCTAACCTGCATTGCTCGACTTTCTAAGTTGGTCTCCGGCGACATGGGACTCCTTTGTGCAACTTCGGCGAGCACCATTTCACGCATCCTTGTAGTGCCTGTTTCTGGCACTTCTCTGGGTGCTAACTGCTGCAGAGAGAGCTCCTTGTCTTTCTCGACGTCTCCTCTCTCACCTGGTCCAATTTGCGACCTTCTGGTCCCTCCTAGGCTACAGCAGCGTCCAAAAACTCTAACCACACGATTTGCAACTAGCAAGGCTTGTTGGCGTTCTATTGGCGGGAAAACACTTCTGCACGACTCTCCATAGCAAGAGGGATTTGTTCTCTAAAGGGGAAGTCTTTAGCCTTTTTTGTTCCTGCAGAAATTGCAGCTTCTTCTGTCCAGTAGAAGCTTCTTTGCACCCACAGCTGGCATTTCCTGGGCATCTGCCCATCTCCGACTTGCTTGTGACTTTGGACTTGGTCCCCTTGTTCCACAGGTACCCTGGATTGGAAATCCACAGTTGTTGCACTGTTGGTTTGTGTCTTTCCTGCATTATTCCTCTATCACGACTTCTTTGTCTTTTGGGGAACTTCAGGGCACTTTGCACTCACTTTTCAGGGTCTTGGGGTGGGCTATTTTTCTAACCCTCACTATTTTCTAATAGTCCCAGCGACCCTCTACAAGGTCACATAGGTTTGGGGTCCATTTGTGGTTCACATTCCACTTTTGGAGTATATGGTTTGTGTTGCCCCTATCCCTATGTGTCCCCATTGCATCCTATTGTAACTATACATTGTTTGCACTGTTTTCTAAGACTATACTGCATATTTTGGGTATTGTGTACATATAACTTGTGTATAATTGCTATCCTCATATTGAGGGTACTCACTGAGATACTTTGGCATATTGTCATAAAAATAAAGTACCTTTATTTTTAATATATCTGTGTATTGTGTTTTCTTATGATATTGTGCAAGTGACACTTGTGGTACTGTAGGAGCTTCACTCGTCTCCTAGTTCAGCCTAAGCTGCTCTGCTAAGCTACCATTATCTATCAGCCTAAGCTGCTAGACACCCTATACACTAATAAGGGATAACTGGGCCTGGTGCAAGGTGCAAGTACCCCTTGGTACTCACTACAAGCCAGTCCAGCCTCCTACAGATGTCCATGACTCCACTAAGCATCTTCCCTTAGCTATAATTCAGTTTAGTTGGGGTGGAGTTACTGGCCCTAAGCAGGTGGTGGTATCTCCTAGCTTACCTGTAGACTGTCTCTTAGGTAATGACCTAGAGGCCTCGGGTTGGGCTGATGTAGAGTTTTATGCCCATGCAGCCATGCTGGGCATCCCTGAGGAATTGTTCCCTCTCATTTCTACTGAAATGAAAAAGCAAAGGAGAGAAGGCCTGAAAACTCAGGATCCCTCTCCATCAACAGGTAAAAAGGGTATCACAGTATATCCTAACCACCCTACCATTCAGGATACCATTCCTGTGGTGGGAGAAACCTCTCCTGAGGTGGCACCTGTTCCAAGGGAATCATCAGCTGGCAAAGCTGGACTCCCTGAGGTAGAAGTACCTCTCTGTGGGATAACTAACATTGGTGAGAAAGAGAGCACCATTTTAGTTAACATGGAGCATCCCTCCAACCCTCCCAGAGAAACTTTAGTGCAGAAACCCTGCACTGCCTCACAACACTTAGGACAGCATCCCTGCCCTAGTGTGGAGCTCATAGGACAGCATCCCTGCCCTGCTCCAACTCAAGAGAAACAGCATCCCTGTTCTCTCTTCCAGCCATATGGACAAAGTTTTTGCCCAGCTATGGCTTTTCTGAGACAGCATCCCTGTCTAGCATTTCCATCAATACAAATAGGTTCAGTGGACAATTCCCACTGCTCTAAACTAAAACTTACTGATAGAAACTCTGAAAATACATCTTCACATTGTTGCTTAGCTAAAAAACTTCAAACAGGGTGGTTTACATCCCCACAGGGAAGTAACCATATAGTGGATGATAAAGGGAGTAACCAGTCTATTGCAGAGCTACTCTCTACTTATCACCACTTAGACAATAAAGTCTCAACTGGCCAAGGTTAGCTTTATTGTCCTTCGTTTGGGGGGGGTTGTGTGAGAAAGTAGCCTCTTTCTAGCCTTGTTACCCCCACTTTTGGCCTGTTTGTGAGTGTATGTCAGGGTGTTTTCACTGTCTCACGGGGATCCTGCTAGCCAGGGCCCAGTGCTCATAGTGAAAACCCTATGTTTTCAGTATGTATGTTATGTGTCACTGAGACCCTGCTAGCCAGGACCCCAGTGCTCATAAGTTTGTGGCCTATATGTATGTGTTCCCTGTGTGATGCCTAACTGTCTCACTGAGGCACTGCTAATCAGAACCTCAGTGGTTCTGCTCTCTCATTTCTTTCAAATTGTCACTAACAGGCTAGTGACCAATTTTACCAATTTACATTGGCTTACTGGAACACCCTTATAATTCCCTAGTATATGTTACTGAGGTACTCATGGTATTGGGGTTCCAGGAGATCCCTATGGGCTGCAGCATTTCTTTTGCCACCCATAGGGAGCTCTGACAATTCTTACCCAGGCCTGCCACTGCAGCCTGAGTGAAATAACGTCCACATTATTTCACAGCTATTTTACACTGCACTTAAGTAACTTATAAGTCACCTATATGTCTAACCTTTACCTGGTAAAGGTTAGGTGCAAAGTTACTTAGTGTGAGGGCACCCTGACACTAGCCAAGGTGCCGCCACATTGTTCAGGGCCAATTCCCCGGACTTTGTTAGTGTGGGGACACCATTACACGCGTGCACTACATATAGGTCACTACCTATATGTAGCTTCACAATGTTAACTCCGAATATGGCCATGTAACATGTCTATGATCATGGAATTGCCCCCTCTATGCCATCCTGGCATAGTTGGCACAATCCCATGATCCCAGTGGTCTGTAGCACAGACCCTGGTATTGCCAAACTGCCTTTCCTGGGGTTTCACTGCAGCTGCTGCTGCTGCCAACCCCTCAGACAGGTTTCTGCCCTCCTGGGGTCAAGCCAGGCTTGTCCCAGGATGGCAGAACAAAGGACTTCCTCTGAGAGAGGGTGTTACACCCTCTTCCTTTGGGAAATGGTGTGAAGCCAGGGGAGGAGTAGCCTCCCCCAGCCTCTGGAAATGCTTTCATGGGCACATTTGGTGCCCATTTCTGTATAAGCCAGTCTACACCGGTTCAGGGACCCCTTAGCCCAGCCCTGGCGCCAAACTGGACAAAGGAACCTCTACCTGATCAGGGTGTGAAGGCAGGGGAGGAGTAGCCTCCCCCAGCCTCTGGAAATGCTTTGTTGGGCACAGATGTGCCCAATTCTGCATAAGCCAGTCTACACCGGTTCAGGGACCCCTTAGCCCCTGCTCTGGCGCGAAACTGGACAAAGGAAAGGGGAGTGACCACTCCCCTGACCTGCACCTCCCCTGGGAGGTGTCCAGAGCTCCTCCAGTGTGCTCCAGACCTCTGCCATCTTGGAAACAGAGGTGCTGCTGGAACACTGGACTGCTCTGAGTGGCCAGTGCCACCAGGTGACGTCAGAGACTCCTCCTGGTAGGCTCCTTCAGGTGTTGCTAGCCTATCCTCTCTCCTAGGTAGCCAAACCCTCTTTTCTGGCTATTTAGGGTCTCAGTCTAGCAGAGCAGCTTAGGCTGAACTAGGAGACGTGTGAAGCTACTACAGTACCACTTAGTGTCATATGCACAATATCATAAGAAAACACAATACACAGTTATACTAAAAATAAAGGTACTTTATTTTTATGACAATATGCCAAAGTATCTTAGAGTGTACCCTCAGTGAGAGGATAGGAAATATACACAAGATATATATACACAATAGCAAAAATATGCAGTATAGTCTTAGAAAACAGTGCAAACAATGTATAGTTACAATAGGATGCAATGGGGAGACATAGGGATAGGGGCAACACAAACCATATACTCCAGAAGTGGAATGCGAACCACGAATGGACCCCAAACCTATGTGACCTTGTAGAGGGTCGCTGGGACTATTAGAAAATAGTGAGAGTTAGAAAAATAACTCTCCCCAAGACCCTGAAAAGTGAGTGCAAAGTGCACTAAAGTTCCCCTAAGGACAAAATAGTCGTGTTAGAGGGAAAATGCAAGGAAAACACAAATCAGCAATGCAACAACGATGGATTCCTGACTGAGGGTACCTGTGGAACAAGGGGACCAAGTCCAAAAGTCACAAGCAACTCGGAGATGGGCAGATGCCCAAGAAATGCCAGCGGTTGGTGCAAAGAAGCTCTTACTAGGCTGAAGAACTGTGAATACTGCAGGAACGACAAGGGCTAGAGACTTCCCCTTTGGAGGATGGATCCCCCACGCCTTGTAGAGTCGTGCAGAAGTGTTTTCTTGCCGGATGGACGCCAACAAGCCTTGCTACACGCAAATCGTGCGTTTGGAGTTTTTGGACGCTGCTGGGGCCCAAGAAAGACCAGGAGGTCGCAAATTGAACCTGCAGAGAGAGGGGACGTCGAGCCAGACAGAGAGCCCTCACTGAAGCAGGTAGCACCCGGAGAAGTGCCAGAAACAGGCACTAAAAGGATGCGTGAAACAGTGCTCGCCGAAGTTGCACAAAGGAGTCCCACGTCGCCGGAGACCAACTTAGAAAGTCGTGCAATGCAGGTTAGAGTGCAGTGGACCCAGGCTCGGCTGTGCACGAAGGATTTCCGCCGGAAGTGCACAGGGGCCGGAGTAGCTTGCAAAGTCACGGTTCCCAGCAATGCAGCCCAGCGAGGTGAGGCAAGGACTTACCTCCACCAAACTTGGGCTGAAGAGTCACTGGACTGTGGGGGTCATGTGGACGGTGTCGCTGGATTCGAGGGACCTCGCTCGTCGTGCTGAGAGGAGACCCAAGGGACCGGTAATGCAGCTTTTTGGTGCCTGCGGTTGCAGGGGGAAGATTCCGTCGACCCACAGGAGATTTCTTCTGAGCTTCTGGTGCAGAGAGGAGGCAGACTACCCCCACAGCATGCACAAGCAGGAAAACAGTCGAGAAGGCGGCAGGATCAGCGTTACAGAGTTGCAGTAGTCGTCTTTGCTACTATGTTGCAGGTTTGCAGGCTTCCAGCGCGGTCAGCGGTCGATTCCTTATCAGAAGGTGAAGAGGGAGATGCAGAGGAACTCGGCTGAGCTCATGCATTCGTTATCTAAAGTTTCCCCAGAGACAGAGACCCTAAATAGCCAGAAAAGAGGGTTTGGCTACCTAGGAGAGAGGAAAGGCTACTAACACCTGAAGGAGCCTATCAGCAGGAGTCTCTGACGTCACCTGGTGGCACTGGCCACTCAGAGCAGTCCAGTGTGCCAGCAGCACCTCTGTTTCCAAGATGGCAGAGGTCTGGAGCACACTGGAGGAGCTCTGGACACCTCCCAGGGGAGGTGCAGGTCAGGGGAGTGGTCACTCCCCTTTCCTTTGTCCAGTTTCGTGCCAGAGCAGGGGCTAAGGGGTCCCTGAACCGGTGTAGACTGGCTTATGCAGAATTGGGCACATCTGTGCCCAACAAAGCATTTCCCGAGGCTGGGGGAGGCTACTCCTCCCCTGCCTTCACACCATTTTCCAAAGGGAGAGGGTGTCACACCCTCTCTCAGAGGAAGTTCTTTGTTCTGCCATCCTGGGCCAGGCCTGGCTGGACCCCAGGAGGGCAGCTGCCTGTCTGAGGGGTTGGCAGCAGCAGCAGCTGCAGAGAAACCCCAGGAAGGGCAGTCTGGCAGTACCAGGGTCTGTGCTACAGACCACTGGGATCATGGAATTGTACCAACAATGCCAGGATGGCATAGAGGGGGCAATTCCATGATCATAGACATGTTACATGGCCATATTCGGAGTTACCATGGTGAAGCTACATATAGGTAGTGACCTATATGTAGTGCACGCGTGTAATGGTGTCCCCGCACTCACAAAGTTCAGTGAATTGGCTCTGAACAATGTGGGGGCACCTTGGCTAGTGCCAGGGTGCCCTCACACTAAGTAACTTTGCACCTAACCTTTACCAGGTAAAGGTTAGACATATAGGTGACTTATAAGTTACTTAAGTGCAGTGTAAAATGGCTGTGAAATAACGTGGACGTTATTTCACTCAGGCTGCAGTGGCAGGCCTGTGTAAGATTTGTCAGAGCTCCCTATGGGTGGCAAAAGAAATGCTGCAGCCCATAGGGATCTCCTGGAACCCCAATACCCTGGGTACCTCAGTACCATATACTAGGGAATTATAAGGGTGTTCCAGTAAGCCAATCTAAATTGGTAAAAATGGTCACTAGCCTGTTAGTGACAATTTGGAAAGAAATGAGAGAGCATAACCACTGAGGTTCTGATTAGCAGAGCCTCAGTGAGACAGTTAGTCACTACACAGGTAACACATTCAGGCACACTTATGAGCACTGGGGCCCTGGGTTACCAGGGTCCCAGTGACACATACAACTAAAACAACATATATACAGTGAAAAATGGGGGTAACATGCCAGGCAAGATGGTACTTTCCTACACAACCCCCCCCCAAACGAAGGACAATAAGACTAGCCATTACCTGATGAGTCTTCATTGTCTAAGTGGAAATATCTGGAGAGTCCATCTGCATTGGAGTGGCTACTCCCAGGTCTATGTTCCACTGTATAGTCCATTCCCTGTAGGGATATGGACCACCTCAACAATTTAGGATTTTCACCTTTCATTTGTTTTAGCCAAAGTAGAGGTTTGTGGTCTGTCTGAACAATGAAGTGAGTGCCAAACAGGTATGGCCTCAACTTCTTCAGAGCCCAGACCACAGCAAAGGCCTCCCTCTCAATGGCAGACCAACGCTTTTCTCTAGGGGTCAACCTTCTACTAATAAAAGCAACAGGTTGATCCTGGCCCTCAGAATTAAGTTGTGATAGGACTGCCCCTACTCCTAATTCAGATGCATCAGTTTGGACATATAATTTTTTAGAGTAACAAGGGCTTTTCAGGACAGGTGCAGAGCACATGGCCTGCTTCAGCTCCTCAAAAGCTTTCTGACAGCTTGCTGTCCATAATACCTTTTTAGGCATTTTCTTGGAAGTGAGGTCATTAAGAGGGGCTGCAATGGAGCCATAGTTCTTAATGAACCTCCTGTAATACCCAGTGAGGCCTAGGAAGGCTCTCACCTGAGTCTGAGTGGTAGGGGGAACCCAATCAATAATTGTTTGGATTTTCCCCTGAAGTGGTGCAATCTGTTCCCCACCAACAAGGTGTCCCAGATAAACCACCTTACCCTGCCGTATCTGGCACTTTGAAGCCTTGATAGTGAGGCCTGCCTTTTGCAGGGCCTCCAAAACTTTCCATAGGTGGACCAGGTGATCATCCCAGCTGGAGCTAAAGACAGCTATATCATCCAAATATGCTGCACTGAAAGCTTCCAGCCCTTGCAGGACTGTGTTCACCAACCTCTGAAAAGTGGCAGGTGCATTTTTCAAACCAAAAGGCATTACAGTAAACTGGTAATGTCGTCCAATGGTAGAAAATGCAGTCTTAGGTTTAGCATCTTCTGACAATTTGATCTGCCAATACCCTGCAGTCAAATCAAAAGTGCTTAGATACTTGGCAGATGCCAGTGTATCTATGAGCTCATCTGCCCTGGGTATAGGGTGAGCATCAGTTTTGGTTACCAAGTTGAGACCTCTATAGTCTACACAAAACCTCATTTCCTTCTTTCCATCTTTAGAATTGGGTTTTGGTACCAGTACCACAGGAGAAGCCCATGGACTGTCAGAGTGCTCAACCACTCCTAGTTCCAACATTTTCTGAACTTCTTGCTTTATGCAGTCCCTGACATGGTCAGGCTGCCTATAGATCTTACTTTTGACAGGTAAACTGTCTCCAGTATCTATAGTGTGCTCACACCAAGAAGTGGTGCCTGGCACAATGGAGAAGAGTTCTGAAAATTGTCCTAGGAGATTTATGCAATTATCTTTCTGCTCAGCAGTAAGACAATCAGCCAAAACTACACCTTCCACAAGAGCATCTTGTTCTGTGGAAGAGAAGAGATCAGGTAGAGGATCACTGTCTTCTTCCTGTCCCTCATCAGTTGCCATGAGCAGGGTGAGATCAGCACTGTCATAGTAGGGTTTCAGGCGGTTGACATGGAGCACCCTAAGGGGACTCCTTGCAGTGCCTAAGTCAACCAAGTAGGTGACTTCACCCTTCTTTTCAACAATTGTGTGGGGTCCACTCCATTTATCTTGGAGTGCTCTTGGGGCCACAGGCTCCAAGACCCACACTTTCTGCCCTGGTTGGTACTGAACCAAAACAGCCTTCTGATCATGCCATTGCTTCTGGAGCTCTTGGCTGGCCTGAAGGTTTTTACTGGCCTTTTTCATGTACTCAGCCATCCTTGATCTGAGGCCAAGTACATAATCCACAATATCCTGCTTAGGAGCTTTTAAAGGTTGTTCCCAACCCTCCTTTACAAGTGTGAGTGGACCCCTAACAGGGTGTCCAAAAAGAAGTTCAAAGGGGCTGAAGCCCACTCCTTTCTGGGGTACCTCCCAGTAGGCAAAAAGGAGACATGGTAGAAGGATATCCCATCTCCTGCGGAGTTTTTCAGGGAGTCCCATAATCATGCCTTTGAGAGTTTTATTAAATCTCTCCACCAGTCCATTTGTTTGTGGATGATAGGGTGTTGTGAACTTGTAAGTTACACCACACTCCTTCCACATGGCCTTTAAGTATGCCGACATGAAATTGCTTCCTCTGTCTGATACTACTTCCTTTGGGAAGCCCACCCTGGAAAATATTCCCAGGAGGGCCTTTGCCACTGCAGGAGCTGTAGTGGTCCTTAAAGGAATAGCTTCAGGATATCTTGTGGCATGGTCCACTACCACTAAGATAAACCTATTGCCTGAAGCAGTAGGAGGGTCAAGGGGGCCAACTATGTCAACCCCTACCCTTTCAAAGGGAACCCCAACCACAGGCAGTGGGATAAGGGGTGCCTTTGGAGTGCCACCTGTCTTGCCACTGGCTTGACAGGTTTCACAGGACTTACAAAATTCCTTTGTGTCCTCAGACATCCTAGGCCAATGAAACAATGGTACCAATCTGTCCCAAGTTTTCATTTGACCCAGGTGCCCAGCTAAGGGAATGTCATGTGCCAGTGTTAGGAGGAACTTTCTGTACTCCTGAGGAATCACTAATCTCCTGGCAGCTCCAGGTTTAGGATCCCTATGCTCAGTGTATAAGAGGTTGTCCTCCCAGTAAACTCTGTGAGAGTCACTGACATCCCCATTAGCCTGTTTGACAGCTTGCTGTCTGAGACCCTCTAATGTGGGACAGGTTTGCTGTGCCACACTCAGCTCCTCCCTGGCAGGCCCCCCTTCACCCAAAAGCTCAGCAGTGTCTGCTTCCAGCTCCTCTGGTGTAGGTTCTGCACAGGGAGGGAATTCTTCTTCCTCAGAAGTAGAATCCACTGTAGAGGGAGGGATAGTAGGAAGTGGTTTGCTTCTACTAGCCCTAGCTTTAGGGAGCACTTGGTCCATTGTTCCAGGATCCAAGCTTCCCTGTCCTTTTTGCTTTTTGGCCTGAGCCCTTGTCAAAGCAAAAATATGCCCTGGGATGCCCAGCATTGCTGCATGGGCCTCCAACTCCACATCTGACCAAGCTGATGTCTCCAAATCATTCCCTAATAGACAGTCTACAGGTAAATCTGAAGCTACCACAACTTTCTTTGGACCAGATACCCCCCCCCCAGTTGAGATTTACAACAGCCATGGGGGGGCTTTGTGTTATGTTGTGAGCATCGGTTACTTGGTACTGGTGTCCAAGTATGTGTTGTTCAGGGTGCACCAGTTTCTCAATCACCATTGTGACACTGGCACCTGTGTCCCTGTAGGCCTGGACCTCAACACCATTTATTAGGGTTAGTTGCTTGTACTTCTCCAAGTTATGGGGGCAAGCAACCAAAGTGGCTAAATCAATAGCCCCTTCAGAGACTAAAGTAGCCTCTGTGGTCTCCCTAATCAGACCAACCCCAACTAAATTACCAAAAGTGAGCCCAGCTACTCCCTTGGATTGGCTATTAGTAGGTTTGCTCCCACCACCACTGCTATTAGTAGGGACACTAGGTGTAGCAGTAGGGGTTGTAGTGGTAGGAGCTGTGGTGCCTTTCTTTGGACAACTGGGATCTGTTGTCCAATGGCCTTTTATCTTACATAAATAGCACCATGGTTTCTTTTCCTTGTTCTGATTAAAGGAGGATTTGGGCCCACCACCCCCACCAGAGTGTTTTTGTGGGCCTGATGAAGACTCATTTTTAGATTTGTCCCCACCCTTGTTTGAAGACTTACCATCCTTCTTTTTGTTGCCATCTTTGTCACCCCCTGTATGAACATTTCTGTTCACTCTTGTTCTGACCCATTTGTCTGCCTTCTTTCCCAATTCTTGGGGAGAGGTCAGATCAGAGTCCACCAAGTACTGGTGCAACAAATCAGACACACAATTATTAAGAATATGCTCTCTCAGGATCAAGTTATACAGGCTGCCATAATCAGTAACTTTACTGCCATGTAACCACCCCTCCAAGGCCTTCACTGCCTGGTCAATGAAATCAACCCAGTCTTGTGAAGACTCCTTTTTGGTATCTCTGAACTTTATCCTGTACTGTTCAGTGGTTAAGCCATAACCATCCAGGAGTGCATTCTTAAGAACTTGGAAATTGTTAGCATCATTTTCTTTTACAGTAAGGAGCCTATCCCTACCTTTTCCAGTAAATGATAGCCATAGGATAGCAGCCCACTGCTTTTGAGGGACATCCTGTACAGCACAGGCCCTCTCAAGTGCAGCAAACCACTTGTTAATGTCATCCCCCTCCTTATAAGGGGGAACTATCTTGTGCAGATTCCTGGAATCATGCTCTTTTGCAGGATGACTATGGGGAATACTGCTGCTGCCACCATGGGTATCTAAACCCATCTTCTGTCTTTCCCTCTCTATTTCTAAAGACTGTCTATCCAAATCCAGCTGTTGCTTCTTGAGCTTCAGTCTGGTTTGCTCCACTCTCAATCTATTGAGCTCCCTTTCTAACAATCTGTCATCAGGGTGGGTGGGAGGGACATTTCTAGATACAGAGGTATGATGGGAATGAACAGAAGGAGACCTGTCCCTTACAGAGGGCACCCTAACAGCTTGGCTACCAGTATAATGTGAGAGCACACCATTAGTATGGTGTGATTCAACCTCTGTACCAACTATGCTAGACTGTCTAGTAATGGGCAGGCTGAGAAGTTTCTTTCCTGAACCTTTTCCTGGGGGAGTCCCTGGATCAGATTGAGAACCATTAGCTACATTTTCTACAGATTGGGCACTTATGGCCTTATCCTGTACTCTAAGCATATTAATTAACAGTTCTAAGGAAGGATTCTTCCCTACACTCAAACTTCTCTCTATGCAGAGACTCCTTGCTCCTTTCCAGCTAAGGTGATCATATGCAAGTTTGGACAGTTCAACAATTTTTCCTGTGCCAGACATTTTTTAGAGAGAGTTAAAGTGATAGGAAAAGAGAAAAAAGGTTTCAGAACTTTTTGGAATGACAGAAAAAAACTTTTTAAACTTTTAAGAACTTTTTGAAAGTTTAGAAGTACTTTTCAGCACTTAGAAAAGAGTGAAAAGAGGAAATGCAAAACTTTTTGGCTATGTGTATATACACTGACCTTGTTTTGTATATTTTTCTCTTATGAAAAGTACAATGACAAGAGTGGTAAGTAGTCTCAAGCACTTATCCCACCACTGCACAACCGATGTAGGAGGCTGGACTGGCTTGTAGTGAGTACCAAGGGGTACTTGCACCTTGCACCAGGCCCAGTTATCCCTTATTAGTGTATAGGGTGTCTAGCAGCTTAGGCTGATAGATAATGGTAGCTTAGCAGAGCAGCTTAGGCTGAACTAGGAGACGTGTGAAGCTACTACAGTACCACTTAGTGTCATATGCACAATATCATAAGAAAACACAATACACAGTTATACTAAAAATAAAGGTACTTTATTTTTATGACAATATGCCAAAGTATCTTAGAGTGTACCCTCAGTGAGAGGATAGGAAATATACACAAGATATATATACACAATAGCAAAAATATGCAGTATAGTCTTAGAAAACAGTGCAAACAATGTATAGTTACAATAGGATGCAATGGAGAGACATAGGGATAGGGGCAACACAAACCATATACTCCAGAAGTGGAATGCGAACCACGAATGGACCCCAAACCTATGTGACCTTGTAGAGGGTCGCTAGGACTATTAGAAAATAGTGAGAGTTAGAAAAATAACCCTCCCCAAGACCCTGAAAAGTGAGTGCAAAGTGCACTAAAGTTCCCCTAAGGACAAAATAGTCGTGTTAGAGGGAAAATGCAAGGAAAACACAAATCAGCAATGCAACAACGATGGATTCCTGACTGAGGGTACCTGTGGAACAAGGGGACCAAGTCCAAAAGTCACAAGCAACTCGGAGATGGGCAGATGCCCAAGAAATGCCAGCGGTTGGTGCAAAGAAGCTCTTACTAGGCTGAAGAACTGTGAATACTGCAGGAACGACAAGGGCTAGAGACTTCCCCTTTGGAGGATGGATCCCCCACGCCTTGGAGAGTCGTGCAGAAGTGTTTTCCCGCCAGATGGACGCCAACAAGCCTTGCTACACGCAAATCGTGCGTTTGGCGTTTTTGGACGCTGCTGGGGCCCAGGAGGGACCAGGAGGTCGCAAATTGGACCTGCAGAGAGAGGGGACATCGAACCAGACAGAGAGCCCTCACTGAAGCAGGTAGCACCCGGAGAAGTGCCAGAAACCGGCACTACGAGGATGCGTGAAACGGTGCTCGCCGAAGTTGCACAAAGGAGTCCCACGTCGCCGGAGACCAACTTAGAAAGTCGTGCAATGCAGGTTAGAGTGCCGTGGACCCAGGCTTGGCTGTGCACGAAGGATTTCCGCCGGAAGTGCACAGGGGCCGGAGTAGCTTGCAAAGTCACGGTTCCCAGCAATGCAGCCCAGCGAGGTGAGGCAAGGACTTACCTCCACCAAACTTGGGCTGAAGAGTCACTGGACTGTGGGGGTCACTTGGACGGTGTCGCTGGATTCGAGGGACCTCGCTCGTCGTGCTGAGAGGAGACCCAAGGGACCGATAATGCAGCTTTTTGGTGCCTGCGGTTGCAGGGGGAAGATTCCGTCGACCCACGGGAGATTTCTTCGGAGCTTCTGGTGCAGAGAGGAGGCAGACTACCCCCACAGCATGCACAAGCAGGAAAACAGTCGAGAAGGCGGCAGGATCAGCGTTACAGAGTTGCAGTAGTCGTCTTTGCTACTATGTTGCAGGTTTGCAGGCTTCCAGCGCGGTCAGCGGTCGATTCCTTATCAGAAGGTGAAGAGGGAGATGCAGAGGAACTCGGCTGAGCTCATGCATTCGTTATCTAAAGTTTCCCCAGAGACAGAGACCCTAAATAGCCAGAAAAGAGGGTTTGGCTACCTAGGAGAGAGGAAAGGCTACTAACACCTGAAGGAGCCTATCAGCAGGAGTCTCTGACGTCACCTGGTGGCACTGGCCACTCAGAGCAGTCCAGTGTGCCAGCAGCACCTCTGTTTCCAAGATGGCAGAGGTCTGGAGCACACTGGAGGAGCTCTGGACACCTCCCAGGGGTGGTGCAGGTCAGGGGAGTGGTCACTCCCCTTTCCTTTGTCCAGTTTCGCACCAGAGCAGGGGCTAAGGGGTCCCTGAACCGGTGTAGACTGGCTTATGCAGAATTGGGCACATCTGTGCCCAACAAAGCATTTCCAGAGGCTGGGGGAGGCTACTCCTCCCCTGCCTTCACACCATTTTCCAAAGGGAGAGGGTGTCACACCCTCTCTCAGAGGAAGTTCTTTGTTCTGCCATCCTGGGCCAGGCCTGGCTGGACCCCAGGAGGGCAGCTGCCTGTCTGAGGGGTTGGCAGCAGCAGCAGCTGCAGAGAAACCCCAGGAAGGGCAGTCTGGCAGTACCAGGGTCTGTGCTACAGACCACTGGGATCATGGAATTGTACCAACAATGCCAGGATGGCATAGAGGGGGCAATTCCATGATCATAGACATGTTACATGGCCATATTCGGAGTTACCATGGTGAAGCTACATATAGGTAGTGACCTATATGTAGTGCACGCGTGTAATGGTGTCCCCGCACTCACAAAGTTCAGTGAATTGGCTCTGAACAATGTGGGGGCACCTTGGCTAGTGCCAGGGTGCCCTCACACTAAGTAACTTTGCACCTAACCTTTACCAGGTAAAGGTTAGACATATAGGTGACTTATAAGTTACTTAAGTGCAGTGTAAAATGGCTGTGAAATAACGTGGACGTTATTTCACTCAGGCTGCAGTGGCAGGCCTGTGTAAGATTTGTCAGAGCTCCCTATGGGTGGCAAAAGAAATGCTGCAGCCCATAGGGATCTCCTGGAACCCCAATACCCTGGGTACCTCAGTACCATATACTAGGGAATTATAAGGGTGTTCCAGTAAGCCAATGTAAATTGGTAAAAATGGTCACTAGCCTGTTAGTGACAATTTGGAAAGAAATGAGAGAGCATAACCACTGAGGTTCTGATTAGCAGAGCCTCAGTGAGACAGTTAGTCACTACACAGGTAACACATTCAGGCACACTTATGAGCACTGGGGCCCTGGGTTACCAGGGTCCCAGTGACACATACAACTAAAACAACATATATACAGTGAAAAATGGGGGTAACATGCCAGGCAAGATGGTACTTTCCTACACAACCCCCCCCCAAACGAAGGACAATAAGACTAGCCATGACCTGATGAGTCTTCATTGTCTAAGTGGAAATATCTGGAGAGTCCATCTGCATTGGAGTGGCTACTCCCAGGTCTATGTTCCACTGTATAGTCCATTCCCTGTAGGGATATGGACCACCTCAACAATTTAGGATTTTCACCTTTCATTTGTTTTAGCCAAAGTAGAGGTTTGTGGTCTGTCTGAACAATGAAGTGAGTGCCAAACAGGTATGGCCTCAACTTCTTCAGAGCCCAGACCACAGCAAAGGCCTCCCTCTCAATGGCAGACCAACGCTTTTCTCTAGGGGTCAACCTTCTACTAATAAAAGCAACAGGTTGATCCTGGCCCTCAGAATTAAGTTGTGATAGGACTGCCCCTACTCCTAATTCAGATGCATCAGTTTGGACATAGAATTTTTTAGAGTAACAAGGGCTTTTCAGGACAGGTGCAGAGCACATGGCCTGCTTCAGCTCCTCAAAAGCTTTCTGACAGCTTGCTGTCCATAATACCTTTTTAGGCATTTTCTTGGAAGTGAGGTCATTAAGAGGGGCTGCAATGGAGCCATAGTTCTTAATGAACCTCCTGTAATACCCAGTGAGGCCTAGGAAGGCTCTCACCTGAGTCTGAGTGGTAGGGGGAACCCAATCAATAATTGTTTGGATTTTCCCCTGAAGTGGTGCAATCTGTTCCCCACCAACAAGGTGTCCCAGATAAACCACCTTACCCTGCCCTATCTGGCACTTTGAAGCCTTGATAGTGAGGCCTGCCTTTTGCAGGGCCTCCAAAACTTTCCATAGGTGGACCAGGTGATCATCCCAGCTGGAGCTAAAGACAGCTATATCATCCAAATATGCTGCACTGAAAGCTTCCAGCCCTTGCAGGACTGTGTTCACCAACCTCTGAAAAGTGGCAGGTGCATTTTTCAAACCAAAAGGCATTACAGTAAACTGGTAATGTCGTCCAATGGTAGAAAATGCAGTCTTAGGTTTAGCATCTTCTGACAATTTGATCTGCCAATACCCTGCAGTCAAATCAAAAGTGCTTAGATACTTGGCAGATGCCAGTGTATCTATGAGCTCATCTGCCCTGGGTATAGGGTGAGCATCAGTTTTGGTTACCAAGTTGAGACCTCTATAGTCTACACAAAACCTCATTTCCTTCTTTCCATCTTTAGAATTGGGTTTTGGTACCAGTACCACAGGAGAAGCCCATGGACTGTCAGAGTGCTCAACCACTCCTAGTTCCAACATTTTCTGAACTTCTTGCTTTATGCAGTCCCTGACATGGTCAGGCTGCCTATAGATCTTACTTTTGACAGGTAAACTGTCTCCAGTATCTATAGTGTGCTCACACCAAGAAGTGGTGCCTGGCACAATGGAGAAGAGTTCTGAAAATTGTCCTAGGAGATTTATGCAATTATCTTTCTGCTCAGCAGTAAGACAATCAGCCAAAACTACACCTTCCACAAGAGCATCTTGTTCTGTGGAAGAGAAGAGATCAGGTAGAGGATCACTGTCTTCTTCCTGTCCCTCATCAGTTGCCATGAGCAGGGTGAGATCAGCACTGTCATAGTAGGGTTTCAGGCGGTTGACATGGAGCACCCTAAGGGGACTCCTTGCAGTGCCTAAGTCAACCAAGTAGGTGACTTCACCCTTCTTTTCAACAATTGTGTGGGGTCCACTCCATTTATCTTGGAGTGCTCTTGGGGCCACAGGCTCCAAGACCCACACTTTCTGCCCTGGTTGGTACTGAACCAAAACAGCCTTCTGATCATGCCATTGCTTCTGGAGCTCTTGGCTGGCCTGAAGGTTTTTACTGGCCTTTTTCATGTACTCAGCCATCCTTGATCTGAGGCCAAGTACATAATCCACAATATCCTGCTTAGGAGCTTTTAAAGGTTGTTCCCAACCCTCCTTTACAAGTGTGAGTGGACCCCTAACAGGGTGTCCAAAAAGAAGTTCAAAGGGGCTGAAGCCCACTCCTTTCTGGGGTACCTCCCAGTAGGCAAAAAGGAGACATGGTAGAAGGATATCCCATCTCCTGCGGAGTTTTTCAGGGAGTCCCATAATCATGCCTTTGAGAGTTTTATTAAATCTCTCCACCAGTCCATTTGTTTGTGGATGATAGGGTGTTGTGAACTTGTAAGTTACACCACACTCCTTCCACATGGCCTTTAAGTATGCCGACATGAAATTGCTTCCTCTGTCTGATACTACTTCCTTTGGGAAGCCCACCCTGGAAAATATTCCCAGGAGGGCCTTTGCCACTGCAGGAGCTGTAGTGGTCCTTAAAGGAATAGCTTCAGGATATCTTGTGGCATGGTCCACTACCACTAAGATAAACCTATTGCCTGAAGCAGTAGGAGGGTCAAGGGGGCCAACTATGTCAACCCCTACCCTTTCAAAGGGAACCCCAACCACAGGCAGTGGGATAAGGGGTGCCTTTGGAGTGCCACCTGTCTTGCCACTGGCTTGACAGGTTTCACAGGACTTACAAAATTCCTTTGTGTCCTCAGACATCCTAGGCCAATGAAACAATGGTACCAATCTGTCCCAAGTTTTCATTTGACCCAGGTGCCCAGCTAAGGGAATGTCATGTGCCAGTGTTAGGAGGAACTTTCTGTACTCCTGAGGAATCACTAATCTCCTGGCAGCTCCAGGTTTAGGATCCCTATGCTCAGTGTATAAGAGGTTGTCCTCCCAGTAAACTCTGTGAGAGTCACTGACATCCCCATTAGCCTGTTTGACAGCTTGCTGTCTGAGACCCTCTAATGTGGGACAGGTTTGCTGTGCCACACTCAGCTCCTCCCTGGCAGGCCCCCCTTCACCCAAAAGCTCAGCAGTGTCTGCTTCCAGCTCCTCTGGTGTAGGTTCTGCACAGGGAGGGAATTCTTCTTCCTCAGAAGTAGAATCCACTGTAGAGGGAGGGATAGTAGGAAGTGGTTTGCTTCTACTAGCCCTAGCTTTAGGGAGCACTTGGTCCATTGTTCCAGGATCCAAGCTTCCCTGTCCTTTTTGCTTTTTGGCCTGAGCCCTTGTCAAAGCAAAAATATGCCCTGGGATGCCCAGCATTGCTGCATGGGCCTCCAACTCCACATCTGACCAAGCTGATGTCTCCAAATCATTCCCTAATAGACAGTCTACAGGTAAATCTGAAGCTACCACAACTTTCTTTGGACCAGATACCCCCCCCCCAGTTGAGATTTACAACAGCCATGGGGTGGCTTTGTGTTATGTTGTGAGCATCGGTTACTTGGTACTGGTGTCCAAGTATGTGTTGTTCAGGGTGCACCAGTTTCTCAATCACCATTGTGACACTGGCACCTGTGTCCCTGTAGGCCTGGACCTCAACACCATTTATTAGGGTTAGTTGCTTGTACTTCTCCAAGTTATGGGGGCAAGCAACCAAAGTGGCTAAATCAATAGCCCCTTCAGAGACTAAAGTAGCCTCTGTGGTCTCCCTAATCAGACCAACCCCAACTAAATTACCAAAAGTGAGCCCAGCTACTCCCTTGGATTGGCTATTAGTAGGTTTGCTCCCACCACCACTGCTATTAGTAGGGACACTAGGTGTAGCAGTAGGGGTTGTAGTGGTAGGAGCTGTGGTGCCTTTCTTTGGACAACTGGGATCTGTTGTCCAATGGCCTTTTATCTTACATAAATAGCACCATGGTTTCTTTTCCTTGTTCTGATTAAAGGAGGATTTGGGCCCACCACCCCCACCAGAGTGTTTTTGTGGGCCTGATGAAGACTCATTTTTAGATTTGTCCCCACCCTTGTTTGAAGACTTACCATCCTTCTTTTTGTTGCCATCTTTGTCACCCCCTGTATGAACATTTCTGTTCACTCTTGTTCTGACCCATTTGTCTGCCTTCTTTCCCAATTCTTGGGGAGAGGTCAGATCAGAGTCCACCAAGTACTGGTGCAACAAATCAGACACACAATTATTAAGAATATGCTCTCTCAGGATCAAGTTATACAGGCTGCCATAATCAGTAACTTTACTGCCATGTAACCACCCCTCCAAGGCCTTCACTGCCTGGTCAATGAAATCAACCCAGTCTTGTGAAGACTCCTTTTTGGTATCTCTGAACTTTATCCTGTACTGTTCAGTGGTTAAGCCATAACCATCCAGGAGTGCATTCTTAAGAACTTGGAAATTGTTAGCATCATTTTCTTTTACAGTAAGGAGCCTATCCCTACCTTTTCCAGTAAATGATAGCCATAGGATAGCAGCCCACTGCTTTTGAGGGACATCCTGTACAGCACAGGCCCTCTCAAGTGCAGCAAACCACTTGTTAATGTCATCCCCCTCCTTATAAGGGGGAACTATCTTGTGCAGATTCCTGGAATCATGCTCTTTTGCAGGATGACTATGGGGAATACTGCTGCTGCCACCATGGGTATCTAAACCCATCTTCTGTCTTTCCCTCTCTATTTCTAAAGACTGTCTATCCAAATCCAGCTGTTGCTTCTTGAGCTTCAGTCTGGTTTGCTCCACTCTCAATCTATTGAGCTCCCTTTCTAACAATCTGTCATCAGGGTGGGTGGGAGGGACATTTCTAGATACAGAGGTATGATGGGAATGAACAGAAGGAGACCTGTCCCTTACAGAGGGCACCCTAACAGCTTGGCTACCAGTATAATGTGAGAGCACACCATTAGTATGGTGTGATTCAACCTCTGTACCAACTATGCTAGACTGTCTAGTAATGGGCAGGCTGAGAAGTTTCTTTCCTGAACCTTTTCCTGGGGGAGTCCCTGGATCAGATTGAGAACCATTAGCTACTTTTTCTACAGATTGGGCACTTATGGCCTTATCCTGTACTCTAAGCATATTAATTAACAGTTCTAAGGAAGGATTCTTCCCTACACTCAAACCTCTCTCTATGCAGAGACTCCTTGCTCCTTTCCAGCTAAGGTGATCATATGCAAGTTTGGACAGTTCAACAATTTTTCCTGTGCCAGACATTTTTTAGAGAGAGTTAAAGTGATAGGAAAAGAGAAAAAAGGTTTCAGAACTTTTTGGAATGACAGAAAAAAACTTTTTAAACTTTTAAGAACTTTTTGAAAGTTTAGAAGTACTTTTCAGCACTTAGAAAAGAGTGAAAAGAGGAAATGCAAAACTTTTTGGCTATGTGTATATACACTGACCTTGTTTTGTATATTTTTCTCTTATGAAAAGTACAATGACAAGAGTGGTAAGTAGTCTCAAGCACTTATCCCACCACTGCACAACCGATGTAGGAGGCTGGACTGGCTTGTAGTGAGTACCAAGGGGTACTTGCACCTTGCACCAGGCCCAGTTATCCCTTATTAGTGTATAGGGTGTCTAGCAGCTTAGGCTGATAGATAATGGTAGCTTAGCAGAGCAGCTTAGGCTGAACTAGGAGACGTGTGAAGCTACTACAGTACCACTTAGTGTCATATGCACAATATCATAAGAAAACACAATACACAGTTATACTAAAAATAAAGGTACTTTATTTTTATGACAATATGCCAAAGTATCTTAGAGTGTACCCTCAGTGAGAGGATAGGAAATATACACAAGATATATATACACAATAGCAAAAATATGCAGTATAGTCTTAGAAAACAGTGCAAACAATGTATAGTTACAATAGGATGCAATGGGGAGACATAGGGATAGGGGCAACACAAACCATATACTCCAGAAGTGGAATGCGAACCACGAATGGACCCCAAACCTATGTGACCTTGTAGAGGGTCGCTAGGACTATTAGAAAATAGTGAGAGTTAGAAAAATAACCCTCCCCAAGACCCTGAAAAGTGAGTGCAAAGTGCACTAAAGTTCCCCTAAGGACAAAATAGTCGTGTTAGAGGGAAAATGCAAGGAAAACACAAATCAGCAATGCAACAACGATGGATTCCTGACTGAGGGTACCTGTGGAACAAGGGGACCAAGTCCAAAAGTCACAAGCAACTCGGAGATGGGCAGATGCCCAAGAAATGCCAGCGGTTGGTGCAAAGAAGCTCTTACTAGGCTGAAGAACTGTGAATACTGCAGGAACGACAAGGGCTAGAGACTTCCCCTTTGGAGGATGGATCCCCCACGCCTTGGAGAGTCGTGCAGAAGTGTTTTCCCGCCAGATGGACGCCAACAAGCCTTGCTACACGCAAATCGTGCGTTTGGCGTTTTTGGACGCTGCTGGGGCCCAGGAGGGACCAGGAGGTCGCAAATTGGACCTGCAGAGAGAGGGGACATCGAACCAGACAGAGAGCCCTCACTGAAGCAGGTAGCACCCGGAGAAGTGCCAGAAACAGGCACTACGAGGATGCGTGAAACGGTGCTCGCCGAAGTTGCACAAAGGAGTCCCACGTCGCCGGAGACCAACTTAGAAAGTCGTGCAATGCAGGTTAGAGTGCCGTGGACCCAGGCTTGGCTGTGCACGAAGGATTTCCGCCGGAAGTGCACAGGGGCCGGAGTAGCTTGCAAAGTCGCGGTTCCCAGCAATGCAGCCCAGCGAGGTGAGGCAAGGACTTACCTCCACCAAACTTGGGCTGAAGAGTCACTGGACTGTGGGGGTCACTTGGACGGTGTCGCTGGATTCGAGGGACCTCGCTCGTCGTGCTGAGAGGAGACCCAAGGGACCGGTAATGCAGCTTTTTGGTGCCTGCGGTTGCAGGGGGAAGATTCCGTCGACCCACGGGAGATTTCTTCGGAGCTTCTGGTGCAGAGAGGAGGCAGACTACCCCCACAGCATGCACAAGCAGGAAAACAGTCGAGAAGGCGGCAGGATCAGCGTTACAGAGTTGCAGTAGTCGTCTTTGCTACTATGTTGCAGGTTTGCAGGCTTCCAGCGCGGTCAGCGGTCGATTCCTTATCAGAAGGTGAAGAGGGAGATGCAGAGGAACTCGGCTGAGCTCATGCATTCGTTATCTAAAGTTTCCCCAGAGACAGAGACCCTAAATAGCCAGAAAAGAGGGTTTGGCTACCTAGGAGAGAGGAAAGGCTACTAACACCTGAAGGAGCCTATCAGCAGGAGTCTCTGACGTCACCTGGTGGCACTGGCCACTCAGAGCAGTCCAGTGTGCCAGCAGCACCTCTGTTTCCAAGATGGCAGAGGTCTGGAGCACACTGGAGGAGCTCTGGACACCTCCCAGGGGAGGTGCAGGTCAGGGGAGTGGTCACTCCCCTTTCCTTTGTCCAGTTTCGCACCAGAGCAGGGGCTAAGGGGTCCCTGAACCGGTGTAGACTGGCTTATGCAGAATTGGGCACATCTGTGCCCAACAAAGCATTTCCAGAGGCTGGGGGAGGCTACTCCTCCCCTGCCTTCACACCATTTTCCAAAGGGAGAGGGTGTCACACCCTCTCTCAGAGGAAGTTCTTTGTTCTGCCATCCTGGGCCAGGCCTGGCTGGACCCCAGGAGGGCAGCTGCCTGTCTGAGGGGTTGGCAGCAGCAGCAGCTGCAGAGAAACCCCAGGAAGGGCAGTCTGGCAGTACCAGGGTCTGTGCTACAGACCACTGGGATCATGGAATTGTACCAACAATGCCAGGATGGCATAGAGGGGGCAATTCCATGATCATAGACATGTTACATGGCCATATTCGGAGTTACCATGGTGAAGCTACATATAGGTAGTGACCTATATGTAGTGCACGCGTGTAATGGTGTCCCCGCACTCACAAAGTTCAGTGAATTGGCTCTGAACAATGTGGGGGCACCTTGGCTAGTGCCAGGGTGCCCTCACACTAAGTAACTTTGCACCTAACCTTTACCAGGTAAAGGTTAGACATATAGGTGACTTATAAGTTACTTAAGTGCAGTGTAAAATGGCTGTGAAATAACGTGGACGTTATTTCACTCAGGCTGCAGTGGCAGGCCTGTGTAAGATTTGTCAGAGCTCCCTATGGGTGGCAAAAGAAATGCTGCAGCCCATAGGGATCTCCTGGAACCCCAATACCCTGGGTACCTCAGTACCATATACTAGGGAATTATAAGGGTGTTCCAGTAAGCCAATGTAAATTGGTAAAAATGGTCACTAGCCTGTTAGTGACAATTTGGAAAGAAATGAGAGAGCATAACCACTGAGGTTCTGATTAGCAGAGCCTCAGTGAGACAGTTAGTCACTACACAGGTAACACATTCAGGCACACTTATGAGCACTGGGGCCCTGGGTTACCAGGGTCCCAGTGACACATACAACTAAAACAACATATATACAGTGAAAAATGGGGGTAACATGCCAGGCAAGATGGTACTTTCCTACAGGGTTCTGCCCCCCTGGGGCCTGGGCAGTCCAGCCCCAGGAAGGCAGAACAAAAAATGTCCTCTGAGAGCAGGGTGTTACACCCTCTCCCTTTGGAAATAGGTGTTACAGGCTGGGGAGGGGTAGCCTCTCCCAGCCTCTGGAAATGCTTTGAAGGGCACAGATGGTGCCCTCCTTCCATAAACCAGTCTACACAGGTCCAGGGACATTTTCTCCCCTGCTCTGGTGGGAAAGTGGACAAAGGAAAGGGGAGTGACCACTCCCCTGTCCATCACCACCCCAGGGGTGGTTCCCATAGCTCCTCCAGTGTGTCCCAGCCTTCAGCCGCCATCTTGCTTTGCAAGCTTTGGGGGCGCTCTGGAGGGCTCAGAGTGGCCAGTACCAGCAGGGGACATCAGAGACCCCTCCTGATAGGTCCATATCTGATAAGGTAGCCAATCCCCCTCTCAGGGCTATTTAGGGTCTCTCTTGTGGGTTCTCTTCAGATTCTGCTTGCAAGTTTCCTTCAGGAATCCTATGCAACAACTTCAGACGCTTCTGAACTCGGATCAACCGCAGCCTGCTCCAAGAAACGCTGTAACTGCAACAAAGTGTTTACAAGAGACACTTTTCTTCAGAAATCTCAGCTTCAAGTCAGCAACTGAAACAGTTTCCATATTGTGCATGCTCTGGGGACTCCCTGTCTTCATCCTGCACCGGAAGGACCAAAGAAATCTCCTGTGGAGTGACGGAGTCACAACCCTGCTCCAAGCAGGCACCTTCCAAGGCGACTGCGTAGATATGACCACAGCACATCGCGCATATATAGTTGTAAAGTACAAAAGTAGATTTAGATAATACACATATGATAATGAATAGTAAAGTCCTCTTCTTAGTGTTCCAGCGAGATGTTTAATTGGGTCAAGAGTTGTGTACCAGTATGTACAGCCAAATGAGCACAGCCACCACGTGTTTCGTCACACAGTGACTTTTTCAAGGCAAGACTAACGAACGTAGTGAAGTCTTATGTAAGCGATGAGCCAAGAGAACCTTGGTAAGTCCTGCAGGGTGAGTAGCGGCGTGTGTGTCCCGTTGTAGATTAAATACTCTATAACAGGACACACGTTTGTTATGCACGATACTTTTATCTTGGGACACCAGAACCACGTACCTGTTCAACTGTTTATTATGATAAGCATACATGCTTCTAGTCTCTTGACCTAATTAATTGTCTACCGTGTATACCAATATACACTTTATATGTGCCTACAGGTAGTAGGCACATATAAGGTGTACCACTTGCACCATTGTTTGACTATTTCACCCTACTTAAAGTTGGCACCCTCTGGAGGTGCATTAACGCTTGCCATTACTATCTGTACCTTCCAAGGTGATGACTGGTACCCTGGGACTCCTCTCATGGCAACGAGTGTGCTCCTAAGGACACAGAGGGTGGACATCATGGACACAGACTGTCCTGAGGTCCTGCTGACAAAATTTGGAGGAGGTAAAACCTTGCCTTCCCGAAGAACAATGGTACCGCTGTGTATTGTGTCTTCTTCGCCTCCTGAGGCTTCTGTGCACTCTTTGCAAAATTCCTTCATACACAACTTGGCCCAAGTCCCCTGCATTCCACCCTACGATGCTCAACTCGCTGAGTTGTTCTCTGGCGGTGTGGCACCTTCTTTTGTTGTGCTGCATCAACCTCAATTTGCACCTCCTTTGAACCTGAATCCTGTGGCTTCTGATGGTGCTGGATGGCATCCTGAGGGATTTCTAAAGTGGCGAGAGCCGTCTATTCCTTCTCACACAGAGTTGAGGTCCCCAGGTCCCTCCTGGGTCCATCCAGTGCCATTTTGATGAAAAATGCACTTTTGTCGTAGCCAAGGCTTGTTGGTGCCCTCGAACACGAAATCTCATCTGCAAACATCTTCACGCCATGGGACATTTTTTGCATCATACAGGAACCCACTGGCGTCTTCCTAGGGTGCATTTCTACTAACCAGGGACTCTTCTTCTGTACCCTCTTCTGGGTTGGCAGGGGCTCCTGTCCTTCCTGGAACTTCTTTTGACTTCTGGACTTGGTCCCCTTCCTTTGCAGGACTTCAGGTCCAATAATTCAGCAGTTGTTCTTTGCAGACTTGGTCGGCTGCTGCAAAATCCCAAAACGAGGTGTAGTGTGCCCTAAGGAAACTTGCAGTACTTTACTCCTGCTTTTCTGGGCTCTGGGGTGGGGTAATTTATTTATGTTTACTGTATTCTTACTCTCCCCGCAATTCTGCACACACTACACTTGTCTAAGGGGAAATTCGTGATTCACATTCCACTTTTTTAGTATATGGTTTGTGTTGCTCCTAGACCTATTTTCTCCCATTGCATTCTATAGGATTTCGTACTGTTTGCATTGTTCTATGACTATTTACTTGTCTAATTTTGGTGTCTAGTGTATATATTGTGTATAATACTTACCTCCAGAAGGAGTATTGTCTCTAAGATATCTTTGGTACCGTGTCACCCAAAGAAATACCTTTATTGTTTGTAACACTGAGGAGTGTCTTTACTTGTGTATAAGTACTGTGTAATTATAAGTGGCATTGCATGAGCTTTGCATCTCTATTAGTTCAACCTAAGCTGCTCTGCTATAGCGACCTCTATCAGCCTAAAATGCTAGAACACTACTATATTCACTAACAAGGGATAACTGGACCTGGTATAAGGTGTAAGTACCCAAGGTACCCACTACAAACCAGGCCAGCCTCCTACATATGCCCACTCATTGTACCCTTTGGTAATTCATTTTACAGATGTTGGTCCCTCACAATAGCTCCTGTGTGATCACTGCAGCCAACTACAGGTCTTTTATATGTGCTAATTTACTGTACAGTTGAAGTGCAATGGTTGTACCTTGTTAAACAGATAAATACTTGAAAAATGTGACATATTCCATACTTCTATTTTTAACATGGGTGTTTATTGAAGTGTTAAGATATTGAGGGGCAAGTGCAATGGGATGGTGATGAAGGAGGAAAGTCCAGGGTATAGCTCCGGTCTGTAGCACAGGTGCATTGTCCATGGGGACATAGGAAGGGGAGCAATGGCAGTTCAAGGTGGAGAGGGTGACAGAGGGGTGACAGTCAGGAGAGTCTCATTTCCTGGTGGGGGTCTTGGCAATAGTCTATGGCTTCTGCCTGGATCACAGGGAATGTCTGTGGGGTGGTTCTCCTTCTGCAGGGGAAGAGATGCTGGTGGCCTGTGATTCCTGTGGTGGGGCCTCCTGTCCACTAGCGGCAGTGGAGGTTGAAGGCAGTTCAGATGTTTGGCTAGTGGTAGGGGCCTGCTGTCTCCCTCATAATGTTGGTCATGTCTGCCAACATCCCTGCTATGGTGACCAGGGTGTTGTTGAAGGCCTGCAAGTCCTCCCTGATCCACTGGTACTGTCCCTCCTGCAGCCACCTGTTCTCCCGCACATTGTCCAGGATTTGGCCCATCGTGTCCTGAGAATGTTGATATGCTCCCAGGATCTCTGCAAGTGCCTCCTGGAGAGTCGGTTCCCTGGGTCTGTCCTCCCCCTGGTGCACAGCAGTCCTCCCAGTTTCCCTGTTGTCCTGTGCCACTGTCCCCTGAACCGTGTGCCCACTGCCACTGACCCCAGGTCCCTGAATGTCTTGGGTATGAGGTGTGTCCTGGGGTCACTGTAGAGGTGGACACACTGCTGATTGATGTGTCCTGGGGACAGAGGTGTGGGTACACTGGGTGGGTGCTGTGTGGTGTTTCCAGATGGGGGAGGCTCTATGGTTATCTGCGACTGGGTTTGGGTAGCCGACTGTCCAGAGGTCCCCGATGGGCCAGGTTGGTCATCCAGATCCAGGCGACCAAAGTTGCTGTCATCACTGTGGGCCTCTTCAGTTGAGTGACTGGATATTGGTGGCACCTCCTCTCTGGTGATATGGGCTGGGATACCTGTGGGGATGTAAATGATGTGTTATTGTTTCTGTTTGTGACATATTGTGCATTGGTGGGTTGCCCTCTTTGGTTATATTTGCCCTGGCAGTTTTAACTTGTGTAAATTGGTATGTGGTGGGCTAGCTGATTCTCTCTAGTGCGCATGCTTTAGTGAGTGATGTCCATGCATTGGTAGAGCATGCAGGGCTTGGCATTGGGATGAGTGAGATGTGATGGTGGGGTGTGTGGGAGGTGGTGGAGTGATGGGAGTGAGGGTGAGGGTCAAGGTAAGGGTATGTGATGGCATGCAGGTAGGGGGGTGATAGTAGTAAAGAGTTGACTTACCTGAGTCCAGTCCTCCTCCTACTGCGGCCAGGCCTTCAGGATGCATTATTGGTAAGACTTGCTCCTCCTATGCTGTGAGTTGTGGGGGAGGAGGTGGGGATCCACCACCAGTCCTCTGTACAGCGAGTTGGTGTCTTGCTGCAATTGAATGTACATTCACCCGTAGGTTGTTCCACCTCTTCCTGATGTCATCTCTAGTTCTTGGGTGCTGTCCCACAGTGTTGACCCTGTCCACGATCCTCCGCCATAGCTCCATCTTCCTAGCTATGAATATCTGCTGCACCTGTGCTCCAAATAGCTGTGGCTCTACCCTGATGATTTCCTCCACCATTACCCTTAGCTCCTCCTCTGAGAATCGGGGGTGTCTTTATGTGCCATGGGTGTTGTGTGAGGTGTGTATGTGAGGGCGTGTTGGGTAATGTGTTGGGGTGTGTGATGTGGGATGTATGAGTGATGTATAGGTGTGAGTAGTGTGTGGCTGTGATTGTGTCTGTGGTCTTGCTTTCTCTCTCTGGTGGCAATTGTTTGGAGTCGTAAAGGATTGTGGGTAAGGTGGGTGTGTGTTTTATTGTGGTGTGAGTGTGTGGGTGTGGTGTATGTATGGGTGTCAGGTGTGTGTTGTTTGAATTGTCCAATGTGTGTGTGTATTGTCACCGCAGCGGTATGTACAGCCAATGGTTTACCACCATTGAATGCCCGCCATGGTGATTCGTGGGTCATAATGTGGTGGGCGTTGTTCTGCTGGCGTAACGGTGTGGGTTTTGATACTGCCAGCTTATCACTGACCTTTGTTGTGGCGAATTTGTGTATGTGGCTGAATAGTGACGGATTGGTGTGTGTGTGTCATAATATGGTGAACGGATATCCACTGCGGCGGATTATGTTGGCAGCAGGCAGCAGTCAGCATGGCGGTAAGTGGGATTTACCGCCAGTGTCATAAGGAGGGCCTTTATTGTCTAAGTGGTGATAAGTAGAGAGTAGCTGAATATTAGAATGGTTACTTTCATTATCATCCACTATTTGGTCCTGCCCTGTGAGGAGGTGTACCACCGGGCTCTCTGCACACAGCCCCTTCAATTTCTTAAACGTTTGAAGGTTGGATTCTCATATGGAGAAACCATGACCTCAGAGGTGTGTCCAGTAGCAGAACAGGTGTGTGTGAGGATAGTGTAGGGTGTGCCTAACTACCTGTCCCTCTAGTCTCTCAAAATAAACTTTTTGGATGTTGAGAGCAAGGGCTATGCCTAGACCCTAGCTTGCCTAATCCATAGAAACTATTTCTCTGCACTAGGTACTATGTATTCCTCTAGGTATTGAGTGGTCTTTCCTGTGGAAAGCACTAGGTGACAGAGTGATAAGGCAATTGCAAGTGCTTTATCCCACCTCTGCTACCAATGTAGGAAAGCTGGCCTGGTGTGTGGTGGGAACCTATGGTACTTACACCTTATACCAGGTCAAGGTATCCCCTTGTTAGTGTAGTGTAGTCAGTGTCTAGAAGACAGGCTCTTTAGAGGTGGCTGTGGATGAGCAGCCAAAGCGTATCTAAGAGATATGCAAAGCTCATGCAATACCACTGTAGTCACACTAAGTACTCACACACATGAAATAATACACTCAGGGGGTCATTCTGACCCTGGCGGTCGGTGATAAAGCGGCGGCCAACCCGCCAACAGGCCGGCGGTCAAAAAAATGAAATTCTGACCCTGGCGGGAACCGCCAACACAGCCCGCCGCATTAACACTCCGACCGCCACGGCGGAACAAACAAACAGCGTGGCGGTCACCGCCAACAGCCAGGCGGCAGACAATGTACCGCCCACCCTATCACGACCCACCAATCCGCCACCTTTTCCGGGGCGGGAGCACCGCCGATAAAAACACGGCGGAAACAGACATTTCCAATGGAAAACGCTCACCTCGAGACACTCCACGCGGAATCCGGACAGCATGGAACCCGAATTGAACATCATACCTGCTCTCGTCTACCTGCTCATCTACCACGAGTACGAACTCCGGCGCAGACGTCAACGGTGAGTACTGCACCTACGACACACAGGAGGGGGGAGGAAGAAAGGTTACGGGCATACACATATGCAACCCCTCCACCCCCCCAATATGTACACACCAATGCAGAGCAGGAAGTCACAGTGACACCACACAAAGACCCTTTAAAAATACAATGACACAACCAAATTTGGAATAAATTTTCATTTACAAAAAAAGCACCTGGAAATAATTGAGCAACCGTGAAAAATATTTACAAAAACCAAAAAGATATACACATCAGTGTATCACTGAAGTAACAAGTCCTGCACATCCTACGAATCTAACATGTACGTGGGCCAAGGTTCTGCGAAACAAGGGCAAAGCCCACACACGAGACCTGAGTCCTTTGGAGAGAACACTGCAGGGGCATCCAATGTCAAAACTACAGGCACCTCAGGGGGAAGGGAAGGGGGGGCCACCACAGCCACATGAGTCCACGACGCCAGATCCACGAGGAGCCACCATGCCCACTGTACCATCCTGGGGAGTGCAAAGCCACAGTCTCTCAAGTCTCTGCAGTGGGTGGGTTGCCCACTGGACCATCCTGGGGAGTGCAAAGCCACAGTCTCTCAATGTCTCTACAGTGGGTGGGTTGCCCACTGGACCATCCTGGGGAGTGCAAAGCCACAGTCTCTCAAGTCTCTGCAGTGGGTGGGTTGCCCACTGGACCATCCTGGGGAGTGCAAAGCCACAGTCTCTCAATGTCTCTACAGTGGGTGGGTTGCCCACTGGACCATCCTGGGGAGTGCAAAGCCACAGTCTCTCAATGTCTCTACAGTGGGTGGGTTGCCCACTGGACCATCCTGGGGAGTGCAAAGCCACAGTCTCTCAAGTCTCTGCAGTGGGTGGGTTGCCCACTGGACCATCCTGGGGAGTGCAAAGCCACAGTCTCTCAATGTCTCTACAGTGGGTGGGTTGCCCACTGGACCATCCTGGGGAGTGCAAAGCCACAGTCTCTCAAGTCTCTGCAGTGGGTGGGTTGCCCACTGGACCATCCTGGGGAGTGCAAAGCCACAGTCTCTCAATGTCTCTACAGTGGGTGGGTTGCCCACTGTACCATCCTGGGGAGTGCAAAGCCACAGTCTCTCAGGTGGATTACAGAGTCCACTGGTCAAGGAGGAGGCATGGTGGGCACAGTGAACCATAAACAGTGCCTGAGACGGCGGGACCCAGCGGAGCGGTGCTTGACAGGAAGGGCCCAGCGGAGCGGTGCTTGAGACGGCGGGGCCCAGCGGAGCGGTGCTTGAGACGGTGGGGCCCAGCGGAGCGGTGCTTGAGACGGCGGGGCCCAGCGGAGCGGTGCTTGAGACGGCGGGGCCCAGCGGAGCGGTGCTTGACAGGAAGGGCCCAGCGGAGCGGTGCTTGAGACGGCGGGGCCCAGCGGAGCGGTGCTTGAGACGGCGGGGCCCAGCGGAGCGGTGCTTGACAGGAAGGGCCCAGCGGAGCGGTGCTTGAGACGGCGGGGCCCTGTTCAGCGGTACCTGTCTTCACGGCGGGGCCCTCTTCAGCGGTGCTCTTCTGCACGGCGGGGCCCTCTTCAGCGGTGCTCTTCTGCACGGCGGGGCCCTCTTCAGCGGTGCTCTTGTGCGCGGCGGGGCCCTGTTCAGCGGTACCTGTCTTCACGGCGGGGCCCTCTTCAGCGGTGCTCTTCTGCACGGCGGGGCCCTCTTCAGCGGTGCTCTTCTGCACGGCGGGGCCCTCTTCAGCGGTGCTCTTGTGCACGGCGGGGCCCTGTTCAGCGGTGCTCTTGTGCACGGCGGGGCCCTGTTCAGCGGTACCTGTCTTCACGGCGGGGCCCTCTTCAGCGGTGCTCTTGTGCACGGCGGGGCCCTGTTCAGCGGTACCTGTCTTCACGGCGGGGCCCTCTTCAACGGTGCTCTTCTGCACGACGGGGCCCTCTTCAGCGGTGCTCTTCTGCACGGCGGGGCCCTCTTCAGCGGTGCTCTTGTGCACGGCGGGGCCCTGTTCAGCGGTACCTGTCTTCACGGCGGGGCCCTCTTCAGCGGTGCTCTTCTGCACGGCGGGGCCCTCTTCAGCGGTGCTCTTCTGCACGGCGGGGCCCTCTTCAGCGGTACCTGTCTTCACGGCGGGGCCCTCTTCAGCGGTGCTCTTGCAGTATGTCAAGGGAGTCATACCTGGCCTGGACACCCTGCTCACTCGCCCTCCGACCGTGCTGTGTCAGGCCCCTTCGGGGAGTGAGTCCTGGGCCCTTTGGTGTCGTCCCTTGCAGCCGGGATGGGGCTTGTGGGGCCCTCCTGCTCCGCGCTCCTGGTGGTTGTCCTCTCCGCCCTGCTGTCCTTCCGCTCCTTAGATGGGGCTCTCGGGCCCTTGCCTCCCCTGGCTGCTGTGGCCGGTGAAGTGGCCGGAGTCACCTCCTTGGGGGCAGCCGTCTCTGTCCGCTCACGGCGGCCCTTCAATTTCCGGGTCCTCTTGCCTGGGGGGGCTGGCTGTCCCCTTGCTGCTCACCGAAGTGTTACTGCCGCCAAAGGGTGGACTCCACATGCCATGCACCACTTGCACTGTAGTAGTTGGGCTGGTGGTGGCTGAGGTGCCCTTGGGACTTTTCCCAGTTGGAGGGGGTGGGTCGGGGGAGGGAAAGAGGTCAAAACTGGAGAGGTAATTTTTCTTGGGACCAAGGTAAGGGGTAGGAGTAGTGGTGAGAGAAGTGGAGGAAGAGGATGTGGTTGTATGAGAGCCAGGTGTGCTGTCCTTGGGTGCAGGTGACTGGGACGTAGGCTGTGGTGAGGTGGTTGGCTGTTGTTTGGGTGTCTGCCTGCGTTTATGTGTCTTGGAAGAGGGGGTGACAGACACAGTGGGAGAGGACACAGGAGACGTGTAAATGCCAGTGGGGGTGGTGACTGCAGGTGTGCGGACTGTAGTGGAGGGTTTGCTGGTGGTGGAAGAACTGGCTGATGTTGGGGTGCATGCAGGTGTGAGTGTAGACGTCACAGTGAGGGAGGAGGGAGACGAGGAGGACGGGGACACAGAGGTGGTAGTGACTGTTGATATGTCTGCATCTGTGTGTTGCTTGGGTGAATGCTTGTGTTTTCTGTGGTGCTTATGTTTGGATGAGCTGGCCTTGGGTGTTGAGGTGTCTGCAGGCTGGTCTGATGGTGTGGATGGGATAGGTTGAGGTACAGGAGACAGAGAAAGGGTGGAGGCAGATAGAAGAGGGAGACTGGAGACAGGGACAATGGCTGCCGTCAGTGCTGAGGCCAGAGCAGTGAACGCTCGTTGATGGGCAGCCTGACCCGAATGAATGCCCTCCAGGTAGGCATTGCTCCGATGCACCTCCCTTTCCACCCCCTGGATGGCATTCAGAAGGGTAGTCTGCCCAACAATGAGCGTCCTCACCAGGTCAATGAGCTCCGCTCTGAGGGCAGCAGGGGTAACAGAGGCAGGGGCTGAGGTGCCTGGGGCGAAGGAGACGCGCGCCTTCCTGGCCGAGCGGCCACGGAGCGAAGACTGAGGGGCTGCTGGGAGGGCGGTGCTGGTGCGCTGGGTGGCGGCTGTACCTGTTGTTGCGGGGGGCACAGATGGTGCCGCCCCCGCTAGGGAGCTCCCAAACGAGGACGTGTCCGTGTCGCTGGTGTCTCCACCGGCCCCCGTTGTGGTGCTCCCCTCGCCCTCCGGATCACTGGTTGTAGGAAAGTACCATCTTGCCTGGCATGTTACCCCCATTTTTCACTGTATATATGTTGTTTTAGTTGTATGTGTCACTGGGACCCTGGTAACCCAGGGCCCCAGTGCTCATAAGTGTGCCTGTATGTGTTACCTGTGTAGTGACTAACTGTCTCACTGAGGCTCTGCTAATCAGAACCTCAGTGGTTATGCTCTCTCATTTCTTTCCAAATTGTCACTGACAGGCTAGTGACCATTTTTACCAATTTACATTGGCTTACTGGAACACCCTTATAATCCCCTAGTATATGGTACTGAGGTACCCAGGGTATTGGGGTTCCAGGAGATCCCTATGGGCTGCAGCATTTCTTTTGCCACCCATAGGGAGCTCTGACAATTCTTACACAGGCCTGCCACTGCAGCCTGAGTGAAATAACGTCCACGTTATTTCACAGCCATTTTACACTGCACTTAAGTAACTTATAAGTCACCTATATGTCTAACCTTTACCTGGTAAAGGTTAGGTGCAAAGTTACTTAGTGTGAGGGCACCCTGGCACTAGCCAAGGTGCCCCCACATTGTTCAGAGCCAATTCACTGAACTTTGTGAGTGCGGGGACACCATTACACGCGTGCACTACATATAGGTCACTACCTATATGTAGCTTCACCATGGTAACTCCGAATATGGCCATGTAACATGTCTATGATCATGGAATTGCCCCCTCTATGCCATCCTGGCATTGTTGGTACAATTCCATGATCCCAGTGGTCTGTAGCACAGACCCTGGTACTGCCAGACTGCCCTTCCTGGGGTTTCTCTGCAGCTGCTGCTGCTGCCAACCCCTCAGACAGGCATCTGCCCTCCTGGGGTCCAGCCAGGCCTGGCCCAGGATGGCAGAACAAAGAACTTCCTCTGAGAGAGGGTGTGACACCCTCTCCCTTTGGAAAATGGTGTGAAGGCAGGGGAGGAGTAGCCTCCCCCAGCCTCTGGAAATGCTTTGTTGGGCACAGATGTGCCCAATTCTGCATAAGCCAGTCTACACCGGTTCAGGGACCCCTTAGCCCCTGCTCTGGCGCGAAACTGGACAAAGGAAAGGGGAGTGACCACTCCCCTGACCTGCACCTCCCCTGGGAGGTGTCCAGAGCTCCTCCAGTGTGCTCCAGACCTCTGCCATCTTGGAAACAGAGGTGCTGCTGGCACACTGGACTGCTCTGAGTGGCCAGTGCCACCAGGTGACGTCAGAGACTCCTTGTGATAGGCTCCTTCAGGTGTTAGTAGCCTTTCCTCTCTCCTAGGTAGCCAAACCCTCTTTTCTGGCTATTTAGGGTCTCTGTCTCTGGGGAAACTTCAGATAACGAATGCATGAGCTCAGCCGAGTTCCTCTGCATCTCCCTCTTCACCTTCTGATAAGGAATCGACCGCTGACCGTGCTGGAAGCCTGCAAACCTGCAACATAGTAGCAAAGACGACTACTGCAACTCTGTAACGCTGATCCTGCCGCCTTCTCGACTGTTTTCCTGCTTGTGCATGCTGTGGGGGTAGCCTGCCTCCTCTCTGCACCAGAAGCTCCGAAGAAATCTCCCGTGGGTCGACGGAATCTTCCCCCTGCAACCGCAGGCACCAAAAAGCTGCATTACCGGTCCCTTGGGTCTCCTCTCAGCACGACGAGCGAGGTCCCTCGAATCCAGCGACACCGTCCAAGTGACCCCCACAGTCCAGTGACTCTTCAGCCCAAGTTTGGTGGAGGTAAGTCCTTGCCTCACCTCGCTGGGCTGCATTGCTGGGAACCGCGACTTTGCAAGCTTCTCCGGCCCCTGTGCACTTCCGGCGGAAATCCTGTGTGCACAGCCAAGCCTGGGTCCACGGCACTCTAACCTGCATTGCACGACTTTCTAAGTTGGTCTCCGGCGACGTGGGACTCCTTTGTGCAACTTCGGCGAGCACCGTTTCACGCATCCTCGTAGTGCCTGTTGCTGGCACTTCTCCGGGTGCTACCTGCTTCAGTGAGGGCTCTTTGTCTTGCTCGACGTCCCCTCTCCCTGCAGGTCCAATTTGCGACCTTCTGGTCCCTCCTGGGCCCCAGCAGCGTCCAAAAACGCCAAACGCACGATTTGCGTGTAGCAAGGCTTGTTGGCGTCCATCCGGCGGGAAAACACTTCTGCACGACTCTCCAAGGCGTGGGGGATCCATCCTCCAAAGGGGAAGTCTCTAGCCCTTGTCGTTCCTGCAGTATTCACAGTTCTTCAGCCTAGTAAGAGCTTCTTTGCACCAACCGCTGGCATTTCTTGGGCATCTGCCCATCTCCGAGCTGCTTGTGACTTTTGGACTTGGTCCCCTTGTTCCACAGGTACCTTCAGACAGGAATCCATTGTTGTTGCATTGCTGATTTGTGTTTTCCTTGCATTCTCCCTCTAACACGACTATTTTGTCCTTAGGGGAACTTTGGTGCACTTTGCACTCACTTTTCAGGGTCTTGGGGAGGGTTATTTTTCTAACTCTCACTATTTCCTAATAGTCCCAGCGACCCTCTACAAGGTCACATAGGTTTGGGGTCCATTCGTGGTTCGCATTCCACTTCTGGAGTATATGGTTTGTGTTGCCCCTATTCCTATGTTTCCCCATTGCATCCTATTGTAACTATACATTGTTTGCACTGTTTTCTAAGACTATACTGCATATTTTTGCTATTGTGTATATATATCTTGTGTATATTTCCTATCCTCTTACTGAGGGTACACTCTAAGATACTTTGGCATATTGTCATAAAAATAAAGTACCTTTATTTTTAGTATAACTGTGTATTGTGTTTTCTTATGATATTGTGCATATGACACTAAGTGGTACTGTAGTAGCTTCACACGTCTCCTAGTTCAGCCTAAGCTGCTCTGCTAAGCTACCATTATCTATCAGCCTAAGCTGCTAGACACCCTATACACTAATAAGGGATAACTGGGCCTGGTGCAAGGTGCAAGTACCCCTTGGTACTCACTACAAGCCAGTCCAGCCTCCTACATTGGTTGTGCAGTGGTGGGATAAGTGCTTGAGACTACTTACCACTCTTGTCATTGTACTTTTCATAAGAGAAAAATATACAAAACAAGGTCAGTGTATATACACATAGCCAAAAAGTTTTGCATTTCCTCTTTTCACTCTTTTCTAAGTGCTGAAAAGTACTACTAAACTTTCAAAAAGTTCTTAAAAGTTTAAAAAGTTTTTTTTCTGTCTTTCCAAAAAGTTCTGAAAACTTTTTTCTCTTTTGTCTATCACTTTAACTCTCTCTAAAAATGTCTGGCACAGGCCAAAAAGTTGAACTGTCCAAACTTGCATATGATCACCTTAGCTGGAAAGGAGCAAGGAGTCTCTGCATAGAGAGAGGTTTGAGTGTAGGGAAGAATCCTTCCTTAGAACTGTTAATTAATATGCTTAGAGTACAGGATAAGGCCATAAGTGCCCAATCTGTAGAAAAAGTAGCTAATGGTTCTCAATCTGATCCAGGGACTCCCCCAGGAAAAGGTTCAGGAAAGAAAATTCTCAGCCTGCACATTACTAGACAGTCTAGCATAGTTGGTACAGAGGTTGAATCACACCATACTGATGGTGTGCTCTCACATTATGCTGGTAGCCAAGCTGTTAGGGTGCCCTCTGTAAGGGACAGGTCTCCTTCTGTTCATTCCCATCATACCTCTGTATCTAGAAATGTCCCTCCCACCCACCCTGATGACAGATTGTTGGAAAGGGAGCTCAATAGATTGAGAGTGGAGCAAACCAGACTGAAGCTCAAGAAGCAACAGCTGGATTTGGATAGACAGTCTTTAGAAATAGAGAGGGAAAGACAGAAAATGGGTTTAGATACCCATGGTGGCAGCAGCAGTATTCCCCATAGTCATCCTGCAAAAGAGCATGATTCCAGGAATCTGCATAAGATAGTTCCCCCTTACAAGGAGGGGGATGACATTAACAAGTGGTTTGCTGCACTTGAGAGGGCCTGTGCTGTACAGGATGTCCCTCAAAGGCAGTGGGCTGCTATCCTATGGCTATCATTTACTGGAAAAGGTAGGGATAGGCTCCTTACTGTAAAAGAAAATGATGCTAACAATTTCCAAGTTCTTAAGAATGCACTCCTGGATGGTTATGGCTTAACCACTGAACAGTACAGGATCAAGTTCAGAGATACCAAAAAGGAGTCTTCACAAGACTGGGTTGATTTCATTGACCAGGCAGTGAAGGCCTTGGAGGGGTGGTTACATGGCAGTAAAGTTACTGATTATGACAGCCTGTATAACTTAATCCTGAGAGAGCATATTCTTAATAATTGTGTGTCTGATTTGTTGCACCAGTACTTGGTGGACTCTGATCTGACCTCTCCCCAAGAATTGGGAAAGAAGGCAGACAAATGGGTCAGAACAAGAGTGAACAGAAAAGTTCATACAGGGGGTGACAAAGATGGCAACAAAAAGAAGGATGGTAAGTCTTCTGACAAGGGTGGGGACAAATCTAAAAATGAGTCTTCATCAGGCCCACAAAAACACTCTGGTGGGGGTGGTGGGCCCAAACCCTCCTCTAATCAGAACAAGGAAAAGAAACCATGGTGCTATTTATGTAAGATAAAAGGCCATTGGACAACAGATCCCAGTTGTCCAAAGAAAGGCACCACAGCTCCTACCACTACAACCCCTACTGCTACACCTAGTGTCCCTACTAATAGCAGTGGTGGTGGGAGCAAACCTACTAATAGCCAATCCAAGGGAGTAGCTGGGCTCACTTTTGGTAATTTAGTTGGGGTTGGTCTGATTAGGGAGACCACAGAGGCTACTTTAGTCTCTGAAGGGGCTATTGACTTAGCCACTTTGGTTGCTTGCCCCCATAACTTGGAGAAGTACAAGCAACAAACCTAATAAATGGTGTTGAGGTCCAGGCCTACAGGGACACAGGTGCCAGTGTCACAATGGTGATTGTGAAACTGGTGCACCCTGAACAACACATACTTGGACACCAGTACCAAGTAACCGATGCTCACAACATAACACAAAGCCACCCCATGGCTGTTGTAAATCTCAACTGGGGGGGGGTATCTGGTCCAAAGAAAGTTGTGGTAGCTTCAGATTTACCTGTAGACTGTCTATTAGGGAACGATTTGGAGACATCAGCTTGGTCAGATGTGGAGTTGGAGGCCCATGCAGCAATGCTGGGCATCCCAGGGCATATTTTTGCTTTGACAAGGGCTCAGGCCAAAAAGCAAAAAGGACAGGGAAGCTTGGATCCTGGAACAATGGACCAAGTGCTCCCTAAAGCTAGGGCTAGTAGAAGCAAACCACTTCCTACTATCCCTCCCTCTACAGTGGATTCTAATTCTGAGGAAGAAGAATTCCCTCCCTGTGCAGAACCTACACCAGAGGAGCTGGAAGCAGACACTGCTGAGCTTTTGGGTGAAGGGGGGCCTGCCAGAGAGGAGCTGAGTGTGGCACAGCAAACCTGTCCCACATTAGAGGGTCTCAGACAGCAAGCTGTCAAACAGGCTAATGGGGATGTCAGTGACTCACACAGAGTTTACTGGGAGGACAACCTCTTGTACACTGAGCAAAGGGATCCTAAACCTGGAGCTGCCAGGAGATTAGTGATTCCTCAGGAGTACAGAAAGTTCCTCCTAACACTGGCACATGACATTCCCTTAGCTGGGCACCTGGGTCAAATGAAAACTTGGGACAGATTGGTACCACTGTTTCATTGGCCTAGGATGTCTGAGGACACAAAAGATTTTTGTAAGTCCTGTGAAACCTGTCAAGCCAGTGGCAAAACAGGTAGCACTCCAAAGGCACCCCTTATCCCACTGCCTGTGGTTGGGGTTCCCTTTGAAAGGGTAGGGGTTGACATAGTTGGCCCCCTTGACCCTCCTACTGCTTCAGGCAATAGGTTTATCTTAGTGGTAGTGGACCATGCCACAAGGTATCCTGAAGCTATTCCTTTAAGGACCACTACAGCTCCTGCAGTGGCAAAGGCCCTCCTGGGAATATTTTCCAGGGTGGGCTTCCCAAAGGAAGTAGTATCAGACAGAGGAAGCAATTTCATGTCTGCATACTTAAAGGCCATGTGGAAGGAGTGTGGTGTAACTTACAAGTTCACAACACCCTATCATCCACAAACAAATGGACTGGTGGAGAGATTTAATAAAACTCTCAAAGGCATGATTATGGGACTCCCTGAAAAACTCCGCAGGAGATGGGATATCCTTCTACCATGCCTCCTTTTTGCCTACAGGGAGGTACCCCAGAAAGGAGTGGGCTTCAGCCCCTTTGAACTTCTTTTTGGACACCCTGTTAGGGGTCCACTCACACTTGTAAAGGAGGGTTGGGAACAACCTTTAAAAGCTCCTAAGCAGGATATTGTGGACTATGTACTTGGCCTCAGATCAAGGATGGCTGAGTACATGAAAAAGGCCAGTAAAAACCTTCAGGCCAGCCAAGAGCTCCAGAAGCAATGGCATGATCAGAAGGCTGTTTTGGTTCAGTACCAACCAGGGCAGAAAGTGTGGGTCTTGGAGCCTGTGGCCCCAAGAGCACTCCAAGATAAATGGAGTGGTCCACACACAATTGTTGAAAAGAAGGGTGAAGTCACCTACTTGGTTGACTTAGGCACTGCCAGGAGTCCCCTTAGGGTGCTCCATGTCAACCGCCTGAAACCCTACTATGACAGGGCTGATCTCACCCTGCTCATGGCAACAGATGAGGGACAGGAAGAAGACAGTGATCCTCTACCTGATCTCTTCTCTTCCACAGAACAAGATGCTCTTGTGGAAGGGGTAGTTTTGGCTGATTGTCTTACTGCTGAGCAGAAAGATAATTGCATAAATCTCCTAGGACAATTTTCAGAACTCTTCTCCATTGTGCCAGGCACCACTTCTTGGTGTGAGCACACTATAGATACTGGAGACAGTTTACCTGTCAAAAGTAAGATCTATAGGCAGCCTGACCATGTCAGGGACTGCATAAAGCAAGAAGTTCAGAAGATGTTGGAACTAGGAGTGGTTGAGCACTCTGACAGTCCATGGGCTTCTCCTGTGGTACTGGTACCAAAACCCAATTCTAAAGATGGAAAGAAGGAAATGAGGTTTTGTGTAGACTATAGAGGTCTCAACTTGGTAACCAAAACAGATGCTCACCCTATACCCAGGGCAGATGAGCTAATAGATACACTGGCATCTGCCAAGTATCTAAGCACTTTTGATTTGACTGCAGGGTATTGGCAGATCAAAATGTCAGAAGATGCTAAACCTAAGACTGCATTTTCTACCATTGGAGGACATTACCAGTTTACTGTAATGCCTTTTGGTTTGAAAAATGCACCTGCCACTTTTCAGAGGTTGGTGAACACAGTCCTGCAAGGGCTGGAAGCTTTCAGTGCAGCATATTTGGATGATATAGCTGTCTTTAGCTCCAGCTGGGATGATCACCTGGTCCACCTTTGGAAAGTTTTGGAGGCCCTGCAAAAGGCAGGCCTCACTATCAAGGCTTCAAAGTGCCAGATAGGGCAGGGTAAGGTGGTTTATCTGGGACACCTTGTTGGTGGGGAACAGATTGCACCACTTCAGGGGAAAATCCAAACTATTATTGATTGGATTCCCCCTACCACTCAGACTCAGGTGAGAGCCTTCCTAGGCCTCACTGGGTATTACAGGAGGTTCATTAAGAACTATGGCTCCATTGCAGCCCCTCTTAATGACCTCACATCCAAGAAAATGCCTAAAAAGGTATTATGGACAGCAAACTGTCAGAAAGCTTTTGAGGAGCTGAAGCAGGCCATGTGCTCTGCACCTGTCCTGAAAAGCCCTTGTTACTCTAAAAAATTCTATGTCCAAACTGATGCATCTGAATTAGGAGTAGGGGCAGTCCTATCACAACTTAATTCTGAGGGCCAGGATCAACCTGTTGCTTTTATTAGTAGAAGGTTGACCCCTAGAGAAAAGCGTTGGTCTGCCATTGAGAGGGAGGCCTTTGCTGTGGTCTGGGCTCTGAAGAAGTTGAGGCCATACCTGTTTGGCACTCACTTCATTGTTCAGACAGACCACAAACCTCTACTTTGGCTAAAACAAATGAAAGGTGAAAATCCTAAATTGTTGAGGTGGTCCATATCCCTACAGGGAATGGACTATACAGTGGAACATAGACCTGGGAGTAGCCACTCCAATGCAGATGGACTCTCCAGATATTTCCACTTAGACAATGAAGACTCATCAGGTAATGGCTAGTCTTATTGTCCTTCGTTTGGGGGGGGGTTGTGTAGGAAAGTACCATCTTGCCTGGCATGTTACCCCCATTTTTCACTGTATATATGTTGTTTTAGTTGTATGTGTCACTGGGACCCTGGTAACCCAGGGCCCCAGTGCTCATAAGTGTGCCTGTATGTGTTACCTGTGTAGTGACTAACTGTCTCACTGAGGCTCTGCTAATCAGAACCTCAGTGGTTATGCTCTCTCATTTCTTTCCAAATTGTCACTGACAGGCTAGTGACCATTTTTACCAATTTACATTGGCTTACTGGAACACCCTTATAATCCCCTAGTATATGGTACTGAGGTACCCAGGGTATTGGGGTTCCAGGAGATCCCTATGGGCTGCAGCATTTCTTTTGCCACCCATAGGGAGCTCTGACAATTCTTACACAGGCCTGCCACTGCAGCCTGAGTGAAATAACGTCCACGTTATTTCACAGCCATTTTACACTGCACTTAAGTAACTTATAAGTCACCTATATGTCTAACCTTTACCTGGTAAAGGTTAGGTGCAAAGTTACTTAGTGTGAGGGCACCCTGGCACTAGCCAAGGTGCCCCCACATTGTTCAGAGCCAATTCACTGAACTTTGTGAGTGCGGGGACACCATTACACGCGTGCACTACATATAGGTCACTACCTATATGTAGCTTCACCATGGTAACTCCGAATATGGCCATGTAACATGTCTATGATCATGGAATTGCCCCCTCTATGCCATCCTGGCATTGTTGGTACAATTCCATGATCCCAGTGGTCTGTAGCACAGACCCTGGTACTGCCAGACTGCCCTTCCTGGGGTTTCTCTGCAGCTGCTGCTGCTGCCAACCCCTCAGACAGGCATCTGCCCTCCTGGGGTCCAGCCAGGCCTGGCCCAGGATGGCAGAACAAAGAACTTCCTCTGAGAGAGGGTGTGACACCCTCTCCCTTTGGAAAATGGTGTGAAGGCAGGGGAGGAGTAGCCTCCCCCAGCCTCTGGAAATGCTTTGTTGGGCACAGATGTGCCCAATTCTGCATAAGCCAGTCTACACCGGTTCAGGGACCCCTTAGCCCCTGCTCTGGCGCGAAACTGGACAAAGGAAAGGGGAGTGACCACTCCCCTGACCTGCACCTCCCCTGGGAGGTGTCCAGAGCTCCTCCAGTGTGCTCCAGACCTCTGCCATCTTGGAAACAGAGGTGCTGCTGGCACACTGGACTGCTCTGAGTGGCCAGTGCCACCAGGTGACGTCAGAGACTCCTTGTGATAGGCTCCTTCAGGTGTTAGTAGCCTTTCCTCTCTCCTAGGTAGCCAAACCCTCTTTTCTGGCTATTTAGGGTCTCTGTCTCTGGGGAAACTTCAGATAACGAATGCATGAGCTCAGCCGAGTTCCTCTGCATCTCCCTCTTCACCTTCTGATAAGGAATCGACCGCTGACCGCGCTGGAAGCCTGCAAACCTGCAACATAGTAGCAAAGACGACTACTGCAACTCTGTAACGCTGATCCTGCCGCCTTCTCGACTGTTTTCCTGCTTGTGCATGCTGTGGGGGTAGCCTGCCTCCTCTCTGCACCAGAAGCTCCGAAGAAATCTCCCGTGGGTCGACGGAATCTTCCCCCTGCAACCGCAGGCACCAAAAAGCTGCATTACCGGTCCCTTGGGTCTCCTCTCAGCACGACGAGCGAGGTCCCTCGAATCCAGCGACACCGTCCAAGTGACCCCCACAGTCCAGTGACTCTTCAGCCCAAGTTTGGTGGAGGTAAGTCCTTGCCTCACCTCGCTGGGCTGCATTGCTGGGAACCGCGACTTTGCAAGCTTCTCCGGCCCCTGTGCACTTCCGGCGGAAATCCTGTGTGCACAGCCAAGCCTGGGTCCACGGCACTCTAACCTGCATTGCACGACTTTCTAAGTTGGTCTCCGGCGACGTGGGACTCCTTTGTGCAACTTCGGCGAGCACCGTTTCACGCATCCTCGTAGTGCCTGTTGCTGGCACTTCTCCGGGTGCTACCTGCTTCAGTGAGGGCTCTTTGTCTTGCTCGACGTCCCCTCTCCCTGCAGGTCCAATTTGCGACCTTCTGGTCCCTCCTGGGCCCCAGCAGCGTCCAAAAACGCCAAACGCACGATTTGCGTGTAGCAAGGCTTGTTGGCGTCCATCCGGCGGGAAAACACTTCTGCACGACTCTCCAAGGCGTGGGGGATCCATCCTCCAAAGGGGAAGTCTCTAGCCCTTGTCGTTCCTGCAGTATTCACAGTTCTTCAGCCTAGTAAGAGCTTCTTTGCACCAACCGCTGGCATTTCTTGGGCATCTGCCCATCTCCGAGCTGCTTGTGACTTTTGGACTTGGTCCCCTTGTTCCACAGGTACCTTCAGACAGGAATCCATCGTTGTTGCATTGCTGATTTGTGTTTTCCTTGCATTCTCCCTCTAACACGACTATTTTGTCCTTAGGGGAACTTTGGTGCACTTTGCACTCACTTTTCAGGGTCTTGGGGAGGGTTATTTTTCTAACTCTCACTATTTCCTAATAGTCCCAGCGACCCTCTACAAGGTCACATAGGTTTGGGGTCCATTCGTGGTTCGCATTCCACTTCTGGAGTATATGGTTTGTGTTGCCCCTATTCCTATGTTTCCCCATTGCATCCTATTGTAACTATACATTGTTTGCACTGTTTTCTAAGACTATACTGCATATTTTTGCTATTGTGTATATATATCTTGTGTATATTTCCTATCCTCTTACTGAGGGTACACTCTAAGATACTTTGGCATATTGTCATAAAAATAAAGTACCTTTATTTTTAGTATAACTGTGTATTGTGTTTTCTTATGATATTGTGCATATGACACTAAGTGGTACTGTAGTAGCTTCACACGTCTCCTAGTTCAGCCTAAGCTGCTCTGCTAAGCTACCATTATCTATCAGCCTAAGCTGCTAGACACCCTATACACTAATAAGGGATAACTGGGCCTGGTGCAAGGTGCAAGTACCCCTTGGTACTCACTACAAGCCAGTCCAGCCTCCTACACTGGTGCCCTCGGTGTCTGTGTCAGTGCCCACCGGGGCCTGGTGACCTGCAGCTCCCTCCTGCTCCGACGCCAAATCTCCTCCGCCTGATGATGCTAAAACACAAGAAGACAAAGATTTAGGGTGGGGGGAAAAATTAAACTAAGTTGAGTGCATGCCTTAGCAATACCCTTTGCGGAGAGGATAGACACAGGTGCCTCGTGCACTAAGTCGCGAACTTGGGGTACACTACTCAGCACTTCTGACTAGGCAAACAGGTCTAGGGACAACACACGCGCATATGGGTGATGCTGGAGCATGGGTAGCTGCACTTGGCACCCTACAGAGGTGGGGGGCGGGGGCACAGGGCCATGCCTAAGGGAGCGGACTACACTACAGAGAGCGCCCTGGCCTAATGTCACCCACAGCCCTCCTCCCCCACCCAGACGCCTCCAATGCGCATACAGATAGGAGAATGTGCGGATACCCACCCCCTTGTGTCTGCTGTGCTGTCCTCAAGCGCCCATCCAAATTAGGGTAGGCCACCGCCAGGATCCGGGACAGCAGGGGGGTCATGGTGCGACTGGCACCCCTCCTAGGTCGGGAGGCCATCCCCAGCAGTGTTTCTGCGGTCTTCCTCGTTCCGCGGCGGATGTCCTCCCACCTCTTGCGGCAGTGGGTGCCCCGTCTGTTGTGGACCCCCAAGTTCCGGACTTCCTCGGCGATGGCACGCCAAATATCGATTTTCTGGTGGGCGCTGACCTGTTTGACATGTACAGGGTGGGAAAGAGAAACCGTCACATATCTGCATGTTTGGAGTACATGCCCCCCCCTCCCCAACCTTGTCATGGTTCCCATTCTCTCATCTGTCGTGCGTTGCACTCCTCATTCCCTCCACACCCCACCAACTTACATCCCCCCCCCCTCCACACAGGCATAACCCATTCAATGTGCACTGAGTGTACTCACCTGTTGGTCTGGAGGACCGTAGAGTAGCGCATACTGGGGGAGGACCCCATCCACGAGCTTCTCCAACTCTTCTGAACTGAAGGCGGGGGCCCTTTCACCAGTAGCAGCAGCCATTGTCACTTCCAGACCGAGTTCACAGCAGCACTTGCAGTATGGGTCCTCTCCTGTGGATGATCAGGTCTCGAATGATTGAGCAGATAGAAAATGGCGGTCACGCCCGCGGCGGTGCGTACCGCGGCGGTGCGTCCCGCGACCGCCGGCGCACATCGTCATTGGCTCCTGAAACCCATAGGCTTCAATGTTAACCAATGCGTCTTCGCACAGCGGTCTTCGACCGCCTACCGCCACGGTGTGCCCCGCCAGCGCAGTGACCTCACATCCCATTGTCCCACTTCACAGGTCAGGCATCCGCCATTTCAAGGGCCCACATGGCTTAATTTCTAATGCGTCACACAGGCCTAGGCCTTGCAATGGCACACATACAAACATATCAAACCATATATTTACCTGTACTGTGCAAGCTGTGTTGTACGTACCTGTGAGTGGATTGACTCTGTACTCCATATTCTCCTTCCTAGGCACCGTCCGCTGGGACTAGCGATGAGAAGGAGGAATCCTCGCGTGTACCGGCCGCTGGTGCACGCGTCGACAATGGAAGAACGCCATATAATACTACGATACCGACTTGACCGTGCCTGCATCCATGAACTGTGTGCCCAGCTGGAGCCAGCCCTGATGTCCCCCATCCGCCAACCCACAGGAATTCCCCCTCTGGTGCAGGTTCTGTCAGTCCTCCATTTCTTTGCAACTGGCTCATTCCAGACAACAGTGGCCATGTCATCTGGGATGTCTCAGCCTATGTTTTCCAAGATCTTATCCAGAGTGTTGTCTGCCCTGATGAAACTCATGCGGAGCTACATCATTTTCCCAGAGGAGGGTGATTTGCCTACAGTGAAAGCTGATTTCTATGCCCTTGGACACATCCCCAACATCATTGGTGCAATTGATGGGACCCATGTGGCTTTAGTCCCCCCAAATGACGATGAACAGGTGTACAGGAACAGGAAGAATTACCATTCAATGAATATCCAGGTGGTCTGTTTGGCTGACTAGTACATCTCCCATGTAAATGCCAAGTTCCCAGGGTCAGTGCATGACGCGTATGTTATGCGAAATAGCAGCATTCCCTATGTGATGGACCAGCTACAGAGACAGCGTGTGTGGCTAATAGGTGACTCTGGTTACCCCAACCTGCCGTGGCTATTGACCCCAGTGAGGAATCCCAGGACCAGGGCAGAGGAACGGTACAATGAGGCCCATGGGCGTACTAGGAGGGTGATTGAGCGAACCTTTGGGCTCCTGAAGGCCAGGTTTAGGTGCCTGCATATGACAGGTGGATCCCTAATGTACTCACCAAAGAAGGTGTGCCATATCATCGTGGCGTGCTGTATGCTCCACAACCTGGCTTTGCGACGCCAGGTGCCTTTCCTGCAGGAGGATGGTCCAGATGGTGGTGTTGTAGAAGCCGTGGAGCCTGTGGAGAGTGAAGAGGAGGAAGACTCTGAGGACGACACAGACAATAGGGACGGAGTGATACAACAGTATTTCCAGTAACACCCAGGTAAGAATCACCCACGCCATTTCACAATTGCTTATAGCCTCCTGCATCTGTACTTTCTGTAGTTCCCCACAGATGTTTTTAATTCATTTTTGCCTTTCCCTTCCCTTCTCAGTGCTGTCTGACTCAGTACCTGACTTCTGCTTGGTTCGCCCATGAAATACAGCGTATTGACATTGGTATGTTGTCATGACTAATTGACAGAACAGAAATTGAACAGTAATATGTAATACATTTGTTAACAATACAGCATGAATCAAAACAGATTTGTGTGCAAAATGTGATTTATTTACAGTCCTAGATATCGGTACATGTGATTCTAAGGGTGATGGGTGGGGGTGGAGGAATATCCATGGCAGAGTCCAGTTCTCAGTCTCACAGGTGCATTGTTCTTTTGCCTGTGGAAGGATGGAGCATAGGCAGTTCATGGTTGGACAGGGTGGCAATGTGGAACAGTGGGAAGACTTGAGGGGGTATGTCCTGCTGGCGGGGGTCTTGACATCCTACTCTGTCTTTTTTTTTGGTCTCAGGCTCCTCTTACGGGGTGGTTGTTCTTCAGCAGGAGGTGGGGTTCTGGGGGGCTGTCGAGGTGTTGGGACCTCCTGTCCACTAGCGCCGGCGGAGGTGGTAGGCTGTTCCTGGTCCGGCCTAGTGACAGGGGCCCTGTGTGGTGCACCATGGTCCCGCAACGCGTCCTCTATCCTGTGGAGGGCCAGGACGATGGTCCCCATTGCGGTCCCGATGATTCTCAGCTCCTCCCTGAACCCCATGTAGCGTTCTTCCTGCTGTGCCTGGATCTCAGTGAACCTGGCCAGTACCGTCGCCATCGTTTCTTGGGAGTGGTGGTATGCCCCCATGATGGTGGTGAGGGCCTCTTGGAGAGTGGGTTCCCTGGGCCTCTCCTTCCCCCCTTGTCGCACAGCAGCCCTCCGAGCTGCCCGGTTTCCCCCGGCCTCTGTCCCCTGGACGGTGTGCCCGCTACCACTGCCCCCAGGTCCCTGTTGTTGTTGGGGTGTTGGGTTAGCCTGGGTGCCCTGTAGTGGCGGACACACCGCTGATTGAGCTGTCCTAGAGACAGAGGCATGGGCCCGCTGGGTGGGAGCTGTGCTGGTGTTGGCAGAGGGGGTCGGGTCTGGTGTGGCCTGTGGCTGCCTGAGGGGAACCGACTGCCCAGAGGTCCCCGATGGTCCGGGCTGGTCATCAGGTTCACTGTCGACAGAGCTGCTATCCTCAGTGTGGGCCTGTTCCGGTGGTGGGATGGACACTTCTGGACCCTCCTGGCTGGTGTGTTGTCGTTCGGGTCCTGCATGGGGTAAGAGAGTTTGGTTATTGTTTCTGGGTGTGCAATAGCGTGCGTGTTATGGGTGCCCTTGTCCCCCAGTGCAGGCATTCCCTTGAGGGAGGTGTTGTGAGGGTAGTTAGGGGGGGGGGGGTTAGTGCAGTGGTCATGCTTAGGTGATGGGTGCCCATGATTTGTGTTGGCATGCAGGAGTTGGTGTTGGGATGGGTGGGTTGTGCTGGTGAGACATTGTCAGGGAGGATGTGTGCTGGGGGGTTGGGGGTGAGGGTGGGGGTGTGGGTTGGCATGCTGGTGGGGTGGGGGGGATATAGTAGTTGAGATTGGACTTACCAGAGTCCATTCCTCCGGCTACTCCTGCGAGGCCCTGAGGATGCAGGATGTTCAAGACGTCTTGCTCCCACAATGTGAATTCGGGAGGGGTGGGTGGGGGTCCGCCGCCAGTCTTCTGGACCGCGATGTTGTGCCTGGAGACCATCGATCGGACCTTCCCCTGTAGGTCGTTCCATCTTTTGCGTATGTCCTCCCTATTTCTGGGATGCTGTCCCACCGCGTTGACTCTGTCCACGATCCGCTGCCATAGCTCCGCCTTCCTAGCTATACTGGTGTGCTGCACCTGCGAGCCGAAGAGCTGGGGTTCCACTCTTAGGATTTCCTCCACCATGACCCGGAGTTCTTGGTCCGAAAAGCGTGGGTGCCTTTGGGGTGCCATGGGGTGGTGTGGGTGTGGTGTGGGGTGGTGTATGTGATGATAAGTATGTTGGTGAGTGGTGCTTTGTGCTACTATGTGGTGTGTGTGATGGTGTAGTGTGCCTCAGTGTGTCTTGATTTGGATTGTCTGCTGTGTCTCTCTCTCCTTCTCTCAGTAATTATGGTCGCAGGGGTTTGTGGGTGATGTGGGTGTGTGTTTTATAGTTGGTTGATTGTGTGGGAGTGGTGTGTGTATGTGTATCAGGTGTGTGTATTTCAAATTGTCCAATGTGGCTGTGTTTTGGTGCTGTGTGTGTATTCTGACCGCGGAGGTGTGTACCGCCAATGGAATACCGCGTTTGAATGACCGCCGTGTGGATTCGTGGGTCGTAATGGCATGGGCGTATTTCTGTTGGCGTGACGGTGGAGGTTTGGTCATCTCCAGTTTATCGCTGCCCGCTGATGTGGCGGCCTGCAGTGGAGGACGGAATTTTGGAGGTTTGGCCGTTGTGGGTCAGAATGACCGTGGCGGTTGACCGCGGCCGCGGCGGTGTTATGGCGGTCTTCTGACCGGCGGTAAGGGCCTTTTACCGCCGAGGTCAGAATGACCCCCTCAGTGTTAGAAAAATAAAGGTACTTTCTTTTGGTGACACAAATAACAAAAATAGCATAGAGGATATTCTCCCTTAGGAGGTAAGTAATACACAAATTAGATACACTAGAATGGAGAAATAGGCATAAAAACAATTAACATAGTAAAAACCACATAGAGAATAATGGGCATGGGGGAGCACAAACCATATACTAAACAAATGGAATGCAAAATTTGGTCCCCCCACCTAGGTAAGTGGAGTGTGCAGAGTGGAGCTTGGAGTACTAGGTCAGCCCAAAGGTAAGTACCACAACACCCCCCAGAGACCAGGAAAGCAGGAGTAAAACACTGAAGTTTCCCCAGAACACCCACTAATAGAAGAGGAGAAGAATGCAAAGACCAGAAGAGACTGCAAAACACCAATAGTGGATTCCTGGACAAGAAGAACTGTGAAAGAAGGGGACCAAGTCCAAGAAGCACAGCAGAGCTCAGGAAGGGCAGGAGCCCCTACCCACCAGACTGAAGGTTGAAGAAGTAAGTCGATGGTGAGGATGAAGAGTCACTGCTGCACCCCAGAACACAGAGTCGAGTTCCTGAAGGATGCAAGTGATGTCCCACGCAGGAAGGAGGATCGCAGTTGGCTTTGCGTCTTCAGATTCCACCAACAAGCCCTGGTTTACGCAAAACTTGCAGATGGCGGAAAGTGGCGGTGCCGTGGACCAGGAAGGCCCAGGAGGACTCTACTCATGAAGAGGAGTGTAGGAAAGTAGCCCTTTTCTAGACTTTTTGCCAGTTTGTTATACTGTTTGTCAGTGTGTTTGACTGTGTTCACTGGGATCCTGCTAACCAGGACCCCAGTGATTATGTTCTCTCTCCCCTAACACTCTGTATTTCAATCCACATTTGGCATCCTGGTGCCCCTTCTAAGTCCCTAGTATATGATACCTAGGTACACAGGGCATTGGATTTCCAGAGAATCCCTATGGGCGGCAGCATGTATTTTTCAACCCATAGGAAGCCCATGCAAAGTGCCTGCAGGTCTGCCAGTGGAGCCTGCGTGAAAAGGTGCAATCACCCTTTCACTGCCATTTTTCACTACACCAGCTCACCTATAAGTCACCCCTAAGGCAGGCCTTCCAGCCCAGAGGGCTGGGTGCAAAGTATGGGTGTGTGAGGGTACCCCTGCACTAGCAGAGGTGCCCCCACAACTCAGGACCATTTTCCCAGACTTCGGGGTATCAAACATGTAGGTATCATATCCCTATGATTTTGCAAGGACTGGTTGTATGATCCCATACACTCTGGGGGCTCCTTAGAGGACCCTCATTACTGCCATGACAGCATTCTGAGATTTTCCAGGCAGCCCCAACTGCTGCCACCTCTCAGACAGGTTTATGCCCTCCTGTTGCTTGAGCAACTCGAGCCCAGGAAGGCAGAACAAAGCATGTCCTTTGGGAGAGGGGTGTTACACCCTCTCCCTTTGGAAATAGGTGTTACAGGCTTGGGAGGGGTAGCCTCCCCAAGCCACTGGTAATGCTTTGAAGGGCATAATTGGTGCCCTCATTGCATAAAACAGTCTACACCGGTTCAAGGAACCCCAGTCCCTGCTCTGTTACAAAACTGGACAAAGGAAAGGGGAGTGACCACTCCTGTGTCCATCACCACCAGGGGTGGTGCTCAGACCTCCTCCAGAGGGTCTCCGGGTTTTGCCATCTAGGAAACAAGGGTGGCAGGGAACTCTGGGAGCATCTGAGTGGCCAGGCCAGGCAGGTGACGTCAGAGCCCCCTTCTGATTGGTGCTTACCTAGTTAGGTGACCAATGCCCCTCTCAGGGCTATTTAGGGTCTCTCTCTTGGGTGGTTCCTCAGATTTGGCTTGCAAGACTCCAGCAGTATTTCTCTGCTGCCTTCACTTTGACTTCTGGATATCAAACATGACGATATTCGGAGTTACCATTATGTAACTAGACATAGGTATTGACCAGGTATTCACAAAGGTAAATTATGAGTAGTATTTTTACATATGCACCTGGGGTGGAATCTTTGCACTTCGGGCGGAATCTCTACTCCGAGAGCAGAGATACCACTCGGCACCCGGAGTGTAATCTCCCCACACGGAGTGTACACTCTGCACCCGGAGTGGAATCTCCACACTCGGAGTGTACTCTCTGCACCCAGAGTGTAATCTCCCCACACGGAGTGTACACTCTGCACCCGGAGTGGAATCTCCACACTCGGAGTGTACTCTCTGCACCCGGAGTGGAATCTCCCCACACGGAGAGTACTCTCTGCACCCGGAGTGTAATCTCCCCACACGGAGTGTACTGTCTGCTCCCGGAGTGAAATCTCCACACTCGGGTGGATCTCTGCCCCAAGTGCAGAGATTCCACTCTGACTGCGGAGATTCTGCCCAGAGTGCAGACCTAAAGATGCTACTCATAATTTACCTTCGCGAATACCAAAAAGTTATAAACTTAGTGCCAGATTTAAGTGCAGTGCCATTTTTCTTGCGCCTCTAAGCTCTCCCCCAACGCTACCATGTGTGTGCTGCATCTAAGATACAGTGAACCATGGCTGTAGTTAGAGAACTTGCTTCATAATTCTTTAGGCCAGTTGAGAGTTTTGCAGGATTAGTGTCAAAAATCTTGGCGCTAATCCTGCAAAGCCCCTTGAGGCCCATTGTAAACAATTGAGTGCCTCCTTTAAACTCCTGCTCTGTGTAGGCATTAAAGGTGCCAAAAGATGCAAAAACATCTCTTAGATTTCTTTGCGCCATTTTTTGGCTCCCCTAATGGGGAAACTCCCCCTTTGCATACATTATGCCTGGTAATTTGTAAATTCGGCACAGCGATTTTGGCCATGTTGTGCCACATTAGCATTAAAAAAATGACACTAATGTGGCGCAAGGAGGTGATAGGGGCTCTTAAATCTGCCCTTTACACTTTAGACCTAAACCTAGATCAAAACCCTAAGTTTACCTGTGTGATCAGGCCCCAGGCTAGCAGAGCCTCATGTACTTTGCTCTGTAGAATATCTAAGATAAGAGTTAGAACAACAGATCGCCTCACTGGTAGGAATGCAAGATGGACTAACAGTGTATTCTGATTGTTGGATCTGGGTTACTGAAGCTGTGGACTACCAAGGTATGGGTTTCTTACAATAATAGCTTTAGGAAGGACACCGCATCATCGGTGGATTTAAACGCCCAGACGTAGTTGAGTTCTAGACAAAGAAATGAGAGAATATGGTCAATTAAAATCGACCCAAGAGCCATGAGAGTATCAAGAAATGTCATACTAGCCGGATACCTTTATGGACACCAGATGTGCTCACCTCGAGCAGACACCTGAGAGGGTCAGTTTTCAAAGAAAGCAAACATTTTCTGAATTGTGATCCCTTAGTCAGAAATAAGATGCTAGAAGTCATTTAAATGAAGCGTTACAATATTCTGCAGTCACTTAGTTGCATCATGGAGGGAAAACCTTCCAGGAAACAATATGAATATTTTTGATGAGAGTATCCCCCACCCTAACCGCCAGAAGGAAAGAATCATATCCCTAGCTCTTGGAAAAGATGAATATCAGTTTCTTGTAATCAGAATAACATGGATAGGAGAGACAGCCATGAATGATACCAGCCTGTTATGCTATTTTCTCTCAGATATGGAAAAGGTATATGTCACAAGTGTAGGAAAGTACCATCTTGCCTGGAATGTTACCCCCATTTTTCACTGTATATATGTTGTTTTAAGTTGTATGTGTCACTGGGACCCTGTTCTCCAGGGCCCCAGTGCTCATAAGTGTGCCTGAATGTGTTACCTGTGTAGTGACTAACTGTCTCACTGAGGCTCTGCTAATCAGAACCTCAGTGGTTATGCTCTCTCATTTCTTTCCAAATTGTCACTAACAGGCTAGTGACCATTTTTACCAATTTACATTGGCTTACTGGAACACCCTTATAATTCCCTAGTATATGGTACTGAGGTACCCAGGGTATTGGGGTTCCAGGAGATCCCTATGGGCTGCAGCATTTCTTTTGCCACCCATAGGGAGCTCTGACAACTCTTACACAGGCCTGCCACTGCAGCCTGAGTGAAATAACGTCCACGTTATTTCACAGCCATTTTACATTGCACTTAAGTAACTTATAAGTCACCTATATGTCTAACCTTTACCTGGTAAAGGTTAGGTGCAAAGTTACTTAGTGTGAGGGCACCCTGGCACTAGCCAAGGTGCCCCCACATTGTTCAGAGCCAATTCCCTGAACTTTGTGAGTGCGGGGACACCATTACACGCGTGCACTACATATAGGTCACTACCTATATGTAGCTTCACAATGGTAACTCCGAATATGGCCATGTAACATGTCTATGATCATGGAATTGCCCCCTCTATGCCATCCTGGCATAGTTGGCACAATCCCATGATCCCAGTGGTCTGTAGCACAGACCCTGGTACTGCCAAACTGCCCTTCCTGGGGTTTCACTGCAGCTGCTGCCAACCCCTCAGACAGGCATCTGCCCTCCTGGGGTCCAGCCAGGCCTGGCCCAGGATGGCAGAACAAAGGACTTCCTCTGAGAGAGGGTGTTACACCCTCTCCCTTTGGAAAATGGTGTGAAGGCAGGGGAGGAGTAGCCTCCCCCAGCCTCTGGAAATGCTTTCTTGGGCACAGATGTGCCCAATTCTGCATAAGCCAGTCTACACCGGTTCAGGGACCCCCTAGCCCCTGCTCTGGCGCGAAACTGGACAAAGGAAAGGGGAGTGACCACTCCCCTGACCTGCACCTCCCTTGGGAGGTGTCCAGAGCTCCTCCAGTGTGCTCCAGACCTCTGCCATCTTGGAAACAGAGGTGCTGCTGGCACACTGGACTGCTCTGAGTGGCCAGTGCCACCAGGTGACGTCAAAGACTCCTTCTGATAGGCTCCTTCAGGTGTTAGTAGCCTATCCTCTCTCCTAAGTAGCCAAACCCTCTTTTCTGGCTATTTAGGGTCTCTGTCTCTGGGGAAACTTTAGATAACGAATGCAAGAGCTCATCCGAGTTCCTCTGCATCTCTCTCTTCACCTTCTGATAAGGAATCGACTGCTGACCGCGCTGGAAGCCTGCAAACCTGCAACATAGTAGCAAAGACGACTACTGCAACTCTGTAACGCTGATCCTGCCGCCTTCTCGACTGTTTTCCTGCTTGTGCATGCTGTGGGGGTAGTCTGCCTACTCTCTGCACCAGAAGCTCCGAAGAAATCTCCCGTGGGTCGACGGAATCTTCCCCCTGCAACCGCAGGCACCAAAAAGCTGCATTACCGGTCCCTTGGGTCTCCTCTCAGCACGACGAGCGAGGTCCCTCGAATCCAGTGACTCTGTCCAAGTGACCCCCACAGTCGAGTGACTCTTCAGTCCAAGTTTGGTGGAGGTAAGTCCTTGCCTCACCTCGCTGGGCTGCATTGCTGGGAACCGCGAATTTGCAGCTACTCCGGCCCCTGTGCACTTCCGGCGGAAATCCTTTGTGCACAGCCAAGCCTGGGTCCACGGCACTCTAACCTGCATTGCACGACTTTCTAAGTTGGTCTCCGGCGACGTGGGACTCCTTTGTGCAACTTCGGCAAGCACCGTTTCATGCATCCTAGTAGTGCCTGTTTCTGGCACTTCTCCGGGTGCTACCTGCTTTCGAGACTCCTTTGTGCAACTTCGGCGAGCACCATTTCACGCATCCTTGTAGTGCCTGTTTCTGGCACTTCTCTGGGTGCTAACTGCTGCAGAGAGAGCTCCTTGTATTTCTCGACGTCCCCTCTCTCTGCTGGTCCAATTTGCCACCTCCTGGTCCCTCCTGGGCCTCAGCAGCGTCCAAAAACGCTAACCGCACGATTTGCAGCTAGCAAGGCTTGTTGGCTTTCTTTCGGCGGGAAAACACTTCTGCACGACTCACCCCGGCGAGAGGGATCCGTCCACCAAAGGGGAAGTCTCTAGCCCTTTTCGTTCCTGCAGAAACCTCAGCTTCTTCTGTCCAGTAGAAGCTTCTTTGCACCCGCAGCTGGCATTTCCTGGGCATCTGCCCATCTCCGACTTGCTTGTGACTTTTGGACTTGGTCCCCTTGTTCCACAGGTACCCTAGATTGGAAATCCACAGTTGTTGCATTGCTGGTTTGTGTCTTTCCTGCATTATTCCTCTAACACGACTTCTTTGTCCTTAGAGGAACTTTAGTGCACTTTGCACTCACTTTTCAGGGTCTTGGGGAGGGTTATTTTTCTAACTCTCACTATTTTCTAATAGTCCCAGCGACCCTCTACAAGGTCACATAGGTTTGGGGTCCATTCGTGGTTCGCATTCCACTTTTGGAGTATATGGTTTGTGTTGCCCCTATCCCTATGTTTCCCCATTGCTTCTTATTGTAACTATACATTGTTTGTACTGTTTTCTAAGACTATACTGCATATTATTGCTATTGTGTATATATATCTTGTGTATATTTCCTATCCTCTCACTGAGGGTACACTCTAAGAACTTTGGCATATTGTCATAAAAATAAAGTACCTTTATTTTTAGTATAACTGTGTATTGTGTTTTCTTATGATATTGTGCATATGACACTAAGTGGTACTGTAGTAGCTTCACACGTCTCCTAGTTCAGCCTAAGCTGCTCTGCTAAGCTACCATTATCTATCAGCCTAAGCTGCTAGACACTCTATACACTAATAAGGGATAACTGGGCCTGGTGCAAGGTGCAAGTACCCCTTGGTACTCACTACAAGCCAGTCCAGCCTCCTACATTGGTTGTGCAGTGGTGGGATAAGTGCTTTGAGACTACTTACCACTCTTGTCATTGTACTTTTCATAAGAGAAAAATATACAAAACAAGGTCAGTGTATATACACATAGCCAAAAAGTTTTGCATTTCCTCTTTTCACTCTTTTCTAAGTGCTGAAAAGTACTTCTAACTTTCTAAAAAGTTCTAAAAAGTTTTAAAAGTTTTTTTTCTCTGTCTTTCTAAAAGCTCTGACAAACTTTTTATCTTTTACTATCACTTTAACTCTCTCTAAAAATGTCTGGCACAGGCCAAAATGTTGATCTGTCCAAACTTGCATATGACAACCTTAGCTGAAAAGAGCAAGGAGTCTCTGTATAGAGAGAGGTTTGAGTGTAAGGAAGAATCCTTCCTTGGAACTGTTACTTAACATGCTTAGAGAACAGGATAAGGCCATAGGTGCCTCATCTGTTGAAAAAGTACCTAATAGTTCCCAATCTGATTCAGGGACTCCCCCAGGAAAAGATTCAGGAAAGAAACATCCTAGCCTGCCCATTACTAGACAGTCTAGCATAGTTGGTAATGATGATGAGCCACACCATACAAATAGTGTTGTCTCACATCATAGCAAAAGCATTTATTCTCACCATACTGGTAGTAATGTTTCTGTCAGCCAAGCTGTTAGGGTGGCTTCTGTAAGGGACAGGTCTCCTTCTGTTCATTCCCATCATACCTCTGTTTCTAGGAATGTCCCTCCCACCAACCCTGATGACAGAATGTTAGAGAGGGAACTCAATAAGTTGAGGGTGGAACAAACCAGACTGAAGCTTAAAAAGCAACAGCTGGATTTGGATAGACAGTCTTTTGAATTAGAGAAGGAAAGACAGAAGTTGGGTTTAGATACCCATGGTGGCAGCAGCAGTATTCCCCATAGTCATCCTGTTAAAGAGCATGATTCCAGGAATCTGCACAAGATAGTTCCCCCTTATAAGGAGGGGGATGACATTAACAAGTGGTTTGCTGCACTTGAGAGGGTCTGTGTTGTACAGGATGTCCCTCAAACGCAGTGGTCTGCTATCCTATGGCTATCATTTAGTGGAAAAGGTAGGGATAGGCTCCTTACTGTGAAAGAAAATGATGCTAATAATTTCCAAGTTCTTAAGAATGCACTCCTGGATGGTTATGGCTTAACCACTGAACAGTACAAGATAGAGTTCAGAGAGACCAAAAAGGAGTCTTCACAAGACTGGGTTGATTTCATTGACCATTCAGTGAAGGCCTTGGAGGGGTGGTTACATGGCAGTAAAGTTACTGATTATGACAGCCTGTATAACTTAATCCTGAGAGAGCATATTCTTAATAATTGTGTGTCTGATTTGTTGCACCAGTACTTGGTGGACTCTGATCTGACCTCTCCCCAAGAATTGGGAAAGAAGGCAGACAAATGGGTGAGAACAAGAGTGAACAGAAAAGTTCATACAGGGGGTGACAAAGATGGCAATAAAAAGAAGGATGGTAAGTCTTCAGACAAGGGTGGGGACAAATCTAAAAATGAGTCTTCATCAGGCCCACAAAAACACTCTGGTGGGGGTGGTGGGTCCAAATCCTCCTTTAATCAGAACAAGGAAAAGAAACCATGGTGCTATTTATGTAAAATAAAAGGCCATTGGACAACAGATCCCAGTTGTCCAAAGAAAGGCACCACAGCTCCTACCACTACAACCCCTACTGCTACACCTAGTGTCCCTACTAATAGCAGTGGTGGTGGGAGCAAACCTACTAATAGCCAATCCAAGGGAGTAGCTGGGCTCACTTTTGGTAATTTAGTTGGGGTTGGCCTTGTTAGGGAGGCCACAGAGGCTGTGTTAGTCTCTGAGGGGGCTATTGATTTAGCCACCTTAGTTGCTTGTCCCCTTAATATGGATAAGTACAAGCAGCTACCCCTAATAAATGGTGTTGAGGTTCAGGCCTACAGGGACACTGGTGCCAGTGTGACTATGGTCATAGAGAAACTGGTCCACCCTGAACAACACCTACTTGGTCACCAGTACCAAGTAACCGATGCTCACAACAACACACTTAGCCACCCCATGGCTGTTGTAAATCTCAACTGGGGGGGGGGTTACTGGTCCAAAGAAAGTTGTGGTAGCTTCAGATTTACCTGTAGACTGTCTATTAGGGAATGATTTGGAGACATCAGCTTGGTCAGATGTGGAGTTGGAGGCCCATGCAGCAATGCTGGGCATCCCAGGGCATATTTTTGCTTTGACAAGGGCTCAGGCCAAAAAGCAAAAAGGACAGGGAAGCTTGGATCCTGGAACAATGGACCAAGTGCTCCCTAAAGCTAGGGCTAGTAGAAGCAAACCACTTCCTACTATCCCTCCCTCTACAGTGGATTCTACTTCTGAGGAAGAAGAATTCCCTCCCTGTGCAGAACCTACGCCAGAGGAGCTGGAAGCAGACACTGTAGAGCTTTTGGGTGAAGGGGGGCCTGCCAGAGAGGAGCTGAGTGTGGCACAGCAAACCTGTCCCACATTAGAGGGTCTCAGACAGCAAGCTGTCAAACAGGCTAATGGGGATGTCAGTGACTCTCACAGAGTTTACTGGGAGGACAACCTCTTGTACACTGAGCATAGGGATCCTAAACCTGGAGCTGCCAGGAGATTAGTGATTCCTCAGGAGTACAGAAGGTTCCTCCTAACACTGGCACATGACATTCCCTTAGCTGGGCATCTAGGACAAATGAAAACTTGGGACAGGCTTGTTCCCCTGTTTCATTGGCCTAGAATGTCTGAGGACACAAAGGAATTTTGTAAGTCCTGTGAAACCTGTCAAGCCAGTGGCAAGACAGGTGGCACCCCAAAGGCACCCCTTATCCCACTGCCTGTGGTTGGGGTTCCCTTTGAAAGGGTAGGGGTTGACATAGTTGGCCCCCTTGACCCTCCTACTGCTTCAGGCAATAGGTTTATCTTGGTGGTAGTGGACCATGCCACAAGATATCCTGAAGCTATTCCTTTAAGGACCACTACAGCACCTGCAGTGGCAAAGGCCCTCCTGGGTATATTTTCCAGGGTGGGCTTCCCAAAGGAAGTGGTATCAGACAGAGGAAGCAATTTCATGTCTGCATACTTAAAGGCCATGTGGAAGGAGTGTGGTGTAACGTACAAGTTCACAACACCCTATCATCCACAAACAAATGGACTGGTGGAGAGATTTAATAAAACTCTCAAAGGCATGATTATGGGTCTCCCTGAAAAACTCCGCAGGAGATGGGATATCCTTCTACCATGCCTCCTTTTTGCCTACAGGGAGGTACCCCAGAAAGGAGTGGGCTTCAGCCCCTTTGAACTTCTTTTTGGACACCCTGTTAGGGGTCCACTCACACTTGTAAAGGAGGGTTGGGAACAACCTTTAAAAACTCCTAAGCAGGATATTGTGGATTATGTACTTGGCCTCAGATCAAGGATGGCTGAGTACATGAAAAAGGCCAGTAAAAACCTTCAGGCCAGCCAAGAGCTCCAGAAGCAATGGCATGATCAGAAGGCTGTTTTGGTTCAGTACCAACCAGGGCAGAAAGTGTGGGTCTTGGAGCCTGTGGCCCCAAGAGCACTCCAAGATAAATGGAGTGGTCCCCACACAATTGTTGAAAAGAAGGGAGAAGTCACCTATTTAGTTGACTTAGGCACTGCCAGGAGTCCCCTTAGGGTGCTCCATGTCAACCGCCTGAAACCCTACTATGACAGGGCTGATCTCACCCTGCTCATGGCAACTGATGAGGGACAGGAAGAAGACAGTGATCCTCTACCTGATCTCTTCTCTTCCACAGAACAAGATGCTCTTGTGGAAGGTGTAGTTTTGGCTGATTGTCTTACTGCTGAGCAGAAAGATAATTGCATAAATCTCCTAGATCAATTCTCTGAACTCTTCTCTACTGTGCCAGGTACCACTTCTTGGTGTGAGCACACTATAGATACTGGAGACAGATTACCTGTCAAAAGTAAGATCTATAGGCAGCCTGACCATGTCAGGGACTGCATAAAGCAAGAGGTCCAGAAAATGTTAGAACTAGGAGTAGTTGAGCACTCTGACAGTCCATGGGCTTCTCCTGTGGTACTGGTACCAAAACCCCATTCCAAAGATGGAAGGAAGGAAATGCGGTTTTGTGTAGACTATAGAGGTCTCAACTTGGTAACCAAAACTGATGCTCACCCTATACCCAGGGCAGATGAGCTCATAGATAAACTGGCATCTGCCAAGTATCTAAGCACTTTTGATTTGACTGCAGGGTATTGGCAGATCAAATTATCAGAAGATGCTAAACCTAAGACTGCATTTTCTACCATTGGAGGACATTACCAGTTTACTGTAATGCCTTTTGGTTTGAAAAATGCACCTGCCACTTTTCAGAGGTTGGTGAACACAGTCCTGCAAGGGCTGGAAGCTTTCAGTGCAGCATATTTGGACGATATAGCTGTCTTTAGCTCCAGCTGGGATGATCACCTGGTCCACCTATGGAAAGTTTTGGAGGCCCTGCAAAAGGCAGGCCTCACTATCAAGGCTTCAAAGTGCCAGATAGGGCAGGGTAAGGTGGTTTATCTGGGACACCTTGTTGGTGGGGAACAGATTGCACCACTTCAGGGGAAAATCCAAACAATTATTGATTGGGTTCCCCCTACCACTCAGACTCAGGTGAGAGCCTTCCTAGGCCTCACTGGGTATTACAGGAGGTTCATTAAGAACTATGGCTCCATTGCAGCCCCTCTTAATGACCTCACATCCAAGAAAATGCCTAAAAAGGTATTATGGACAGCAAACTGTCAGAAAGCTTTTGAGGAGCTGAAGCAGGCCATGTGCTCTGCACCTGTCCTGAAAAGCCCTTGTTACTCTAAAAAATTCTATGTCCAAACTGATGCATCTGAATTAGGAGTAGGGGCAGTCCTATCACAACTTAATTCTGAGGGCCAGGATCAACCTGTTGCTTTAATTAGTAGGAGGTTGACCCCTAGAGAAAAGCGTTGGTCTGCCATTGAGAGGGAGGCCTTTGCTGTGGTCTGGGCTCTGAAGAAGTTGAGGCCATACCTGTTTGGCACTCACTTCATTGTTCAGACAGACCACAAACCTCTACTTTGGCTAAAACAAATGAAAGGTGAAAATCCTAAATTGTTGAGGTGGTCCATATCCCTAAAGGGAATGGACTATACAGTGGAACATAGACCTGGGAGTAGCCACTCCAATGCAGATGGACTCTCCAGATATTTCCACTTAGACAATGAAGACTCATCAGGTCATGGCTAGTCTTATTGTCCTTCGTTTGGGGGGGGGGGGGTTGTGTAGGTAATGTCCTCCAATGGTAGAAAATGCAGTCTTAGGTTTAGCATCTTCTGACAATTTGATCTGCCAATACCCTGCAGTCAAATCAAAAGTGCTTAGATACTTGGCAGATGCCAGTGTATCTATGAGCTCATCTGCCCTGGGTATAGGGTGAGTGTAGGAAAGTACCATCTTGCCTGGCATGTTACCCCCATTTTTCACGGTATATATGTTGTTTTAGTTGTATGTGTCACTGGGACCCTAGTAACCCAGGGCCCCAGTGCTCATAAGTATGCCTGAATGTGTTACCTGTGTAGTGACTAACTGTCTCACTGAGGCTCTGCTAATCAGAACCTCAGTGGTTATGCTCTCTCATTTCTTTCCAAATTGTCACTAACAGGCTAGTGACCATTTTTACCAATTTACATTGGCTTACTGGAACACCCTTATAATTCCCTAGTATATGGTACTGAGGTACCCAGGGTATTGGGGTTCCAGGAGATCCCTATGGGCTGCAGCATTTCTTTTGCCACCCATAGGGAGCTCTGACAAATCTTACACAGGCCTGCCACTGCAGCCTGAGTGAAATAACGTCCACGTTATTTCACAGCCATTTTACACTGCACTTAAGTAACTTATAAGTCACCTATATGTCTAACCTTTACCTGGTAAAGGTTAGGTGCAAAGTTACTTAGTGTGAGGGCACCCTGGCACTAGCCAAGGTGCCCCCACATTGTTCAGAGCCAATTCCCTGAACTTTGTGAGTGCGGGGACACCATTACACGCGTGCACTACATATAGGTCACTACCTATATGTAGCTTCACAATGGTAACTCCGAATATGGCCATGTAACGTGTCTATGATCATGGAATTGCCCCCTCTATGCCATCCTGGCATGGTTGGCACAATCCCATGATCCCAGTGGTCTGTAGCACAGACCCTGGTACTGCCAAACTGCCCTTCCTGGGGTTTCACTGCAGCTGCTGCTGCTGCCAACCCCTCAGACAGGCATCTGCCCTCCTGGGGTCCAGCCAGGCCTGGCCCAGGATGGCAGAACAAAGAACTTCCTCTGAGAGAGGGTGTTACACCCTCTCCCTTTGGAAAATGGTGTGAAGGCAGGGGAGGAGTAGCCTCCCCCAGCCTCTGGAAATGCTTTGTTGGGCACAGATGTGCCCAATTCTGCATAAGCCAGTCTACACCGGTTCAGGTGACCCCTTAGCCCTGCTCTGGCGATAAACTGGACAAAGGAAAGGGGAGTGACCACTCCCCTGACCTGCACCTCCCCTGGGAGGTGTCCAGAGCTCCTCCAGTGTGCTCCAGACCTCTGCCATCTTGGAAACAGAGGTGCTGCTGGCACAATGGACTGCTCTGAGTTGCCAGTGCCACCAGGTGACGTCAGAGACTCCTTGTGATAGGCTCCTTCAGGTGTTGCTAGCCTATCCTCTCTCCTAGGTAGCCGAACCCTCTTTTCTGGCTATTTAGGGTCTCTGTCTCTGGGGAAATTTCAGATAACGAATGCAAGAGCTCATCCGAGTTCCTCTGCATCTCTCTCTTCACCTTCTGATAAGGAATCGACTGCTGACCGCGCTGGAAGCCTGCAAACCTGCAACATAGTAGCAAAGACGACTACTGCAACTCTGTAACGCTGATCCTGCCGCCTTCTCAACTGTTTTCCTGCTTGTGCATGCTGTGGGGGTAGTCTGCCTCCTCTCTGCACCAGAAGCTTTGAAGAAATCTCCCGTGGGTCGACGGAATCTTCCCCCTGCAACCGCAGGCACCAAAAAGCTGCATTACCGGTCCCTTGGGTCTCCTCTCAGCACGACGAGCGAGGTCCCTCAAATCCAGCGACTCTGTCCAAGTGACTCCCACAGTCCCGTGACTCTTCAGTCCAAGTTTGGTGGAGGTAAGTCCTTGCCTCACCTCGCTGGGCTCGATTGCTGGGAACCGCGACTTTGCAGCTACTCCGGCCCCTGTGCTCTTCCGGCGGAAATCCTTTGTGCACAGCCAAGCCTGGGTCCACGGCACTCTAACCTGCATTGCACGACTTTCTAAGTTGGTCTCCGGCGACGTGGGACTCCTTTGTGCAACTTCAGCAAGCACTGTTTCATGCATCCTTGTAGTGCCTGTTTCTGGCACTTCTCTGGATGCTACCTGCTTCAAAGAGGGCTCATTGTCTTGCTCGACGTCCCTCCTCTCTGCTGGTCCAATTTGCGACCTCCTGGTTCCTCCTGGGCCTCAGCAGTGTCCAAAAACGCTAACCGCACGATTTGCAGCTAGCAAGGCTTGTTGGCGTTCTTTCGGCGGGAAAATACTTCTGCACGACTCTGCCCGGCGAGTGGGATCATTCCACCAAAGGGGAAGTCTCTAGCCCTTTTCGTTCCTGCAGAAACCTCAGCTTCTTCTGTCCAGTAGAAGCTTCTTTGCACCCGCAGCTGGCATTTCCTGGGCATCTGCCCATCTCCGACTTGCTTGTGACTTTTGGACTTGGTCCCCTTGTTCCACAGGTACCCTAGATTGGAAATCCACAGTTGTTGCATTGCTGGTTTGTGTCTTTCCTGCATTATTCCTCTAACACGACTTCTTTGTCCTTAGAGGAACTTTAGTGCACTTTGCACTCACTTTTCAGGGTCTTGGGGAGGGTTATTTTTCTAACTCTCACTATTTTCTAATAGTCCCAGCGACCCTCTACAAGGTCACATAGGTTTGGGGTCCATTCGTGGTTCGCATTCCACTTTTGGAGTATATGGTTTGTGTTGCCCCTATCCCTATGTTTCCCCATTGCATCCTATTGTAACTATACATTGTTTGCACTGTTTTCTAAGACTATACTGCATATTTTTTGCTATTGTGTATATATATCTTGTGTATATTTCCTATCCTCTCACTGAGGGTACACTCTAAGATACTTTGGCATATTGTCATAAAAATAAAGTACCTTTATTTTTAGTATAACTGTGTATTGTGTTTTCTTATGATATTGTGCATATGACACTAAGTGGTACTGTAGTAGCTTCACACGTCTCCTAGTTCAGCCTAAGCTGCTCTGCTAAGCTACCATTATCTATCAGCCTAAGCTGCTAGACACCCTATACACTAATAAGGGATAACTGGGCCTGGTGCAAGGTGCAAGTACCCCTTGGTACTCACTACAAGCCAGTCCAGCCTCCTACAGACGGGGGCACGAATCTGCAAGCCAAAGGCTAAGCTACCTCCTGTTATCCCATTAAAACAAACTAGGATTCACTACAGGGTCAGGGGAGGGTGTCATTCTCTCTGACTCCCTGACTCTAGATCAGACAGGAGACTGCTATGAGTTAGAGCAGTTATCTTCCCTGTATTCCCTTACTTCTGGACTTACTCATCTGTGTGTCCATGACAATGACACAGGAGACAGTCCCCCTGTGAAGACCAACATTTACAGGTTGTCAAATAAGATGAAGGCCAGCATCAAGAAGGAGGTCTCCAAAATGTTGACCCTAGGGGTTATTGAGAAGTCCAGTAGTCCCTGGGCCAGCCCTGGGGTGCTGGTACCTAAGGCTGGTTCCCCCGGTGTGTAGGAGGCCGGCCTGGCTCATAGTGGGTACCTGATGGTACTTACACCTTGTGCCAGGTCCAGTTATACCTTATTAGTAGATTAGTAGTGTTCTAGCAGCTTAGGCTGATAGAAGGTAGCTATAGCAGAGCTGCTTAGGCTGAACTAGGAGACATGCAACGCTCCTACTATACCACTTATATCATATAGCACTATGGGCCAGATGTAGCAAAATAACATTTTGCGACTTGCAAATAGCAAGTCATTGCGACTCGCTGTTTGCAAGTCGCAAAATGTTATGCAGTACGGTGTCTCAGACACCGACTGCGACTCGCTATGGGGTCGCAATGACCCACCTCATGAATATTCATGAGGTGGGTCGCAAATTGCGGCCCCATAGCGAGTCAAGGCACTCGCAAACATGGAGGCCTGCTGTAGTCAGCAGACCTCCGTGTTTGTGACTGCTTTAAATAAAGCAGTTTTTTTTTTTTAAGTGTAGCCCGTTTTCCTTAAAGGAAAACGAGCTGCACTTAAAAAAAAAAACGAAACCTTTAGTTTCGGTATTTTTTCAGGGCAGGGAGTGGTCCCTTGGACATCTCCCTGCCCTGAAAAAAGGTTTTTGGGTCCAGTCACAAACTGGAAGAGGTCCCATGGGGACCCCTTCCAATTTGCGAGTGGGTTACCATCCACTTGAAGTGGATGGTAACTGCAACACCATTTGCGAACGCATATGCGGTCGCAAATGGTATTGCATACCACTAGGAATCGCAAATAGGAAGGGAACACCCCTTCCTATTTGCGATTCTGAAATGCATTTTGCGAGTCGGTCCGACTAGCAGAATGCATTCCTGCATAGGAAAATGCGATTTGCAACTCGCAAACGGCAGTTTTTGCCGTTTGCGAGTTGCAAATCCTTTCCTACATCTGGCCCTATATCACAAGAAACACAATACTCAGAGTTACTTAAAATAAAGGTACTTTATTTTAGTGACAATGTGCCAAAAAAATCTCAGAGGATATACTCTCTTAAGAGGTAAGTAAAATACACAAAATATACACAGAAACACAAATCAGGTAAGTAAACAGTTAGAAAAGTAGTGCAAACTCTCTAGAATACAGTAGGATGCAAAAGGCCTAGGGGCAACACAAACCATATACTAAGGAAAGTGTAATGCGAACCACTTCGGGACCCCTGGCCTAGTGTAGTGTGTAGAGGATAGCTGGGAGTGTAAGAAAACACTAAGGGTGTCCAATATACCACACCCAAGACCCTTAAAAATAGGAGTAAAGTGATACTACTTTCTCAGAAACACACAAAACTCGTGATGGGAGATTCTGCAAAGAAAACAACAGGCTGCAAAGCACTAAAGATGGATTCCTGGACCTGAGTATGTTTAAAGGAAGGGGACCAAGTCCAAGAGTCACAAAAGTGTCCGGGGGGCAGGAGCCCACTAAACCCCGGATGAAGGTGCAAAATGGCTGCCTCCAGATGGAAGAAGCCGAAGATTCTGCGAGAACGAAAGGTGCTAGGAACTTCTTCTTTGTGCAGAAGATGTCCCACGGAGTGCTGGAGGATGCAGCATTGTTTGCTTTGGAGAAAGACCATAAACAAGCCTTGCTAGCTACAAAGGTTGTGGTTGAAGAAAAAGGGTGCTACCCAGGTCCAGGAAGGACCAGGACATCGCCACTTGGAAGAGAAGACAGAGGGGGCCCACAACAATAAACAAAGCCTATGCACAAGAAGGCAGCACCTGCAGAAGTACTTAAACACAGGTTCAAAGAAAACTGAGCATGGCGGTCATTTCAACACGACAAAAGCGGGTCCAACGAAGCGGGTGGTCAACTCAGCGAGTTGAGCAATACAGGACGGAGTGCTGGGGACCTGGGCTAGGCTGTGCATGAAGGATTCCTTGCAAAAGTGCACAGAAGCCCTAGCAACTGCCGTTCACGCAGTGCACAGGATTACTGTCTGCAGAAGGGAGGCAAGGAATTACCTCCTCCAAATTTGGACAGTTGGACCACTGGACAGTCTGGATTACTTGGTTCCACCACCTGTGTTCCAGGGGCCACGCTCGTCAGGATCAGAGGGATCCCAGAGTACCAGTGACGCTGAGGTTTGGTGCTTGCTAGAGTCTGCAAGCCTGGGTCCCCGACACTCTAACCTGCAGTGCACAACCTCCTGAGTTCTCCTCCGGCGCCGTGGACTCCCTTTTGTGTTTTCGGGTGAGCTCCGGTTCACTCCTCTTCCAAGTGCCTGATCCGGTACTTCTGCAGGTGATGCCTGCTTTTGTGAGGGCTCCCTGACTTGCTGGGCGCCCACTCTGTCTCCTCATCCAAGTGGCGACATCCTGCTCCCTCCTGGGCCACAGATGCATACAAAAACTCTAACCGAGACTCTTGCAGCTAGCAAGGCTTGTTTGCGGTCTTTCTGCGTGGGAACACCTCTTCAAGCTTCTTCACGACGTCGGACATCCATCCTCGAAAGCGGAAGTTCCTAGTCCTCTCCGTTCTTGCAGAATCCACAGATTCTACCATCCGGTGGCAGCTTCTTTGCACCCTCAGCTGGCATTTCCTGGGCATCTGCCCAATCTCGACTTTGTCGCGACTCTTGGACTTGGTCCCCTTGTTCACCAGGTACTCTCGTCCAGAAATCCACTTTGGTTGCATTGCTGGTGTTGGTCTTCCTTGCAGAATTCCCCTATCACGACTTCTGTGCTCTCTGGGGAATATAGGTGCACTTTACACCTACTTTTCAGGGTCTTGGGGTGGGCTATTTTTCTAACCCTCACTGTTTTCTTACAGTCCCAGCGACCCTCTACAAGCTCACATAGGTTTGGGGTCCATTCGTGGTTCGCATTCCACTTTTACGCCACCGGAGGACAACTTAGAAAGTCGTGCAATGCAGGTTAGAGTGCCGTGGACCCAGGCTTGGCTGTGCACGAAGGATTTCCGCCGGAAGTGCACAGAGGCCGGAGTAGCTGCAAAAGACGCGGTTCCCAGCAATGCAGTCTGGCGTGGGGAGGCAAAGACTTACCTCCACCAAACTTGGACTGAAGAGTCACTGGACTGTGGGAGACACTTAGACAGAGTTGCTGGAATCAAGGGACCTTGCTCGTCGTGCTGAGAGGAGACCCAGAGTACCGGTAATGCAGTTCTTTGGTGCCTGCGGTTGCCGGAGGCCGACTACCCCCACAGCATGTACCACCAGGAAAACAGTCGAGAAGGCGGCAGGATCAGCGTTACAGAGTTGCAGTAGTCGTCTTTGCTACTTTGTTGCAGTTTTGCAGGCTTCTAGCGCGGTCAGCAGTCGATTCCTTGGCAGAAGGTGAAGAGAGAGATGCAGAGGAACTCTGATGAGCTCTTGCATTCGTTATCTAAGGAATCCCTAGAGACAGAGACCCTAAATAGCCAGAAAAGAGGGTTTGGCTACCTAGGAGAGAGGATAGGCTAGCAACACCTGAAGGAGCCTATCAGAAGGAGTCTCTGACGTCACCTGGTGGCACTGGCCACTCAGAGCAGTCCAGTGTGCCAGCAGCACCTCTGTTTCCAAGATGGCAGAGGTCTGGAGCACACTGGAGGAGCTCTGGACACCTCCCAGGAGAGGTGCAGGTCAGGGGAGTGGACACTCCCCTTTCCTTTGTCCAGTTTCGCGCCAGAGCAGGGCTAAGGGGTCCCTGAACCGGTGTAGACTGGCTTATGCAGAAATGGGCACCAAATGTGCCCATGAAAGCATTTCCAGAGGCTGGGGGAGGCTACTCCTCCCCTGCCTTCACTCCATTTTCCAAAGGGAGAGGGTGTAACACCCTCTCTCAGAGGAAGTACTTTGTTCTGCCATCCTGGGACAAGCCTGGCTGGACCCCAGGAGGGCAGAAACCTGTCTGAGGGGTTGGCAGCAGCAGCAGCTGCAGTGAAACCCCTGAAAAGGCAGTTTGGCAGTACCCGGGTCTGAGCTACAGACCCGTGGGATCATGGGATTGTACCAACAATGCCAGGATGGCATAGAGGGGGCAATTCCATGATCTTTGACATGTTACATGGCCATATTCGGAGTTACCATTGTGAAGCTACATATAGGTAGTGACCTATGTGTAGTGCACACGTGTAATGGTGTCCCCGCACTGACAAAGTCAGGGGAATTTGCCCTGAACGATGTGGGGGCACTCTGGCTAGTGCCAGGGTGCCCTCACACTAAGTAACTTAGCACCCAACCTTTACTAAGTAAAGGTTAGACATATAGGTGACTTATAAGTTACATAAGTGCAGTGAAAATGGCTGTGAAATAACGTGGACGTTATTTCACTCAGGCTGCAGTGGCAGGCCTGTGTAAGAATTGTCAGAGCTCCTTATGGGTGGCAAAAGAAATGCTGCAGCCCATAGGGATCTCCTGGAACCCCAATACCCTGGGTACCTCAGTACCATATACTAGGGAATTATAAGGGTGTTCCAGTATGCCAATGTGAATTGGTAAAATTGGTCACTAGCCTGTTAGTGACAATTTGGAAAGAAATGAGAGAGCATAACCACTGAGGTTCTGGATAGCAGAGCCTCAGTGAGACAGTTAGTCATATACACAGGTAACACAGTCAGGCACACTTATGAGCACTGGGGCCCTGGCTGGCAGGGTCCCAGTGACACATACAACTAAAACAACATATACAGTGAAAAATGGGAGTAACATGCCAGGCAAGATGGTACTTTCCTACACAACCCCTCCCCCCCCCAAACGAAGGACAATAAGACTAATCATTACCAGATGGGTCTTCATTGTCTAAGTGGAAATATCTGGAGAGTCCATCTGCATTGGAGTGGGTACTCCCAGGTCTATGTTCCACTGTATAGTCCATTCCCTGTAGGGATATGGACCACCTCAACAATTTAGGATTCTCACCTTTCATTTGTTTTAGCCAAAGTAGAGGTTTGTGGTCTGTCTGAACAATGAAGTGAGTGCCAAACAGGTATGGCCTTAACTTCTTCAGTGCCCAGACCACAGCAAAGGCCTCCCTCTCAATGGCAGACCGACACTTTTCTCTAGGGGTCAACCTCCTACTAATAAAAGCAACAGGTTGATCCTGGCCCTCAGAATTAAGTTGTGATAGGACTGCCCTGTGAGAAGGTAGCCTCTTTCTAGCCTTGTTACCCCCACTTTTGGCCTGTTTGTGAGTGTATGTCAGGGTGTTTGTCACTGTTTTCACTGTCTCACTGGGATCCTGATAGCCAGGCCTCAGTGCTCATAGTGAAAACACCATGTTTTCAGTATGTTTGTTATGTGTCACTGGGATCCTGCTGGTCAGGACCACAGTGCTCATAGGTTTGTGGCCTATATGTATGTGTCACTGGGACCCTGTCACACAGGGCCCCAGTGCTCATAGGTGTGCATGTATATGTTCCCTGTGTGGTGCCTAACTGTCTCACTGAGGCTCTGCTAACCAGAACCTCAGTGGTTATGCTCTCTCATTACTTTTAAATTGTCACTAACAGGCTAGTGACCAATTTTACCAATTCACATTGGCTTACTGGAACACCCTTATAATTCCCTAGTATATGGTACTGAGGTACCCAGGGTATTGGGGTTCCAGGAGATCCCTATGGGCTGCAGCATTTCTTTTGCCACCCATAGGGAGCCCTGACAATTCTTACACAGGCCTGCCACTGCAGCCTGAGTGAAATAACGTCCACGTTATTTCACAGCCATTTTACACTGCACTTAAGTAACTTATAAGTCACCTATATGTCTAACCTTTACCTGGTAAAGGTTAGGTGCAAAGTTACTTAGTGTGAGGGCACCCTGGCACTAGCCAAGGTGCCCCCACATTGTTCAGAGCCAATTCACTGAACTTTGTGAGTGCGGGGACACCATTACACGCGTGCACTACATATAGGTCACTACCTATATGTAGCTTCACCATGGTAACTCCGAATATGGCCATGTAACATGTCTATGATCATGGAATTGCCCCCTCTATGCCATCCTGGCATTGTTGGTACAATTCCATGATCCCAGTGGTCTGTAGCACAGACCCTGGTACTGCCATACTGCCCTTCCTGGGGTTTCACTGCAGCTGCTGCTGCTACCAACCCCTCAGACAGGTAGCTGCCCTCCTGGGGTCCAGCCAGGCCTGGCCCAGGATGGCAGAACAAAGAACTTCCTCTGAGAGAGGGTGTGACACCCTCTCCCTTTGGAAAATGGTGTGAAGGCAGGGAAGGAGTAGCCTCCCCCAGCCTCTGTAAATGCTTTGTTGGGCACAGATGTGCCCAATTCTGCATAAGCCAGTCTACACCGGTTCAGGGACCCCTTAGCCCCTGCTCTGGCGCGAAACTGGACAAAGGAAAGGGGAGTGACCACTCCCCTGACCTGCACCTCCCCTGGGAGGTGTCCAGAGCTCCTCCAGTGTGCTCCAGACCTCTGCCATCTTGGAAGCAGAGGTGCTGCTGGCACACTGGACTGCTCTGAGTGGCCAGTGCCACCAGGTGACGTCAGAGACTCCTGCTGATAGGCTCCTTCAGGTGTTAGTAGCCTATCCTCTCTCCTAGGTAGCCAAACCCTCTTTTCTGGCTATTTAGGGTCTCTGTCTCTGGGGAAACTTTAGATAACGAATGCATGAGCTCAGCCGAGTTCCTCTGCATCTCCCTCTTCACCTTCTGGTAAGGAATCGACCGCTGACCGCGCTGGAAGCCTGCAAACCTGCAACATAGTAGCAAAGACGACTACTGCAGCTCTGTAACGCTGATCCTGCCGCCTTCTCAACTGTTTTCCTGCTTGTGCATGCTGTGGGGGTAGTCTGCCTCCTATCTGCACCAGAAGCTCCGAAGAAATCTCCCGTGGGTCGACGGAATCTTCCCCCTGCAACCGCAGGCACCAAAAAGCTGCATTACCGGTCCCTTGGGTCTCCTCTCAGCACGACGAGCAAGGTCCCTCGAATCCAGCGACGCTGTCCTAGTGACCCCCACAGTCCAGTGACTCTTCAGCCCAAGTTTGGTGGAGGTAAGTCCTTGCCTCACCTCGCTGGGCTGCATTGCTGGGAACCGCGACTTTACTGCTACTCCGGCCCCTGTGCACTTCCGGCGGAAATCCTTTGTGCACAGCCAAGCCTGGGTCCACGGCACTCTAACCTGCATTGCACGACTTTCTAAGTTGGTCTCCGGCGACGTGGGACTCCTTTGTGCAACTTCGGCGAGCACCGTTTCACGCATCTTCGTAGTGCCTGTTTCTGGCACTTCTCCGGGTGCTACCTGCTTCAGTGAGGGCTCTTTGTCTTGCTCGACGTCCCGTCTCTCTGCAGGTCCAACTTGCGACCTCCTGATCCCTCCTGGGCCCCAGCAGCGTCCAAAAACGCCAAACACACGATTTGCGTGTAGCAAGGCTTGTTGGCATCCTTCCGGCGGGAAAACACTTCTGCACGACTCTCCAAGGCGAGAGGGATCCGTCCACTAAAGGGGAAGTCTCTAGCCCTTTTCGTTCCTGCAGAAACCTCAGCTTCTTCTGTCCAGTCGAAGCTTCTTTGCACCCGCAACTGGCATTTCCTGGGCATCTGCCCATCTCCGACTTGCTTGTGACTTTTGGACTTGGTCCCCTTGTTCCACAGGTACCCTAGATTGGAAATCCACAGTTGTTGCATTGCTGGTTTGTGTCTTTTCTGCATTATTCCTCTAACACGACTATTTTGTCCTTAGGGGAACTTTGGTGCATTTTGCACTCACTTTTCAGGGTCTTGGGGAGGGTTATTTTCCTAACTCTCACTATTTTCTAATAGTCCCAGCGACCCTCTACAAGGTCACATAGGTTTGGGGTCCATTCGTGGTTCGCATTCCACTTCTGGAGTATATGGTTTGTGTTGCCCCTATCCCTATGTTTCCCCATTGCATCCTATTGTAACTATACATTGTTTGCACTGTTTTCTAAGACTATACTGCATATTTTTGCTATTGTGTATATATATCTTGTGTATATTTCCTATCCTCTCACTGAGGGTACACTCTAAGATACTTTGGCATATTGTCATAAAAATAAAGTACCTTTATTTTTAGTATAACTGTGTATTGTGTTTTCTTATGATATTGTGCATATGACACTAAGTGGTACTGTAGTAGCTTCACACGTCTCCTAGTTCAGCCTAAGCTGCTCTGCTAAGCTACCATTATCTATCAGCCTAAGCTGCTAGACACCCTATACACTAATAAGGGATAACTGGGCCTGGTGCAAGGTGCAAGTACCCCTTGGTACTCACTATAAGCCAGTCCAGCCTCCTACATTGGTTGTGCAGTGGTGGGATAAGTGCTTGAGACTACTTACCACTCTTGTCATTGTACTTTTCATAAGAGAAAAATATACAAAACAAGGTCAGTGTATATACACATAGCCAAAAAGTTTTGCATTTCCTCTTTTCACTCTTTTCTAAGTGCTGAAAAGTACTTCTAAAACTTTCAAAAAGTTCTTAAAAGTTTTACAAGTTTTTTCTGTCGTTCCAAAAAGTTCTGAAAACATTTTTCTCTTTTTCTATCACTTTAACTCTCTCTAAAAAATGTCTGGCACAGGAAAAAATTTTGAACTGTCCAAACTTGCATATGATCACCTTAGCTGGAAAGGAGCAAGGAGTCTCTGCATAGAGAGAGGTTTGAGTGTAGGGAAGAATCCTTCCTTAGAACTGTTAATTAATATGCTTATGAGTACAGGATAAGGCCATAAGTGCCCAATCTGGTGAAAAAGTAGCTAATGGTTCTCAATCTGATCCAGGGACTCCCCCAGGAAAAGGTTCAGGAAAGAAACTTCTCAGCCTGCCCATTACTAGACAGTCTAGCATAGTTGGTACAGAGGTTGAATCACACCATACTGATGGTGTGCTCTCACATTATGCTGGTAGCCAAGCTGTTAGGGTGCCCTCTGTAAAGGACAGGTCTCCTTCTGTTCATTCCCATCATACCTCTGTATCTAGAAATGTCCCTCCCACCCACCCTGATGACAGATTGTTAGAAAGGGAGCTCAATAGATTGAGAGTGGAACAAACCAGACTGAAGCTCAAGAAGCAACAGCTGGATTTGGATAGACAGTCTTTAGAATTAGAGAAGGAAAGACAGAAGTTGGGTTTAGATACCCATGGTGGCAGCAGCAGTATTCCCCATAGTCATCCTGCAAAAGAGCATGATTCCAGGAATCTGCACAAGATAGTTCCCCCTTATAAGGAGGGGGATGACATTAACAAGTGGTTTGCTGCACTTGATAGGGCCTGTGTTGTACAGGATGTCCCTCAAAGGCAGTGGGCTGCTATCCTATGGCTATCATTTAGTGGAAAAGGTAGGGATAGGCTCCTTACAGTGAAAGAAAATGATGCCAATAATTTTACAGTTCTTAAGAATGCACTCCTGGATGGTTATGGCTTAACCACTGAACAGTACAGGATAAAGTTCAGAGAGACCAAAAAGGAGTCTTCACAAGACTGGGTTGATTTCATTGACCATTCAGTGAAGGCCTTGGAGGGGTGGTTACATGGCAGTAAAGTTACTGATTATGAAAGCCTGTATAACACAATCCTGAGAGAGCATATACTTAATAATTGTGTGTCTGATTTGTTGCACCAGTACCTGGTAGACTCTGATCTGACCTCTCCCCAAGAATTGGGAAAGAAGGCAGACAAATGGGTCAGAACAAGGGTGAACAGAAAAGTTCATACAGGGGGTGACAAAGATGGCAATAAGAAGAAAGATGGTGAAAAATCTCAAGATAAGCATGGGGATAAGGGTAAAACCAAAGATCCCACTTCAAATCTTAAACACTCTTCAGAGGGTGGGGATAAAACAAATTCTTCCTCTTCTTCCCACCCTGCACACATTAAAAAGCCTTGGTGCTTTGTGTGTAAAAACAGAGGCCATAGGCCAGGGGATAAGTCCTGTCCAGGTAAACCCCCTGAGCCTACCACCACTAATACATCAAGCTCTAGTGCCCCTAGCAGTAGTGGTACTAGTGGTGGGACTGCTGGCAACAGTCAAGCAAAGGGTGTAGTTGGGTTCACTTATGGGTCCATAGTGAAAACTGATGTCATCAGTCCCAAGACAGTTTCTGTCACACCTAGTGGCATTGGCCTTGCCACACTGGCTGCTTGTCCCCTTACAATGGATAAGTACAGGCAGACACTTTCAATAAATGGTGTTGAGGCCTTGGCCTACAGGGACACAGGTGCCAGTTTCACTTTGGTGACTGAAAACCTAGTGCCTCCTGAACAACACAGCATTGGACAACAGTATAAGATTATTGATGTCCATAACTCCACTAAGTTTCTTCCCTTAGCTATAATTCAGTTTAGTTGGGGTGGAGTTACTGGCCCTAAGCAGGTGGTGGTATCACCTAGCTTACCTGTAGACTGTCTCTTAGGTAATGACCTAGAGGCCTCAGGTTGGGCTGATGTAGAGTTTTATGCCCATGCAGCCATGCTGGGCATCCCTGAGGAATTGTTCCCTCTCATTTCTACTGAAATGAAAAAGCAAAGGAGAGAAGGCCTGAAAACTCAGGATCCCTCTCCATCAACAGGTAAAAAGGGTATCACAGTATCCCCTAACCACCCTACCATTCAGGATACCATTCCTGTGGTGGGAGAAACCTCTCCTGGGGTGGCACCTGTTCCAAGGGAATCATCAGCTGGCAAAGCTGGACTCCCTGAGGTAGAAGTACCTCTCTGTGGGATAACTAACATTGGTGACAAAAATAGCACCATTTTAGTTAACATGGAGCATCCCTCCAACCCTCCCAGAGAAACTTTAGTGCAGAAACCCTGCACTGCCTCACAACACTTAGGACAGCATCCCTGCCCTAGTGTGGAGCTCATAGGACAGCATCCCTGCCCTGCTCCAACTCAAGAGAAACAGCATCCCTGTTCTCTCTTCCAGCCAAATGGACAAAGTTTTTGCCCAGCTATGGCTTTATTGAGACAGCATCCCTGTCTGGCATTTCCATCACTACAAATAGGTTCAGTGGACAATTCCCACTACTCTAAACTAAAACTTACTGATAGAAACGCTGAAAATACATCTTCACATTGTTGCCTAGCTAAAAAACTTCAAACAGGGTGGTTTACATCCCCACAGGGAAGTAACCATATAGTGGATGATAAAGGGAGTAACCAGTCTATTGCAGAGCTACTCTCTACTTATCACCACTTAGACAATAAAGTCTCAACTGGCCAAGGTTAGCCTTATTGTCCTTCGTTTGGGGGGGGTTGTGTGAGAAGGTAGCCTCTTTCTAGCCTTGTTACCCCCACTTTTGGCCTGTTTGTGAGTGTATGTCACGGTGTTTGTCACTGTTTTCACTGTCTCACTGGGATCCTGATAGCCAGGCCTCAGTGCTCATAGTGAAAACACCATGTTTTCAGTATGTTTGTTATGTGTCACTGGGATCCTGCTGGTCAGGACCCCAGTGCTCATAGGTTTGTGGCCTATATGTATGTGTCACTGGGACCCTGTCACACAGGGCCCCAGTGCTCATAGGTGTGCATGTATATGTTCCCTGTGTGGTGCCTAACTGTCTCACTGAGGCTCTGCTAACCAGAACCTCAGTGGTTATGCTCTCTCATTACTTTTAAATTGTCACTAACAGGCTAGTGACCAATTTTACCAATTCACATTGGCTTACTGGAACACCCTTATAATTCCCTAGTAAATGGTACTGAGGTACCCAGGGTATTGGGGTTCCAGGAGATCCCTATGGGCTGCAGCATTTCTTTTGCCACCCATAGGGAGCCCTGACAATTCTTACACAGGCCTGCCACTGCAGCCTGAGTGAAATAACGTCCACGTTATTTCACAGCCATTTTACACTGCACTTAAGTAACTTATAAGTCACCTATATGTCTAACCTTTACCTGGTAAAGGTTAGGTGCAAAGTTACTTAGTGTGAGGGCACCCTGGCACTAGCCAAGGTGCCCCCACATTGTTCAGAGCCAATTCACTGAACTTTGTGAGTGCGGGGACACCATTACACGCGTGCACTACATATAGGTCACTACCTATATGTAGCTTCACCATGGTAACTCCGAAAAAGGCCATGTACAATGTCTATGATCATGGAATTGCCCCCTCTATGCCATCCTGGCATTGTTGGTACAATTCCATGATCCCAGTGGTCTGTAGCACAGACCCTGGTACTGCCAGACTGCCCTTCCTGGGGTTTCACTGCAGCTGCTGCTGCTACCAAAACCTCAGACAGGTAGCTGCCCTCCTGGGGTCCAGCCAGGCCTGGCCCAGGATGGCAGAACAAAGAACTTCCTCTGAGAGAGGTGTGACAACCTCTCCCTTTGGAAAATGGTGTGAAGGCAGGGGAGGAGTAGCCTCCCCCAGCCTCTGGATATGCTTTGTTGGGCACAGATGTGCCCAATTCTGCATAAGCCAGTCTACACCGGTTCAGGGACCCCTTAGCCCCTGCTCTGGCGCGAAACTGGACAAAGGAAAGGGGAGTGACCACTCCCCTGACATGCACCTCCCCTGGGAGGTGTCCAGAGCTCCTCCAGTGTGCTCCAGACCTCTGCCATCTTGGAAGCAGAGGTGCTGCTGGCACACTGGACTGCTCTGAGTGGCCAGTGCCACCAGGTGACGTCAGAGACTCCTGCTGATAGGCTCCTTCAGGTGTTAGTAGCCTATCCTCTCTCCTAGGTAGCCAAACCCTCTTTTCTGGCTATTTAGGGTCTCTGTCTCTGGGGAAACTTTAGATAACGAATGCATGAGCTCAGCCGAGTTCCTCTGCATCTCCCTCTTCACCTTCTGATAAGGAATCGACCGCTGACCGCGCTGGAAGCCTGCAAACCTGCAACATAGTAGCAAAGACGACTACTGCAACTCTGTAACGCTGATCCTGCCGCCTTCTCGACTGTTTTCCTGCTTGTGCATGCTGTGGGGGTAGTCTGCCTCCTCTCTGCACCAGAAGCTCCGAAGAAATCTCCCGTGGGTCGACGGAATCTTCCCCCTGCAACCGCAGGCACCAAAAAGCTGCATTACCGGTCCCTGGGGTCTCCTCTCAGCACGACGAGCGAGGTCCCTCGAATCCAGCGACGCTGTCAAAGTGACCCCCACAGTCCAGTGACTCTTCAGCCCAAGTTTGGTGGAGGTAAGTCCTTGCCTCACCTCGCTGGGCTGCATTGCTGGGAACCGCGACTTTGCAGCTACTCCGGCCCCTGTGCACTTCCGGCGGAAATCCTTTGTGCACAGCCAAGCCTGGGTCCACGGCACTCTAACCTGCATTGCACGACTTTCTAAGTTGGTCTCCGGCGACGTGGGACTCCTTTGTGCAACTTCGGCGAGCACCGTTTCACGCATCCTCGTAGTGCCTGTTTCTGTCACTTCTCCGGGAGCTACCTGCTACAGTGAGGGCTCTTTGTCTTGCTCGACATCCCCTCTCTCTGCAGGTCCAATTTGCGACCTCCTGGTCCCTCCTGGGCCCCAGCAGCGTCCAAAAACGCCAAACGCACGATTTGCGTGTAGCAAGGCTTGTTGGCGTCCTTCCGGCGGGAAAACACTTTTGCACGACTCTACAAGGTGAGTGCGATCTGTCCACCAAAGGGGAAGTCTCTAGCCTATTTCGTTCCTGCAGAAACCTCAGCTTCTTCTGTCCAGTCGAAGCTTCTTTGCACCCGCAACTGGCATTTCCTGGGCATCTGCCCATCTCCGACTTGCTTGTGACTTTTGGACTTGGTCCCCTTGTTCCACAGGTACCCTAGATTGGAAATACACAGTTGTTGCATTGCTGGTTTGTGTCTTTTCTGCATTATTCCTCTAACACGACTATTTTGTCCTTAGGGGAACTTTGGTGCACTTTGCACTCACTTTTCAGGGTCTTGGGGAGGGTTATTTTCCTAACTCTCACTATTTTCTAATAGTCCCAGCGACCCTCTACAAGGTCACATAGGTTTGGGGTCCATTCGTGGTTCGCATTCCACTTCTGGAGTATATGGTTTGTGTTGCCCCTATCCCTATGTTTCCCCATTGCATCCTATTGTAACTATACATTGTTTGCACTGTTTTCTAAGACTATACTGCATATTTTTGCTATTGTGTATATATATCTTGTGTATATTTCCTATCCTCTCACTGAGGGTACACTCTAAGATACTTTGGCATATTGTCATAAAAATAAAGTACCTTTATTTTTAGTATAACTGTGTATTGTGTTTTCTTATGATATTGTGCATATGACACTAAGTGGTACTGTAGTAGCTTCACACGTCTCCTAGTTCAGCCTAAGCTGCTCTGCTAAGCTACCATTATCTATCAGCCTAAGCTGCTAGACACCCTATACACTAATAAGGGATAACTGGGCCTGGTGCAAGGTGCAAGTACCCCTTGGTACTCACTATAAGCCAGTCCAGCCTCCTACATGCCCCTACTCCTAATTCAGATGCATCAGTCTGGACATAGAATTTTTTAGAGTAAGAAGGGCTTTTCAGGACAGATGCAGAGCACATGGCCTGCTTCAGCTCCTCAAAAGCTTTCTGACAGTTTGCTGTCCATAATACCTTTTTAGGCATTTTCTTTGAAGTGAGGTCATTAAGAGGGGCTGCAATTGAGCCATAGTTCTTAATGAACCTCCTGTAATACCCAGTGAGGCCTAGAAAGGCTCTCACCTGAGTATGAGTAGTAGGGGGAACCCAATCTATAATAGTTTGGATTTTCCCCTGAAGTGGTGCAATCTGTTCTCCACCAACCAGGTGTCCCAGATAAACCACCTTCCAAGCCCTATCTGGCACTTTGAAGCCTTGATAGTGAGGCCTGCCTTTTGCAGGGCCTCCAAAACTTTCCATAGGTGGACCAGGTGATCATCCCAACTGGAGCTAAAGACAGCTATATCGTCCAAATATGCTGCACTAAAAGCTTCCAGCCCTTGCAGGACTGTATTCACCAACCTTTGAAAAGTGGCAGGTGCATTTTTCAATCCAAAAGGCATTACTGTAAATTGGTAATGGCCTCCAATGGTTGAAAATGCAGTTTTAACTTTAGCATCTTCTGATAATTTGATCTGCCAATACCCTGCAGTCAACTCAAAAGTGCTTAGATACTTGGCAGATGCCAGTGTATCTATGAGCTCATCTGCCCTGGGTGTAGGGTGAGCGTCAGTTTTGGTTACCTGGTTGAGACCTCTGTAATCTACACAAAACCGCATTTCCTTCTTTCCATCTTTGGAATGGGGTTTTGGTACAAGTACCACAGGAGAAGCCCATGGACTTTCAGAGTGCTCAACCACTCCCAGTTCTAACATTTTCTGCACCTCTTGCTTTATGCAGTCTCTGACATGGTCAGGCTGCCTATAGATCTTACTTTTGACAGGCAAGCTGTCTCCAGTATCTATAGTGTGCTCACACCAAGAAGTGGTACCTGGCACAGTTGAGAAGAGTTCAGAGAACTGACCCAGGAGATTTATGCAGTGGTCTTTCTGCTCAGCAGTAAAACAATCTGCCAGTACAACACCTTCCACTAGAGCATCTTGTTCTGTGGAAGAGAAGAGATCAGGTAGAGGATCACTGTCTTCTTCCTGTCCCTCATCAGTTGCCATGAGCAGGGTGAGATCAGCCCTGTCATAGTAGGGTTTCAGGCGATTGACATGGAGCACCCTAAGGGGACTCCTGGCAGTGCCTAAGTCAACTAAGTAGGTGACTTCACCCTTTTTCTCAACAATTGTTTGGGGTCCACTCCATTTATCTTGGAGTGCTCTTGGGGCCACAGGCTCCAAGACCCACACTTTCTGCCCTGGTTGGTACTGAACCAAAACAGCCTTCTGATCATGCCATTACTTCTGGAGCTCTTGGCTGGCCTGAAGGTTTTTACTGGCCTTTTTCATGTACTCTGCCATCCTTGATCTGAGGCCAAGTACATAATCCACAATATCTTGTTTTGGAGCTTTTAAAGGTTGTTCCCAACCCTCATTGACAAGTGTTGGTTGACCCTGTAGGAGGCTGGACTGCCTTGTAGTGAGTACCAAGGGGTACTTGCACCTTGCACCAGGCCCAGTTATCCCTTGTTAGTGTATAGGGTGTCTAGCAGCTTAGGCTGATAGATAATGGTAGCTTAGCAGAGCAGCTTAGGCTGAACTAGGAGACGAGTGAAGCTCCTACAGTACCACTAGTGTCACTTGCACAATATCATAAGAAAACACAATACACAGATATACTAAAAATAAAGGTACTTTATTTTTATGACAATATGCCAAAGTATCTCAGTGAGTACCCTCAGTATGAGGATAGCAATTATACACAAGTTATATGTACACAATACCAAAAATATGCAGTATAGTCTTAGAAAACAGTGCAAACAATGTATAGTTACAATAGGATGCAATGGGAACAGATAGGGATAGGGGCAACACAAACCATATACTCCAAAAGTGGAATACGAACCACGAATGGACCCCAAACCTATGTGACCTTGTAGAGGGTCGCTGGGACTATTAGAAAATAGTAAGGGTTAGAAAAATAGCCCTCCCCAAGACCCTGAAAAGTGAGTGCAAAGTGCACTAATGTTCCCCAAAGGACAAAGAAGTCGTGATAGGGGAATAATGCAGGAAAGACACAAACCAGCAATGCAACAACGATGGATTTCCAATCTAGGGTACCTGTGGAACAAGGGGACCAAGTCCAAAAGTCACAAGCAAGTCGGAGATGGGCGGATGCCCAGGAAATGCCAGCTGTGGGTGCAAAGAAGCTTCTGCTGGACAGAAGAAGCTGAGGTTTCTGCAGGAACAAAAAGGGCTAGAGACTTCCCCTTTGGTGGACGGATCCCGCTCGCCGTGGAGAGTTGTGAAAAAGTATTTTCCCGCCAAAAGACCGCCAACAAGCCTTGCTAGCTGCAAATCATGTGTTAAGCGTTTTTGGATGGTGCTATGGCCCAGGAGGGACCAGGATGTCGCAAATTGCGTCAGGAGAGAGAAGGCACGTCGTGCAAGACAAGGAGCCCACTCAGCAGCAGGTAGAACCCAGAGAAGTGCCAGAAACAGGCACTACGAGGATGTGTGAAACGGTGCTTGCCGAAGTTGCACAAAGGAGTCCCACGTCGCCGGAGACCAACTTAGAAAGTCGTGCAATGCAAGTTAGAGTGCCGTGGACCCAGGCTTGGCTGTGCAGAAAGGATTTCTGCCGTAAGTGCACAGGGGCCAGAGTAGCTGCAAAAGTTGCGGTTCCCAGCAATGCAGACTGGCATGGGGAGGCAAGGACTTACCTCCACCAAACTTGGACTGAAGAGTCACTGGACTGTGGGAGTCACTTGGACAGAGTTGCTGGATTGAAGGGACCTCGCTCGTTGTGCTTAGAGGAGACCCAAGGGACCGGTAATGCAGCTTTTTGGTGCCTGCGGTAGCAGGGGGAAGATTCCGTCAACCCACAGGAGATTTCTTCGGAGCTTCTAGTGCTGAGAGGAGGCAGACTACCCCCACAGCATGCACCACCAGGAAAACAGTCGAGAAGGCGGCAGGATCAGCGTTACAGAGTTGCAGTAGTCGTCTTTGCTACTATGTTGCAGTTTTGCAGGCTTCCAGCGCGGTCAGCAGTCGATTCCTTGGCAGAAGGTGAAGAGAGAGATGCAGAGGAGCTCTGATGAGCTCTTGCATTCGTTATCTAAAGTTTCCCCAGAGACAGAGACCCTAAATAGCCAGAAATAGGGGTTGGCTACCTAGGAGAGAGGATACGCTAGCAGCACCTGGAGGAGCCTATCAGAAGGAGTCTCTGACGTCACCTGGTGGCACTGGCCACTCAGAGCAGTCCAGTGTGCCAGCAGCACCTCTGTTTCCAAGATGGCAGAGGTCTGGAGCACACTGGAGGAGCTCTGGACACCTCCCAGGGGAGGTGCAGGTCAGGGGAGTGGTCACTCCCCTTTCCTTTGTCCAGTTTCGCGCCAGAGCAGGGCTAAGGGGTCCCTGAACCGGTGTAGACTGGCTTATGCAGAATTGGGCACAAATGTGCCCTAGAAAGCATTTCCAGAGGCTGGGGAGGCTACTCCTCCCCTGCCTTCACACCATTTTCCAAAGGGAGAGGGTGTAACACCCTCTCTCAGAGGAAGTACTTTGTTCTGCCATCCTGGGACAAGCCTGGCTTGACCCCAGGAGGGCAGAAACCTGTCTGAGGGGTTGGCAGCAGCAGCAGCTGCAGTGAAACCCAGGGAAAGGCAGTTTGGCAGTACCAGGGTCTGTGCTACAGACCACTGGGATAATGGAATTGTGCCAACTATGCCAGGATGGCATAGAGGGGGCATTTCCATGATCCTAGACATGTTACATGGCCATATTCGGAGTTACCATTGTGAAGCTACATATAGGTAGTGACCTATATGTAGTGCACGCGTGTAATGGGGTCCCCGCACTCACAAAGTCCGGGTAATTGGCCCTGAACAATGTGGGGGCACCTTGGCTAGTGCCAGGGTGCCCTCACACTAAGTAACTTTGCACCTAACCTTTACCAGGTAAAGGTTAGACATATAGGTGACTTATAAGTTACTTAAGTGCAGTGTAAAATGGCTGTGAAATAACGTGGACGTTATTTCACTCAGGCTGCAGTGGCAGGCCTCTGTAAGAATTGTCAGAGCTCCCTATGGGTGGCAAAAGAAATGCTGCAGTCCATAGGGATCTCCTGGAACCCCAATACCCTGGGTACCTCAGTACCATATACTAGGGAATTATAAGGGTGTTCCAGTAAGCCAATGTAAATTGGTCACTAGCCTGTTAGTGACAATTTGAAAGAAATGAGAGAGCATAACCACTGAGGTTCTGATTAGCAGAGCCTCAGTGAGACAGTTAGTCACTACACAGGTAACACATTCAGGCACACTTATGAGCACTGGGGCCCTGAAGAACAGGGTCCCAGTGACACATACAAATAAAACAACATATATACAGTGAAAAATGGGGGTAACATGCCAGGCAAGATGGTACTTTCCTACAGACACCTAACAGGGTGTCCAAAAAGAAGTTCAAAGGGGCTGAAGCCCACTCCTTTCTGGGGTACCTGTAGGCAAAAAGGAGGCATGGTAACAGGATATCCCATCTCCTGCGGAGCTTTTCAGGGAGACCCATAATTATGCCTTTGAGAGTTTTATTAAATCTCACCACCAGTCCATTTGTTTGTGGATGATAGGGTGTAGTGAACTTGTACGTTACACCACATTCCTTCCACATGGCCTTCAAGTAAGCAGACATGAAATTGCTTCCTCTGTCTGATACCACCTCTTTTGGGAAGCCCACCCTGGAAAATATTCCCAGGAGGGCCTTTGCCACTGCAGGAGCTGTAGTGGTCCTTAGAGGAATTGCTTCAGGATATCTGGTGGCATGGTCCAATACCACCAAGATAAACCTATTGCCTGAAGCAGTAGGAGGGTCAAGGGGGCCAACTATGTCAACCCCTACCCTTTCAAAGGGAACCCCAACCACAGGCAGTGGAATAAGGGGTGCCTTTGGGGTGCCACCTGTCTTGCCACTCGCTTGACAGGTTTCACAGGACTTACAAAATTCCTTTGTGTCCTCTGACATTCTAGGCCAATGAAACAAGGGAACAAGCCTGTCCCATGTTTTCATTTGTCCTAGATGCCCAGCTAGGGGAATGTCGTGAGCCAGTGTTAGGAGGAACTTTCTGTACTCCTGAGGAATCACTAACCTCCTGGCAGTTCCAGGTTTAGGATCCCTTGCCTCAGTGTGCAAGAGGTTGTCCTCCCCGTAAACTCTGTGAGAGTCACTGACATCCCCATTAGCCTGTTTGACAGCTTGCTGTCTTAGACCCTCTAATGTGGGACAGGCCTGCTGTGCCACACTCAGCTCCTCCCTGGCAGGCCCCACTACACCCAAAAGCTCGGCAGTCTCTGCTTCAAGCTCCTCTGGTGTAGGTTCTGCAAAGGGAGGGAATTCTTCTTCCTCAGAAGTAGAATCCACTTTAGAGGGAGGGATAGTAGGTAGTGCTTTACTTCTACTAGCCCTAGCTTTAGGGAGCACTTGGTCCATTGTTCCAGGATCCAAGTCACCCTGTCCTTTTTGCTTTTTGGCCTGAGCCCTGGTTAAAGCACAAATATGCCCTGGAATGCCCAGCATTGCTGCATGGGCCTCCAACTCCACATCTGCCCAAGCTGATGTCTCCAAATCATTTTCTAGTAGACAGTCTACAGGTAAATCTGAGGCTACCACAACTTTCTTTGGACCAGTAACCCCCCCCCCAGTTGAGATTTACAACAGCCATGGGGTGGCTAAGTGTGTTGTTGTGAGCATCGGTTACTTGGTACTGGTGACCAAGTAGGTGTTGTTCAGGGTGGACCAGTTTCTCAATTACCATTGTGACACTGGCACCAGTGTCCTTGTAGGCTTGAACCTCAACACCATTTATTAGGGGTAGTTGCTTGTACTTATCCATGTTAAGGGGACAAGCAACCAAGGTGGCTAAATCAATAGACCCCTCAGAGACTAACACAGCCTCTGTGGTCTCCCTAATCAGACCAACCCCAACTAAGTTACCAATAGTGAGCCCAGCTACTCCCTTGGATTGGCTATTAGTAGGTTTGCTCCCACCACCACTGCTATTAGTAGGTACACTAGGTATAGCAGTAGGGGTTGTAGTGGTAGGAGGCTTGGTGCTTTTCTTTGGACAACTGGGATCTGTTGTCCAGTGGCCTTTTATTTTACATAAATAGCACCATGGTTTCTTTTCTTTGTTTTGATTGGAAGAGGATTTGGGCCCACCACCCCCACCAGAGTGTTTTTGTGGGCCTGATGAAGACTCATTTTCAGATTTGTCCCCACCCTTGTCAGAAGACTTACCATCCTTCTTCTTATTGCCATCTTTGTCACCCCCTGTATGAACTTTTCTGTTCACACTTGTTCTGACCCATTTGTCTGCCTTCTTTCCCAATTCTTGGGGAGAGGTCAGATCAGAGTCCACCAAGTACTGGTGCAACAAATCAGACACACAATTATTAAGAATATGCTCTCTCAGGATCAAGTTATACAGGCTGTCATAATCAGTAACTTTACTGCCATGTAACCACCCCTCCAAGGCCTTCACTGAATGGTCAACAAAATCAACCCAGTCTTGTGAAGACTCCTTTTTGGTCTCTCTGAACTTTATCCTGTATTGTTCAGTGGTTAAGCCATAACCATCCAGGAGTGCATTCTTAAGAACTGTAAAATTATTGGCATCACTTTCTTTCACAGTAAGGAGCCTATCCCTACCTTTTCCACTAAATGATAGCCATAGGATAGCAGCCCACTGCCTTTGAGGGACATCCTGTACAACACAGGCCCTCTCAAGTGCAGCAAACCACTTGTTAATGTCATCCCCCTCCTTATAAGAGGGTGTAGGAGGCTGGACTGGCTTGTAGTGAGTACCAAGGGGTACTTGCACCTTGCACCAGGCCCAGTTATCCCTTATTAGTGTATAGGGTGTCTAGCAGCTTAGGCTGATAGATAATGGTAGCTTAGCAGAGCAGCTTAGGCTGAACTAGGAGAAGTGTGAAGCTACTACAGTACCACAAGTGTCACTTGCACAATATCATAAGAAAACACAATACACAGATATACTAAAAATAAAGGTACTTTATTTTTTAATGACAATATGCCAAAGTATCTCAGTGAGTACCCTCAGTATGAGGATAGCAATTATACACAAGTTATATGTACACAATACCAAAAATATGCAGTATAGTCTTAGAAAACAGTGCAAACAATGTATAGTTACAATAGGATGCAATGGGGACACATAGGGATAGGGGCAACACAAACCATATACTCCAAAAGTGGAATGTGAACCACGAATGGACCCCAAACCTATGTGACCTTGTAGAGGGTCGCTGGGACTATTAGAAAATAGTGAGAGTTAGGAAAATAACCCTCCCCAAGACCCTGAAAAGTGAGTGCAAAGTGCACTGAAGTTCCCCAAAAGACAAAGAGTCGTGATAGAGGAATAATGCAGGAAAGACACCAACCAACAATGCAACAACTGTGGATTTCCAATCTAGGGTACCTGTGGAACAAGGGGACCAAGTCCAAAAGTCACAAGCAAGTCGGAGATGGGCAAATGCCCAGGAAATGCCAGCTGCAGGTGCAAAGAAGCTACGACTGGACAGAAGAAGCTGCGGTTTATGCAGGAACGAAAAAGGCTAGAGACTTCCCCTTTGGTGGACGGATCCCTCTCGCCTTGGAGAGTTGTGCAGAAGTGTTTTCCTGCCAAAAGAATGCCAAAAAGCCTTGCTAATTGCAAATCATGCGGTTAGCGTTTTTGGATGCTGCTGCGGCCCAGGAGGGACCAGGAGGTCGCAAATTGGACCAGCAGAGAGAGAGTACGTCGTGCAAGACAACGAGCCCTCTCTGAAGCAGGTAGCACCCAGAAAAGTGCCAGAAACAGGCACTAAGAGGATGCGTGAAATGGTGCTCGCCGAAGTTGCACAAAGGAATCCCACGTCGCCGGAGACCAACTTAGAAAGTTGTGCAATGCAGGTTAGAGTGCCGTGGACCCAGGCTTGGCTGTGCACGAAGGATTTCCGCCGGAAGTGCACAGGGGCCGGAGTAGCTGCAAAAGTCGCGGTTCCCAGCAATGCAGCCCAGCGAGGTGAGGCAAGGACTTACCTCCACCAAACTTGGACTGAAGAGTCACTGGACTGTGGGGGTCACTTGGACAGAGTTGCTGGATTCGAGGGACCTCGCTCGTTGTGCTGAGAGGACACCCAAGGGACCGGTGATGCAGCTTTTTGGTGCCTGCGGTTGCAGGGGGAAGATTTCGTCGACCCACGGGAGATTTCTTCGGAGCTTCTGGTGCAGAGAGGAGGCAGGCTACCCCCACAGCATGCACAAGCAGGAAAACAGTCGAGAAGGCGGCAGGATCAGCCTTACAGAGTTGCAGTAGTCGTCTTTGCTACTATGTTGCAGGTTTGCAGGCTTCCAGCGCGGTCAGCAGTCGATTCCTTGGCAGAAGGTGAAGAGAGAGATGCAGAGGAACTCGGATGAGCTCTTGCATTCGTTATCTGAAGTTTCCCCAGAGACAGAGACCCTAAATAGCCAGAAAAGAGGGTTTGGCTACCTAGGAGAGAGGATAGGCTACTAACACCTGAAGGAGCCTATCAGCAGGAGTCTCTGACGTCACCTGGTGGCACTGGCCACTCAGAGCAGTCCAGTGTGCCAGCAGCACCTCTGTTTCCAAGATGGCAGAGGTCTGGAGCACACTGGAGGAGCTCTGGACACCTCCCAGGGGAGGTGCAGGTCAGGGGAGTGGTCACTCCCCTTTCCTTTGTCCAGTTTCCCGCCAGAGCAGGGGCTAAGGGGTCCCTGAACCGGTGTAGACTGGCTTATGCAGAATTGGGCACATCTGTGCCCAAGAAAGCATTTCCAGAGGCTGGGGGAGGCTACTCCTCCCCTGCCTTCACACCATTTTCCAAAGGGAGAGGGTGTAACGCCCTCTCTCAGAGGAAGTCCTTTGTTCTGCCATCCTGGGACAAGCCTGGCTTGACCCCAGGGGGGCAGAAACCTGTCTGAGGGGTTGGCAGCAGCAGCAGCTGCGGTGAAACCCCAGGAAAGGCAGTTTGGCAGTACCAGGGTCTGTGCTACAGACCACTGGGATCATGGAATTGTCCCAATAATGCCAGGATGGCATAGAGGGGGCAATTCCATGATCTTAGACATGTTACATGGCCATATTCGGAGTTACTATTGTGAAGCTACATATAGGTAGTGACCTATATGTAGTGCACGCGTGTAATGGTGTCCCCGCACTCACAAAGTTCAGGGAATTGGCCCTGAACAATGTGGGGGCACCTTGGCTAGTGCCAGTGTGCCCTCACACTAAGTAACTTTGCACCTAACCTTTACCAGGTAAAGGTTAGACATATAGGTGACTTATAAGTTACTTAAGTGCAGTGTAAAATGGCTGTGAAATAACGTGGACGTTATTTCACTCAGGCTGCAGTGGCAGGCCTGTGTAAGAATCGTCAGAGCTCCCTATGGGTGGCAAAAGAAATGCTGCAGCCCATAGGGATCTCCTGGAACCCCAATACCCTGGGTACCTCAGTACCATATACTAGGGAATTATAAGGGTGTTCCAGTATGTAGGAGGCTGGACTGGCTTGTAGTGAGTACCAAGGGGTACTTGCACCTTGCACCAGGCCCAGTTATCCCTTATTAGTGTAGAGGGTGTCTAGCAGCTTAGGCTGATAGATAATGGTAGCTTAGCAGAGCAGCTTAGGCTGAACTAGGAGACGTGTGAAGCTACTACAGTACCACTTAGTGTCATATGCACAATATCATAAGAAAACACAATACACAGTTATACTAAAAATAAAGGTACTTTATTTTTATGACAATATGCCAAAGTATCTTAGAGTGTACCCTCAGTGAGAGGATAGGAAATATACACAAGATATATACACAATAGCAAAAATATGCAGTATAGTCTTAGAAAACAGTGCAAACAATGTATAGTTACAATAGGATGCAATGGGGAAACATAGGGATAGGGGCAACACAAACCATATACTCCAAAAGTGGAATGCGAACCACGAATGGACCCCAAACCTATGTGACCTTGTAGAGGGTCGCTGGGACTATTAGAAAATAGTGAGAGTTAGAAAAATAACCCTCCCCAAGACCCTGATAAGTGAGTGCAAAGTGCACTGAAGTTCCCCTAAGGACAAAGTAGTCGTGTTAGAGGAATAATGCAGGAAAGACACAAACCAGCAATGCAACAACTGTGGATTTCCAATCTAGGATACCTGTGGAACAAGGGGACCAAGTCCAAAAGTCACAAGCAAGTCGGAGATGGGCAGATGCCCAGGAAATGCCAGCTGCGGGTGCAAAGAAGCTTCAACTGGACAGAAGAAGCTTAGGTTTCTGCAGGAACAAAAAGGGCTAGAGACTTCCTCTTTGGTGGACGGATCCCACTCACGTTGGAGAGTCGTGCAGAAGTGTTTTCCCGCCGAAAGGACACCAACAAGCCTTGCTAGTTGCAAATCGTGCATTTGGCGTTTTTGGACGCTGCTGGGGCCCAGGAGGGACCAGGAGGTCGCAAATTAGACCTGAAGAGAGAGGGGACGTCGAGCAAGACAAAGAGCCCTCACTGAAGCAGGTAGCACCCGGAGAAGTGCCAGAAACAGGCACTACGAGGATGCGTGAAACGGTGCTCGCCGAAGTTGCACAAAGGAGTCCCACGTCGCCGGAGACCAACTTAGAAAGTCGTGCAATGCAGGTTAGAGTGCCGTGGACCCAGGCTTGGCTGTGCACAAAGGATTACTGCCGGAAGTGCACAGGGGCCGGAGTAGCTGCAAAGTCGCGGTTCCCAGCAATGCAGCCCAGCGAGGTGAGGCAAGGACTTACCTCCACCAAACTTGGGCTGAAGAGTCACTGGACTGTGCGGGTCACTGGGACAGAGTCGCTGGATTCGAGGGACCTCGCTCGTCGTGCTGAGAGGAGACCCAAGGGACCGGTGATGCAGCTTTTTGGTGCCTGCGGTTGCAGGGGGAAGATTCCGTCGACCCACAGGAGATTTCTTCGGAGCTTCTGGTGCAGAGAGGAGGCAGGCTACCCCCACAGCATGCACAAGCAGGAAAACAGTCGAGAAGGCGGCAGGATCAGCGTTACAGAGTTGCAGTAGTCGTCTTTGCTACTATGTTGCAGGTTTGCAGGCTTCCAGCGCGGTCAGCAGTCGTTTCCTTATCAGAAGGTGAAGAGAGAGATGCAGAGGAACTCGGATGAGCTCTTGCATTCGTTATCTAAAGTTTCCCCAGAGACAGAGACCCTAAATAGCCAGAAAAGAGGGTTTGGCTACCTAGGAGAGAGGATAGGCTACTAACACCTGAAGGAGCCTATCAGCAGGAGTCTCTGACGTCACCTGGTGGCACTGGCCACTCAGAGCAGTCCAGTGTGCCAGCAGCACCTCTGTTTCCAAGATGGCAGAGGTCTGGAGCACACTGGAGGAGCTCTGGACACCTCCCAGGGGAGGTGCAGGTCAGGGGAGTGGTCACTCCCCTTTCCTTTGTCCAGTTTCGCGCCAGAGCAGGGGCTAAGGGGTCCCTGAACCGGTGTAGACTGGCTTATGCAGAATTGGGCACATCTGTGCCCAACAAAGCATTTCCAGAGGCTGGGGGAGGCTACTCCTCCCCTGCCTTCACACCATTTTCCAAAGGGAGAGGGTGTCACACCCTCTCTCAGAGGAAGTTCTTTGTTCTGCCATCCTGGGCCAGGCCTGGCTGGACCCCAGGAGGGCAGATGCCTGTCTGAGGGGTTGGCAGCAGCAGCAGCTGCAGTGAAACCCCAGGAAGGGCAGTTTGGCAGTACCAGGGTCTGTGCTACAGACCACTGGGATCATGGGATTGTGCCAACTATGCTAGGGTGGCATAGAGGGGGCAATTCCATGATCATAGACATGTTACATGGCCATATTCGGAGTTACCATTGTGAAGCTACATATAGGTAGTGACCTATATGTAGTGCACGCGTGTAATGGTGTCCCCGCACTCACAAAGTTCAGGGAATTGGCTCTGAACAATGTGGGGGCACCTTGGCTAGTGCCAGGGTGCCCTCACACTAAGTAACTTTGCACCTAACCTTTACCAGGTAAAGGTTAGACATATAGGTGACTTATAAGTTACTTAAGTGCAGTGTAAAAATGGCTGTGAAATAACGTGGACGTTATTTCACTCAGGCTGCAGTGGCAGGCCTGTGTAAGAATTGTCAGAGCTCCCTATGGGTGGCAAAAGAAATGCTGCAGCCCATAGGGATCTCCTGGAACCCCAATACCCTGGGTACCTCAGTACCATATACTAGGGAATTATAAGGGTGTTCCAGTAAGCCAATGTAAATTGGTAAAATTGGTCACTAGCCTGTTAGTGACAATTTGAAAGTAATGAGAGAGCATAACCACTGAGGTTCTGGTTAGCAGAGCCTCAGTGAGACAGTTAGGCACCACACAGGGAACATATACATGCACACCTATGAGCACTGGGGCCCTGTGTGACAGGGTCCCAGTGACACATACATATCGGCCACAAACCTATGAGCACTGGGGTCCTGACCAGCAGGATCCCAGTGACACATAACAACCATACTGAAAACATAGTGTTTTCACTATGAGCACTGAGGCCTGGCTATCAGGATCCCAGTGAGACAGTGAAAACAGTGACAAACACCCTGACATACACTCACAAACAGGCCAAAAGTGGGGGTAACAAGGCTAGAAAGAGGCTACCTTCTCACACAACCCCCCCCCAAACAAAGGACAATAAGGCTAACCTTGGCCAGTTGAGACTTTATTGTCTAAGTGGTGATAAGTAGAGAGTAGCTCTGCAATAGACTGGTTACTCCCTTTATCATCCACTATATGGTTACTTCCCTGTGGGGATGTAAACCACCCTGTTTGAAGTTTTTTTATCTAAGCAACAATGTGAAGATGTATTTTCAGAGTTTCTATCAGTAAGTTTTAGTTTAGAGCAGTGGGAATTGTCCACTGAACCTATTTGTAGTGATGGAAATGCCAGACAGGGATGCTGTCTCAGAAAAGCCATAGCTGGGCAAAAACTTTGTCCATCTGGCTGGAAGAGAGAACAGGGATGCTGTTTCTCTTGAGTTGGAGCAGGGCAGGGATGCTGTCCTATGAGCTCCACACTAGGGCAGGGATGCTGTCCTAAGTGTTGTGAGGTAGTGCAGGGTTTCTGCACTAAAGTTTCTCTGGGAGGGTTGGAGGGATGCTCCATGTTAACTAAAATGGTGCTGTTTTTCTCACCAATGTTAGTTATCCCACAGAGAGGTACTTCCACCTCAGGGAGTCCAGCCTTGCCAGCTGATGATTCCCTTGGAACAGGTGCCACCCCAGGAGAGGTTTCTCCCACCACAGGAATGGTATCCTGAATGGTAGGGTGGTTAGGGGATACTGTGATACCCTTTTTACCTGTTGATGGAGAGGGATCCTGAGTTTTCAGGCCTTCTCTCCTTTGCTTTTTCATTTCACTTGAAATGAGAGGGAACAATTCCTCAGGGATGCCCAGCATGGCTGCATGGGCATAAAACTCTACATCAGCCCAACCTGAGGCCTCTAGGTCATTACCTAAGAGACAGTCTACAGGTAAGCTAGGTGATACCACCACCTGCTTAGGGCCAGTAACTCCACCCCAACTAAACTGAATTATAGCTAAGGGAAGAAACTTAGTGGAGTTATGGACATCAATAATCTTATACTGTTGTCCAATGATGTGTTGTTCAGGAGGCACTAGGTTTTCAGTCACCAAAGTGAAACTGGCACCTGTGTCCCTGTAGGCCAAGGCCTCAACACCATTTATTGAAACTGTCTGCCTGTACTTATCCATTGTAAGGGGACAAGCAGCCAGTGTGGCAAGGCCAATGCCACTAGGTGTGACAGAAACTGTCTTGGGACTGATTACATCAGTTTCCACTATGGACCCATAAGTGAACCCAACTACACCCTTTGCTTGACTGTTGCCAGCAGTCCCACCACTAGTACCTCTACTGCTAGGGGCACTAGAGCTTGATGTATTAGTGGTGGTAGGCTCAGGGGGTTTACCTGGACAGGACTTATCCCCTGGCCTATGCCCTCTGTTTTTACACACAAAGCACCAAGGCTTTTTAATGTGTGCAGGTTGGGAAGAAGAGGAAGAATTTGTTTTATCCCCACCCTCTGAAGAGTGTTTAAGATTTGAAGTGGGATCTTTGGTTTTACCCTTATCCCCATGCTTATCTTGAGATTTTTCACCATCTTTCTTCTTATTGCCATCTTTGTCACCCCCTGTATGAACTTTTCTGTTCACCCTTGTTCTGACCCATTTGTCTGCCTTCTTTCCCAATTCTTGGGGAGAGGTCAGATCAGAGTCTACCAGGTACTGGTGCAACAAATCAGACACACAATTATTAAGTATATGCTCTCTCAGGATTGTGTTATACAGGCTTTCATAATCAGTAACTTTACTGCCATGTAACCACCCCTCCAAGGCCTTCACTGAATGGTCAATGAAATCAACCCAGTCTTGTGAAGACTCATTTTTGGTCTCTCTGAACTTTATCCTGTACTGTTCAGTGGTTAAGCCATAACCATCCAGGAGTGCATTCTTAAGAACTTGGAAATTATTAGCATCATTTTCTTTTACAGTAAGGAGCCTATCCCTACCTTTTCCACTAAATGATAGCCATAGGATAGCAGCCCACTGCTTTTGAGGGACATCCTGTACAGCACAGGCCCTCTCAAGTGCAGCAAACCACTTGATAATGTCATCCCCCTCCTTATAAGGGGGAACTATCTTGTGCAGATTCCTGGAATCATGCTCTTTCGCAGGATGACTATGGGGAATACTGCTGCTGCCACCATGGGTATCTAAACCCAACTTCTGTCTTTCCTTCTCTAATTCTAAAGACTGTCTATCCAAATCCAGCTGTTGCTTCTTGAGCTTCAGTCTGGTTTGTTCCACTCTCAATCTATTGAGCTCCCTTTCTAACAATCTGTCATCAGGGTGGGTGGGAGGGACATTTCTAGATACAGAGGTATGATGGGAATGAATAGAAGGAGACCTGTCCCTTACAGAAGGCACCCTAACAGCTTGGCTAACAGTATAATGTGAGAGCACACCATCAGTATGGTGTGATTCAACCTCTGTACCAACTATGCTAGACTGTCTAGTAATGGGCAGGCTGAGAAGTTTCTTTCCTGAATCTTTTCCTGGGGGAGTCCCTGGATCAGATTGAGAACCATTAGCTACTTTTTCACCAGATTGGGCACTTATGGCCTTATCCTGTACTCTAAGCATGTTAATTAACAGTTCTAAGGAAGGATTCTTCCCTACACTCAAACCTCTCTCTATGCAGAAACTCCTTGCTCCTTTCCAGCTAAGGTGATCATATGCAAGTTTGGACAGTTCAACATTTTGGCCTGTGCCAGACATTTTTTAGAGAGAGTTAAAGTGATAGAAAAAGAGAAAAAAGTTTTCAGAACTTTTTGGAAAGACAGAAAAAAAACTTTTTAAACTTTTAAGAACTTTTTGAAAGTTTAGAAGTACTTTTCAGCACTTAGAAAAGAGTGAAAAAGAGGAAATGCAAAACTTTTTGGCTATGTGTATATACACTGACCTTGTTTTGTATATTTTTCTCTTATGAAAAGTACAATGACAAGAGTGGTAAGTAGTCTCAAGCACTTATCCCACCACTGCACAACCAATGTAGGAGGCTGGACTGGCTTGTAGTGAGTACCAAGGGGTACTTGCACCTTGCACCAGGCCCAGTTATCCCTTATTAGTGTATAGGGTGTCTAGCAGCTTAGGCTGATAGATAATGGTAGCTTAGCAGAGCAGCTTAGGCTGAACTAGGAGACGTGTGAAGCTACTACAGTACCACTTAGTGTCATATGCACAATATCATAAGAAAACTCAATACACAGGTATTCTAAAAATAAAGGTACTTTATTTTTATGACAATATGCCAAAGTATCTTAGAGTGTACCCTCAGTGAGAGGATAGGAAATATACACAAGATATATATACACAATAGCAAAAATATGCAGTATAGTCTTAGAAAACAGTGCAACCAATGTATAGTTACAATAGGATGCAATGGGGAAACATAGGGATAGGGGCAACACAAACCATATACTCCAGAAGTGGAATGCGAACCACGAATGGACCCCAAACCTATGTGACCTTGTAGAGGGTCGCTGGGACTATTAGAAAATAGTGAGAGTTAGAAAAATAACCCTCCCCAAGACCCTGAAAAGTGAGTGCAAAGTGCACTAAAGTTCCTCTAAGGACAAAAGAGTCGTGTTAGAGGAATAATGCAGGAAAGACACAAACCAGCAATGCAACAACTGTGGATTTCCAATCTAGGGTACCTGTGGAACAAGGGGACCAAGTCCAAAAGTCACAAGCAAGTCGTAGATGGGCAGATGCCCAGGAAATGCCAGCTGCGGGTGCTAAGAAGCTTCGACTGGACAGAAGAAGCTGAGGTTTCTGCAGGAACGAAAAGGGCTAGAGACTTCCCCTTTGGTGGACGGATCCCTCTTGCCTTGGAGAGTCGTGCAGAAGTGTTTTCCCGCCGGAAGGACGCCAACAAGCCTTGCTACACGCAAATCGTGCGTTTGGCGTTTTTGGACGCTGCTGGGGCCCAGAAGGGACCAGGAGGTCGCAAATTGGACCTGCAGAGAGAGGGGACGTCGAGCAAGACAAAGAGCCCTCACTAAAGCAGGTAGCACCCGGAGAATTGCCAGAAACAGGCACTACGATGATGCGTGAAACGGTGCTCGCCGAAGTTGCACAAAGGAGTACCACGTCGCCGGAGACCAACTTAGAAAGTCGTGCAATGCAGGTTAGAGTGCCGTGGACCCAGGCTTGGCTGTGCACGAAGGATTTCCGCCGGAAGTGCACAGGGGCCGGAGTAGCTGCCAAGTCGCGGTTCCCAGCAATGCAGCCCAGCGAGGTGAGGCAAGGACTTACCTCCACCAAACTTGGGCTGAAGAGTCACTGGACTGTGGGGGTCACTTGGACAGAGTCGCTGGATTCGAGGGACCTCGCTCGTCGTGCTGAGAGGAGACCCAAGGGACCGGTAATGCAGCTTTTTGGTGCCTGCGGTTGCAGGGGGAAGATTCCGTCGACCCACGGGAGATTTCTTCGGAGCTTCTGGTGCAGAGAGGAGGCAGGCTACCCCCACAGCATGCACAAGCAGGAAAACAGTCGAGAAGGCGGCAGGATCAGCGTTACAGAGTTGCAGTAGTCGTCTTTGCTACTATGTTGCAGGTTTGCAGGCTTCCAGCGCGGTCAGCAGTCGATTCCTTATCAGAAGGTGAAGAGAGAGATGCAGAGGAACTCGGCTGAGCTCATGCATTCGTTATCTAAAGTTTCCCCAGAGACAGAGACCCTAAATAGCCATAAAAGAGGGTTTGGCTACCTAGGAGAGAGGAAAGGCTACTAACACCTGAAGGAGCCTATCAGCAGGAGTCTCTGACGTCACCTGGTGGCACTGGCCACTCAGAGCAGTCCAGTGTGCCAGCAGCACCTCTGTTTCCAAGATGGCAGAGGTCTGGAGCACAGTGGAGGAGCTCTGGACACCTCCCAGGGGAGGTGCAGGTCAGGGGAGTGGTCACTCCCCTTTCCTTTGTCCAGTTTCGCGCCAGAGCAGGGGCTAAGGGGTCCCTGAACCGGTGCAGACTGGCTTATGCAGAATTGGGCACATCTGTGCCCAACAAAGCATTTCCAGAGGCTGGGGGAGGCTACTCCTCCCCTGCCTTCACACCATTTTCCAAAGGGAGAGGGTGTCACACCCTCTCTCAGAGGAAGTTCTTTGTTCTGCCATCCTGGGCCAGGCCTGGCTGGACCCCAGGAGGGCAGATGCCTGTCTGAGGGGTTGGCAGCAGCAGCAGCTGCAGTGAAACCCCAGGAAGGGCAGTTTGGCAGTACCAGGGTCTGTGCTACAGACCACTGGGATCATGGGATTGTGCCAACTATGCTAGGGTGGCATAGAGGGGGCAATTCCATGATCATAGACATGTTACATGGCCATATTCGGAGTTACCATTGTGAAGCTACCTATAGGTAGTGACCTATATGTAGTGCACGCGTGTAATGGTGTCCCCGCACTCACAAAGTTCAGGGAATTGGCTCTGAACAATGTGGGGGCACCTTGGCTAGTGCCAGGGTGCCCTCACACTAAGTAACTTTGCACCTAACCTTTACCAGGTAAAGGTTAGACATATAGGTGACTTATAAGTTACTTAAGTGCAGTGTAAAAATGGCTGTGAAATAACGTGGACGTTATTTCACTCAGGCTGCAGTGGCAGGCCTGTGTAAGAATTGTCAGAGCTCCCTATGGGTGGCAAAAGAAATGCTGCAGCCCATAGGGATCTCCTGGAACCCCAATACCCTGGGTACCTCAGTACCATATACTAGGGAATTATAAGGGTGTTCCAGTAAGCCAATGTAAATTGGTAAAATTGGTCACTAGCCTGTTAGTGACAATTTGAAAGTAATGAGAGAGCATAACCACTGAGGTTCTGGTTAGCAGAGCCTCAGTGAGACAGTTAGGCACCACACAGGGAACATATACATGCACACCTATGAGCACTGGGGCCCTGTGTGACAGGGTCCCAGTGACACATACATATCGGCCACAAACCTATGAGCACTGGGGTCCTGACCAGCAGGATCCCAGTGACACATAACAACCATACTGAAAACATAGTGTTTTCACTATGAGCACTGAGGCCTGGCTATCAGGATCCCAGTGAGACAGTGAAAAGAGTGACAAACACCCTGACATACACTCACAAACAGGCCAAAAGTGGGGGTAACAAGGCTAGAAAGAGGCTACCTTCTCACACAACCACCCCCCAAACGAAGGACAATAAGGCTAACCTTGGCCAGTTGAGACTTTATTGTCTAAGTGGTGATAAGTAGAGAGTAGCTCTGCAATAGACTGGTTACTCCCTTTATCATCCACTATATGGTTACTTCCCTGTGGGGATGTAAACCACCCTGTTTGAAGTTTTTTAGCTAAGCAACAATGTGAAGATGTATTTTCAGAGTTTCTATCAGTAAGTTTTAGTTTAGAGCAGTGGGAATTGTCCACTGAACCTATTTGTAGTGATGGAAATGCCAGACAGGGATGCTGTCTCAGAAAAACTTTGTCCATCTGGCTGGAAGAGAGAACAGGGATGCTGTTTCTCTTGAGTTGGAGCAGGGCAGGGATGCTGTCCTATGAGCTCCACACTAGGGCAGGGATGCTGTCCTAAGTGTTGTGAGGTAGTGCAGGGTTTCTGCACTAAAGTTTCTCTGGGAGGGTTGGAGGGATGCTCCATGTTAACTAAAATGGTGCTGTTTTTCTCACCAATGTTAGTTATCCCACAGAGAGGTACTTCCACCTCAGGGAGTCCATCTTTGCCAGCTGATGATTCCCTTGGAACAGGTGCCACCCCAGGAGAGGTTTCTCCCACCACAGGAATAGTATCCTGAATGGTAGGGTGGTTAGGGGGTACTGTGATACCCTTTTTACCTGTTGATGGAGAGGGATCCTGAGTTTTCAGGTCTTCTCTCCTTTGCTTTTTCATTTCACTTGAAATGAGAGGGAACAATTCCTCAGGGATGCCCAGCATGGCTGCATGGGCATAAAACTCTACATCAGCCCAACCTGAGGCCTCTAGGTCATTACCTAAGAGACAGTCTACAGGTAAGCTAGGTGATACCACCACCTGCTTAGGGCCAGTAACTCCACCCCAACTAAACTGAATTATAGCTAAGGGAAGAAACTTAGTGGAGTTATGGACATCAATAATCTTATACTGTTGTCCAATGATGTGTTGTTCAGGATTCACTAGGTTTTCAGTCACCAAAGTGAAACTGGCACCTGTGTCCCTGTAGGCCAAGGCCTCAACACCATTTATTGAAACTGTCTGCCTGTACTTATCCATTGTAAGGGGACAAGCAGCCAGTGTGGCAAGGCCAGTGCCACTAGGTGTGACAGAAACTGTCTTGGGACTGACTACTCCAGTTTCTACTATGGACCCATAAGTTAACCCAACTACACCCTTTGCTTGACTGTTGCCAGCAGTCCCACCACTAGTACCACTACTGCTAGGGGCACTAGAGCTTGATGTATTAGTGGTGGTAGGCTCAGGGGGTTTACCTGGACAGGACTTATCCCCTGGCCTATGGCCTCTGTTTTTACACACAAAGCACCAAGGCTTTTTAATGTGTGCAGGTTGGGAAGAAGAGGAAGAATTTGTTTTATCCCCACCCTCTGAAGAGTGTTTAAGATTTGAAGTGGGATCTTTGGTTTTACCCTTATCCCCATGCTTATCTTGAGATTTTTCACCATCTTTCTTCTTATTGCCATCTTTGTCACCCCCTGTATGAACTTTTCTGTTCACCCTTGTTCTGACCCATTTGTCTGCCTTCTTTCCCAATTCTTGGGGAGAGGTCAGATCAGAGTCCACCAAGTACTGGTGCAACAAATCAGACACACAATTATTAAGAATATGCTCTCTCAGGATCAAGTTATACAGGCTGTCATAATCAGTAACTTTACTGCCATGTAACCACCCCTCCAAGGCCTTCACTGAATGGTCAACAAAATCAACCCAGTCTTGTGAAGACTCCTTTTTGGTCTCTCTGAACTTTATCCTGTATTGTTCAGTGGTTAAGCCATAACCGTCCAGGAGTGCATTCTTAAGAACTTGGAAATTATTGGCATCATTTTCTTTCACAGTAAGGAGCCTATCCCTACCTTTTCCACTAAATGATAGCCATAGGATAGCAGCCCACTGCCTTTGAGGGACATCCTGTACAACACAGGCCCTCTCAAGTGCAGCAAAACACTTGTTAATGTCATCCCCCTCCTTGTAAGGGGGAACTATCTTGTGCAGATTCCTGGAATCGTGCTCTTTTACAGGATGACCATGGGGAATACTGCTGCTGCCACCATGGGTATCTAAACCCAACTTCTGTCTTTCCTTCTCTAATTCAAAAGACTGTCTATCCAAATCCAGCTGTTGCTTTTTAAGCTTCAGTCTGGTTTGTTCCACCCTCAACTTATTGAGTTCCCTCTCTAACATTCTGTCATCAGGGTTGGTGGGAGGGACATTCCTAGAAACAGAGGTATGATGGGAATGAACAGAAGGAGACCTGTCCCTTACAGAAGCCACCCTAACAGCTTGGCTGACAGTGTAATGTGAGAGCACATCATCTGGATGAAGTGACTCCACCTCAGGACCAACTATGCTAGACTGTCTAGTAAGGGGCAGGCTAGGAAGTTTCTTTCCTGAATCTTTTCCTGGGGGAGTCCCTGAATCAGATTGGGAACTATTAGGTACTTTTTCAACAGATGAGGCACCTATTGCCTTATCTTGTTCTTTAAGCATGTTAATTAACAGTTCCAAGGAAGGATTCTTCCCTACACTCAAACCTCTCTCTACACAGAGACTCCTTGCTCTTTTCCAGCTAAGGTTGTCATATGCAAGTTTGGACAGATCAACATTTTGGCCTGTGCCAGACATTTTTAGAGAGAGTAAAAGTGATAGAAAAAGAGAAAAAAGTTTTCAGAACTTTTTGGAAAGACAGAAAAAAACTTTTTAAACTTTTAAGAACTTTTTGAAAGTTTAGAAGTACTTTTCAGCACTTAGATAACAGTGAAAAGAGAAAATGCAAAACTTTTTAGCACTGTGTACACACACTGAACTTGTTTTGTATATTTTTCTCTTATGAAAAGTACAATGACAAGAGTGGTAAGTAGTCTCAAAGCACTTATCCCACCGCTGCACAACCAATGTAGGAGGCTGGACTGGCTTGTAGTGAGTACCAAGGGGTACTTGCACCTTGCACCAGGCCCAGTTATCCCTTTTTAGTGTATAGGGTGTCTAGCAGCTTAGGCTGATAGATAATGGTAGCTTAGCAGAGCAGCTTAGGCTGAACTAGGAGACGTGTGAAGCTACTACAGTACCACAAGTGTCACTTGCACAATATCATAAGAAAACACAATACACAGATATACTAAAAATAAAGGTACTTTATTTTTTAATGACAATATGCCAAAGTATCTCAGTGAGTACCCTCAGTATGAGGATAGCAATTATACACAAGTTATATGTACACAATACCAAAAATATGCAGTATAGTCTTAGAAAACAGTGCAAACAATGTATAGTTACAATAGGATGCAATGGGGACACATAGGGATAGGGGCAACACAAACCATATACTCCAAAAGTGGAATGTGAACCACGAATGGACCCCAAACCTATGTGACCTTGTAGAGGGTCGCTGGGACTATTAGAAAATAGTGAGAGTTAGGAAAATAGCCCTCCCCAAGACCCTGAAAAGTGAGTGCAAAGTGCACTGAAGTTCCCCAAAAGACAAAGAGTCGTGATAGAGGAATAATGCAGGAAAGACACCAACCAACAATGCAACAACTGTGGATTTCCAATCTAGGGTACCTGTGGAACAAGGGGACCAAGTCCAAAAGTCACAAGCAAGTCGGAGATGGGCAAATGCCCAGGAAATGCCAGCTGCAGGTGCAAAGAAGCTACGACTGGACAGAAGAAGCTGCGGTTTCTGCAGGAACGAAAAGGGCTAGAGACTTCCCCTTTGGTGGACGGATCCCTCTCGCCTTGGAGAGTTGTGCAGAAGTGTTTTCCTGCCAAAAGAACGCCAACAAGCCTTGCTAGTTGCAAATCGTGCGGTTAGCGTTTTTGGACGCTGCTGCGGCCCAGGAGGGACCAGGAGGTCGCAAATTGGACCAGCAGAGAGAGGGTACGTCGTGCAAGACAACGAGCCCTATCTGAAGCAGGTAGCACTTAGGAAAGTGCCAGAAACAGGCACTAAGAGGATGCGTGAAACAGTGCTCGCCGAAGTTGCACAAAGGAGTCCCACGTCGCCGGAGACCAACTTAGAAAGTTGTGCAATGCAGGTTAGAGTGCCGTGGACCCAGGCTTGGCTGTGCACGAAGGATTTCCACCGGAAGTGCACAGGGGCCGGAGTAGCTGCAAAAGTCGCGGTTCCCAGCAATGCAGCCCAGCGAGGTGAGGCAAGGACTTACCTCCACCAAACTTGGACTGAAGAGTCACTGGACTAATCCCTCTTGCCTTGGAAAGTCGTGCAGAAGTGTTTTCCCGCCAAAAGAACGCCAACAAGCCTTGCTAGCTGCAAATCGTGCGGTTAGCATTTTCGGACGCTGCTGCAGCCCAGGAGGGACCAGGAGGTCGCAAATTTGACCAGCAGAGAGAGGGTACGTCGAGCAAGACAAGGAGCCCTCTCTGAAGCAGGTAGCACCCGGAGAAGTGCCAGAAACAGGCACTACGAGGATGCGTGAAATGGTGCTCGCCGAAGTTGCACAAAGGAGTCCCACGTCGCCGGAGACCAACTTAGAAAGTCGTGCAATGCAGGTTAGAGTGCAGTGGACCCAGGCTTGGCTGTGCACGAAGGATTTCCACCGGAAGTGCACAGGGGCCGGAGTAGCTGCAAAAGTCGCGGTTCCCAGCAATGCAGCCCAGCGAGGTGAGGCAAGGACTTACCTCCACCAAACTTGGACTGAAGAGTCACTGGACTGTGGGGGTCACTTGGACAGAGTTGCTGGATTCGAGGGACCTCGCTCGTCGTGCTGAGAGGAGACCCAAGGGACCGGTGATGCAGCTTTTTGGTGCCTGCGGTTGCAGGGGGAAGATTCCGTCGACCCACGGGAGATTTCTTCGGAGCTTCTGGTGCAGAGAGGAGGCAGGCTACCCCCACAGCATGCACAAGCAGGAAAACAGTCGAGAAGGCGGCAGGATCAGCGTTACAGAGTTGCAGTAGTCGTCTTTGCTACTATGTTGCAGGTTTGCAGGCTTCCAGCGCGGTCAGCAGTCGATTCCTTGGCAGAAGGTGAAGAGAGAGATGCAGAGGAACTCGGATGAGCTCTTGCATTCGTTATCTGAAGTTTCCCCAGAGACAGAGACCCTAAATAGCCAGAAAAGAGGGTTTGGCTACCTAGGAGAGAGGATAGGCTACTAACACCTGAAGGAGCCTATCAGCAGGAGTCTCTGACGTCACCTGGTGGCACTGGCCACTCAGAGCAGTCCAGTGTGCCAGCAGCACCTCTGTTTCCAAGATGGAAGAGGTCTGGAGCACACTGGAGGAGCTCTGGACACCTCCCAGGGGAGGTGCAGGTCAGGGGAGTGGTCACTCCCCTTTCCTTTGTCCAGTTTCCCGCCAGAGCAGGGGCTAAGGGGTCCCTGAACCGGTGTAGAGTGGCTTATGCAGAATTGGGCACATCTGTGCCCAAGAAAGCATTTCCAGAGGCTGGGGGAGGCTACTCCTCCCCTGCCTTCACACCATTTTCCAAAGGGAGAGGGTGTAACACCCTCTCTCAGAGGAAGTCCTTTGTTCTGCCATCCTGGGACAAGCCTGGCCTGACCCCAGGGGGGCAGAAACCTGTCTGAGGGGTTGGCAGCAGCAGCAGCTGCAGTGAAACCACAGGAAAGGCAGTTTGGCAGTACCAGGGTCTGTGCTACAGACCACTGGGATCATGGAATTGTCCCAATAATGCCAGGATGGCATAGAGGGGGTAATTCCATGATCTTAGACATGTTACATGGCCATATTCGGAGTTACCATTGTGAAGCTATTGGGGACCTATATGTAGTGCACGCGTGTAATGGTGTCCCCGCACTCACAAAGTCCGGGGAATTGGCCCTGAACAATGTGGGGGCACCTTGGCTAGTGCCAGTGTGCCCTCACACTAAGTAACTTTGCACCTAACCTTTACCAGGTAAAGGTTAGACATATAGGTGACTTATAAGTTACTTAAGTGCAGTGTAAAATGGCTGTGAAATAACGTGGACGTTATTTCACTCAGGCTGCAGTGGCAGGCCTGTGTAAGAATCGTCAGAGCTCCCTATGGGTGGCAAAAGAAATGCTGCAGCCCACAGGGATCTCCTGGAACCCCAATACCCTGGGTACCTCAGTACCATATACTAGGGAATTATATGGGTGTTCCAGTAAGCCAATGTAAATTGGTAAAATTGGTCACTAGCCTGTTAGTGACAATTTGAAAGAAATGAGAGAGCATAACCAGTGAGGTTCTGGTTAGCAGAGCCTCAGTGAGACAGTTAGGCACCACACAGGGAACACACACATATAGGCCACAAACTTATGAGCACTGGGGTCCTGACTAGCAGGGTCCCAGTGACACATAACAAACATACTGAAAACATAGGGTTTTCACTATGAGCACTGGGCCCTGGCTAGCAGGACCCCAGTGAGACAGTGAAAACACCCTGACATACACTCACAAACAGGCCAAAAGTGGGGGTAACAAGGCTAGAAAGAGGCTACTTTCTCACAGGGGGAACTATCTTATGCAGATTCCTTGAATCATGCTCTCTTGCAGGATGACTATGGGGAATACTGTTGCTGCCACCATTGGTTTCTAAACCCAGTTTCTGTCTTTCCTTCTCTACTTCTAAGGATTGTCTATCTAAATCCAGCTGTTGCTGTTTAAGCTTCAGTCTGGATTGCTCCACTCTCAATCTATTGAGTTCCCTTTCTAACATTCTGTCATCAGGGTGGGTGGGAGGGACATTCCTAGACACAGAAGTATGGTGAGAATGGGCAGAAGGAGACCTATCCCTTACAGAAGGCACCCTAACAGCTTGGCTAACAGAAACATCACTTCTACTGTGGTGAGAAACAATGCTCTTGCTATGATGTGAGATAACACTATCTGTATGGTGTACCTCCACATCAGTACCAACTATGCTAGACTGTCTAGTAATGGGCAGGCTGGGAAGTTTCTTTCCTGAATCTTTTCCTGGGGGAGTCCCTGGATCAGATTGGGAACCATTAGCTACTTTTTCAAAAGATGAGGCCCCTTTGGCCTTATCTTGTTCTCTAAGCATGTTAAGCAACAATTCCAAAGAAGGATTCTTCCCTACACTCAAACCTCTTTCTACACAGAGATTCCTTGCTCCTTTCCAGCTAAGGTGGTCATATGCAAGTTTGGACAGATCAACATTTTGGCCTGTGCCAGACATTTTAGAAAGAGTTTAAGTGACAGAAAAAGTGAAGAAAAAGTTTTTCAGAACTTTTAGAAAGACAGAAAAAAACTTTTAAAACTTTTTAAGAACTTTTAGAAAGTTTAGAGGTACTTTTCAGCACTTTAGAAAGAAGTGAAAAGAAGAAATGCAAAACTTTTTAGCTATGTGTTCACACACTGAACTTGTTTTGTATATTTTTCTCTTATGAAAAGTACAATGACAAGAGTGGTAAGTAGTCTCAAAGCACGTATCCCACCGCTGCACAACCAATGTAGGAGGCTGGACTGGCTTATAGTGATTACCAAGGGGTACTTACACCTAGCACCAGGCCCAGGTATCCCTTATTAGTGTATAGGGTGTCTAGCAGCTTAGGCTGATAGATAATGGTAGCTTAGCAGAGCAGCTTAGGCTGAACAAGGAGACGAGTGAAGCTCCTACAGTACCACTAGTGTCACTTGCACAGTATCATAAGAAAACACAATACACAGACCATATGCAGTATAGTCTTAGAAAACAGTGCAAACAATGTATAGTTACAATAGGATGCAATGGGGACACATAGGGATAGGGGCAACACAAACCATATACTCCAAAAGTGGAATGCGAACCACGAATGGACCCCAAATCTATGTGACCTTGTAGAGGGTCGCTGGGACTGTAAGAAAACAGTGAGGGTTAGAAAAATAGCCCACCCCAAGACCCTGAAAAGTGGGTGCAAAGTGCACCTAAGTTCCCCAAAGAGCACAGAAGTCGTGATAGGGGAATTCTGCAGGAAAGACCAACACCAGCAATGCAACAACAATGGATTTCCAGACGAGAGTACCTGTGGAACAAGGGGACCAAGTCCAAAAGTCACGATCAAGTCGGGAGTGGGCAGATGCCCAGGAAATGCCAGCTGTGGGTGCAAAGAAGCTGCCACCGGATGGTAGAAGCTATGGATTCTGCAAGAACGACAAGGGCTAGAAACTTCCCCTTTGGAGGATGGATGTCCCACGTCGTGAAGAGTTGTGTAGAGGTATTTCCGTGCAGAAATACCGCAAACAAGCCTTCCTAGCTGCAAGGGTCGCGGTTAGGGTTTTTAGATGCTGCTGTGGCCCAGGAGGGACCAGGATGTCGCCAATTGCGTGAGGATACAGAGGGGGCGTCCAGCAAGACAAAGAGCCCACTCAGAAGCAAGCAGCACCCATAGAAGTGCCGGAACAGGCACTACAAAGTGGAGTGAACCGGAGCTCACCCGAAGTTGCACAAGAGGATCCCACGAAGCCGGAGGACAACTCAGGAGATCGTGCAGTGCAGGTTAGAGTGCCAGGGACCCAGGCTTGGCTGTGCACAAAGGAAATCCTGGAAGAGTGCACAGGAGCCGGAGTAGCTGCAAACACGTGGTTCCCAGCAATGCAGTCTAGCATGGGGAGGCAAGGACTTACCTCCACCAAACTTGGACTGAAGAGTCACTGGACTGTGCGAGTCACTTGGACAGAGTTGCTGAGTTCAAGGGACCTCGCTCGTCGTGCTGAGAGGAGACCCAGAGGACCGGTGATGCAGTTCTTTGGTGCCTGCGGTTGCAGGGGGAAGATTCCGTCGACCCACAGGAGATTTCTTCAGAGCTTCTAGTGCAGAGAGGAGGCAGACTACCCCCACAGCATGCACCACCAGGAAAACAGTCGAGAAGGCAGCAGGATCAGCGTTACAAGGTCGCAGTAGTTGTCTTTGCTACTTTGTTGCAGTTTTGCAGGCTTCCAGCGCGGTCAGCAGTTGATTCCTTGGCAGAAGGTGAAGAGAGAAGCAGAGGAACTCTGATGAGCTCTTGCATTCGTTATCTAAGGAATTCCCCAAAGCAGAGACCCTAAATAGACCAGAAAAGGAGGTTTGGCTACCTAGGAGAGAGGATAGGCTAGCAGCACCTGAAGGAGTCTATCAAAGGAGTCTCTGACGTCACCTGCTGGCACTGGCCACTCAGAGCAGTCTAGTGTGCCAGCAGCACCTCTGTTTCCAAGATGGCAGAGGTTTGGAGCACACTGGAGGAGCTCTGGGCACCTCCCTGGGGAGGTGCAGGTCAGGGGATTGGTCACTCCCCTTTCCTTTGTCCAGTTTCGCGCCAGAGCAGGGCTGAGGGATCCTTGAACCGGTGCAAACTGGCTTATGCAGACATGGGCACCATCTGTGCCCATCATAGCATTTCCAGATGCTGAGGGAGGCTACTCCTCCCCAGCCCTAACAACTTTTTCCAAAGGGAGAGGGTGTAACACCCTCTCTCTGAGGAAGTCCTTTGTTCTGCCTTCCTGGGCCAGGCCTGGCTGGACCCCAGGAGGGCAGAAACCTGTCTGAGGGGTTGGCAGCAGCATCAGCTGCAGTGAAACCCCGGGAAAGGTTGTTTGGCAGTACCCTGGTCTGGGCTAGAGACTCGGGGGATCATGGAATTGTCTCTCCAATGCCAGGATGGAATTGGGGTGACAATTCCATGATCTTAGACATGTTACATGGCCATGTTCGGAGTTGCCATTGTGACGCTATACATATGTCGTGACATATGTATAGTGCACGCGTGTAATGGTGTCCCCGCACTCACAAAGTCCGGGGAATTTGCCCTGAACAATGTGGGGACACCTTGGCTAGTGCCAGGGTGCCCACACACTAAGGTGGTCATTACAACCCTGGCGGATGGTGTTAAAGCTGCGGTAATATCGCAAACAGGCCGGCGGACAAAAAAAGGGAATTACGACCCTGGCGGAAACCGCCAACGAAGACAGCCACTTTAACACACCGCCCGCCACGGCGGTACAGACAAGCAGCGCGGCGGTCACCGCCAACAGACAGGCGGAAGACAATGTACCGCCCACACTATCACAACACACCAATCCGCCACCTTTTCCGGGGCGGATTCCCCGTGGATAAAAACACGGCGGAAACAGCTTTTGCAATGGGAAAACGCTCACCTCTACACATCCCACGAGGAACGAGGACACCATGGAGCCGGAACTACAAATACTCCCAGCCCTTGCATTCCTGATCATCTACGACCAACAGCGACGTACGCGCAGAAGATACCGGTGAGTACTGCACCTACGACACGGGGGAGGCAAAAGTTACGGGGACACCCACCAAACACCCCCACCCTCGCATATCACAACATACACACCAATGCAGTCACAAAAATCACAGTAACAACCCACAATCCCCCCAGAAGAATGCAGACAAAGCGAATTGCGGTCAAACTCTGTATTGTGACAATATACTATCCATAAAAAAATAGACTGATACATATCACAAAATTTGTGAAAAATAAATGTACAATACAAGAAGTAGTGCAGATATGTACACAACAATGTCCGTGCACAGTCCAAAAATGCATGGTCGACGCACACAATAGATACCTGACCAAAATCCGAGAGAACACTGCCGGGGCATCAGATAGAAACAATACAGGCACCTCAGGGGAAAGGGAAGGGGGGGCACCTCAGCCAGATGAATGCGAAGCCAGATCCACGACGGGGCACCATGCCCATTGATGTATCCTGGGGAGTGCAAAGCCACAGTCTCTCAAGTCTATACAGTGGGTGGCTTGCCCACTGTGTCATCCTGGGGAGTGCAAAGCCACAGTCTCTCAAGTCTATACACTGGGTGGCTTGCCCACTGTGCCATCCTGGGGAGTGCAAACACACATCTTCGCAAGTAGATGCAGTTCTCTACTGGTACTGGGTGGGTCTGGTGGCCAGACTGGATGAGTCTCCCCGTGAAAGTACATGTCCTGTCAGTGTCCCAGATGCACATGGGAGAACAATGCCTGATGTGCCGGACTATTCATACCCACACGGTCTTGTCCCTGTTCAGCGGTCTTCACCATGGCGGTCTTTGCCCTGTTCAGCGGTGCTTTGCCATGGCGGTTCTCGAGTGTTCAGCGGTGCTTTGCCATGGCAGTCTTTGGCCTGTTCAACGGTGCTTTGCCATGGCGGTCTTGTCCCTGTTCAGCGGTCTTCACCATGGCGGTCCTTGCCCTGTTCAGCGGTGCTTTGCCATGGCGGTCTTTGCCCTGTTCACTGGTGCTTTGCCATGGCAGTCTTTGGCCTGTTCAGCGGTGCTTTGCCATGGTGGCCTTGGCCCTGTTCAGCGGTCTTCACCATGGCAGTCCTTGCCCTGTTCAGCGGTGCTTTGCCATGGCGGTCTTTGCCCTGTTCAGCGGTGCTTTGACATGGCGGTTCTGGACTGTTCAGCGGTGCTTTGACATGGCAGTCTTTGGCCTGTTCAGCGGTGCTTTGCCATGGCGGTCTTGTCCCTGTTCAGCGGTCTTCACGATGGCGGTTTTTGCCCTGTTCAGCAGTGCTTTGCCATGGCGGTTCTGATACTGACATTGGTGTGTGGCATGATGAACTCCACACTGGACATTGGTGTGTGGCATGACGAACTCCACACTGGACATTGGTGTGTGGCATGACGAACTCCACACTGGACATTGGTGTGTGGCATGACCTTCCATCATTGCCCAGCGGGGCTGTGGGATTCTGGACCCTCCTGGGCTGTGACTCCGGCGGGGGCGGTGGTCTCAGGACCAGTAACGATACTTGAGCCCTCCTGGGCTCTGACTCCGGCGGTGGCGGTGGTCTCCTGACCAGTAACGATACTTGAGCCCTCTTGGGCTGTGTAGGAAAGTACCATCTTGCCTGGCATGTTACCCCCATTTTTCACTGTCTATATGTTGTTTTAGTTGTATGTGTCACTGGGACCCTGCCAGCCAGGGCCCCAGTGCTCATAAGTGTGCCTGACTGTGTTACCTGTGTATATGACTAATTGTCTCACTGAGGCTCTGCTATCCAGAACCTCAGTGGTTATGCGCTCTCATTTCTTTCCAAATTGTCACTAACAGGCTAGTGACCAATTTTACCAATTCACATGGGCATACTGGAACACCCTTATAATTCCCTAGTATATGGTACTGAGGTACCCAGGGTATTGGGGTTCCAGGAGATCCCTATGGACTGCAGCATTTCTTTTGCCACCCATAAGGAGCTCTGACAATTCTTACACAGGCCTGCCACTGCAGCCTGAGTGAAATAACGTCCACGTTATTTCACAGCCATTTTCACTGCACTTATGTAACTTATAAGTCACCTATATGTCTAACCTTTACTTAGTAAAGGTTGGGTGCTAAGTTACTTAGTGTGAGGGCACCCTGGCACTAGCCAGAGTGCCCCCACATCGTTCAGAACAAATTCCCCTGACTTTGTGAGTGCGGGGACACCATTACACGCGTGCACTACACATAGGTCACTACCTATGTGTAGCTTCACAATGGTAACTCCGAAAATGGCCATGTAACATGTCTAAGATCATTGAATTGCCCCCTCTATGCCATCCTGGCATTGTTGGTACAATCCCATGATCCCACGGGTCTGTAGCTCAGACCCGGGTACTGCCAAACTGCCTTTTCAGGGGTTTCACTGCAGCTGCTGCTGCTGCCAACCCCTCAGACAGGTTTCTGCCCTCCTGGGGTCTAGCCAGGCTTGTCCCAGGATGGCAGAACAAAGGACTTCCTCTGAGAGAGGGTTTTACACCCTCTCCCTTTGGAAAATGGTGTGAAGGCAGGGGAGGAGTAGCCTCCCCCAGCCTCTGGAAATGCTTTCATGGGCACATTTGGTGCTCATTTCTGCATAAGCCAGTCTACACCAGTTCAGGAACCCTTAGCCCTGTTCTGGCACGAAACTGGACAAAGGAAAGGGGAGTGACCACTCCCCTGACCTGCACCTCCCCTGGGAGGTGTCCACAGCTCCTCCAGTGTGCTCCAGACCTCTGCCATCTTGGAAACAGAGGTGCTGCTGGCACACTGGACTGCTCTGAGTGGCCAGTGCCACCAGGTGACGTCAGAGACTCCTTCTGATAGGCTCCTTCAAGTGTTGCTAGCCTATCCTCTCTCCTAGGTAGCCAAACCCTCTTTTCTGGCTATTTAGGGTCTCTGTCTCTAGGGATTCCTTAGATAACGAATGCAAGAGCTCATCAGAGTTCCTCTGCATCTCTCTCTTCACCTTCTGCCAAGGAATCGACTGCTGACCGCGCTGGAAGCCTGCAAAACTGCAACAAAGTAGCAAAGACGACTACTGCAACTCTGTAACGCTGATCCTGCCGCCTTCTCGACTGTTTTCCTGGTGGTGCATGCTGTGGGGGTAGTCTGCCTCCTCTCTGCACTAGAAGCTCCGAAGAAATCTCCCGTGGGTCGACGGAATCTTCCCCCTGCAACCGCAGGCACCAAAGAACTGCATTACCGGTACTCTGGGTCTCCTCTCAGCATGACGAGCGAGGTCCCTTGATTCCAGCAACTCTGTCCAAGTGACTCCCACAGTCCAGTGACTCTTCAGTCCAAGTTTGGTGGAGGTAAGTCCTTGCCTCCCCACGCCAGACTGCATTGCTGGGAACTGCGTCTTTTGCAGCTACTCCAGCCTCTGTGCACTTCCGGCGGAAATCCTTCCTGCACAGCCAAGCCTGGTTCCACGGCACTCTAACCTGCATTGCACGACTTTCTAAGTTGTCCTCCGGCGGCGTGGGACTCCTTTGTGCAACTTCGGATGAGCACCATTTCACTCTTTTTTTAAGTGCCTGTTCCAGCACTTCTGCGTGTGCTGCCTACTCCTGAGAGGGCTCCTTGTCTTGATCGACGCCTCCTCTGTCCCCAGACGCAATTGGCGACATCCTGGTCCCTCCTGGCCACAGCAGCATGCAAAAACCCTTACAGCACGATTTGCAGCTAGCAAGGCTTGTTTGCTGTATTTCCACAGGAAAACACTTTTGCACAACTCTCCACGGCGTGGTGGATCCATCCTCCAAAGGGGAAGTTTCTAGCTCTTGTCGTTCCTGCAGAATCCTCAGCTTCTACTGTCCAGTAGCAGCTTCTTTGCACCCACCATTGGCATTTCTTGGGCATCTGCCCATCTCCGACTTGCTTGTGACTTTTGGACTTGGTCCCCTTGTTCCACAGGTACCCTCGTTTGGAAATCCATTGTTGTTGCATTGCTGGTTTGTGTCTTTCCTGCAGAATTCCCTATCACGACTTCTTTGTCCTTTCGGGAACTTTAGTGCACTTTGCACTCACTTTTCAGGGACTTGGGGAGGGCTATTTTTCTAACCCTTACTATTTTCTAATAGTCTCAGCGACCCTCTACAAGGTCACATAGGTTTGGGGTCCATTCGTGGTTCGCATTCCACTTTTGGAGTATATGGTGTGTGTTGCCCCTATCCCTATGTGTCCCATTGCATCCTATTGTAACTATACATTGTTTGCACGGTTTTCTAAGACTATACTGCATATTTTTGGTATTGTGTACATATATCTTGTGTATATTTGCTATCCTCATACTGAGGGTACTCACTGAGATACTTTGGCATATTGTCATAAAAATAAAGTACCTTTATTTTTAGTATATCTGTGTATTGTGTTTTCTTATGATATTGTGCAAGTGACACTAGTGGTACTGTAGGAGCTTCACTCGTCTCCTAGTTCAGCTTAAGCTGCTCTGCTAAGCTACCATTATCTATCAGCCTAAACTGCTAGACACCCTATACGCTAATAAGGGATACCTGGGCCTGGTGCAAGGTGTAAGTACCCCTTGGTACTCACTACAAGCCAGTCCAGCCTCCTACAGGCTGTGACTCCGGGGGTGGCGGTGGTCTCCTGACCAGTAACGATACTTGAGCCCTCTTGGGCTGTGACTCTGGCAGTGGCGGTGGTATCCTGACCAGTAACGATACTTGGGCCCTCTTGGGCTGTGATTCCGGCAGTGGCGGTGGTCTCCTGACTAGTGACGAAACTTGGGCCCTCCTGGGCTATGACTCTGGCGGTGGTCTCTGGACCACCGACCATACTTGGGCCCTCTTGGGCTATGACTCCGGCGGTGGCAGTGGTCTCCTGACCAGTAACGATACTTGGGCCCTCCTCGGCTATGACTCTGGCGGTGGTCTCTGGACCAGTGACGAAACTTGGGCCCTCCTGGGCTATGACTCTGGCGGTGGTATCTGGACCAGTGATGATACTTGGGCCCTCCTGGGCTATGACTCTGTCGGTGGTCTCTGGACCAGTGACGAAACTTGGGCCCTCCTGGGCTATGACTCTGGCGGTGGTCTCTGGACCACTGACGATACTTGGGCCCTTCTGGGCTATGACTCTGGCGGTGGTCTCTGGACCAGTGACGAAACTTGGGCCCTCTTGAGCTATGACTCTGGCGGTGGTCTCCGGACCAGTAACAACAGTGCTGGCGGTTGTGTCTGGACCGCCGGAAATGATGGCGCACTTCTCCACCGTGACACTCACAACAGGTTGGGGAGACTTCCTCGGGACCTTCCCCACCTTCTTTGGAGTTTACAGCTGACTCACCAATCGCCTTGAATCCCATTTCACTTTGTGTCCCACCAGGAGTCTTGACACAGTCCCGTCGTCCACTCTCCAATTTTGAAGCCTTTACTGGGGGTGGGCTGACAGTGCCTTGGCTCCGGGTCCTACCGCCTGCCCTGGTGGACGGGGCACTCCAAAAACCTGGAACACGCACCACTGGTACTGGAGGCTTTTTGGCTGAGGCGCTATGACGGAACTGATGAATAGGAGGGGGGGTGGGGGCAAAAAGGTCAATTTGACATAGGGACAGTTTCTGACGGACACTGGGATGGGTAGCTGGAGGGGCTCTGGGAGTGGAGGAAGAGGAGGTGGTTGTAGGAGGTGTCACTTTAGCTGTTTTGGGTGCAGGTGCAGGTACTGGAGGCTGTCGTGAGGTGGATGGATGTTGGGTGAGTGATTGCTGGCGTTTGTGTACTTTGGGAGGGGACGTCACAGACACACTGGGAGAGGACACAGGGGACGTGTATATGGCAGTGGAGGTGGTGAGTACAGGTGAGCGGCATGTGGTGCTGGGTGTCCTGTTGCGAGTCCTAGTGCCTGTAGATGTGGTGCATGCAGGTGTGTGTGTAGACGACACTGGGAGGGAGGAGGGAGAAGAGGAGGAGGGGGACACAGTGGAGACAGTGGATGTTGCTGTATCTGTATGGGTCTGATGCTTGTGTGAGTGCCTGTGGTGTGTGTGGTGCCTATGTTTGCTTGAGCTACTTGTGTGTGTTGACTTGTGTGCATGCTGGTCTGTAGGTGTGCTTGGGATGGGCTGGGGTACAGGGGATTGGGTCTGGGTGGATGAAGTTGGAGGGGGGAGGCTGGACACAGGGACAATGGCTGCCATCAGTGCTGAGGCCAGAGATTGCGGGGTTCGCTGAAGGACAGCCTGACCAGAATGAATGCCTTCCAGGAATGCATTACCGTGTTTCAACTCTCGTTCTACACCCTGGATGGCATTCACAATGGTAGACTGCCCAACAGTAAGTGACCTGAGGAGGTCAATGGCCTCCTCACTGAGGGCAGCAGGGGTGACTGGGGCAGGGCCTGAGGTGCCTGGGGCAAAGGTGATGCCCACCCTCCTGGGTGAGCGGGCACGGGGCGAACGCTGAGGGGCTGCTGGGAGGGCGGTACTGGTAGGGGAAGTGGCGGCTGTACCTGTAGAAGTGGGGCGCACAGATGGTGCCGCCACCACAGGGGAGCTCTCATCAGCGGACGAGTCCTTGTCGCTGTTTGGTGATCCTGTGGCCGACGTGAAGCTCCCCTCGCCCTCCGTCCCACTGGTGAAATCAGAGTCTGTGGTGTGGCCCTCCATGGCCATGTGGGATGCAGCTCCCTTGTACTCCGGCGCCACTGTACCTCCGCCTGTTGATGCTGATGTACAGAAGGACAGGGAGAGCAGAAAAAGTGGGGAGACAGAAGAAAGAGAGTTTTAGTGCATGGCATACCGCTACCGTTGGCGGACAAGACAAACGCAGCAGCCCCCTGCATTACGCCGTGCTCCTGCCGTCTGCACATGCAATTTCTGGGATATGCCCTACATGGCAATGGTGGAAATCTGCCCACATGGATGGCAAAGGGGCAACTATACATCAATTAGGCTTTTTTTTTAGCTTGGGTAGAGTGCCACATGGCCTACATAATGGAGGGGCCTTGCATACCTAACTCGCCCTGGCCTAGGGACACCCACAGCCCACCACCCCAACCCAGACAGCTCCACTGCACGCAAAGTCCATAGGATGAGGTTGTACTCACCCCCTTGTGTCTGCTGTGATGTCCTTAAGCGTCCATAGAACTCCGGGTAGGCCACCGCCAGGATCCGGAACATCAGGGGGGTCATGGTGCGACGGGCACCCCTCCCACATTGGGAGGCCATCCCCAGCTGAGCCTCCGCCGTCTTCTTGCTTCAGCGGTGAATGTCCTCCCATCTCTTCTGGCAGTGGGTGCCCCGTCTCTGGTGGGCCCCCAGGGTCTGGACTTCCTTGGCGATGGCACGCCAAATGTCCCTCTTCTGATGGGCGCTGACCTACATGACATGCACAAGGAAAGAGGAACAGTCATTACCTACAGCACCGTCGTTGTAATTGGCCCCCTCCCAACTCCATCCCTGTGGCCCATTCATCCCCATGCATGACTGTTCTATGTACTCTGCCCCCTTCGCTCATCCACCCAGCCCTCTCCACCCAGGCCTAGCCCATACAACGTGCTCCCTGTGTACTAACCTGTTGGTCTGGAGGACTGTAGAGTAGCGTGTACTGGGAGAGGACCCCATCCACAAGTTTCTCCAACTCCTGTGCAGTGAAGGCAGGGGCCCTTTCCCCAGACGCAGCAGCCATCATCGCTTCCAGACCGAAGTCACAGCAGCACTAGCAGTGTAGGTCCTCTCCTGTCGAAGGTCAGGTATCTAGTGATTGAAGAGATAGAAAATGGTGGTGACGTCCGCGGCGGTGACGTCCGCGGCGGTGCGCATCATCACCGCCAGCGCACCTGTTCATTGGCTCCTGGGACCAATAGGGTCCAATGTTAACCAATGCAGCATTGCGACGCGCTTTAAGACCGCCTACCGCGACGGTGTGCAACGTCAGCGCTGTTACCCCACAATTCCATTGTCCCAGTTTAGAGGTCAGGCAGCCGCCATTTCAGGGGCCCACATGGCTTCAATTACTACTGTGTCACACATACCGAGGCCTACACTCAAAACCTTTCCCGGATGGGTTAATCGTCTGTTGTAGTGTTGTGTGTGACTGTGGGTACATACCTGGAGGAATGCTGACAGTTTCTTCGCTGTTGTCCTTCTTAGGCACCGTCAGCTGGGACATATTGGAAGATGGCGGAATCCGCCGGTGTACCAACCGCTGGTGGACCTGTTGACAATGGAAGAGCGACATGTCATCGTGACCTACCGGTTTGACCGTGCCACAATCCAGGAACTGTGTACCCAGTTGGAGCCAGACCTGATGTCACCAGTCCGCCACTCGACTGGAATCCCCCCTGACGTGCAGGTGCTGTGAGTGCTCCATTTCCTTGCAAGTGTGTCTTTTCAGACAACAGTGGCCATGGCATCAGGGATGTCCCAGCCTATGTTTTCCAACGTCTTGTCCAGAGTGTTGTCTGCCCTGCTGAAACACGTAAGGAGATACATCATTTTCCCTGAGGTGGCGGATTTGCCAACAGTGAAAGGTGACTTCTATGCCCTTGGACATATCCCCAACGTCATAGGTGCCATTGATGGGACCCATGTAGCTCTGGTCCCCCCCGCAGGAATAAACAGGTGTACAGGAAAAGGAAGAGTTATCATTCGATGAATGTCCAGATGGTCTGTTTGGCAGACCAGTACATCTCGCAGGTAAATGCAATGTTCCCTGGCTCAGTGTATGACGCCTACATCCTGCGCAATAGCAGCATCCCTGATATGATGGGTGAACTCCAGAGGCACCGTGTATGGCTATTGGGGGACTCTGGTTACCCCAACCTGTCCTGGCTACTGACCCCAGTGAGGAATCCCAGGACCAGGGCAGAGGAACGCTACAATGAGGCCCATGAGGAGGGTGTTAGGAGGGTGATCTAACGCACCTTCGGCCTCCTGAAGGCCAGGTTCAGGTGCCTCCATATGACAGGTGGGTCCCTATTCTACTCACCGAAGAAGGTGTGCGACATCATCATCGCCTGCTCCATGCTCCATAACTTGCCATTGCGACACCAGGTGCCTTTTCTGCAGGAGGATGATCCAGATGACGGTGTTGTTGCAGCGGGTGTGCCTGTGGAGCCTGTGGACAGTGATGAGGAGGAAGCTGATGAAGATGAAAACGACAACAGGGAGTCTGTCATACAACAATATTTTCAGTGAGACACAGGTGAGGACAATTTCATGTTTGACATCATATTACATTTCACACGTCTACCTCTATCCTGTACCTACATTTCACTCCCTATTTGGTAACTGAGTTGTCCCCTTCCATTTCAGTTTCACTAATGTGGTAACCTAGGCGTCAACAGCTTGCACCCTTGAAAGGCTTGTGATGTGTGACATTGGTATGTTGGCCTTCCAATGGGTAACCTTTTTTAAGACTGTAATTGACAATACACAGTTCAAAATCATTGACTGACTCCAATATTATTATGGTTTCAAGGGTATTTATTGAAGTGCATAAAAATGTCCGGGGGTTGTGAAATGGGGAGAGGTCATGGTGGAAGAATGTCCAGTCTATTAGTCTCACAGGTACATTGCACATCTGGCCATTGGAAGTGAAGCTGGGGCAGTTCCGATTTGGACAGGGTAACAAAGTGGGACAGTGGGGGGACAATCAGGGTGGTCTTATTTCCTGGCGGGGGTCTTGCCATCTTGCTCTGTCCTGTTCCTGGATCTCAGGGACCGCTTTCGTGGTGGTTGTCCATCTGCAGGGGGTGGTGTGCTGGTGTGGTGGTCCTATGGCGGGGCGTCCTGTGCACTAGCGCCGGCGGAGGTGGTGGGCATTTCATCGTCCTGGCTAGTGTCAGGGGCCCCTTGGAGTGCCACGGTGTCCCTCAAGGTCTTTTGAATGTCCGTCAGCACCCCTACGATGGTGCCCAGGGCGGAGCCGATGGTCCTGAGCTCCTCCCTGAACCCCAAATACTGCTGCTCCTGCAGACGCAGGGTCTCCTGCAACTTGTCCAGGACCGTTGTCATCGTCTCCTGGGAGTGGTGGTATGCTCCCATGATGGAGGAGAGGGCCTCGTTGAGAGTTGGTTCCCTTGGCCTGTCCTCCCTCTGTCGCACAGCAGCCCTCCCAGTTCCCCTACGTTCCTGTGCCTCCGTCCCCTGGACCATGTGCCCACTACCACTGCCCCCAGGTCCCTGTTGTTGTTGGGGTGGTGGGTTAGCCTGGGTGCCCTGTAGTGGTGGACACACCGCTGATTGACGTGTCCTGGGGATGGGGGTATGGGCCCGCTGGGTGGGTGCTGTGCTGGTGTTACCAGAGAGTGGCAGCTCGGTGTTGGGCTGTGGCTGGGCAAGAGGAACCAACTGTCCTGAGGCCCACGATGGTCCGGGCTGGTCATGAAGATCCAGTAGGGCAGAGCTGCTGTCGTCACTGTGGGCCTCTTCAGGGGGTGGAGTGGTGTTGTCTGGACCCTCTGGTTAGGTGACGTTCCTTCGGATTCCTGCGGGGGTATAAGTACATGATTATTGCATGTGTGTGTTTCATGGTGTGCAATGGTTGGGTGTGCGTGAACCCCAGTGGAGGCATTCCTGATTGGGGGCTTGTGTGGTGATGGTTGGGTGGTGTTGGTCTGTGCAGTGGGCATGCTTTAGCGCTGGGTGTCCATGCTTAGTTGTGTCATGCAGGTCTTGGGGTTGGGATGGGTGGTTGGTGTTATGGGTAGATTAGTGAGGAGTTTGTGTGATAGGGGAGGGTGTGAGGGTGGGGGTGTGTGATGTCATGCAGGTAGGGTGGGGGATATGATAGTGAAGATTTGACTTACCAGTGTCCGTTCCTCCAACGAATCCTCCGAGGCCCTCAGGATGCAAGATGGACAAGACTTGCTCCTCCCATGTTGTTAGTTGTGGGGGAGGAGGTGGGGGTCCGCCGCCAGTCCGCTGTACCGCGATGTTGTGCCTGGATACCGTGGAACGCACCTTCCCCCGTAGGTCGTCCTCCCTATTTCTTGGGTGCTGTCACACAGCGTTGACCCTGTTGACTATTCTTTGCCATAGCTCCATCTTCCTGGCTATGGATGTGTACTGTACCTGTGAGCCAAATAGCTGTGGCTCTACCCTGATGATTTCCTCCACCATGACCCTGAGCTCCTCCTCGGAGAAGCGGGGGTGTCTTTGGCGTGACATGGGGTGGTGTGTGTGATGTGTGGGGTGGTGTATGTGTTGATGAGTGTGGTGAGTGTAGTGGTATGTGGTGTTTTGTGCGTGGATGTTTTGTGGGTGATGCTGTAGTGTGCCTCTGTGTGATGGGGTTCTCTATTCTGTGGTGTCTCTCTCTGGCCTTCGTCTCTAATTTGTGGTCGTAGGGGTTTGTGGGTGATGTGGGTGTGTGTTTTATATTGTATTGGATGTGTGGGTGTGGTGTGTGTATGTGTATCAGGTGTGTGTATTTGGAATTGTCCAATGTGGCGATGTTTTGGAGCTGTGTGTGTATTTTGAGCGCGGCGGTGTGTACCGCCAATGGAATACCGCGGTTGAAAGACCACCGCGTGGATTCGTGGGTCGTAATAGCATGGGAGTGTTTCTGTTGGCGTGGAGGTGGAGGATATGTTTCCGCATGTTTATCGCTGACCTTTGGTGTGGCGGTATTGTGTGGGTGTCTGAATTTCAACAATTCCATGATCTTAGACATGTTACATGGCCATGTTCGGAGTTACCATTGTGACGCTATACATATGTCGTGACATATATATAGTGCACGCGTGTAATGGTGTCCCCGCACTCACAAAGTCCGGGAAATTTGCCCTGAACAATGTGGGGGCACCTTGGCTAGTGCTAGGGTGCCCACACACTAAGTAACTTAGCACCCAACCTTTACCAGGTAAAGGTTAGACATATAGGTGCCTTATAAGTTACTTAAGTGCAGTGGTAAATGGCTGTGAAATAACGTGGGCGTTATTTCACTCAGGCTGCACTGGCAGGCCTGTGTAAGAATTGTCAGATCTCCCTATGGGTGGCACAAGAAATGCTGCAGCCCATAGGGATCTCCTGGAACCCCAATACCCTGGGTACCTCAGTACCATATACTAGGGAATTATAAGGGTGTTGCAGTATGCCAATGTAAATTGGTGAAATTGGTCACTAGCCTGTTAGTGACAATTTGGAAAGAAATGAGAGAGCATAACCACTGAGTTTCTGGATAGCAGAGCCTCAGTGAGACAGTTAGTCATAACACAGGTAACACATACAGGGCACACTTATGAGCACTGGGGCCCTGGCTGGCAGGGTCCCAGTGACACATACAACTAAAACAACATATATACAGTGAAATATGGGGGTAACATGCCAGGCAAGATGGTACTTTCCTACACAACCCCCCCCCCCCAAACGAAGGACAATAAGACTAGCCATGACCTGATGAGTCTTCATTGTCTAAGTGGAAATATCTGGAGAGTCCATCTGCATTGGAGTGGGTACTCCCAGGTCTATGTTCCACTGTATAGTCCATTCCCTGTAGAGATATGGACCACCTCAACAATTTAGGGTTTTCACCTTTCATTTGTTTTAGCCAAAGTAGAGGTTTGTGGTCTGTCTGAACAATGAAGTGAGTGCCAAACAGGTATGGCCTCAACTTCTTCAGTGCCCAGAACACAGCAAAGGCCTCCCTCTCTATGGCAGACCAACGCTTTTCTCTAGGGGTCAACCTCCTGCTGATAAAAGCAACAGGTTGATCCTGGTCCTCAGAATTAAGTTGTGATAAGACTGCCACTACCCCTAATTCAGATGCATCAGTTTGGACAATGAATTTTTTGGAGTAACAGGGGCTTTTCAGGACAGGTGCAGAGCACATGGCCTGCTTCAGCTCCTCAAAACCTTTCTGACAGTTTGCTGTCCATAATACCTTTTTAGGCATTTTCTTAGATGTGAGGTCATTAAGAGGGGCTGCAATGGAGCCATAGTTCTTTATGAACCTCCTGTAGTACCCAGTGAGGCCTAGAAAGGCTCTCACCTGAGTCTGAGTTGTAGGGGGAACCCAATCTATAATAGTTTGGATTTTCCATGAAGTGGTGCAATCTGTTCTCCACCTACCAGGTGTCCCAGATAAACCACCTTCCTCTGCCCTATCTGGCACTTTGAAGCCTTGATAGTGAGGCCTGCCTTTTGCAGGGCCTCCAAAACTTTCCATAGGTGTACCAGGTGATCATCCCAGCTGGAGCTAAAGACAGCTATGTCATCTAGATGTGCTGTACTAAAAGCTTCCAGCCCTTGCAGGACTGTGTTCACCAACCTTTGAAAAGTGGCAGGTGAATTTTTAAATCCAAAAGGCATTACTGTGAATTGGTAATGGCCTCCAATGGTTGAAAATGCAGAGTTTGTTTTTGCATCGTCTGATAACTTGATCTGCCAATACCCTGCAGTCAAATCAAAAGTGCTTAGATACTTGGCAGATGCCAGTGTATCTATTAGCTCATCTGCCCTGGGTATAGGGTGAGCATCAGTTTTGGTTACCTGGTTGAGACCTCTGTAGTCAACACAAAATCTAATTTCCCTTTTACCATCTTTGGAATGAGGTTTTGGACAAGTACCACAGGAGAGGCATATGGGCTTTCAGAGTGCTCAACCACTCCCAGTTCAAACATTTTCTGCACCTCTTGCTTTATGCAGCCTCTGGCATGGTCAGGATGCCTATAGATCTTACTTTTGACAGGCAAGCTGTCTCCAGTATCTATAGTGTGCTCACACCAAGAAGTGGTGCCTGGCACAGTAGAGAAGAGTTCAGAAAACTGACCCAGGAGATTTATGCAATGGTCTTTCTGCTCAGCAGTAAGACAATCTGCCAAAACTACACCTTCCACTAGAGCATCTTGTTCTGTGGAAGAGAAGAGATCAGGGTGTAATCAGCCCTGTCATAGTAGGGTTTCAGGTGATTGACATGGAGCACCCTAAGGGGACTCCTGCCAGTGCCTAAGTCAACTAAGTAGGTGACTTTACCGTTTTTCTCAACAATAATGTGGGGTCCACTCCATTTGTCTTGGAGTGCTCTTGGGGCCACAGGCTCCAAGACCTACACTTTCTGCCCTGGTTGGTACTGAACCAAAACTGCCTTCTGGTCATGCCATTGCTTTTGGAGCTCTTGGCTGGCCTGAAGGTTTTTACTGGCCTTTCTCATGTACTCAGCCATCCTAGATCCTAGGCCAAGTACATAGTCCACTATGTCTTGCTTTGGAGCTTTTAAAGGTTGTTCCCAACCCTCCTTCACAAGTGTTAGAGGACCTCTCACAGGGTGTCCAAATAGGAGTTCAAAGGGGCTGAAGCCCACTCCTTTTTGGGGTATCTCCCTGTAAACAAAAAGGAGGCAAGGGAACAGGACATCCCATCTCCTGCGGAGTTTGTCAGGGAGTCCCATTATCATTCCTTTGAGAGTCTTATTAAACCTCTCAACCAGTCCATTTGTTTGTGGATGATAGGGTGTGGTGAACTTGTATGTCACACCACATTCCTTCCACATGGCCTTTAAGTAAGCAGACATGAAATTGCTTCCCCTGTCTGATACCACCTCTTTTGGGAAGCCCACCCTGGAAAAGATTACCAGGAGGGCCTTTGCCACTGCAGGAGCTGTAGTGGTCCTAAGAGGAATTGCTTCAGGATATCTGGTGGCATGGTCCACTACCACCAAGATAAACCTATTGCCTGAAGCAGCAGGAGGGTCACGGGGGCCAACTATGTCAACCCCTACCTTTTCAAAGGGAACCCCAACCACAGGTAGTGGAATAAGGGGTGGCGTTGGTGTGCCACCTGTCTTGCCACTGGCTTGACAGGTTTCACAGGACTTACAAAATTCCTTTGTGTCCTCTGACATTCTAGGCCAATGAAACAAGGGGACAAGCCTGTCCCAAGTTTTTATTTGCCCCAAATGTCCAGCTAATGGGATGTCGTGGGCTAGAGTTAGGAGGAACTTTCTGTATTCCTGAGGAATCATCAATCTCCTGGCAGCTCCAGGTTTTGGATCCCTTGCTTCAGTATACAAAAGGTTATCCTCCCATAAAACTCTGTGAGAGTCACTGACATCCCCATTTGCTTGTGGACAGCTTGCTGCCTTAGACCCTCTAGTGTGGGACAGGTCTGCTGTGCCACACTCAGCTCCTCCCTGGCAGGCCCCCCTTCACCCAAAAGCTCAGCAGTGTCTGCTTTGAGCTCCTCTGGTGTAGGTTCTGCACAGGGTGGAAATTATTCTTCCCCAGAAGTAGAATCCAATGTAGAGGGAGGGATAGTAGGTAGTGTTTTACCTTTACTAACGCTAGCTTTAGGGAGCACTTGGTCCATTCTTCCAGGATCCAAGTCACCCTGTCCTTTTTGCTTTTTGGCCTGAGCCCTGGTTAAAGCAAAAATATGCCCTGGAATGCCCAGCATTGCTGCATGAGCCTCCAATTCCACTTCTGCCCAAGCTTATGTCTCTAAATCATTCCCTAGTAGACAGTCTACAGGTAAATCTGAGGCAACCACAACTTTCTTTGGACCAGTAACCCCCCCCCCCCAGTTGAGATTCACTACAGCCATGGGGTGGCTATGAGTGTTGTTATGAGCATCAGTCACTTGGTACTGGTGAACAAGTAGGTGTTGTTCGTGGTGGACCAGTTTCTCTATTACCATGGTAACACTGGCACCTGTGTCCCTGTAGGCCTGAACCTCAACACCATTTATTAGGGATAGTTGCTTGTACTTATCCATATTAAGGGGACAAGCAACCAAGGTGGCCAAATCAATGGCCCCCTCAGAGACTAACACAGCCTTTGTGGTCTCCCTAACCAGACCAACCCCAACTAAATCACCAAAAGTGAGCCCAGCTACTCCCTTGGATTGGCTATTAGTAGGTTTGCTCCCACCACCACTGCTATTACTAGAGGCACTAGGTGTAGCAGCAGGGGTTGTAGTGGTAGGAGGCTTGGTGCTTTTCTTTGGGCAACTGGAATCAGTTGTCCAATGGCGTTCTATTTTACACAAATAGCACCATGGTTTCTTTTCTTTGTTTTGATTTGAAGAGGATTTGGGCCCCCCACCAGAGTGTTTTTGTGGGCCTCATGAAGACTCATTTTTAGATTTGTCCCCACCCCTGTCAGAAGCCTTACCATCCTTCTTCTTGCCATCCTTGTCACCCCCTGTATGAACTTTTCTGTTCACCCTTGTTCTGACCCATTTGTCTGCCTTCTTTCCCAATTCTTGGGGAGAGGTCAGATCAGAGTCTACCAGGTACTGGTGTAACAAATCAGACACACAATTATTAAGAATATGCTCTCTCAGGATTAAGTTATACAGGCTTTCATAGTCAGAAACTTTACTGCCATGTAATCACCCCTCCAAGGCCTTCACTGAATGATCAACAAAGTCTACCCAGTCTTGTGAAGACTCCTTTTTGGTTTCTCTGAACTTCATCCTGTACTGTTCAGTCCTTAAGCCATAACCATCAAGGAGTGCATTCTTAAGAACTGTAAAATTATTGGCATCACTTTCCTTCACAGTAAGGAGCCTATCCTTACCCTTTCCACCGAAAGATAGCCATAGGATAGCAGCCCACTGCCTTTGAGGGACCTCTTATACAACACAGGCCCTCTCAAGTGCAGCAAACCACTTGTTAATGTCATCCCCCTCCTTGTAAGGGGGAACTATCTTGTGCAGATTCCTAGAATCATGCTCTTTTGCAGGATGACTATTTGGAATACTGCTGCTGCCACCATGGGGTCCTAACCCCAACCTCTGTCTTTCTCTTTCTAAATCAGAGGCTTGCCTATCTAAATCCAGCTGTTGCTTCTTGAGCTTCAGCCTGGATTCTTCCACTCTCAATCCATCGAGCTCCCTTTCTAACACTCTGTCATCAGGGTGGGTTGGTTGGGCATGCCTTGACACAGAAGAATGGTGAGAATGAACAGAGGGAGACCTGTTCCTAACAGATGGCACTCTAACAACCTGGCTAACAGAAGTAACACTCCTACTGTGATGAGAACTCACATTAGTACCAGCATTGCTAGGTGGTCTGCTAATGGGCAGGTTGGGAAGGTTCCCTTCCAAATCTTTCAGTGGGGGTGCCCCAGAATCAGAGTGGGAACCATTAGGTAATTTCTCACCTGAAGTGCCAACTAAGGTCTTATCTTGTTCAATGAGCATATTAACTAACAGTTGTCTTGAGGGATTCTTCCCTACCCCTAAACCTCTATCTATGCAGAGACTCCTTGCTTCCTTCCAGCTAAGGTTGTCATAAGCTATGTTGGCCAGATCAAGAGTTTGGCCTGTACCAGACATGATAGACAAGAGTTTATAAGGGAAAGAAAAAGAAATAGAACGTTTCAGAACTTTTTAAAGAGCAGAAAAAAAAACTTTTAAAACTTTTTAAGAACTTTTTGAAAGTTTAGAGGTACTTTTCAGCACTTAGCAAAGAAGTAAGAGAAGAAAAGCAAAACTTTTTGGTTAGGTGAACATACACTGAAATTGTTTTGTATATTTTTCTCTTATGAAAAGTACAATATAACAAAGTGGTAAGTAGTTGCAAAGTACTTATCCCACCGCTGCACAACCAATGTTGGAGGCTGGACTGGCTTGTAGTGGGTACCAAGAGGTACTTACACCTCAAACCAGGCCCAGGTATCCCTTATTAGTGTAGAGGGGTGTCCAGCAGCTTAGGCTGATAGAAAAGGTAGCTTAGCAGAGCAGCTTAGGCTGAACTAGGAGACGAGTGAAGCTCCTACAGTACCACTAGTGTCACTTGCACAATATCATAAGAAAACACAATACACAGATATACTAAAAATAAAGGTACTTTATTTTTATGACAATAAGCCAAAGTATCTCAGTGAGTACCCTCAGTATGAGGAAAGCAAATATACACAAGATATTTGTACACAATACCAAAATATGCAGTAATAGCAATAGAAAACAGTGCAAACAATGTAAAGTCACAATAGAATGCAATGGGGGCACATAGGGATAGGGGCAACACAAACCATATACTCTAGAAGTGGAATGCGAACCACGAATGGACCCCAAACTATGTGACCTTGTAGAGGGTCGCTGGGACTGTAAGAAAACAGTGAGGGTTAGAAAAATAGCCCACCCCAAGACCCTGAAAAGTGGGTGCAAAGTGCACCTAACTTCCCCAAAGAGCACAGAAGTAGTGATAGGGGAATTCTGCAAGGAAGACCAACACCAGCAATCCAACAACAATGGATTTCCTGACGATAGTATCTGTGGAACAAGGGGACTAAGTCCAAGTGTCACGATCAAGTGGGGAGTGGGCAGATGCCCAGGAAATGCCAGCTGTGGGTGCAAAGAAGCTGCCACCAGATGGTAGAAGCTGTGGATTCTGCAAGAACAACAAGGGCTAGAAACTTCCCCTTTGGAGGATGGATGTCCCACATCGTGAAGAGTCGTGCAGAGGTGTTCCCGTGCAGAAAGACAGCAAAAAAGCCTTGCTAGCTGCAAGGGTCGCGGTTAGGGTTTTTGGATGCTGCTGTGGCCCAGGAGGGACCAGGATGTCGCCAATTGCGTGAGGAGACAGAGGGGCATCCAGCAAGACAAAGAGCCCACTCAGAAGCAAGCAGCTCCTGGAGAAGTGCCGGAACAGGCACTACGAAGTGGAGTGAACCAGAGCTCACCCGAAGTTGCACAAGAGGGTCCCACGAAGCCGGAGGACAACTCAGGAGGTCGTGCAATGCAGGTTAGAGTTGCGGGGATCCAGGCTTGGCTGTGCACAAAGGAAATCCTTGAAGAGTGCACAGGAGCCGGAGTAGCTGCAAAGCATGCGGTTCCCAGCCATGCAGTCTAGCGTGGGGAGGCAAGGACTTACCTCCACCAAACTTGGACTGAAGAGTCACTGGACTGTGGGAGTCACTTGGACAGAGTTGCTGAGTTCAAGGGACCTCGCTCGTCGTGCTGAGAGGAGACCCAGAGGACCGGTGATGCAGGTCTTTGGTGCCTGAGTTTGCAGGGGGAAGATTCTGTCGACCCACGGGAGATTTCTTCGAAGCTTCTAGTGCAGAGAGGAGGCAGACTACCCCCACAGCATGCACCACCAGGAAAACAGTCGAGAAGGCGGCAGGATCAGCGTTACAAGGTCGCAGTAGTCGTCTTTGCTACTTTGTTGCTGTTTTGCAGGCTTCCAGCGCGGTCAGCAGTCGATTCCTTGGCAGAAGGTGAAGAGAGAGATGCAGAGGAACTCTGATGAGCTCTTGCAGTCGTTATCTAAGGAATTCCCAAAAGCAGAGACCCTAAATAGCCAGAAAAGGAGGTTTGGCTACCTAGGAGAGAGGATAGGCTAGCAACACCTGGAGGAGCCTATCAGAAGGAGTCTCTGACGTCACCTGCTGGCACTGGCCACTCAGAGCAGTCCAGTGTGCCAGCAGCACCTCTGTTTTCAAGATGGCAGAGGTCTGGAGCACACTGGAGGAGCTCTGGGCACCTCTCAGGGCAGGTGCAGGTCAGGGGAGTGGTCACTCCCCTTTCCTTTGTCCAGTTTCACGCCAGAGCAGGGCTGGGGGATCCCTGAACCAGTGTAGACTGGCTTATGCAGAAATGGGCACCATCTGGGCCCATGAAAGCATTTCCAGAGGCTGGGGGAGGCTACTCCTCCCAAGCCCTAACACCTTTTTCCAAAGGGAGAGGGTGTAACACCCTCTCTCTGAGGAAGTCCTTTGTTCTGCCTTCCTGGGCCAAGCCTGGCTGGACCCCAGGAGGGCAGAAACCTGTCTGAGGGGGTGGCAGCAGCAGCAGTGAAACCCCGGTAAAGGCAGTTTGGCGGTACCCGGGTCTGTGCTAGAGACTCGGGGGATCATGGAATTGTCTCCCCAATGCCAGGATGGCATTGGGGTGACAATTCCATGATTTTAGACATGTTACATGGCCATGTTCGGAGTTACCATTGTGACGCTATACATATGTTGTGACAAATGAATAGTGCACGCGTGTAATGGTGTCCCCGCACTCAAAAAGTCCGGGGAATTAGCCCTGAACAATGTGGGGGCACCTTGGCTAGTGCTAGGGTGCCCACACACTAAGTAACTTAGCACCCAACCTTTACCAGTTAAAGGTTAGACATATAGGTGACTTATAAGTTACTTAAGTGCAGTGGTAAATGGCTGTGAAATAACGTGGAGGTTATTTCACTCAGGCTGCACTGGCAGGCCTGTGTAAGAATTGTCAGATCTCCCTATGTGTGGCACAAGAAATGCTGCAGCCCATAGGGATCTCCTGGAACCCCAATACCCTGGGTACCTCAGTACCATATACTAGGGAATTATAAGGGTGTTGCAGTATGCCAATGTAAATTGGTGAAATTGGTCACTAGCCTGTTAGTGACAATTTGGAAAGAGAATGAGAGAGCATAACCACTGAGGTTCTGGATAGCAGAGCCTCAGTGAGACAGTTAGTCATAACACAGGTAACACATACAGGGCAAACTTATGAGCACTGGGGCCCTGGCTGGCAGGGTCCCAGTGACACATGCAACTAAAACAACATATATACAGTGAAATATGGGGTAACATGCCAGGCAAGATGGTACTTTCCTACAGCCCCTCACATGGATGTGTGGCCTCTGACCTCCTCCACCGGGGGGGGGTGGACACACCTGACTGGCCCCTCACATGGATGTGTGGCCTCTGACCTCCTCCACCGGGTGGGGGGGTGGACACACCTGACTGGGCCTTCACATGGATGTGTGGCCTCTGACCTCCTCCACGGGGGGTGGACACACCTGACTGGCCCCTCACATAGATGTGTGGCCTCTGACCTCCTCCACCGGGGGGGGCACGCCTGACTGGGCCTTCACATGGATGTGTGGCCTCTGACCTCTTCCACGGGGGGGGCACACCTGACTGGCCCCTCACATGGATCTGTGCTGGTAATCAGTGAGTGGGACCGAAGTGAAGAAGGACGGGGTCAGAGGGCACAGTTACAAGTGCCACCGGGCAATGGCAGAAGGGCATGAGGATTCCCACTGCAATGCACGTGGGAATTACAAATCAAAACCAGCAGACGGTCTGCCACCTCGTTGTGCCCTCTGTCATTGGCACAGAATCTGGTGAGTGAAAGGCTGTGTAAGTGCCAGTGATGTGTCACACTTCAGTGATTGAGCAGAAAAGCTGTTGTTACAGTGTTTGGAGAGCTCTTCTAAGCGCTTTGTTTCATTCTTTTGTAGCTGGATACTTTCTTGGAAAAGGTAAAGAAAGTATTGATCAGTTCGAGAACATGTACGTTTTTTATTTACTTCTATTTACTTACAACCTGAAGCATCATTGGAGACGCTGCCTCAGATCGTACTGATGACTTGAAATGTAGTGTTCTGTGGGTGAGAAATACACATCATGGATGGGGCGTCCAGATCTGATGGCACTTTATACTTGGAACAAGCTGAAGGTCTGATTCAGAGTTGTACAGATTGCTGCCTCCACCCCCATCACCCCCAGGCGCAGAAGATCCCTCCCTATGTAGAGCCCCCCTGTCTGGGTGGGGATCTCTTTTGCTAAAAATGCTGACGCTGCTGTAGCAGAAGACCTTTTGGCAAAACACAGTCTTGTGAGGGTGCTCTGTTTTGGCAACTTCCTAGCATTTTATTTTTAGCAGAAAACTAAGAGAACTAATACAGAGAACTATTGATTGACTCAGTGCTTAATTTGAGCTGGTGGCTTCCGTTGGGGGGGTATGGCACTTAGCTTTGAGGGCCGGTACTCATTTTTCTGCATCAGGCATTTACGGTGAGCAAAAGATGCAAGTGGTAAATATGGAGGAAGAAAAAAAAAGAGTGAGCTGAAGGGGCAGGGAGTGTCTGTAAAGGGATTACAGAGGCCCGAGGTGGCTTCAGGATTATTCTGCCTCAGTAGTCTGTCCTCGCATATTTAATTAGAGCAACCGCGTGTTCCAACGGAAGGTTTTGAGCACCAGCACGTTTTTATTTACAAATTAAGCACTGGATTGACTGCTGAATTGATCCTCTGGCATCATGCACGTCTGGCAAATCGTTGCCTGGAGTTACTTTGGCCCAGGGAGGTGTTCTGTAGTTGGTACACAGGTGTTCCCAAGCATCCGCCCATGAATCTTGACATATTCCCAGATGTACCATTAGTGGTAGACCTGGGAATGCGTAAAAATGAACAAGAGTTCTTCTTGCAGAATTTCTAGTGTCATAGTAGCACCTTTTCTGTAGATAAACATGCCTGCTTTGAAATTCCTTCAAGTGTTTGTTAAAAGAGTAACTGTCCTGCAGATCTGGCGTAAGACGTATGTTGTCGATTACTGCTTTATGTACATGGAGGACATAGTGCTGCTCTATCGAAGCTGCTCTATCGAAGCAATGTGCCTGGAGTCAGATACACACCGCCAGTCGTTGAGCAGCTGTGCAGATCAGTTCTTCTGCTTTGTCATATAAGGGAGGTCATGATTCTGAGTTCTCAGAAGTCGGTGGACCACTATGTGTGGAATGAATGAGGTTGGTACCAAGGTCTATGGTATCACCCAAGGATCTCCATCAACAATAGGCCAGAAAGCAGGTTCATCACATCCTGCTATGACCTCCCTGTCTCAGTGTCTACTGCAAGCTGCCAGCCAAGCACAGCTTTCTGCTTTTGGGGAATTATTGTGTTTGCTTTAGTTTAGTTTTGATACTTGTAAAGTGCAATCTACACCCTAACTAGGGAATATAGATGCTGAAAACCAAAAGTCACTCAACAGCTCCAGTTGAACAGGCTTGAAAAAGTGACCGCAGGACTAGAGACCCCAGGGCACTGGAGGGCTGGACACCACCAGTCTTCAGCAGTTTTCTGAATTTCATCATATATGGTGGCATGTAATTCCACTGAAGGGCTGGAGTTATAGATAAAGGGCCTGCTACTCATGGTCGTTGGACTTAAGTTTAGAATTCTCAAATATACACTTGTTTTTAGTCCTTAATGGGTGACCAGAGGAGAACATGCAAACTCTGTGTTGGAATAGGACTGTTCAGGAGTAAAAGTAGCTTTGATACCATAACATTTGTTTAAATAAGTTTAAGGGCCTAATTTAAAATTTTGCAGTTACACTGTCCTCCGCCAGGGTGATGGAGTAAATCCCTCCGTGTCTCTTGGGGGGGTCCCAGCGGCCACATTTTGAAACATCTCTGGACATTTCAAGGATTGACAGGAACCGCCAAGGTGGTCACTGCAATGCACTGTAATGTTGTTGTACGTCTCCGTCAGACATGAAGGATCTGTGTGATAAAAGTTATTTTTTTCATAAATAAAACCTCAAAGAGAGATTTCATTTTTGAAAATAAAAACAAAACAATGCTCTACTTTACCTGCCATGGCGAGGGGAGCATTTTGCAGTTTTCACTGTCAGTTACAGCAAGGGTTTTCCTGTGGGTGACTGGCAGTGAAAACAACCTGCATGTCCGCCCATCTGAATGATGTGGGCGCACATACATGTGAACCTCCAGCAGGCCTTACTCCTTCAGGCCATCAGAAGGGCGTCACCACGACAGAGGTGTAGTAGTCTCCATAGGTCTGTCCGCATTTAAATCGGATGAGTAGACCATTATGTTAGAGGAAAGGGTCCTCCCTCGCCATTGCGCCAATATCTGAATAAGGCCCGAAGTCTTTCACTGCAGGCGATGCAGCGAGGGCTGGTCAGAGATGGTTCCTTTGTTGAAAGCCAAGGGCTGGTCCCGCAGCGTGATCTTGAATTTGTTCTCCTGGAACAAGAATGCTGGAAGGTCAAGATGGTCTGTAATCCAAGTGAGCTGACAAAAAGCGTTCTTAATTTGAAATTTGTGAAGGAATGGAAAAATCTGTGAAAACATTTTAGAGAACGCAGTTGGAGTAAACAAGATTTTTCGGCTGAAGGACTCTGATCTACCATAGTAGTGGAGGAATCCACCTTTACATTGGGATCTTTCACAGCTGCCATGGAGGTGGACGTAGGGCCCAGGGTAGGTGGGCCAAAATGATAGTTATGTAAACATTGAAGGGTTACTAGCACAAAGGATTTATGTCTGGTCCCCATGAAGCCAGGGATGGTTTGAACTCATCCAAAGCTAAACCTTGGGGAGGCAATCATAGAGGTCAGCCACCATTGACTGGGCATCGTGAGACAGGTTCCAAGTGGTTTGTGAATCATCCGCAGAAAGAAATAGACTGAACCAAAATATTTAATCAAATAAGCTAGCACGATCATGTAACGGCTGAGCGAAGACTGTAACAAGATGGAACTTCGGGGAACACCATGAGCGCAGAGGATTCTAGAGGATTCAAAATGTGGAAGTGTGCTTGTTAGACCTGACAGCCTTAGGGTGGTCACCCCTAACTTTTTGCCTGCCTCCCTCCACTTTGTAGACACTGTTTTTGCTGGTGGGGAGGGACACACTTCTTACACTTGCTCCACAGGATAGAGATGTCTATGCACCCATGAAAGCTGCTTTACTGGCCAAGTTTGAGCTGACCCCTCAGAAATACCGTCAGAGGTTTAGGGACAGCACCAAAATTTCCACACAAGCTTGGGTAGATTGTTATGATTTCTCCAATAAGGCACTGGATGGATGGGTGCGGGGAAGCAAAGTAGATGATTACAAAGGGTTGTATAACTTGATTCTGAGAGAGCATATGCTCAGTATTTCTTCTACAGAGTTGCGCCAGCACTTGGTAGTTAGTAAGCTGACTGATCCCAGAAAGCTTGCTGAGGAGGCGGACCACTGGGTTAGCACCAGAGTGTCCAACAAGGCATCTGGGGCGGCACCCAAAAAGGTGGTCAGGGTTCCCAACAGAAGAAAGAGGGGAGAGAAAAATAAAAAAAAAAGGAGTTCTCAAAAGGCCCCCCAAACAATTCCCAAGGGGGGAGGTAACCATTCCTCTTCTAGATTTGGGAAGAAACCAGGGTTCTTTGACAGAAAGTTAAGGAAGTTCATCCCCAAATGCTTAGAGTGCTACCCGCATGGGCACTCTAACGGCGACTCCCAGTGTTCCAAGAGAGCAGAGTCCGCCACTGGACAGACACCTGGGTCGGCTAGTGTAGCGCTCGGGGGGGGAGATAGTCCCAGTTAGCTTTGGGGGGCAGACAGAGGTTTCCCTAGTGTCCCTGGGAGATATAGAGATGGTGCCTAAAGCCCACATGCCGGCAAATACTTCCAAGTATAGGCAGTGGGTCACCATTGATGGGCAAAGGGTGGAGGCTCTGCGTGACACAGCAGCCAGTATGACAACTGTCAAGAGTCAGCTGGTGTCAGCAGAGCAGATAGTCCCTAATAAATTCCACCCAGTCATAGTCGCTGACAATCATGAGAGTGACCAGTGGCTCTGGTTCCCTTTGAGTGGAGGGTGGTCTGTTACTCTGAAAGTAGCTGTGAGTCCTGCCATGCCTTTAGATTGTTTGTTAGGCAATGATCTTGAGCACACTACCTGGAAGGAGGTAGGGCTCAGATCCCAGCTGGAGATGTTAGGTTTGCCTGAGTGGTCTGCATCACCACAAGGTCCATGGCTACCCGTGGAGGGAGTCAATGGCGTCTTGAGCCTGGAACAATGGCCCAGACAGCTGCAAAGAGGAAGGGCAAGATGCGTGGGAAACCCACCTCAGATGTTCCAAAGGTGGTGGACAGGGCCCCTGAGGAGGAGGAGGCCCCTGAGCCAACTGGAGAGCACATAGCTGACCTGGGCAACCTGCCTGAACTTGCTGGCTGGCAAGTAGAGGGTGGGCCAACCAGGGTAGAGTTCTGCAAGGCGCAGAAAGAATGCCCCGCCCTTGAGGGTCTGAGCTGACAGGCCACAGCCCAAGCATCTGGTGAAGCCTCTGGCACTCACCATTTCTACTGGGAGAATGATCTCCTTTACAGTGAGCCTAAGGTTCTGGGCCCTGGGGCAGCACGTGTGCTGGTGGCCCCCCAGTGTTACTGAGCCTTCCTACTAGGTCTGGCTCACGACATTCCCCTGGCAGGACATCCGGGCCAAGACAAGACCTTTGACAGGCTTGTCACCCACTTCCATTTGCCTAGAATGAGGGTAGCCTCAGATAATTTCGACAGAGCCTGCCTCACCAGCCAGGCTAGTGGGAAGACAGGGAAAAAGCTTAAAGCTCCCCTGATCCCACTCCCCGTCGTTGGCACCCCCTTTGAAAGGGTAGGCATCAACATTGTTGGTCCCTTGGACCCCAAAACTGCCTTGGGCAACAGGTTTATCCTCGTTTTGGTGGACCATGCCACCCGCTATCCAAAGGCAATCCCTCTGAGAACAGTGACTGCACCGGTGGTGACCTGAGCCCTACTGGGAATATTTCCCCGTATGAGATTCCCTAAGGAAGTTGTGTCTGACAGAGGCACAAACTGCATACATGAAGTCCATGTAGGATGAGTGTGGGGTGACCTACCAGTTTACCCCCCCTCATCAACCTCAATCCAATGGGTTTGTTGGGAGATTCAACAAGACCCTCAAAGGCATGATCAATGGCTTAACTGAAGCCATGAGGTGTAAGTGGGACATCCTCTTGCCATGCCTGCTGTTTCCTTATAGGGGGGTTCCCCAGAAAGGGGTGGGGTTCAGCCCCTTTGAACTTCTCTATGGTCACCCTGTCAGGGGACCACTGAGCATAGTTAAAGAGGGCTGGGGGAAAGCTCCCAAGACACCTCCCCAGGATGTGGTCAGCCACATGCTGGTCCTCCGCAACCAAAACCAACATTTCTAGAAGCAGGCTAAGAGTAACCACGAGGCAACTCAAGAGGTGATGAAGCAGTGGTATCACCGGGGGGCCACTCTAGTTGAGTTCTCACCTGGAGACAATATTTGGGTGATGGAGCCAGTAGAGCCTAGGGCCACTGGTCTGGCCTATTTGAGATTAAGGAGCGGAAGGGGTGGCCACTTACCTAGTGGACCTCAAGACCCCCAGGCACCCCCTAAGGGTCCTCCATCATAACAGACTCAAACCTCACTTTGAGAGGTGTGAGGTCAGTATGCTCCTGGTCACAGATGAGGACATGGAAGAGGATAGTGAACCTTTCCCTGACCTCCTCTCTCCCAAAGAAGGTGATGGGTTGTCGTAGTTGGACTCTTGCTCTAGGCAAGACAGCTGGTTTAAGGATGACAGTACTTATGTTTGTAGGCGACTATGCCTATTCTACAACAAGTCGCAACTGTAGTCCCAACCCTTCCGGCTCACTAGCAGCACCTCACCAAAAACCCAAACAGTAAAAGGTGATTTGTGTCAGCCTTTAGGCATGGACTTAAAAGTATGACATCTCAGGGAGTGTCGTGGTTAAACGGAGATTACCCCTTTCTCACAGATATATCATGTCTCATCCAAACACAGGCAATAACGAAGATGCAGTAAAGTTTCCATGGTTTTTATTTAACACAACTGCAATTTGCCATAAGTTGCATGGGATGCAATGATTAGGATAATGAATAGTGCAGAAACAGAATTGTAAAGACGAGAGTCATTATTACAAAGACCCCCACCATCTTGCAATAACATGAAAAGATATAAAGTGTGTAATATGTCCTAATACCTTATCATGATAGGCCTATCCTCCTACCTAAAGGAGAGCTGGGTATGTTAAACCTAATCTGCCAATGCCATGTCCATGAGAGGAGCCCCCAACCCTCGTTACCTTGGAATGAGGTCTCTATCTCAGACTTCGTAAGGACACGAAGACTAGTTCAGCGTCAAGACGACGTGCAGCATCGATATCAGCGATGGTGGCTATGCCCTCTGGTCGGAATCCCTCTGATTATCTGTCTAAAGTGTGATGTATTTATACAGATCCACTTGGACCCCTGACGTAGGTGTGTTCCCAAACAGTAGATAACAGGCATGCTTGGGACGGCAATTATTATAAACAATTCGCTCGAAAGCATGGAGAGGGAAAGTCCTTAACTGTGAACACCTACAGTTTTTTTGTCTTTGTCACTTGATCTTGACGCCTTAACACGGTGGCACTGATAATGCAAATCATAGCAAGTGGCCTACCTATAAACAAGGCAGCCATCTTAGAAGAATTAAATAGTTAAATGGGCTAAGACAGAGCAAGCTAAGTAGGGTAAAAGTCACTAGGTGACGGGGGCACGGGTCTGCAAGCCAAAGGCTAAGCTAACTCCTGTTATCCCATTAAAACAAACTAGGATTCACTACAGGGTCAGTGTAGGGTGTCATTCTCTCTGACTCCCTGACTCTAGATCAGACAGGAGACTGCTATGAGCTATTAGAGCAGGTATCTTCCCTGTTTTCCCTTACTCCTGGACTTACTCATCTGTGTGTCCATGACAATGACACGGGAGACAGTCCCCCTGTGAAGACCAACATTTACAGGTTGTCGGATAAGGTAAAGGCCAGCATCAAGGAGGAGGTCTCCAAGATGTTGACCCTAGGGGTTATCGAGAATTCCAGTAGTCCCTGGGCCAGCCTTGGGGTACTGGTACCTAAGGCTGCTGCCCCCGGTGTGTAGGAGCCTGACCTGGCCTATAGGGGGTACCTGATGGTACTTACACCTTGTGCCAGGTCCAGTTATCCCTTATTAGTAGATTGGTAATGTTCTAGCAGCTTAGGCTGATAGAGATAGCTATAGCAGAGCAGCTTAGGCTGAACTAGGAGACATGCAAAGCTCCTACTATACCACTTATATAATGTAGCACTATATCACAAGAAACACAATACTCAAAGTTACTTAAAATAAAGGTACTTTATTTTAGTGACAATGTGCCAGAAATATCTCAGAGTATATACTCTCTTAGGAGGTAAGTAAAATACACAAAATATACACAGAAACAAAAATCAGGTAAGTAAACCGTTAGAAAAGAAGTGCAAACTCTGTAGAATACATTAGGATGCAATAGGCCTAGGGGCAACACAAACCATATACTAAGAAAGTGGAATGCGAACCACTTCGGGACCCCTGGCCTAGTGTAGTGTGTAGAGGGTCACTGGGAGTATAAGAAAACACTAAGGGTGTCCAATATACCCCACCCAAGACCCTTAAAAATAGGAGTAAAGTGATACTACTTTCTCAGAAACACACAAAACTCGTGATGGGAGATTCTGCAAAGAAAACAACAGGCTGCAAAGCACTGAAGATGGATTCCTGGACCTAAGGATGTTTACAGGAAGGGGACCAAGTCCAATAGTTACAAAAGTGTCCACGGGGGCAGGAGCCCACTAAACCCCGGATAAAGGTGCAAAATGGCTGCCACTGGGTGGAAGAAGCCAAAGATTCTGCAACAACGAAAGGTGCTAGGAACTTCTCCTTTGTGCAGAAGATGTCCCACGGAGTGCTGGAGGATGCAGCATTGTTTCTTTGGAGAAAGACCACAAACAAGCCTTGCTAGCTGCAAAGGTCGTGGTTGAAGAAAAAGGGTGCTGCCCAGGTCCAGGAAGGACCAGAAGGTCGCCACTTGGAAGAGGAGACAGAGTGGGTCCTCAGCAATGAAGAAAGCCCATGCACAGGAAGACAGCACCTGCAGAAGTACTTAAACACAGGTTCAAGAAAACTGAGCATGACAGTCATCTCAACACTACAAAAGCGGGTCCAACAAAGCCGGTGGTCAACTCAGCTAGTTGAGCAATACAGGACGGAGTGCTGGGGACCTGGGCTAGGCTGTGCATGAAGGATTCCTTGCAAAAGTGCACAGAAGTCCTAGCAGCTGCCGTTCACGCAGTGCACAGGATTACTGTCTACAGAGGGGAGGCAAGGACTTACCTCCTCCAAATTTGGACAGTTGGACCACTGGACAGTCTGGATTACTTGGGTCCACCACCTGTGTTCCAGGGGCCACGCTCGTCAGGATGAGAGGGGTTCCAGAGTACCAGTGATGCTGAAGTTTGGTGCCTGCTGGAGCAGGGGGAAGATTCCGTCGACCCACAGGAGATTTCTTCTTGGCTTCCAGTGCAGGGTGAAGGCAGACAGCCCCCAGAGCATGCACCACCAGGAAACAGTTGAGAAAGCCGGCAGGATTAGGCGCTACAATGTCGCTGGTAGTCTTTTTGCTACTTTGTTGCAGTTTTGCAGGCGTCCTGGAGCAGTCAGCCGTCGATCCTTGGCAGAAGTCGAAGAGGGAGATGCAGAGGAACTCTGGTGAATTCTTGCAAATTGTTTTCTGAGGAAAAGCCCACAGGAGAGACCCTAAATAGCCCCAAGAGGAGGATTGGCCACTTAGTGAGGTAAGCACCTATCAGAAGGGGTCTCTGACGTCACTTGCTGGCACTGGCCACTCAGAGGCCTCCATTGTGCCCTCAGACCTCTGGATTCAAGACGGCAGGGATCTGGGACACACTGCAGGAGCTCTGGGCACCACCCCTGGGTTTGTGATTGACAGGGGAGTGGTCACTCCTCTTTCCTTTGTCCAGTTTCGTGCCAGAGCAGGGACTGGAGGATTCCCCATCTGTGCCCTTCAAAGCATTTCCAGAGGCTGGGAGAGGCTACTTCTCCCCAGCCCTTAACACCTATTTCCACAAAGGAGAGGGTGTAACACCCTCTCTCAGAGGAAATCCTTTGTTCAGCCTTCTTGGGACTAGACTGCCCACACCTCAGGAGGGCAGAACCCTGTCTGTGGGTTGGCAGCAGTGGTAGCTGCAGAGAAAACCTCAGAGAGGTGGTTTAGCAGTACTCGGGGTCTATTGTGGAGTCCCTGGGATGCATGGGATTGGCACCCCATTACCATATTTGGCATGGGGGACAATTCCAAGATCTTAGACATGTTACATGGCCATATTCAGAGTTATCATTGTGAAGCTACATATAGGTATTGACCTATATGTAGTGCACACATGTAATGGTGTCTCCGCACTCACAAAGTCCGGGGAAATTGCCCTGGACTATGTGGGGGCACCTTGGCTAGTGCCAGGGTGCCCTCACACTTAGTAACTTTACACCTAACCTTGACTAAGTGAGGGTTAGAGATTTAGGTGACTTATAAGTTTCTTAAGTGCAGTCTAAAATGGCTGTGAAATAACGTGTGTGTAAGATTTGTCTGAGCTCCCTATGGTTGGCAAAAGAAATGCTGCAGCCCATAGGGATCTCCTGGAACCCTAACACCCTGGGTACCTAGGTTCCATATACTAGGGAATTATAAGGGTGTTCTAGTGGGCCAATTAGAATCTGTAAAAATGGTCACTAGCCTATAGTGACAATTTGAAAGGCAGAGAGAGCATAAGCACTGAGGTTCTGGTTAGCAGAGCCTCAGTGACACAGTTAGGCACTACACAGGGATACACATACAGGCCACAAACTTTGGGCACTGGGGTCCTGGCTAGCATGGTCTCAGTGAGACATATAAAACACACTGACAAATAGGGTTTTCACTAGGAGCACTGGGGTCCTGGCTAGCAGGATCCCAGTGAGACAGTAAAAACACACTGACATATACTCACAAACAGGCCAAAAGTGGGGGTAACAATACTAGAAAGAGGCTACCTTCTCACACGGTGCAAAGCCAGAACTCCGACTGACCATCAAGGCCAGTAAGTGCTAGATTTGGCAGGGTTCCGTGGTGTACTTGGGACAACTACTAGGTGGTGGCAAGGTGCAGCCACTCCAGGCCAAGATTGAATCTATCAAGGCCTGGCAACCACCTAGAACACAGACCGAAGTGAGAGCCTTTTTAGGCCTCAATGGATACTACCGCAGACTTGTCAAGGGCTATTGTGACAGAACTAGTTCCAAAAAGCAACCTAGGTTGGTAAATTGGACAGAGGCTTGTCAGAAATCCTTTGATTCTCTGAAGGAAGCCATGTGCACGGCCCCTGTGCTCAAGGCTCATGACTACTCCCAGAAATGTATTGTGCAGACGGATGCTTCAGAGCATGGCATAGGGGCTGTTCTAGCACAGCTAAATGAAGAGGGCTCAGACCAACTAGTAGTCTTTATTAGCAGGAGACTATTACCACAGGAACAGAGGTGGAGTGCTATTGAGAGAGAAGCATTTGCTGTGGTCTGGGCACTGAAGAAGCTGAGACCATATCTGTTTGGGACTCAAATCCGGGTTCAGACAGACCACAGGTTCCTCAGATGGCTCATGCAGGCGAGGGGTGAGAATCCTAAACTCTTGAGGTGGTCCACTTCCCTACAGGGGATAGACTTTACAGTGGAGCATCACCCAGGAATTGACCACGCCAACGTTGATGGTCTCTCCAGATACTTCCGCCTTAGCGATGAGAGCTCCCAGGAGGTCGGGTAGCTCTCCCCACTTTCAGCTGGGGGGGACACATGTTAGACCTGACAGCCTTAGGGTGGTCACCCCTAACTTTTTGTCTGCCCCCCTCCACTTTTTAGATACTGTTTTTGCTGGTTTTAAGACTCTGCACACTTTACCACTGCTAACCAGTGCTAAAGTGCATATTCTCTCTCCCTTTAAACATGGTAACACTGTATCTTACGCAATTGGACTATTTAATTTACTTATAAGTCCCTACTAGAGTGCACTATATGTGCTCAGGGCCTGTAGATTAAAGGCTACTAGTGGGTCTGCAGCACTGATTGTGCCACCCACTTAAGTAGCCCCTTAATCTTGTCTCAGGCCTGCCAATGCAAGGCCTGTGTGTGCAGTTTCACTACCAATTCGATTTGGCATTTAAAAGTACTTGCCAAGCCTAAAACTCCCCCTTTTCTTCATATAAGACAGCCATAAGGTATGCCCTAGGTAACCCATAGGGCAGAGTGCTGTGTAGGCAAAAGGCAGGACTCCAAAATTCGTTTTTAACTGCCGCGAGGTCTGCTCCCTTCATAAGCTAACATTGGGGCTGCCCTCATACATTGTTTTGAGTGGTAGCTGCTGATCTGAAAGGAGTAGGAAGGTCATATTTAGTATGGCCAGAATGGTGATACAAAATCCTGCTGATTGTGAAGTTGGATTTACTATTACTGTTTTAGAAATGACACTTTTAGAAAGTGAGCATTTCTCTGCACTTAAATAATTCTGTCCTTACAATCCACAACAATCCACGTCTGGCTGAGTTTAGTTGACAGCTCCTTGGGCATTCTCTCAGACACACCCCAAACACAGGATACTCAGCCTCACTTGCATACATCTGCATTTTGAATGGGTCTTCCTGGGCTGGGAGGGTGGAGGGCCTGCCCTCACACAAAGGACTGCCACACCCCTAGTGGGACCCTGGCAGACAAGATTGAACTGAAAGGGGACCTGGTGCACTTCTAAATCACTCTTTGAAGTCCTCCCACTTCAAAGGCACATTTGGGTATATAAACAGGGCCTCTGCCCCTACCAACTCAGACACTTCCTGGAGAAGAAACCTGAACCAGAAACTTCATCCTGCTAAGAAGAACTACCTGGCTGCCCAAAGGACTCACTTGTCTGCTTTCTGTGAAGGACTTCTGCCTTGCTGTTGCCCTGCAGCCGTGCTGCTCTCTGGCTCTGGTGGAGAGGTACTCACTAAAGTCTCAGGATCAAAAAGACTTCGGGGGTCATTCCAACCCTGGCGGTCGGTGTTAAAGCGGCGGCCAAACCGCCAACAGGCAGGCGGTCAAAAAAATGGAATTCTGACCCTGGCGAGAACCGCCAGGAGAGCCCGCCACTTTAACACTCTGACCGCCACGGCGGGACAAACAAACAGCGCGGCGGTCACCGCCAACAGACAGGCGGGAGACAATGTACCGCCCACCCTATCACGACCCACCAATCCGCCACCTTTTCCGGGGCGGTAGCCCCGCCGATAAAAACACGGCGGAAACAGACATTACGAACGGAAAACGCTCACCTCTACACACTCCACGAGGAATCTGGACAGCATGGAACCCGAACTACACATCCTACCAGCTATTGTCTTCCTGCTCCTCTACCAGGAGCACGAACGCCGGCGCCGAAGACAACGGTGAGTACTGCACCTACGACACAGGGGAGGGGGGAGGCAATAATTACGGGGACACACATACGCGACACACCCACCCTCACCCTCACCCTCACCCACAACTACATACACATCAATGCAGAGCAACAACTCAGAGTGACACCCCCCAAACCTCCCGGAAGAATGCAAAGACAAAATAAAATGATCATGAAATGTGAAGTATATTGTACGGCTAAGTAAAAAAATATATCAAACATCTTTAACTATACATACATATGTAAATTGTCCTGTCCAAATTGGGTATCAGCCATTGTTCGTGGGCCAATGGGACTAAACACATGGGCAAAGCCCACACTGGAGACCCGAATCCATTGGAGAGAACACTGCAGGGGCATCAGATAGCAAAAATACAGGCACCTCAGGGGGAAGGGAAGGGAAGGGGGGGCACCTCAGGCAGATGAGTCCACGACACCAGATCCACGAGGGGCCTCCATGGCCACTCTTCAATCCTGGGGAGTGCAAAGCCACAGTCTCACAAGTCTCTACAGTGGGTGGATTGCCCACTGTACCATCCTGGGGAGTGCAAAGCCACAGTCTCACAAGTCTATACAGTGGGTGGATTGCCCACTGTACCATCCTGGGGAGTGCAAAGCCACAGTCTTACAAGTCTATACAGTGGGTGGATTGCCCACTGTACCATCCTGGGGAGTGCAAAGCCACAGTCTCACAAGTCTATACAGTGGGTGGTTTGCCCACTGTGCCATCCTGGGGAGTGCAAAGCCACAGTCTATCAAGTGGATTACAGACTCCACTGGTTCTGGAGGAGGCATGGTGCCCAGAGTGCTTCGTGCAGCCCTGCCCGACACAGATCCGGGCCTGCCCCTTCTGCCAATGGGCCAGCGGTGCTTGAGACGGCGGTGCCCTGTTCAGCGGTGCCTGACTTGAAGGGCCCAGCGGAGCGAAACAGAGACGGCGGTGCCCAGCGGAGCGGTGCTTGAGATGAAGGGCCCAGCGGAGCGGTGCTTGAGATGAAGGGCCCAGCGGAGCGGTGCTTGAAATGAAGGGCCCAGCGGAGCGGTGCTTGAGATGAAGGGCCCAGCGGAGCGGTGCAGAGACGGCGGTGCCCAGCGGAGCGGTGCTTGAGATGAAGGCCCCAGCGGAGCGGTGCAGACACGGCGGTGCCCAGCGGAGCGGTGCTTGAGATGAAGAGCCCAGCGGAGCGGTGCTTGAGAAGAAGGGCCCAGCGGAGCGGTGCAGACACGGCGGTGCCCAGCGGAGCGGTGCTTGAGATGAAGGGCCCAGCGGAGCGGTGCAGACACGGTGGGGCCCAGCGGAGCGGTTCTTGAGATGAAGGGCCCAGCGGAGCGGTGCTTGAGATGAAGGGCCCAGAGGAGCGGTGCAGACACGGCGGTGCCCAGCGGAGCGGTGCTTGAGATGAAGGGCCCAGTGGAGCGGTGCTTGAGATGAAGGGCCCAGCGGAGCGGTGCAGACACGGCGGTGCCCAGCAGAGCGGTGCTTGAGATGAAGGGCCCAGCGGAGTGGTGCAGACACGGCGGTGCCCAGCGGAGCGGTGCTTGAGATGAAGGGCCCAGCGGAGCAGTGCTTGAGATGAAGGACCCAGCGGAGTGGTGCTTGAGATGAAGGGCCCAGTGGAGCGGTGCTTGAGATGAAGGGCCCAGCGGAGCGGTGCAGAGACGGCGGTGCCCTGTTCAGCGGTGTTTGACTTGAAGGGCCCTGTTCAGCGGTTCTTGAGACGGCGGTGCCCTGTTCAGCGGTGCTTGACTTGAAGGGTCCTGTTCAGCGGTGCTTGAGACGGCGGTGCCCTGTTCAGCGGTGCTTGACTTGAAGGGCCCTGTTCAGCGGTGCTTGACTTGAAGGGGCCTGTTCAGCGGTGCTTGACATGTGTCTCCAGGGCACCAGATCCGGCCATGATAGGGATTTCACTCGCCACCCGACATGTGGCTGCCGGGCCCTTCGTGCACATCAGTCTACTCGCTTGCGGGGCCCTCCTGTGCTGGCGTCCTGGGCCCGTGGGTGTCCTCCTTCACACCTTAAATGGGGCTGGTGGGGCCCTCCTGGGCAGCTCGCCTGCTGCCGGACTTGTCGGGCGTGCTGCCCTTGCCACCCTTCCCTGCTCCTCTGTGGCCCTTTCCTCCCTTTGTCGGTGTGCCAGGTGGCACCCCACTTCCTGACGGTGCCAGGGTAGTGCCTATGGAGCCTGCTGTCTCTGGCCTCTCGCTCCGGGCCTTGGCTTTCTTAGATTTTTTTCCAGGGGGTGGGCTGGCTGTCCATTTACTGCTAGCCGAAGTAGCTGCCCTTGAAGGTGGTGGACTCCAAAATCCTTGGACTATTGTCCTTGTAGGTCCAGGGTTTGTGGTGGCTGAGGTGCTGATTGGACTCTTATGAGATGGAGGGGGTGGGTCAGTGTAGGAGGCTGGACAGGCTTGTAGTGAGTACCAAGGGGTACTTGCACCTTGCACCAGGCCCAGTTATCCCTTATTAGTGTATAGGGTGTCTAGCAGCTTAGGCTGATAGATAATGGTAGCTTAGCAGAGCAGCTTAGGCTGAACTAGGAGACGTGTGAAGCTACTACAGTACCACTTAGTGTCATATGCACAATATCATAAGAAAACACAATACACAGTTATACTAAAAATAAAGGTACTTTATTTTTATGACAATATGCCAAAGTATCTTAGAGTGTACCCTCAGTGAGAGGATAGGATATATACACAAGATATATATACACAATAGCAAAAATATGCAGTATAGTCTTAGAAAACAGTGCAAACAATGTATAGTTACAATAGGATGCAATGGGGAAACATAGGGATAGGGGCAACACAAACCATATACTCCAGAAGTGGAATGCGAACCACGAATGGACCCCAAACCTATGTGACCTTGTAGAGGGTCGCTGGGACTATTAGAAAATAGTGAGAGTTAGAAAAATAACCCTCCCCAAGACCCTGAAAAGTGAGTGCAAAGTGCACTAAAGTTCCCCTAAGGACAAAAGAGTCGTGTTAGAGGAATAATGCAGGAAAGACACAAACCAGCAATGCAACAACTGTGGATTTCCAATCTAGGGTACCTGTGGAACAAGGGGACCAAGCCCAAAAGTCACAAGCAAGTCGGAGATGGGCAGATGCCCAGGAAATGCCAGCTGCGGGTGCAAAGGAGCTTCGACTGGACAGAAGAAGCTGAGGTTTCTGCAGGAACGAAAAGGGCTAGAGACTTTCCCTTTGGTGGACGGATCCCTCTTGCCTTGGAAAGTCGTGCAGAAGTGTTTTCCCGCCGGAAGGACGCCAACAAGCCTTGCTACACGCAAATCGTGCGTTTGGCGTTTTTGGACGCTGCTGGGGCCCAGGAGGGACCAGGAGGTCGCAAATTGGACCTGCAGAGAGAGGGGACGTCGAGCAAGACAAAGAGCCCTCACTGAAGCAGGTAGCACCCGCAGAAGTGCCAGAAACAGGCACTACGAGGATGCGTGAAACGGTGCTCGCCGAAGTTGCACAAAGGAGTCCCACGTCGCCGGAGACCAACTTAGAAAGTCGTGCAATGCAGGTTAGAGTGCCGTGGACCCAGGCTTGGCTGTGCATGAAGGATTTCTGCCGGAAGTGCACAGGGGCCGGAGCAGCTGCAAAGTCGCGGTTCCCAGCAATGCAGCCCAGCGAGGTGAGGCAAGGACTTACCTCCACCAAACTTGGGCTGAAGAGTCACTGGACTGTGGGGGTCACTTGGACAGTGTCGCTGGATTCGAGGGACCTCGCTCATCGTGCTGAGAGGAGACCCAAGGGACCGGTAATGCAGCTTTTTGGTGCCTGCGGTTGCAGGGGGAAGATTCCGTCGACCCACGGGAGATTTCTTCGAAGCTTCTGGTGCAGAGAGGAGGCAGGCTACCCCCACAGCATGCACAAGCAGGAAAACAGTCGAGAAGGCGGCAGGATCAGCGTTACAGAGTTGCAGTAGTCGTCTTTGCTACTATGTTGCAGGTTTGCAGGCTTCCAGCGCGGTCAGCGGTCGTTTCCTTATCAGAAGGTGAAGAGAGAGATGCAGAGGAACTCGGCTGAGCTCATGCATTCGTTATCTAAAGTTTCCCCAGAGACAGAGACCCTAAATAGCCAGAAAAGAGGGTTTGGCTACCTAGGAGAGAGGAAAGGCTACTAACACCTGAAGGAGCCTATCAGCAGGAGTCTCTGACGTCACCTGGTGGCACTGGCCACTCCGAGCAGTCCAGTGTGCCAGCAGCACCTCTGTTTCCAAGATGGCAGAGGTCTGGAGCACACTGGAGGAGCTCTGGACACCTATCAGGGGAGGTGCAGGTCAGGGGAGTGGTCACTCCCCTTTCCTTTGTCCAGTTTCGCGCCAGAGCAGGGGCTAAGGGGTCCCTGAACCGGTGTAGACTGGCTTATGCAGAATTGGGCACATCTGTGCCCAACAAAGCATTTCCAGAGGCTGGGGGAGGCTACTCCTCCCCTGCCTTCACACCATTTTCCAAAGGGAGAGGGTGTCACACCCTCTCTCAGAGGAAGTTCTTTGTTCTGCCATCCTGGGCCAGGCCTGGCTGGACCCCAGGAGGGCAGCTGCCTGTCTGAGGGGTTGGCAGCAGCAGCAGCTGCAGAGAAACCCCAGGAAGGGCAGTCTGGCAGTACCAGGGTCTGGGCTACAGACCACTGGGATCATGGAATTGTACCAACAATGCCAGGATGGCATAGAGGGGGCAATTCCATGATCATAGACATGTTACATGGCCATATTCGGAGTTACCATGGTGAAGCTACATATAGGTAGTGACCTATATGTAGTGCACGCGTGTAATGGTGTCCCCGCACTCACAAAGTTCAGTGAATTGGCTCTGAACAATGTGGGGGCACCTTGGCTAGTGCCAGGGTGCCCTCACACTAAGTAACTTTGCACCTAACCTTTACCAGGTAAAGGTTAGACATATAGGTGACTTATAAGTTACTTAAGTGCAGTGTAAAATGGCTGTGAAATAACGTGGACGTTATTTCACTCAGGCTGCAGTGGCAGGCCTGTGTAAGATTTGTCAGAGCTCCCTATGGGTGGCAAAAGAAATGCTGCAGCCCATAGGGATCTCCTGGAACCCCAATACCCTGGGTACCTCAGTACCATATACTAGGGAATTATAAGGGTGTTCCAGTAAGCCAATGTAAATTGGTAAAAATGGTCACTAGCCTGTCAGTGACAATTTGGAAAGAAATGAGAGAGCATAACCACTGAGGTTCTGATTAGCAGAGCCTCAGTGAGACAGTTAGTCACTACACAGGTAACACATTCAGGTACACTTATGAGCACTGGGGCCCTGGGTTACCAGGGTCCCAGTGACACATACAACTAAAACAACATATATACAGTGAAAAATGGGGGTAACATGCCAGGCAAGATGGTACTTTCCTACAGTCAGGTGATGGAAAGAGGTTAATTTTGGACAGGAAAAGCTTTTTAGGAGCAGTGGGAAGGGTAGGTGCAGTGGGTATGGGAGTGGAGGAAGAGGATGTGGTTGTAGGTGAGTCAAGTCTGGTGTCTTTGGGTGCAGGTGCTTGTGCTGGAGGCTGTCGTGAGGTGGATGGCTGTTGGGTGGGTGGCTGCCTGCGTTTGTGTGGTGTAGAAGAGGGGGTGACAGACACACTGGGAGAGGACACAGGGGACGTGTAAATGGTGGTGGGGGTGGTGACTGCACGTGTGCAGAGTGTTCTGGTGGGTATGCTGCTGATGGACGTAGTGGCTGATGGTGTTGTGCATGCAAGTGTGAGTGTAGATGTCACAGGGAGGGAGGAGGGAGACGAGGAGGAGGGGGACACAGAGGAGCCAGTGGCTGTTGGTATGTCTGCATGTGGATGTTGCTTGTGTGAATGCTTGTGTAATGTGTGGTGCTTATGTCTGGATGAGCCTCCCTTGGGTGTTGAGGTGTGTGCAGGCTGGTCTGTAGGTGTGTCTGGGATAGGCAGAGGTACAGGGGAGTGGGACTGGGTGGAGGAAGTTGGAGGAGGGAGGCAGGAGACAGGGACAATGGCTGCCGTCAGTGCTGAGGCCAGAGCGTTGAACGATCGCTGATGGGCAGCCTGACCCGAATGAATGCCCTCCAGGTATGCATTACTCCGGTGCACCTCCCTTTCTACACCCTAGATGGCATTCAAAAGGGTAGACTGCCCAACAATGAGTGTCCTGATGAGGTCAATGACCTCCTCACTGAGGGCAGCAGGGGTTACTGGGGCAGGGCCTGAGGTGCCTGGGGCGAAGGAGATGCCCACCTTCCTGGTTGAGCGGGCACGGGTCGAACGCTGAGGGGCTGCTGGGAGGGCAGAGCTGGTGCGCTGGATGGCAGCTGTACCTGTTGTTGCGGTGGCCACGGATGTTGCCGCCACCACAAGGGAGCTCCCTTCCGAGGACGTGTCTGTGTCACTGGTGTCACCACGTGTCCCCGCTGTAGAGCTCCCCTCGCCCTCCGTCTCACTGGTGAACTCCGAGTCGGTTGCATGGCCCTCCAGGGCCATCTGAGATCCAGCTCCCTCGTGCTCAGATGCCACTTCTCCTCCGCCTGATGATGCTAATGCACACATGAACAGGAAGACCAACAAAAAAGGGGGGGGAGAAATAAAGACATGTTGAGTGCATGCATTGGCGACACAGTTGGCGGAGAGGACAGACACAGAAGCCCCCTGCACTACGCCGCACACTTGGGGTACATTACTCAATCCGTGGGACATGGCCTACAAGCCTATGGACGACAAATCCACACATAGGTGACACAGGGCCATGATTAGCTGTACTAGGCAACCTACAGAGGTGGGGGGCGGGGACACAGGGCCATGCCTAACGGAGGGGCCTAGCCTACGGAAATCGCCCTGGTCTAGGGATACCAACAGCCCTCCTCCCCCACCCAGACACCTCCACTGCGCGCAAAGTCAGCAGAATGTGCTTGTACTCACCCCCTTGTGTGTGCTGTGATGTCCTCATGCGCCCATCCAAATCGGGGTAGGCCACCGCCAGGATCCGGGACATCAGGGGGGTCAATTGACGAGTGCCACCCCTCCTACGTTGGGAGGCCATCCCCAGCAGAGCCTCCGCGGTCTTCCTGCTCCCGCGGCGGATGTCCTCCCACCTCTTGCGGCAGTGGGTGCGCCGTCTGTTGTGGACCCCCAGGGTCGGACGTCCTTGGCGATGGCACGCCAAATGTCAATTTTCTGATGGGCGCTGACCTATGTGACATGTACAGGGGGAGAAAATAAAATATCATCATTCTCTGCATGCTCGATGTGAGGTGCCCCCCATCCCCACCCTTGCCATGTGGCACATGCTCTCATCTGTCGTTTGATGCATGCCTCAATCGCTCCCCTCCCCACCTTCTTTCATCCACCCCACTCAACACAGGCATTGGCCACAAAGCCTGGTCCCAGTGTACTTACCTGTTGGTCTGGAGGACCGTAGAGTAGCGCATCCACGAGTTTCTCCAATTCTTCAGAAGTGAAGGCAGGGGCCCTTTCCCCAGTCGCAGCAGCCATTGTCTCTTCCAGACCGAGGTCACAGCAGCACTTGCAGTATAGGTCCTCTCCTGTGGATGATCAGGTATCGAGTGATTAAGCAGATAGAAAATGGCGGTCACGCCCGCGGCGGTGCGTACCGCGGCGGTGCGTACCGCGACCGCCGGCGCACTTCGTCATTGGCTCCTGAAACCCATAGGGTTCAATGTTAACCAATGCAGCTTTGCGCCGCGATCTTCGACCGCCTACCGCCACGGTGTGCCACGCCAGCGCATTTACCTCACATCCCATTGTCGCACTTCACATGTCAGGCAGCCGCTATTTCAAGGGCCCACATGGCTTATTTTCTACTGCGTCACACATACCTAGGCCTTGCATCAACACTCATACAAGCCATTCAATGCATTGAGAATCGTGTACTGTGCAAGCTGTGGGAACGTACCTGTGGGTTGATTGACTCTGTGCTCGCTGTTGTCCTTCCTAGGCACCGTCTGCTGGGACTTGCGAGGAATGTTCCCGTGTACAGACCGCTGGTGGACCTGTCGACAATGGAAGAAAGACATGTCATACTGACATACAGGCTTGACCGAGCCACTATACAGGAACTGTGTGCCCAGCTGGAGCCAGACCTGATGTCACCCATCCGCCAACCCACAGGACTCCCACCTCTAGTGCAGGTTCTGTCAGTACTCCATTTTTTGGTAAGTGGGTCATTTCAAACAACAGTGGCCATATCATCAGGGATGTCTCAGCCTATGTTTTCAAAGGTGTCGTCCAGAGAGTTGTCTGCCCTGATGAAATACATGCGGAGCTACATCGTTTTCCCTGAGGTGGGGGATTTGCCTACAGTGAAGGGTGATTTCTATGCCCTTGGACATATTCCCAACATCATTGGTGCCATTGATGATACCCATGTGGCTTTGGTCCCCCCCAGCAGGAGTGAACAGGTGTACAGGAACAGACAAAGTTATCATTCCATGAATGTCCAGGTGGTCTGTTTGGCTGACCAGTACATCTCCCATGTAAATGCCAAGTTCCCTGGGTCAGTGCATGACGCGTACATCATGCGAAATAGTAGCATCCCTTACGTGATGGAACAACTTCCGAGACACCGTGTGTGGCTAATTGGTGACTCTGGTTACCCCAACCTGCTGTGGCTACTGACCCCAGTGAGGAATCCCAGGACAAGGGCAGAGGAACGGTACAATGAGGCCCATAGGTGTACTAGGAGGGTGATCGAGCGGACCTTCGGCCTCCTGAAGGCCAGGTTTAGGTGCCTGCATATGACAGGTGGATCCCTAATGTACTCACCAAAGAAGGTGTGTCATATGATCGTGGCCTGCTGTATGCTTCACAACCTGGCTTTGCGACGCCAGGTGCCTTTCCTGCAGGAGGATGGTCCAGATGGTGGTGTTGTGGCAGCTGTGGAGCCTGCGGAGAGTGAAGAGGAGGAAGACGAAGAGGACGACACAGACAACAGGAACACAGTAATACTGCAGTATTTTCAGTGACACACAGGTAAGATTCAACACCGGCATTTTACATTTACTTACAGTCTCCTGCCTCTCTACTATCTGAGCTTTCCCCCCAGTGTATGTTAACTGAGTTGTGACTTTCCCTTCCAATTCAGAGATGTGGGCCCCACTGCGTGACCTCTGCTTTGTTTTCCCATGGACTACAGCTGTCTGACAGTGGTATGTTGTCATAGCAAAACAAAACGCTGTGGGATAGCGTAACTGGATGGACGGAATGCGGAACCAATCAAACATTAACCCCCAATCACAGATCTGGGTTTAATCCATCCATTATTTTGCTCACCATGCCACCCCAGTTTGAACCCAGCCATATGCAAATCAGTCTTGACCCTGTTCCTCATGGGAACAATCCAGCCCGAACTGCCAGGCCAGGTTCTCCCTGGACCGGAAACAAGCATCCTGGGACCGGTTTTGGGGTTTCACCCCTCATCAGCCAGGCTAGCTTGAATCCAGTGGCACAGTGAGCCCGGGACCCACGTCTGGGCATACCCGGCGCACTTAGGGCGGCAAAAGCAAAGCAAAACAAAACGCTGTGGGATAGCGGAACTGGATGGACGGAATGCGGAATTAATCAAACATTCACCCCCAGTCACAGATCTGGGTTTAATCCATCCATTATTTTGCTCACCATGCCACCCCAGTTTGAACCCAGCCATATGCAAATCAGTCTTGACCCTGTTCCTCATGGGAACAGTCCAGCCCGAACTGCCAGGCCAGGTTCTCCCTGCACTGGAAACAAGCATCCTGGGACCGGTTTCGGGGTTTCACCCCTCATCAGCCAGGCTAGCTTGAATCCAGTGGCACAGTGAGCCCAGGACCCACGTCTGGGCATACCCGGCGCACTTAGGGCGGCAAAAGCAAAGCAAAACAAAACGCTGTGGGATAGCGTAACTGGATGGACGGAATGTGGAACCAATCAAACATTCACCCCCAGTCACAGATCTGGGTTTAATCCATCCATTATTTTGCTCACCATGCCACCCCAGTTTGAACCCAGCCATGTGCAAATCAGTCTTGACCCTGTTCCTCATGGGAACAGACCAGCCCAAACTGCCAGGCCAGGTTCTCCCTGGACCGGAAACAAGCATCCTGGGACCGGTTTCGGGGTTTCACCCCTCATCAGCCAGGCTAGCTTGAATCCAGTGGCACAGTGAGCCCGGGACCCACGTGGTATGTTGTCATCACAATGTAACTGGACATTTTGGCACGGTTATGTCTAATACATTTGTTTAAAAAAATACAGGCAGACTACAGATTGTTTTGTGCAATAAGTGTGTTTATTAAAGTTCTCACTTTTGGGAAATGGTAGAAAATCGGTGATGGGTGATGAATGTCCATGGCAGAGTCCAGATTCTCAGTTTCACAGGTGCATTGTCCATATGCCTGTGGAAGGTGGAGCAGGGGCAGTTTAAGGTTGGACAGGGTGACAATGTGGGACAGTGGGATTACATCAGGGGGTATCCTTTCTTGGCGGGGGTCTTGGCATCCTACTCTGTCTTCGTCCTAGATCTCAGGCCCCGCTTGCGGGGTGGTTCTCCTTCTGCAGGGGGTGGGGTTCGGGTGGCCTGTTGTTGTTGTGTCGGGGCCTCCTGTCCACTAGCGCCGGCGGAGGTGGTAGCCTGTTCTTGGTCCATGCTAGTGACAGGGGCCCTTTGTGGTGCCACATGGTCCCGCAATGTGGTGACAATCTGGTTGAGTGCCACAACGATGGTGCCCATTGCGGAACTGATGTTTCTGAGTTCTTCCCTGAACCCCATAAACTGTTCCTCCTGCAGTACCTGGATCTCCTGGAACCTGGCCAGGTCCGTCGCCATCGTCTCCTGGAAGTGGTGGTATGCTCCCATGATGGAGGAGAGGGCCTTGTGGAGAGTGGGTTCCCTAGGCCTGTCCCCCCCCTGTCGCACAGCAGCCCTCCCAGTTCCCCTGTTTCCCTGGGCCTCTGTCCCCTGGACCGTGTGCCCACTACCACTGCCCCCAGGTCCCTGTTGTTGTTGGGGTGGTGGGTTAACCTGGGTGCCCTGTAGTGGTGGACACACCGCTGATTGACGTGTCCTGGAGACAGAGGCATGGGCCCACTGGGTGGGTGCTGTGCTGGTGTTCCCAGAGGGGGGTAGGTCTGCTGTGGCCTGTGGCTGTCTGAGGGGAACCGACTGTCCCGAGGTTCCCGATGGGCCGGGCTGGTCATCTGGGTCCAGGGAGACAGAGCTGCTGTCATCACTGGGGGCCTCTTCTGGGGGTGGGATGGACATTTCTGGACCTTCCTGGGCGGTGTCGTGGCGTTCGGGTCCTGCAGGGGTATAAGAGTATGGTTATTGCTTCTGTGTGTGCCATAGCGTGCAATGGGTGGGTGCCCGTGTACCCCAGTGCTGGCATTCCCTTGTGGGGGCTGTTGTGACGGTGGTTTGGGGGGGGATGGGTATGTGCAGTGGGCATGCTTAGGTGATGGGTGTCCATAGTTTGTGGTGGCATGCAGGGCTTGGGATGGGTGGGTTGTGCTGGTGAGACATTAGCAAGGAGGATGTGTGATGGGGGTCGGGGGGAGGGTGGAGGTATGAGTTGGCATGCTGGTGGGTGGGGGGGATGAAGTAGTTGAGATTAGACTTACCAGAGTCCATTCCTCCGCCTACTCCTGCGAGGCCCTCAGGATGCAGAATGGCCAAGACCTGTTCCTCCCATGCTGTAAATTCTGGGGGTTGAGGTGGGGGTCCGCCGCCAGTCTTCTGCACCGCGATGTTGTGTCGGGATACCATGGAACGCACCTTCCCCCGTAGGTCGTTCCACCGCTTCCTGATGTCGTCCCGATTTCGTGGATGCTGTCCCACAGCGTTGACCCTGTCCACTATTCTTTGCCATAGCTCCTTCTTCCTGGCAATGGTGGTGTGCTGTACCTGTGTCCCGAAGAGCTGGGGCTCTACCCGAAGTATTTCCTCCACCATGACCCTGAGTTCAGCGTCTGAAAACCTGGGGTGTCTTTGGGGTGCCATGGGGTGGTGTGGATGAGGTGTGGGGTGGTGTTTGCGGTGATGAGTCTGGTGAGTGTGGTGGTGTGTGGTGTTTTGTGCGTGGATGTTGTGTAGATGATGGTGTAGTGTGCCTCTGTGTGATGGTGTTCTCTATTCTGTGCTGTCTCTCTCTGTCCTTCGTCTCTGATTTGTGGTTTGTGGGTGATGTGGGTGTGTGTTTTATATTGTATTGAGTGTGTGGGAGTGGTGTTGGTATGTTTATCAGGTGTGTGTATTTCAAATTGTCCAATGTGGCTGTGTTTTGGAGCTGGGTGTGTATTTTGACCGCGGCGGTGTGTACCGCCAATGGAATACCGCGGTTGAAAGACCGCCACGTGGATTCGTGGGTCGGAATGGCATGGGCGTATTTCTGTTGCCGTGATGGTGGAGGTTTGGTCATCGCCAGTTTTTCGCTGGCCGTTGGTGTGGCGGATTTCTGTGGATGTCGGTTTTTTGGCGGTTTGCCTGTTGCGGGTCAGAATGACCATGGCGGTTTACCGCGACCGCGGCGGTGTTATGGCGGTCTTCTGACCGGCGGTAAGAGCCTTTTACCGCCGAGGTCAGAATGACCCCCTTCATCTCTTCAAGAAGAACTCCTTGTGCGGTGAAATTCGATGCACAGCCTGCCAGAAACGACGCACAGCCTGCACTGCGGTGCATATACACATTCAATCACCCACCCCCCAGTAAGCACTAGACCTCCCCACCCCTTCTCCAGACATAGCACCCCTCTCCCTGCATACATGCACATAGACATCCACACACACCATGCATATAATCATTCACCTACACTTACATACATGCATTCACTTACATGCATCCATACACGCATTCACTTCAACATTCATGCACGCATTCAAGCATGCATACTCACACCCATTCAGGTAGGCCTACTTATACCCATTCAAACATGGATGCTCACACCCATCCAAACACGCATACTCACTCACAGACAAACATGCATACACTCATGTAGACAAACACGCATTCACCACAACACTCACACTCGCATACATACAGGCATACACGCTTACATGCAGACATGCACTCACTTCCACATTCAGACACACATACAACCACACATATACACATTCATGCACACACGCAGACACCACACACTCATACACGCACACACAATACCCACCACCCTCCCACCCCCTAACCTGTCGGACGATCACCTTACCTGGTCTGGGGAGAAGGTGGTCCACCAGGGAACGGGAAGGGGCGCTTCCACCGCCAGCAGCGCCCAGCCAACAGGACACCAACAGGCCGTATTATTGCCTATAATACGGCTGGTGAAGTCTTACTGACGGGGCCGGTGGTGGAACTGCCCAAGCGCCTCTGCCCGCCAGCATGACTACTGCTGGATTTCCGCCCAAAGTGTGGCAGAAATCCGGCAGTACCTGTGATATGGTGGGTGGAAGACTGCCAGCTCTCTACCCTGGATAGTCTCTCCCTTCCCCCTACCCTGTTTCCAATGTAAGAACCGGAGACCATTGCAGGTACCTGCAGGGTAGATGAACTAGTCAAGGTACACATCACAAAATCAGCAGTTGGATTACTCTGTCCATTCTGTAGTCTGAACAAAACCGATGCGACTCAGACATGTCACCTTAACCTCAGTCATAGGGGGAGCAATGCAAAAAACAATTTCACCATTCCCCCATTGCTCTTGTGCTGGAGAACACATGGGGGTGATACCCTCAGGACACACCCGGCCATAGGAGCTCTGACAGATGTCCTATTTGGCCCGATCAGGACTAAGAAAACTTGCTTCCAAGAAGCCCAATCCGCACAAGTACGCACAATTGTGCCAAACAACACAGAGTGATATGCATTGGATGCCCCGAGACAAACACCAACTCCATTGAAGTGCAGCAGTGATGAAACCAAATACACCAAGATAGCCCACCCTCAGAAGAACCGAAAACACTGACTGAGACCCACCACCCAGAATGGATGTGTTTTGTCACTTGGAAACTACGTTGGACACACATTTGAGACAATTTGAAAAGATACTCCAGGACACAAAGACTATGCTGGAGTCAAAGATAGATTCAATGTCAATTGATGTGAGCTTGCTCCATGCCAAGGACCAGAAGCTGATGGAGAGAGCTGATTAAATTACTTGATGCACCCCATGGTGCAGGAGGTACAATCTCATCTCTGCAAATTGCGTGCAGATGTCACCACCTGACAAAGAATGGCCCAGTGACTATCCTGTTGCAAAATATACACTTCTCTAGGTTCCCAGAACACACAGAAGGGTCTAGCATTGAACTCTTTCTGGTTAGAGTCTACATTCCTAGTAGGCAAAGTACCTAAACTCTACATAGAATGTGCGCACTGGCTGCGGCCCCCCCCCACCAGGAGCCCCACCATGCAGAATCATTGCATGACTTCTGAACTACAGAGATCGGGATCTGATCCTCCAAATGTTTTGTTCTAATGAGCCTTGGCAGTTTGAGAGCGCCACCCTTACTGCTTATCCCGACAACATTAGGGAAGTGCAGCGACTATGCAATTCCTACGCTGCTGTTAAACGTCAACTCCGCAACCTAAGGCTCAAATATGTTCTCCTATTTCCAACAAGACTCAGTCATCGAATGCTCACCTGTCTGGACATGACTTCATGCTAAACTAATGGCATCTCCACCGCCGGAGACCCAACCGCTGGAAGGGTGGCAGATGCCAAGGTCGAAATGGTGTAACCGGGGAACTGTTGAAACCGGCCCACCACTGAGCTGTCCATCAAGTACCATGCACAGTCAGAAGCAGAGTTACTACACAGTAACCACAATCTGTTTGTGGTCCTACAGGACAAACTTACCTCCACTGCAGACTCCGATACCAATGAAGTGATGGATTACCCCTAGTTTGACGAACAACTTACTTTGAAAATAACAGACTCCCTGATTGGTAAGGCCTGATTCGCTCGAATGATCCTAACTTTAACCCATGGCCAGTACTTGAATGATGTGGAGAGGAGTTAATACTTGTTGGATGGGGCCTGCTTGTCCCATGACTTACCTAGGGCCTGGTAGCTAACTACTATCCCTGACTTGCATTTCACGCTACCCCACACACCGTATCGGACTTCTCTTTATTTATTTATTTTTCTTATTAGTTTGTTGTGCCTTTGCTATACTGTTATTGTTCGGGGTCCACTTGGTGCCTGCATACGTGGTGGATGCAGGATGGGAAGGGTTTAGGTACATGGTTTACCTGATGATACGAGCTATGTGCACACACAGCCAGTACTTATTCAACAATCATGCGCCCCTCTTCCCCAGCATGGCTTTGCTTCCTCTACAGACTGACATGACCCTATCCCCACACAATTTCATACTGCAATACAACCTATTTACATGGAATGCTAGGGGCCTGGGTTCCCCTGCAAACCACTATCCAGTTCATGCCTATCTCAAGAGTCGCCACATATATACAGCATTCCTACAGGAAACTCACATGGTCGCATTGGAATTGCAGAGGCTCTGTACAAGGTGGAGGGGCCAGGTGTATGATACGATGTTGTTGGCATACGCTAGAGGGGTCTTGATATGGATTGTGTCTGGTGCCCCTTTTACAAAGACAATGCATAAGGCAGTCCTAAAGGGTGATATATGGTGGTGGAAGGTCAACTTGCTAGCTCACCCCTTGTACTACTGGCAAAAGGGCTCCAAATGCCAGCCACTCTGCGTTTTTGGATCGCCTAACTCCAGCCGGTCTTCTAGATCCTCATACTCCTGCAATCTGGGGAGTGATTTCAATTGTGCACCAGACATTGTAAGGGACTGTTCAACATCACCATGCCAGCTGTTGCATGGTTTCCCAGCACTTCAGCAATGGTTAGCTACTGGCAACTGGCAGGCTACATGATGGTTGGTGCCTCCATCATCCAGAAAGCAATGAGATCTCATTTTATTCCCCCCCTCTATAAGTTAAACACCTGGATGGATCTGTTCCTTTGTACTGCAGAGCTGTTCCCTGGTACTTCAATCAGAATATTTATCATGGACACTCTCTGATCACTGTCTGCTTTTATTTTCCCTACAATGGGGTGAGGCGCGTTTCTGCATTCCCACATGGTGAATCTATACTGACACGCCATAGGATGTCCCTTTCTGTGAGGATCTGGTGTTGCATAAAGCATAATATTTCCACTGAATGTGGGGACTGCCTCTCATTGCCTCTCATTGACCAATGGAGTGGGATGTGCATAACGTGGTTGTCCATGGCTACTGCATTGCTACAACTTGGAGAGTCCCACAGGCCCTCCACATGGAGCTTAGGATGAAGGAAGATGAACTGCAGTACCTTGACATGTGTCTGCTGCAAATTAGTGTGGAGACTTTACCAACTGCGAGAGGACTACTGCAGCACTGACGTATACCTTTGGAAACTAGACCATAAATATTATCTGACCCGGCAGCACCCCAGAAGGGACCAATTGTGACAACATTTAAAGTGGCTGCTTAGAGATGGCTACTCGCAAACTCTAATATTGTTAACACACAGTTGGAAATCAACGAGGCACTACTAGCTTACTATCCGACCCTGTATTTGGAAGCCTCCACCCCATCTACATACACCTTAGGTGCCTTCTTCCGTAATCTTCCCCTCCACGGTTAGACCCACTCCAGTGTCCAGAACTTGATCCCTTTGCAAATTGAAGAGATTTGATTACCTATCAGGCAAATTCCCCCTGCTAAGACACCAGGAACGGCTGGGCTCTCTATAGAGCACTATGCAACCTCCTCAGCCACACTAGTTGCCTGACTCCTAGAGGTCTATAACGAGGCATGAGACAGGGGTACTCTGCCAGATACCCTGAGAGTAGCCCTTATTCTGGTACTCCCCAAACCAGGCTGAGGTCCCTGGGCATGAGGTCCTACTGTCCCTGTCGATTTTGAATCTTAACTTCTTGACTACATAGTACTAGGCAAGGTTTTCACAGACCATTTGTTACCTATTATCACACACACCTCATACACGTGGACAAGGGCGGGTTTATCCCAGGCTGTAGCATCTTCCTCAATATTCGCTGCCTCCTCAGCCTAATGTAGGATAGCCAAGCTGGACCTGGAGTCCGGGTGGCAGTCTCACTCGATATTGAGAAGGCCCTTTGATACCCTGAGTTGGGGATACCTATTTGCTGCCCTCAAGGCGATGCAGTTTGATCATCGGTATTTGAGATGGCTTGGTGCCCTATATGACTACCCAGTGGTGCTGGTCAAAATGGAGCAAACAATATCTGTTAACTTTGAGTGGCTCCCAGAAAGTTGTTTAGCACAATTGGGTCCATGCGTGATGGTTAAGGTTGGGGGACCTTTACGAGGATGCCTTCTTACTCTCTTTCCAGGTCCTTTACAATATCCGTGCTAGCCACTTCTTCATATACCATGCAGTACACAGAGAAGTTACAGCACACTGGGGAGAGTGGTGGGTGGAACAATGCACAAAAAGAACCATCCACGCCACCCCTACACATGGCTCTTACTTACGGTAATGTATGCCACCTTGTCACAGACTTCTACACTGCTTTATTATTTTACAATTCCTGCCCAGAAACCGGTCCATGAGAGCATTGGTCCTGCCTTCCTAATGTGACACTCTCAGACAAACCGTTGACCCAATCCCTAAGCCAATTCTGATATGTTTCATGAAACCCACTCATTCTCTACACACAATTTAACTACGTCCACCAGACTTACCTTATGCCCTGGCGAATAGCACAGATGTTCCCTACTGCGTCATCATCATGTTCCAGATGTGGTACACCAGAAGTGGGGTCTTTCCATGTGATGTGGGATTGCCTGGTACTGAAGGTTGCCTGGACAGACATCACAGCAATAACATCCGCACTGCTTGACACATAGACCTGAGTCTTGCTTACTGAGGAGACTTACGAGGGCCACAGGATTTGTTGATCCGGCATTTGTACTGTTTAAACCTTTAATTACTATGTCCTGGAAATCATCTCCCCTGAGAAAGAGTGCTAGCTCTGTACACTGCTTAAATGGGCAGAGGCGGAAGCAGACACCCTGGCAAAAGCCCACAGACAAGGGGGCAAAGGGACAGGAGCCATGATCTGGGACCGCTTTGTCCGGAACCTGGAGGAAAGGAAAGATTTTCACCATCCATGAAACATCCCCTGCACTCCTTTCGTTGGCTGATGATTTGGAGGGGAAGTTGCTCCTAAAACCAGTTTGATATAGCAGAAAAAGAGGGGGCAGCTCATTTCCCTAAACACACTCCTGGCTGGTACACATGCTCCCTTCAGGCAAAGAGACATTCTGCTGTTGTTGGAATTGCCTCAGAATGCTGCACTGTGGGATACTTAGCAGAAAGATATACAGAATGTGCTGTAAAAGTAGGGTGGCTCGCCCATGGACACTCCTTCCTCACTGGTTAGGGGCTATTCAGAAGTCACCCCCATCCACTTGCTGGTGAACCCTACAAAGCTGGCATCTTACCCACGGCTTATCAGAATACTCTCCGGACCTGTGGAAAGCAGAAGGTCTGGGTTCCGAGGGTCTGTTAGCTGCCCTCCTGTGTGGCTACAGGGACACAAGAAGCTGCAAGAGGCGTTTTATTGAAACCCAGCTGACCAGCAGTAACTTATCTTGACTAGAGCATGTTTGTGGCCTCTTCTGGAGTACGGCCTAGCCCTTAACCGATGTCTTCTATAGAAAGTTTGAAACAGTGGGAGTTCCAAGACCCCTAGAGAATCAGAGGGACCTCACAGCAAAGGTGTCTGATCAATACAACTTCATTGGCTACGAGCTAGTAGTGCCTCCATGAGTCCATGGCACCGCTCTCTGGTGCAGAGTAAGGCAACGCAGCCACTCGCACTGCCTCGCCTCACTCCACATCTATGAGTCCATGGCACGCCTCTCTGGTGCAGAGTAAGGCAATGCAGCCACTCGCACTGCCTCGCCTTACTCCACATCTATGAGTCCATGGCACTCCTCTCTGGTGCAGAGGAAGGCAATGCAGCCACTTGCACTGCCTTGCCGTACTCCACATCTATGAGTCCATGGCACGCCTCTCTGGCGCAGAGTAAGGCAATGCAGCCACTTGCACTGCCTTGTCGTACTCCACATCTATGAGTCCATGGCACCGCTCTCTGGTGCAGAGTAAGGCAATGCAGCCACTCGCACTGCCTCACCGTACTCCACATCTATGAGTCCATGGCACGGCTCTCTGGCGCAGAGTAAGGCAACGCAGCCACTCGCACTGCCTTGCCTTACTCCACATCTATGAGTCCATGGCACGGCTCTGGTGCAGAGTAAGGCAACGCAGCCACTTGCGCTGCCTCGCCTTACTCCTCATCTATGAGTCCATGGCACGGCTCTCTGGTGCAGAGTGAGGCAATACAGCCACTTGCACTGCCTCGCCTTACTCCACATCTATGAGTCCATGGCACGGCTCTCTGGTGCAGAGTAAGGCAACGCAGCCACTCGCACTGCCTCGCCGTACTCCACATCTATGAGTCCATGGCACGGCTCTCTGGTGCAGAGTAAGGCAACGCAGCCACTCGCTCTGCCTCGCCGTACTCCACATCTATGAGTCCATGGCACGCCTCTCTGGTGCATAGTAAGGCAATGCAGCCACTTGTACTGCCTCGTCTTACTACACATCTATGAGTCCGTGGCACGGCTCTCTGGTGCAGAGTAAGGCAACGCAGCCACTTGCACTGCCTCGCCTTACTCCACATCTATGAGTCCATGGAAAGGCTCTCTGGTGCAGAGTAAGGCAACGCAGCCACTCGCTCTGCCTCGCCGTACTCCACATCTATGAGTCCATGGCACGCCTCTCTGGTGCATAGTAAGGCAATGCAGCCACTTGCACTGCCTCGTCTTACTCCACATCTATGAGTCCGTGGCACACCTCTCTGGTGCAGAGTAAGGCAACGCAGCCACTTGCACTGCCTCGCCTTACTCCACATCTATGAGTCCATGGAAAGGCTCTCTGGTGCAGAGTAAGGCAACGCAGCCACTCGCACTGCCTCGCCTTACTCCACATCTATGAGTCCTTGGCACACCTCTCTGGTGCAGAGTAAGGCAACGCAGCCACTTGCACTGCCTTGTCGAACACCGCATCTATGAGTCCATGGCATGGCTCTCTGGTGCAGAGTAAGGCAATGCAGCCACTTGCACTTCCTCGCCGTACTCCACATCTATGAGTCCATGGCACGGCTCTCTGGTGCAGAGTAAGGCAATGCAGCCACTCGCACTGCCTCGCCTTACTCCACATCTATGAGTCCATGGCACGGCTCTCTGGTGCAGAGTAAGGCAATGCAGCCACTTGCGCTGCCTCGCCTTACTCCACATCTATGAGTCCATGGCACTGCTCTCTGGTGCAGAGTAAGGCAATGCAGCCACTTGCGCTGCCTCGCCTTACTCCACATCTATGAGTCCATGGCACTGCTCTCTGGTGCAGAGTAAGGCAATGCAGCCACTTGCACTGCCTCGCCTTACTCCACAGCTATGAGTCCATGGCACCGCTCTCTGGTGCAGAGTAAGGCAATGCAGCCACTCGCACTTCCGTGCCTTACTCCACATCTATGAGTCCATGGCACGGCTCTCTGGCGCAGAGTAAGGCAATGCAGCCACTCGCGCTGCCGTGCCTTACTCCACATCTATGAGTCCATGGCACGGCTCTCTGGTACGGAGTAAGGCAACGCAGCCATCGCGCTGCCTCGCCTTACTCCACATCTATGAGTCCATGGCACGCCTCTCTGGTGCGGAGTAAGGCAAGGCAGCCACTTGCGCTGCCTCGCTTTACTCCACATCTATGAGTCCATGGCACGGCTCTCTGGGGCAGAGTAAGGCAACGCAGCCACTCGCGCTGCCTCGCCTTACTCCACATCTATGAGACCATGGCACAGCTATCTGGCGCAGAGTAAGGCAACGCAGCCACTCGCGCTGCCTCGCCTTACTCCACATCTATGAGTCCATGGCACGGCTCTCTGGCGCAGAGTAAGGCAACGCAGCCACTCGCGCTGCCTCGCCTTACTCCACATCTTTGAGTCCATGGCAGGCCTCTCTGGTGCAGAGTAAGGCAACGCAGCCACTTGCGCTGCCTCGCCTTACTCCACAGATATGAGTCCATGGCACGGCTCTCTGGTGCAGAGTAAGGCAACGCAGCCACTCGCGCTGCCTTGCCTTACTCCACATCTATGAGTCCATTGCACGGCTCTCTGGTGCAGAGGAAGGCAACGAAGCCACTCTCACTGCCTCACCTTACTCCACATCTATGAGTCCATGGAACGGCTCTCTGGTGCAGAGGAAGGCAATGCAGCCACTTGCACTGCCTTGCCTTACTCCACATATATGAGTCCATGGCACGGCACTCTGGTGCAGAGTAAGGCAACGCAGCCACTTGCACTGCCTCGCCTTACTCCACATCTTTGAGTCCATGGCACGCCTCTCTGGTGCAGAGTAAGGCAATGCAGCAACTTGCACTGCGTCACCTTACTCCACATCTATGAGTCCATGGCACGGCTCTCTGGTGCAGAGTAAGGCAATGCAGCCACTTGCGCTGCCTTGCCTTACTCCACATCTATGTGTCCATGGCACGCCTCTCTGGCGCAGATTAAGGCAACGCAGCCACTCGCGCTGCCTCGCCTTACTCTACATCTATGTGTCCATGGCACGGCTCTCTGGTGCAGTGTAAGGCAACGCAGCCACTCGCGCTGCCTCGCCTTACTTCACATCTATGAGTCCATGGCACGGCTCTCTGGCGCAGAGTAAGGCAACGCAGCCACTCGCGCTGCCTTGACTTACTCCACATCTATGAGTCCATGGCACAGCTCTCTGGTGCAGAGGAAGGCAACGAAGCCACTCTCTGTCTGGATTGGTGACCGAGTGGGTGCATGAATGGGTCTGGGGGTGAGTGAGTGGCTGCATGGTAGGTGTATGGGTAAGTGCATGATTGGCTGTATTGGTGAGTGAGAGGGTGCGTGAGTGGTTGATGGATGAGTGACTGGGAATATGTGTGTCTGTGTAGGTGACCAAGTGGGTGCATGAATGGGTCCGGGGGTGAGTGAGTGGCTGCATGGTGGGTGTATGGGTGAGTGCATCAGTGGCTGTATTGGTGAGTGAGAGGGTGCATGAGTGGTTGTATGGATGAGTGACTGGGTATATGAGTGTCTGTATAGGTGACCGAGTGGGTGCATGAATGGGTCTGGGGGTGAGTGAGTGGCTGCGTGGTGGGTGTATGGGTAAGTGCATGAGTGGCTGTATTGGTGAGTGAGAGGGTGCATGAATGGTCGTATGGATGAGTGACTGGGTATATGAGTGTCTGTATAGGTGACCAGAGGGCCAGGGAGGCTGGACCCTTCAGGGTGGCGAATGGTGAGGTGGCCCTATTCCCAGACTTCACGATTGATGTCCAAATCAAAAAGGCCTCGTTCATGGCTGTGAAGAGGGTCCTCAGAGAAGAAGGGATTCAGTACTAACTTCTTTTCCCAGCCAGATTGTGGGTGATCCTTGATGATAAAATCACATTCTTCCAGAGTCCTGAAGAGGCATGGGAATGGCTGGAGGCGCGCGGAGTAGAGGGAAGACATCGTAATAGGAACAACCAAGCAAGGGGGGAGATCGCGGAGGCCAGAGGAGAAAGCCGAACAGAAATCGCCCATGAACTGAACTGACTAGGGCCCAAAATGAGCTGGCAAAAAAAGCGGCTTTGGAGGCGGCGGCATCCATGAGCAGGGAGGCATCCTCACCGGAGGGTAGCGGGAGAGACACGGACCGCGCATCGGTGTCCTCTGTGGATGATTCCGGCTGCTCCGATCTCGCCCGAAGGTGACTCCACAAACTGCGGATGAGCTGGGCTGAGTGAATCCATAGCCTGGCCCTGAGGTGAGGAGAACAGAGCAGACCAGAGGCCCTGACGGGCACGGAACCACCCCCCTATCGGTTTCTCGGCCACTTGTTGGAGAATGGCGAGAACTCTAGCTAACTTGTTGACTAAGTTGCACTGTTGCATTGCTTTTTGGGCAAACCACATTTGAAGGGGTGCCCTGGGGATGGGGAGTTGGGATTCACAGTTTTATGCTTTGATGGTGGTGTGGGAGATGGGAGTCGTTTGTACAAAAGTACCGCAAATGCATGATTGGGAGCGAAGTTCCGGGGAGGGCCGGGAGGTCCGTTTTGCCATAGGTGCATCAGCATGGCAGATTATAACTTCCTAACATGGAACATAAGGGGGATGGGATCACCCGTTAAAAGATATAAGGGGTCATTACAACATTGACGGTAAAAGCTGCTTACCGCCGTGCAGAAGAACGCCAATACACCGCTGCCGCGGCAGAACTCCGCCACAGCTATTATGACACACATCTCGGAATCCACCGAAATTCAGACACCCACTCAAGTCCGCCACACCAAAGGTCAGTGTTAAACTGGCGATAACAAAACCTCCACCTCCACGCCAACAGAAACACGCCCATGCTATTACGACCCACGAATCCACGTGGCGGTCTTTCAACCGCGGTATTCCATTGGCGGTACACACCGCTGTGCTCAAAATACACACACATCTCCAAAACACCGCCACATTGGACAATTCCAAATACACACACCTGATACACATACAAACACCACTCCCACACACCCAATGCAATATAAAACACACACCTACAAACCTCTACGACCACAATTCACGTCCGAAGGCCAGAGAGACAGAGAGCACAGCAACTGAGAACCCCACCACACAGAGGCACACAACACCATCACCCACACAACATCCACGCACAAAACACAACACACCACTACACATCACCAAACACATCAACACTGACACCGCCCCACACATCACACACACCACCCCATGTCACGCCAAAGACACCCCCGCTTTTCCGAGGAGGAGCTCCGGGTCATGGTGGAGGAAATCCTACGGGTAGAGCCACAGCTATTTGGCTCACAGGTGGACAGGGTCAACGCTGTGGGACAGCATCCAAGAAATCGGGAGGACATCAGGAAGAGGTGGAACGACCTACGGGGGAAGGTGCGTTCATCGGTCTCCAGGCACAACATCGCGGTTCAGCGGACTGGCGGCGGACCCCCACCTCCTCCCCCACAACTAACAACATGGGAGGAGCAAGTCTTGACCATCATGCATCCAGAGGGCCTCGGAGGAGTCGGTGGAGGAATGGACACTGGTAAGTCAAATCTTAACTTTCATATCCCCCACCCTACCTGCATGCTATCACACACCCCCACCCTCACCCCCTCCCCTATCACTCAAACTCCTCACTAATGTACTAATAATACAAACCACCCATCCCAACACCAAGCCCTGCATGACACAACTAAGCATGGACACCCATCACTAAAGCATGCTCTCTGCACATACCCAGAACACTCCCCCAACCATCATCATCCAACCCCCAAACAGGACTGCTTGCACTGGGGTACACGGTGAGCCACCAATTGCACACCATGAGACACACACATGCAATAATCATGCACTTATGCCCCTGCAGGATCACGAAGGACCGTCACCACCCTGGAGGGTCCAGACAACTCCACTCCACCCACAGAAGAGGCCCACAGTGACGATAGCAGCTCTGCCCTACTGGACAAGCCCGGACCATCGCGGGCCTCAGGACAGTCGGTTCCCTTTGCACAGGCACAGCCCAACACTGACCTTCCACCCTCTGGTAACACCAGCACAGCACCCACCCAGTGGGCCCAAACCTCCGTACCCAGGACAGGTCAATCAGTGGTGTGTCCACCACTACAGGGAACCCAGGATAACCCACCACCCCAACAACAACAGGGACCTGGGGGCAGTGGTAGTGGCCACAAAGTCCAGGGTAGGGAGGTACAGGAACACAGGGGAACTGGGAGGGCTGCTGTGCGACAGGGGGCGGACAGGCCAAGGGAACCCACTCTCCACGAGGCCCTATCCTCCATCATGGGAGCATACCACCACTCCCAGGAGACGATGGCGACAGTCCTGGTCAAGTTTCAGGAGACCCAGCGCCTGCAGGAGGAACAGTATTTGGGGTTCAGGGAGGAGCTCAAGACCATCAGCTCCACCTTGGGCACCATCATAGGGGTGCTGAAGGACATACAGCAGACCTTGAGGGACACCATGGCACTCCAAGGGGCCCCTGACACTAGCCAGGACGATGAACTGCCCACCACCTCCGCCGGCGCTAGTGGACAGGACGCCCCGCCACAGGACCACCACACCAGCAGCCCACCCCCTGCAGACAGACAACCACCACGCAAGCGGGCCCTGAGATCCAGGAACCGGACAGAGCAAGATGGCAAGATGGCAAGACCCCCGCCAGGAAATGAGACCACCCTGATTGTCCTCCCAATGTCCCACTTTGTTACCCTGTCCATACTTAAACTGCCCCAGCTCCACTTCCTATGCCCATATGGGCAGTGCACCTGTGAGACTAATAGACTGGGCTCTGCCATGGACATTCCTCCACCATCACCCCTCACCATTTTACAACCCCCCTCCATTTTTTAGCACTTCAATAAACACCCTTGAGCCACAAAACAATGTTGAGTCAGTCTATGATTTGGTAAAATGCATTATCAATGACAGTGTCAAAATGCGTTTCTAGTTGTAAAGGCAACATACCTATGTCACACATCACAAGTCCTTGAAGGATGCATCCAGATGACACACGTTGGTAACCACACCTGTGAAACCGTAATGGAAAGGTACAACTCAGTTAACAAATAATGCTATGAAATTACACACAGGATAGAGAAAGACGTGTGACAGTGAATGTAATGGTAAAAAAGAAAATGTTCTCATCTGTGTGTCACTGGAAATATTGCTGTATGACTGACTCCCTGTTGTCGTTGTCTTCTTCCTCAGCTTCCTCCTCATCACTGTCCACAGGCTCAACAGCTGCCACAACACCGTCATCTGGACCATCCTCCTGCAGCAAAAGCACCTGGCGTCGCAATGCAAGATTGTGAAGCATCGAGCAGGCGATGATGATCTGGCACACCTTCTTCGATGAGTAGAATAGGGAACCACCTGTCATATGGAGGCACCTGAACCTGGCCTTCAGGAGGCCGAAGGTGCGCTCGACCACCCTCCTAGTTCCCCATTGGGCCTCATTGTAGCGTTCCTCTGCCCTGGGATTCCTCACTGGGGTCAGTAGCCATGACATGTTGGGGTAACCAGAGTCTCCTAATAGCCACACACGGTGCCTCTGGAGTTGACCCATCATATCAGGGATGCTGCTATTCCGCAGGATGTAGGCGTCATGCACTGAGCCAGGAAACATAGCATTTACCTGAGAGATGTACTGGTCTGCCAAACATATCATCTGTACATTCATCGAATGATAACTCTTCCGGTTCCTGTACACCTGTTCACTCCTGTGTGGGGGGACCAGAGCTACATGGGTCCCATCAATAGCACCTATGATATGTCCAAGGGCATAGATGTCACCTTTAACTGAAGCCAAATCTTCCACCTCAGGGAAAATGATGTATCTCCTTACGTGTTTCAGCAGGGCAGACAACACTCTGGACAGCACATTGGAAAACATAGGCTGGGACATCCCTGAAGCCATGGCCACTGTTGTCTGAAAAGACCCACTTGCAAGGAAATGGAGCACTGACAGCACCTGCACGTCAGGGGGGATTCCAGTGGGATGGCGGATTGGTGACATCAGGTCTGGCTCCAACTGGGTACATAGTTCCTGGATAGTGGCACGGTCAAACCTGTAGGTGACGATTAAATGTCGCTCCTCCATTGTCAACAGGTCCACCAGCGGTCGGTACACCGGAGGATTCCGCCATCTTCTCAATTGTCCCAACTGACGGTGCCTAGGAAGGACAACAGCGACCACAGAGTCAACTTTTTGCCAGGTATGTACCCACAGTTACACAGAACACGACACCAAACACAAAACCCTTCCTGTATGTGTGTTGAGTGTAGGCCTAGATATGTGTGACACAGAAGTAAATGAAGCCATGTGGGCCTCTGAAATGGCAGCTGCCTGACCTCTAAACTGGGACAATGGGATTGTGAGGCAACTGCTCTTGCGCTGCACAATGCCGCAGTAGGCGGTCGTAGACGGCGGCGCAATGCTGCATTGGTTAGCATTGGACCCTATCGGTCCCAGGAGCCAAGGAACAAGTGCACCGCCGGTGATCATATGCACCGCCACGGACGTCACCGCTGCGGACGTCACCACCATTTTCTATCTGTTCAATCACTAGATACCTGATCTTCGACCGGAGAGGACCTACACTGCAAGTGCTGCTGTGACCTCGGTCTGGAAGCGACGATGGCTGCTGCGTCTGGGGAAAGGGCCCCTGCCTTCACTGCTCAGGAGTTGGAGAAACTAGTAGACGGGGTCCTCCCCCAGTACACGCTACTCTACGGTCCTCCAGACCAACAGGTTAGTACACAGGTAGCACGTTGTATGGGCCAGGCCTGGGTGGAGAGGGCTGGTTGTAAGAGGGAAGGGGGCAGAGTTCAGGGAACATGAATGCATGTGAATGAATGTGCCACATGGCTAGGGTAGGGAGGGTGGACACTCACATCGACAGTGCAGTTGGTAATGACTTCTCTTCTTCCCTTGTGCATGTCATGTAGGTCAGCGCCCACCAGAAGAAGGACATTTGGCGTGCCATCGCCAAGGACGTCCGGACCCTGGGGTCCACCAGAGACGGGGCACCCACTGCCGGAAAAGTTGGGAGGACATTCGCCGCTGGAGCAAGAAGACGGCGGAGGCTCAGCTGGGGATGGCCTCCCAACGTGGGAGGGGTGCCAGTCGCACCATGATCCCCTTGATGTTCCGGATCCTGGCGGTGGCCTACCCTGAGTTGGATGGGCGCTTGAGGGCATCACAGCAGACACAAGGGGGTGAGTACAACCTCATTCTGGGTACTTTGCGCGCCGTTGAGGGGCTGGCTGAGGGAGGAGGGCTGTGGGTGTACCTAGGCCAGACAGAAATACGTAGGCTAGGCCCCTCCGTAATGCAGGGCATGTGGCACTCGACCCTACCTCAGTAGTGGCCCAAGTACAGGTATACATGCCCCTGTGGCATCCATGTGTGCAGATGTCCACCATAGGCATGTAGGACAGATCCCTGGATTTGCTTCTGTAGAGGCCAAGAGCACGGCGTAGTGCAGGGGGCTGCTGTGTCTGTATTGTCCGCCAACGGCAGCGGTAAGCCATGGACTCAACCTGTCTTTCTTCTGTCGTCCCCCCCTTTTTCTGCTCTCCCTGTTCTTTTGTGCATCAGCATCATCAGGCGGAGGTACAGTGGCACCGGGACACGAGGGAGCTGCATCCCACATGGCCATGGAGGGCCACACCACGGACTAAGAATGCACCAGTGGGACGGAGGGCGAGGGGAGCTTCACGTCGGTCACCGGATCACCAACCAGCGACACAGACTCATCCGCCGATGGGAGCTCCCTTGTGGTGGCGGCACCATCTGTGCCCCCCACTTCTACAGGTACAGCCGCCACCTCCCCTACCAGCACCGCCCTCCCAGAAGCCCCTCAGCGTTCACCCCGTGCCCGCTCACCCAGGAGGGTGGGCATCACCTTCGCCCCAGGCACCTCAGGCCCTGCCCCAGTCACCCCTGCTGCCCTCAGTGAGGAGGCCATTGACCTCCTCAGGTCACTCACTGTTGGGCAGTCTACCATTGTGAATGCCATCCAGGATGTAGAAAGGCAGTTGCAACACACTAATGTATTCCTGGAGGGCATTCATTCTGGTCAGGCTGCCACCCATCGAACCCTGCAATCTCTGGCCTAAGCACTGATGGCAGTCATTGTCCCTGTCTCTAGCCTCCCCCTTCCAACTCCCTCCACCCAGACCCAATCCCCTGTACCCCAGCCTGTCCCAAGCACACCATCAGACAAGCATGCATACACCTCAACACACAAAAGTAGCTCAGGCAAACATAGGCACCACACAACCCACAGGCACACACACAAGCATCACACACATGCAGACACAGCAACATCCACTGCCTCCACTGTGTCCCCCTCGTCGTCGTCTGCCTCCTCCATCCCAGTGTTGTCTACACTCTCACCTGCATGCACTACATCTATAGGCACCAGGACTCACACCAGAACACCCAGCACCACACCCGCTCACCTGCACTCACCACCCCCACTACCTTTTACACGTCCCCTGTGTCCTCTCCCAGTGTGTCTGTGACGCCCCCTCCCAAAGTACACAAACGCGGGCACCCACACACCCAACATCCATCCACCTCACGACAGCCTCCAGTACCTGCACCTGCACCCAAAACACCTAAAGTGACACCTCCTACAACCACCTCCTCTTCCTCCACTCCCAGACCCCCTCCAGCTACCCATCCCAGTGTTCGTCAGAAACTGTCGCTCTGCAAAGTTGACCTTTTTGCCCCCACCCCTCCAATTCATCAGTCCCGTCGTAGCGCCTCAGCCAAAAAGCCTCCAGTACCAGTGCTGTGTGTTACAGGTGTGTGGAGTGCACCGGCCACCTGGGCAGACAGTGTGACATGGAGCCAAGGCACTGCCCCTGTAAACGCTCTGAAGTTTGAAAGTGTCCGACGGGACCGTATGAAGACTCCTGGAGGCAAAACAACTCACAGGGGTCCCAGGGGTATTGCAGAGTCAGCTGTGACTCCTCCAAAGGTGGGGAAGGGCCAGAAGAAGTCTGCACAGCCTGGTGTCAGCATCACAGCGGAGAAGGCCGGCATCCTTCCTGGCGCCCTGGACGCCACCGCCAGCACCGTTGTCACTGGTCAGGAGACCACCGCCACCGCCGGAGTCATTGCCCAGGAGGGCCCAAGTATTGTCACTGGTCAGGAGACCACCGCCGGAGTCATTGCCCAGGAGGGCCCAAGTATCGTCACTGGTCAGGAGACCACCGCCGGAGTCATTGCCCAGGAGGTCCCAAGTATCCGCCACCACCGGAGTCATTGCCCAGGAGGGCCCAAGTATCGTCACTGGTCAGAAGACCACCGCCGGAGTCATTGCCCAGGAGGGCACAAGTATCGTCACTGGTCAGGAGACCACCGCCGGAGTCATTGCCCAGGAGGGCACAAGTATTGTCACTGGTCAGGAGACCACCGCCGGAGTCATTGCCCAGGAGGGCACAAGTATCGTCACTGGTCAGAAGACCACCGCCGGAGTCATTGCCCAGGAGGGCCCCGGCAGCCACAGCCCTGCTGGGCAATGAGGGACCGTCATGCCACACACCAATGCCCAGTCCAGAGAACGTCATGCCACCCACCAATGCCCAGTCCAGAGAACGTCATGCCACACACCAATGCCCAGTCCAGAGAATGTCATGCCACACAACAATGCCCAGTCCAGACACCGCCATGGCAAAGCACCGCTGAACAGTCCAGACACCGCCATGGCAAAGCACCGCTGAACAGTCCATAGACCGCCATGGCAAAGCACCACTGAACAGTCCAGAGACCGCCATGGCAAAGCACCGCTAAACAGTCCAAAGACCGCCATGGCAAAGCACTGCTGAACAGGGCAAGCACCGCTGAAGAAGGAAAAGACCACCACATCAAGCTTCGTTATCCCATGTGCAGCTGGGACAGTGACGGGACAGGAACTGTCACGGGGAGACTAATCCAGTCTGGGCACCATTCCCCCTCCAGAACCAGTGGAGAGATCCATCCACTCTGTCTGACCTTCAGAGGATGAAGCACTCTGGGCACCAGTCCCCCTCCAGAACCAGTGGAGAGATCCATCCACTCTGTCTGTCCTTCACAGGATGAAGCACTCTGGGCACCAGTCCCCCTCCAGAACCAGTGGAGAGATCCATCCACTCTGTCTGTCCTTCACAGGATGAAGCACTCTGGGCACCAGTCCCCTTCCAGAACCAGTGGAGGCTGCTGTCCACTTGAGAGACTGTGGCTTTGCACTCCCCAGGATTGAACAGTGGGCAACCCACCCACTGTAGAGACTTGAGAGACTGTGGCTTTGCACTCCCCAGGATTAAACAGTGGGCAACCCACCCACCGTAGAGACTTGAGAGATTGTGGGTTTGCACTCCCCATGATGGTACAGTGGGCAAGCCACCCACTGTAGAGACTTGAGAGACTGTGGCTTTGCACTCCCCAGGATATGGCAGTGGGCAACCCACCCACTGTAGAGACTTGAGAGACTGTGGCTTTGCACTCCCCAGGATATGGCAGTGGGCAACCCACCCACTTGTGAGACTTGTGAGACTGTGGCTTTGCACTCCCCAGGATACATCAATGGGCATGGCGCCTCGTTGTGGATGTGGCGTGGTGCTGTTATCCAGCTGAGGTGCCCCTCCCTTCCCTTCCCCCTGAGGTACCTGTTGTATTTCTCTCTGATGCCCCGGCAGTGTTCTCTCCGTTTGTGGACAGGTATCTTGTGTGGGCCTCGCCCATGCATTTTTGGACTAGTGGTGCACGGACATTGATAGGTGCATATCTGCACAACTTCTCGTAATGTATATACTTTTGAATGATTGTATATATCTCTGTATATATTTGAAACATGTATATTGATACATTACAATGTTTGAACTGATTTTGTTTGGTCTTTGCATTCATCCGGGGGGGGTTGTGGGTTGTTACTGTGATGTTTGTAAATGCATTGGTGTGTGTGTTGTCATATGCGAGGGTGGGGGTTTTGCGTGTGTGTCCCCCTGACTTTTGCCTCCCCTATGTCGTAGGTGCAGTACTCACTGTTGTCTTCGCCGGCGCCGGCGTTGGTCTTCGTAGATGAGTAGGAAAACAAGGGCCGGTAGGATTTGTAATTCCGGCTCCGTGGTGTCCTCCTTCCTCGTGAGATGTGTTCAGGTGAGCGTTTTCCCATTGTAGAAACTGTTTCCACTGTGTTTTTATCCACGGTGAATCCGCCCCGGAATAGGTGGTGGATTGGCGGGTTGTGATACTATCGGCGGTACATTGTCTTCCGTCTGTCTGTTGGCGGTGACCGCCGCGCTGTTTGTCTGTACCGCCGTGGCGGGCGGTGTGTTTAAGTGGCTGTCTTTGTTGGCGGAAACCGCCATGGGTCATGATTCCCTTTTTTTGTCCGCCGGCCTGTTTGCGGTATTACCGCACCTTTAACACCGTCCGCCAGGGTTGTAATGATCCCCATAGAGTGCTGTCCTACCTGAAGAGACGGGGTATATATGTGGCTATGCTGCAGGAGACCCATCTCACTGCTGGTGAGGCTCACAAGCTGAAGCGTAGATGGCGAGGGCAAGTGCTTGCTACTAAGTATTCTGCTTATGCTAGAGGAGCACTGGTGTGGGTCAGAGCTGGAGTCCCCTTTGAGGCTGTTTCTATTGACATAGACCAAGCGGGCAGATTTGTGATCGTGCAAGGGAAGCTTCATGGAACCCCGATTGTTCTGAGTAGTGTATACGCCCCCTAATCAGGATCAGATCCCCTTTATGCAGCGCCTATCGAGTCACCTTACCCGCCAGCAGGGAGGAGAGTTGTTGATTGGGGGGGACTTTAATAGCGTAATGGATATAGACCTGGACCGCTCCACTCTACCGCTTATAGGTGCAGTAACGCACAAGATAGCTAAAAATCTGAGGGAGTGGATGCAAGCCTGGGCTCTGGTAGATGTGTGGCTTAGCCAGCACCCAGAGGACAGGGACTACTCCTATTACTCGAGTCTGCACTGGGTGCACACTAGGAGTAACAGGGTGGTATGCTCCTCCAGTGTAGCGCAGGGAATGATTCACTCAGAATATTTAGGGCGCACCTTTTTGGACCATAATCCCCTGATGCTTATCTGGAGGGCGACTGAAGATAGACCCCCCTATACCAATGTGAAGATTGGCCCCAGCTGCACTGGAAGATCAGGCATACAGAGAGGCGCTCAGCTCTTACCTGGCGGACCATATTAATACTAATAAGGGATCCGCCTCGGCCAGACACGTGGAGTGGGAAACACTCAAGGTGGCAACGAGAGGTTACTGTCTGGGACAGACTGTAGGAATTAAGCGCACGCTGGAGCGGGAACTCCTCAGATTAGAGAAGGTCATACATGAGGGGGAAACAGGAGGGAGAGGAAAGATGTTGGAGCGAGTCGGGTATGAGGAAGCGAAGAGGTCCCACTCCCAGACTGAGGAACAGCTGAGATGCCATAGTGTACAGAGATACTTATCCACGATACAGGCAGAAGAGGGCAGATCTGGTAAGATGTTAGCATGGTTGGTGAGACCACGGGGGGACCCATCATGAGTGTACGTGATATGAGGGGGGAGCGCAGATATAAACCGGGTGCCATAAATGACACTTTTAGAGATTACTACACTGTTCTTTATAGGAGTCCGGACACGTCTGGGACCGAATCTTTAGATGCTTATCTACGTCCGCTACCTCTGAAAATATTGTCGTATGAGGAGAGGGATAGGTTGGGAGGGCCAGTGACATTAGAGGAGGTCCAAGAGGCCATTACACAACTAGCTGCGGGGAAGACGCCGGGGACGGACGGCCTCCCAATGGACTTTTATAATAGGTACTCGGCCCTGCTGGCCCCACAGCTGGTGGAAATGTACACGGAGGCGTTTCGGCGGGGTCTCCTGTCCGACTCGCTGAGAGAGGCCTTGGTGGTCCCCCTGCCCAAGATGGACTCTGGGGAGGTGTCGGTAGCCGACTTCCACCCAATGTCAATGTTGAACAGTGACTTCAAAATTCTCAGCAAGCTTATGGCCAATCGACTACTCCAACATATACCCACACTGGTGCACGAGGACCAAAACGGGTTTGTCCCGACACGCAGCACTTCGCTGAACCTCAGACGCCTTTTTGCCATTTTACATATGCCGCGAGAGGAGAAGCCTCCTGCAGCGATGCTCCTATTGATAGACTTTGAGAAGGCCTTAAACTCGCTTAGGTGTGATTATTTGAGGACGGTATTGCTCCGGATGTGGCTGGGGAAGGCATGGGTACGATGGGTGGACTTACTGTATGCGTCTCCCCTCGCGAGAGTAAGGAAGGGCAGGACAGTGTCAAAGGCTTATCCCATATGCAGGGGTACCAGACAGGGATGCCCGTTATCCCCATTATTATTTGCTTTGGCTATTGAACCGCTGGCAGCCCTGCTACAGATGGAAGGCGGAGGCAGAGGAGTGGAATGGAATGGGGACGGGCTGAACATAATATCTCACTCTACGCCGACGATATCTTAATCTATCTGAGGAATGATGAGACGGGGCTGCCGTGGGCTATGACCAGGCTGGACCACTTTGGAGGTTTCTCGGGGCTACGCCTCAATAGGGGTAAAACCTTTGTGTTTCCCCTGACGAAGGGAAGTGAGCGTCCCTCCTCTTGTCCGGAGGGCGTGGTGTGGGCCCCTCACACTTTCAAGTACAAGGGCATACAGGTGTTCCATGACCTGAAGGACCTGCACAAGGGTAACATAGGCAAAGTGCTCTGCTCGCTCCGAGCATCTGTAGGGTTCTGGAGGTCACTTAAGTTATCCATAATGGTCAGGATATCATTATCTAAAATGATTATGCTACCCCGCCTTCCTTACTATTTCACCAACCTACCGGTGTTGATACCCTCGACGTGGTTCCGGGAGTTGAATACTCTGCTCAGGGACCTCATCTGGGATGGGGGTCGCAGGCGCACTGCGCTCTTGGTCCTCTGCAGGCTGACCCTCGCGGGGGAACTGGGAGCCCCAGATTTTGAATTCTATTATGTGGCATCCCAAATGCAGTGGATCTCCAGGTGGTGTGCGGGGAGGTTCGTCTGGACAGGTGTACTGCTAATGGTGAGAAGAGCAGAGATCGGATCATAGCACAAATGATAAACTGGCGAGTGGAGGCCCAGGAGGAAAGTGTCCTCACGGAGGTGGCCTTAGCTTGTTGGAAGAGATGCTCACGGCGTGTAGGAGTGGGATTGGCTTATTCCCCGGCACTGCCTGTCGGTGCTGACGCGGGGTACAGCAGATGGGGCCTTGATGTGCTCCGGGCTGGGGGTCTGGACAGGGGCTGGGGTGGAAACCCTGGGCGACCTCTTTCGGGACGGTGTACTGAGTGCTTTCACTGACATGGTTGACAAAAGCGGAGTACCGGGCGAACAATTCCTATTATACCAAAATCTGACACATAATATAAAGGAACACTGGGGCACAATCAATGCAAAGCCTGACATGCACGGGGTCTTGCACCTCTTGCTAACCGCGGGAGAAGATAACCACCTGGTCACTAAACTATACAAGGCCCAAAGTGAAGGCACACTAGACCCATTACAATCACTGAGGGAGAGATGGGAAAAGACACCGAGTAGAGACTTGACTGATGCGAGTGGCAGAAGGTTTTGGCATATCCGCGGTAGGTCTCGCGAAACACGCTCCTACGGTACATCCAATATAATTATATCCACAGGACATACCTCACCCCACACCGGTTGACCCTTATATACGGAGGCAACCCTAAAGTATGTCCTAGATGCGGTGAACCTGATGGAGACTTAGACCACATGGTGTGGCACTGCCCTGAGCTCCAGCAATGTTGGAAAGGAGTGTTGGCCGACCTGGAGGGACTCTTAGATACCGCATTGGTCTTGGCCCCATCTGTGTGTATCGGCTGGGCTTTTGCCCGAGGCCAGCCCCTAGGAGGGTGGGCAGCTGTTTCCTTGACTTGGGTTTTGTGCTCTTTAGGAGACAAATCACTATGGGTTGGAGGTTGCCCAGGTTCCCAACCCTTGAGGACTGGAGGCGAGACGTGACGAGATGGACAAAGGTTGAATTACAGGTGTTAAAACGGGAGGAGGCACGGGGGTTGCACCAGACACCCATTGCTCCACTGTGGGAGGAGGTGCTGATCAAGTTAGAGCAGCTGGAGCGAGAAGTGGGAACCCCGCCAGAGGAGTTGGGGGAAGCCGCAGAACAAGAAGAGAGGGTAATGAAGGTAGAAGAGGCACAATGACCTTGGCATCAGTCGGACAGAAAGGGTTTGGCCCCAGCACTTTACCTGCGTAGGAGATAGGACCCTATACCCCTCCTGAAAAACAAAAAAAAATAAAAAATGCCGTAGAGATAGTGTGCAGGCCTTACCCCTCCCTGACGGACACACATTGAGACGCCCCCACGCAGCTAGCATTTGTCCACTCCACAACACACCATCATCTTTATAGTTTGGTTAGAAATAGCATAGACTGTTACGTAGTCAAGAGAGGGATAACACAGTATATGACAAAAGGGAGCACCCGCGCGATATTCAGACCAAACGCAGAACCAAAAACATGAATGCTGGACGAGGATCTAGAATAAGTGCTCAGCAATGATAAATTGATGTTTGTATCTGGATATTGTAAATGCTGATATATATGGATAAGATAAGAGTATGTCAATGCCATAAATTGTTCGGACAATGTATAACAGTAAAATGTTAATAAAAACAATAAAACTAAAAAAAATTATGAGTGAGTGGCTGCATGGTGGGTGTATGGGTAAGTGCATGAGTGGCTGTATTGGTTAGTGAGAGGGTGCATGAGTGGTTGTATGGATGAGTGACTGGTTATATGAGTGTCTGTATAGGTGACCGAGTGAGTGCATTAATGGTTCTGTGGGTGAGTGACTGGCTGCATGGTGGGTGTATGGGTAAGTGCATGAGTGGCTGTAATGTTGAGTGAGAGGGTGCATGAGTGGTTGTATGGATGAGTGACTCGGTATCTGAATGTCTGGATCGGTGACCGAGTGGGTGCATGAATGGGTCTGTGGGTGAGTGAGTGGCTGCATGGTGGGTGTATGGGTAACTGCATGAGTTGCTGTAATAATGAGTGAGAGGGTGTGTGAGAGGTAGTATGGATGAGTGACTGGGTATTTGAGTGTCTGTATAGGTGACCGAGAGGGTACATGAATGGGTCTGGGGGTGAGTGAGCGGCTACATGGTGGGTGTATGGGTAAGTGCATGATTGGCTATATTGGTGAGTGAGAGGGTGCGTGAGAGGTTGTATGGATGAGTAACTGGGTATATGAGTTTCTAGATCGGTGACCGAGTAGGTGCATGAATGGGTCTATGGGTGAGTGAGTGCTGCATGGTGGGTGTATGGGTAAGTGCATGAGTGGCTGTAATGTTGAGTGAGAGGGTGTATGAATGAGTGACTGGGTATATGAGTGCCTGTATAGGTGACTGAGTGGGTGCATGAATGGGTCTGTGGGTGAGTGAGTGGTTGCATGGTGGGTGTATGGGTAAGTGCATGAGTGGCTATTTTGATGAGTAAGAGGGTGGATGAGTGGTTGTATGGATGAGTGACTGGGTATATGAGTGTCTGTATAGGTGAATGATTGGGTGCATGAATGGGTCTGTGGGTGAGTGAGTGGGTGTATGGTGGATGTATGGGTGTGTGCATGACTGGCTGTATTGGTGAGTAAGAGGGTGGTGAGTGGTTGTATGGATGAGTGACTGGGTATATGAGTGTCTGGATCGGTGACCGAGTGGGTGCATGAATGGCTCTGTGGGTGAGTGAGTGGCTACATGGTGGGTGTATGGGTAAGTGCATGAGTGGCTGTATTGGTGAGTGAGAGGGTGCGTGAGTGGTTGTATGGATGAGTGACTGGGTATATGAGTTTCTGGATCGGTGTCCGAGTGAGTGCATGAATGGGTCTGTGGGTGAGTGATTGGCTGCATGGTGGGTGTATGGGTAAGTGCATGAGTGGCTGTAATGTTGAGTGAAAGGGTGCATGAGCGGTTGTATGTATGAGTGACTGGGTATATGTGTGTCTGTATAGGTGACCAGTGGGTGCATGAATGGGTATGTGGGTGAGTGAGTGGCTGCGTGGTGGGTGTATGGGTAAGTTCATTAATGGCTGTATTGGTGAGTGAGAGAGTGCATGAGCGGTTGTATGGATGAGTGATTGGGTATATGAGTGTCTGGATCGGTGACCGAGAGGGTGGATGAATGGGTCTGGGGGTGAGTGAGCGGCTGCATGGTGTGTGTATGGGTATGTGCATGAGTGGCTGTATTGGTGAGTGAGAGGGTGCGTGAGTGGTTGTATGGATGACTGACTGGGTATATGTGTGTTTATATAGGTGACCGAGTGGGTGCATGAATGGGTCTGTGGGTGAGTGAGTGGCTGCATGGTCGGTGTATGGGTAAGTGCATGAGTGGCTCTATTGGTGAGTGAGAAGGTGCATGAGTGGTTGTATGGATGAGTGACTGGGTATATGAGTGTCTTGATCGGTGACCCAGTGGGTGCATGAATGGGTCTATGAGTGAGTGAGTGACTGCATGGTAGGTGTATGGGTAAGTCCATGAGTGGCTGTATTGGTGAGTGAGAGGGTGCATGAGTGGTTGTATAGATGACTGACTGGGTATATGAGTGTCTTGATCGGTGATCAGTGGGTGCATGAATGGGTATGTGGATGAGTGAGTGGCTGCATGGTGGGTGTATGGGTAAGTGCATGAGTGGCTGTTTTGATGAGTGAGAGGGTGCATGAGGGGTTGTATGGATGACTAACTGGGTATATGTGTGTCTGTATAGGTGACCGAGTGGATGCATGAATGGGTCTGGGGGTGACTGAGTGGGTGTATGGTGGGTGTATGGGTAAGTACATGACTAGCTGTATTGATGAGTGAGAGGGTGGTGAGTGGTTGTATGGATGAGTGACTGACTGGATATATGAGTGTCTGGATCGGTGACCGAGTGGGTACATGAATGGATCTGTGGGTGAGTGAGTGGGTGCATAAATGGTTCTGTGGGTGAGTGAGTGGGTGTATGGTGGGTGTATAGGTAAGTGCATGAGTGGATGTATTGGTGAGTGAGAGGGTGCATGAGTGGTTATATGGATGAGTGACTGGGTATTTGAGTGTATTTATAGGTGACCGAATGGGTGCATGAATGGTCTGGGGGTGAGTGAGCGGCTGCACGGTGGGTGTATGGGTAAGTGCATGAGAGGCTGTAATGTTGAGTGAGAGGGTGCATGAGTGGTTGTATGGATGAGTGACTAGGTATATGGGTGTCTGTATATGTGACATAGTGAGTGTATGAATGGGTCTGTGGGTGAGTGAGTGGCTGCAAGGTGGGTGTATGGTTAAGTGCATGAGTGGCTGTATTGTTGAGTGACAGGGTGCATGAGCGGTTGTATGGATGAGTGACTGGGTATATGTGTGTCTGTATAGTTGACTGAGTGGGTGCATGAATGGGTCTGTGGGTAACTGAGTGAGTGCGTGGTGGGTGTATTGGTAAGTGCATGAATGGCTGTATTGGTGAGTGAGAGGGTGGTGAGTGGTTTATGGATGAGTGACTGGGTATATGAGTGTCTGGATCGGTGACCGAGTGGTGCATGAATGCGTTTATGGGTGAGTGAGTGGCTACATGGTGGGTGTATGGGTAAGTGCATGATTGGCTATATTGGTGAGTGAGAGGGTGCGTGAGAGGTTGTATGGATGAGTAACTGGGTATATGAGTTTCTAGATCGGTAACCGAGTGGGTGCATGAATGGGTCTATGGGTGAGTGAGTGCTGCATGGTGGGTGTATGGGTAAGTGCATGAGTGGCTGTAATGTTGAGTGAGAGGGTTTATGGATGAGTGACTGGGTATATGAGTGCCTGTATAGGTGACTGAGTGGGTGCATGAATGGGTCTGTGGGTGAGTGAGTGGTTGCATGGTGTGTGTATGGGTAAGTGCATGAGTGGCTGTATTGATGAGTGACAGGGTGGATGAGTGGTTGTATGGATGAGTGACTGGGTATATGAGTGTCTGTATAGGTGAATGATTGGGTGCATGAATGGGTCTGTGGGTGAGTGAGTGGGTGTATGGTGGATGTATGGGTGTGTGCATGAATGGCTGTATTGGTGAGTGAGAGGGTGGTGAGTGGTTGTATGGATGAGTGTCTGGGTATATGAGTGTCTGGATCGGTGACCGAGTGGGTGCATGAATGGCTCTGTGGGTGAGTGAGTGGCTACATGGTGGGTGTATGGGTAAGTGCATGAGTGGCTGTATTGGTGAGTGAGAGGGTGCGTGAGTGGTTGTATGGATGAGGGACTGGGTATATGAGTGTCTGTATAGGTGACCGAGTGGATGCATGAATTGGTCTAAGGGGGGATGTGAGTGGCTGCATGGTGGGTGTATGGCTAAGTGCATGAGTGGCTGTATTGGTGAGTGAGAGGAGGCGTGAGTGGTTGTATGGATGAGTGACTGGGTATATGAGTGTCTGGATCGGTGACCGAATGAGTGCATGAATGGGTCTGTGGGTGAGTGAGTGGCTGCATGGTGGGTGTATGGGTAAGTGCATGAGTGGCTGTAATGTTGATTGAAAGGGTGCATGAGCGGTTGTATGTATGAGTGACTGGGTATATGTGTGTCTGTATAGGTGACCAGTGGGTGCATGAATGGGTATGTGGGTGAGTGAGTGGCTGCGTGGTGGGTGTATGGGTAAGTGCATGAATGGCTGTATTGGTGAGTGAGAGGGTGCATGAGCGGTTGTATGGATGAGTAACTGGGTATATGAGTGTCTGGATTGGTGACCGAGTGGGTGCATGAATGGGTCTGGGGGTGAGTGAGCGGCTGCATGGTGTCTGTATGGGTATGTGCATGAGTGGCTGTATTGGTGAGTGAGAGGGTGCATGAGTGGTTGTATGGATGACTGACTGGGTATATGTGTGTCTATATAGGTGACCGAGTGGGGGCATGAATGGGTCGGTGGGTGAGTGAGTGGCTGCATGGTCGCTGGATGAGTAAGTGCATGAGTGGCTCTATTGGGGAGTGAGAAGGTGCATGAGTGGTTGTATGGATGAGTGACTGGGTATACGAGTGTCTGGATCGGTGACCGAGTGGGTGCATGAATGGGTCTGTGGTTGAGTGAGTGGCTGCATGGTGGGTGTATGGGTAAGTGCATGAGTGGCTGTATTGGTGAGTGAGAGGGTGCGTTAGTGGTTGTATGGATGAGCGACTGGGTACATGAGTGCCTGGATTGGTGACTGAGTGGGTGCATGAATGCGTCTGGGGGTTAGTGAGTGGCTGCATGGTGAGTGTATGGGTAAGTGCATGAGTTGCTGTATTGGTGAGTGAGAGGGTGCATGAGCGGTTGTATGGATGAGTGACTGGGTATATGAGTATCTGGATCGGTGACCGATTGGATGAATGAATGGATCTATGGGTGAGTGAGTGGCTGCATGGTAGGCGTATGGGTAAGTGCATGAGTGGCTGTATTGGTGAGTGGTTGTTTGGATGAGTGACTGGGTATATGAGTGTCTGTATAGGTGACCGAGTGTGGCATGGATGGGTCTGTGGGTGAGTGAGTGGTTGCATGGTGGGTGTATGGGTAAGTGCATGAGTGGCTATATTGGTGATTGAGAGGGTGCGTGAGTGGTTGTATGGATGAGTGACTGGGTATATGACTGAGTGGGTGCATGAATGGGTCTTGGGGTTAGTGAGGGCCTCATGGTGGGTGTATGGGTAAGTGCATGGGTGGCTATAGTGGTGAATGAGAGGGGGCGGGAGTGGTTGTATTGATGAGTGACTGGGTATATGAGTGTCTGTATAGGTGAGCGAGTGGGTGCATGAATGGGTCTGGGGGGGATGTGAGTGGCTGCATGGTCGGTTATGGGTAAATGCCTGAGTGGATGTACTGGTGAGTGAGAGGGTGCATGAGCCTTTGTATGGATGAGTGACTGGGTATATGAGTGCTGGATCGGTGACCGAGTGGGTGCATGAATGGGTCTGTGGGTGAGTGATTGGCTGCATGGTGGGTGTATGGGTGACTGCATGAGTGGATGTATTGGTGATTGAGAGGGTGCGTGATTGGTTGTATGGATGAGTGACAAGGTATATGAGTGTATGGATCGGTGACCGAGTGGGTTCACAAATGGGTCTGAGGGTGAGTGAGTGGTTGCATGGTGAGTGTATTGGTAGGTGCATGAGTGGCTGTATTGGTGAGTGAGAGGGTGCATGCGAGGTTGTATGGATGGGTGACTTGGTATATGAGTGTCTGGATCGGTGACCAAGTGGGTGCATGGATGGGTCTGTGAGTGAGTGAGTGGGTGTATGGTGGGTGTATAGGTAAGTGCATGAGTGGCTGTATTGGTGAGTGAGAGGGTGCATGAGTGGTTATATGGATGAGTGACTGGGTATTTGAGTGTATTTATAGGTGACCGAATTGGTGCATGAATGGGTCTGGGGGTGAGTGAGCGGCTGCACGGTGGGTGTATGGGTAAGTGCATGAGAGGCTGTAATGTTGAGTGAGAGGGTGCATGAGTGGTTGTATGGATGAGTGACTAGGTATATGGGTGTCTGTATATGTTACCGAGTGAGTGTATGAATGGGTCTGTGGGTGAGTGAGTGGCTGCAAGGTGGGTGTATGGTTAAGTGCATGAGTGGCTGTATTGTTGAGTGACAGGGTGCATGAGCGGTTGTATGGATGAGTGACTGGGTATATGAGTGTCTGTATAGTTGACTGAGTGGGTGCATGAATGGGTCTGTGGGTAACTGAGTGAGTGCGTGGTGGGTGTATTGGTAAGTGCATGAATGGCTGTATTGGTGAGTGAGAGGGTGGTGAGTGGTTTATGCATGAGTGACTGGGTATATGAGTGTCTGGATCGGTGACCGAGTGGTGCATGAATGCGTTTATGGGTGAGTGAGTGGCTACATGGTGGGTGTATGGGTAAGTGCATGATTGGCTATATTGGTGAGTGAGAGGGTGCGTGAGAGGTTGTATGGATGAGTAACTGGGTATATGAGTTTCTAGATCGGTAACCGAGTGGGTGCATGAATGGGTCTATGGGTGAGTGAGTGCTGCATGGTGGGTGTATGGGTAAGTGCATGAGTGGCTGTAATGTTGAGTGAGAGGGTGAATGGATGAGTGACTGGGTATATGAGTTCCTGTATAGGTGACTGAGTGGGTGCATGAATGGGTCTGTGGGTGAGTGAGTGGTTGCATGGTGTGTGTATGGGTAAGTGCATGAGTGGCTGTATTGATGAGTGACAGGGTGGATGAGTGGTTGTATGGATGAGTGACTGGGTATATGAGTGTCTGTATAGGTGAATGATTGGGTGCATGAATGGGTCTGTGGGTGAGTGAGTGGGTGTATGGTGGATGTATGGGTGTGTGCATGAATGGCTGTATTGGTGAGTGAGAGGGTGGTGAGTGGTTGTATGGATGAGTGACTGGGTATATGAGTGTCTGGATCGGTGACCGAGTGGGTGCATGAATGGCTCTGTGGGTGAGTGAGTGGCTACATGGTGGGTGTATGGGTAAGTGCATGAGTGGCTGTATTGGTGAGTGAGAGGGTGCGTGAGTGGTTGTATGGATGAGGGACTGGGTATATGAGTGTCTGTATAGGTGACCGAGTGGATGCATGAATTGGTCTATGGGGGATGTGAGTGGCTGCATGGTGGGTGTATGGCTAAGTGCATGAGTGGCTGTATTGGTGAGTGAGAGGAGGCATGAGTGGTTGTATGGATGAGTGACTGGGTATATGAGTGTCTGGGTCGGTGACCGAATGAGTGCATGAATGGGTCTGTGGGTGAGTGAGTGGCTGCATGGTGGGTGTATGTGTAAGTGCATGAGTGGCTGTAATGTTGAGTGAAAGGGTGCATGAGCGGTTGTATGTATGAGTGACTGGGTATATGTGTGTCTGTATAGGTGACCAGTGGGTGCATGAAAGGGTATGTGGGTGAGTGAGTGGCTGCGTGGTGGGTGTATGAGTAAGTGCATGAATGGCTGTATTGGTGAGTGAGAGGGTGCATGAGCGGTTGTATGGATGAGTGACTGGGTATATGAGTGTCTGGATTGGTGACCGAGTGGGTGCATGAATGGGTCTGGGGGTGAGTGAGCGGCTGCATGGTGTCTGTATGGGTATGTGCATGAGTGGCTGTATTGGTGAGTGAGAGGGTGCATGAGTGGTTGTATGGATGACTGACTGGGTATATGTGTGTCTATATAGGTGACCGAGTGGGGGCATGAATGGGTCGGTGGGTGAGTGAGTGGCTGCATGGTCGCTGGATGAGTAAGTGCATGAGTGGCTCTATTGGGGAGTGAGAAGGTGCATGAGTGGTTGTATGGATGAGTGACTGGGTATACGAGTGTCTGGATCGGTGACCGAGTGGGTGCATGAATGGGTCTGTGGTTGAGTGAGTGGCTGCATGGTGGGTGTATGGGTAAGTGCATGAGTGGCTGTATTGGTGAGTGAGAGGGTGCGTTAGTGGTTGTATGGATGAGCGACTGGGTACATGAGTGCCTGGATTGGTGACTGAGTGGGTGCATGAATGCGTCTGGGGGTTAGTGAGTGGCTGCATGGTGAGTGTATGGGTAAGTGCATGAGTTGCTGTATTGGTGAGTGAGAGGGTGCATGAGCGGTTGTATGGATGAGTGACTGGGTATATGAGTATCTGGATCGGTGACCGATTGGATGAATGAATGGATCTATGGGTGAGTGAGTGGCTGCATGGTAGGCGTATGGGTAAGTGCATGAGTGGCTGTATTGGTGAGTGGTTGTATGGATGAGTGACTGGGTATATGAGTGTCTGTATAGGTGACCGAGTGTGGCATGGATGGGTCTGTGGGTGAGTGAGTGGTTGCATGGTGGGTGTATGGGTAAGTGCATGAGTGGCTATATTGGTGATTGAGAGGGTGCGTGAGTGGTTGTATGGATGAGTGACTGGGTATATGACTGAGTGGGTGCATGAATGGGTCTTGGGGTTAGTGAGGGCCTCATGGTGGGTGTATGGGTAAGTGCATGGGTGGCTATAGTGGTGAATGAGAGGGGGCGGGAGTGGTTGTATTGATGAGTGACTGGGTATATGAGTGTCTGTATAGGTGAGCGAGTGGGTGCATGAATGGGTCTGGGGGGGATGTGAGTGGCTGCATGGTCGGTTATGGGTAAATGCCTGAGTGGATGTACTGGTGAGTGAGAGGGTGCATGAGCCTTTGTATGGATGAGTGACTGGGTATATGAGTGCTGGATCGGTGACCGAGTGGGTGCATGAATGGGTCTGTGGGTGAGTGATTGGCTGCATGGTGGGTGTATGGGTGACTGCATGAGTGGATGTATTGGTGATTGAGAGGGTGCGTGATTGGTTGTATGGATGAGTGACTAGGTATATGAGTGTATGGATCGGTGACCGAGTGGGTTCACAAATGGGTCTGAGGGTGAGTGAGTGGTTGCATGGTGAGTGTATTGGTAGGTGCATGAGTGGCTGTATTGGTGAGTGAGAGGGTGCATGCGAGGTTGTATGGATGGGTGACTTGGTATATGAGTGTCTGGATCGGTGACCAAGTGGGTGCATGGATGGGTCTGTGAGTGAGTGAGTGGGTGTATGGTGGGTGTATAGGTAAGTGCATGAGTGGCTGTATTGGTGAGTGAGAGGGTGCATGAGTGGTTATATGGATGAGTGACTGGGTATTTGAGTGTATTTATAGGTGACCGAATTGGTGCATGAATGGGTCTGGGGGTGAGTGAGCGGCTGCACGGTGGGTGTATGGGTAAGTGCATGAGAGGCTGTAATGTTGAGTGAGAGGGTGCATGAGTGGTTGTATGGATGAGTGACTAGGTATATGGGTGTCTGTATATGTTACCGAGTGAGTGTATGAATGGGTCTGTGGGTGAGTGAGTGGCTGCAAGGTGGGTGTATGGTTAAGTGCATGAGTGGCTGTATTGTTGAGTGACAGGGTGCATGAGCGGTTGTATGGATGAGTGACTGGGTATATGTGTGTCTGTATAGTTGACTGAGTGGGTGCATGAATGGGTCTGTGGGTAACTGAGTGAGTGCGTGGTGGGTGTATTGGTAAGTGCATGAATGGCTGTATTGGTGAGTGAGAGGGTGGTGAGTGGTTTATGCATGAGTGACTGGGTATATGAGTGTCTGGATCGGTGACCGAGTGGTGCATGAATGCGTTTATGGGTGAGTGAGTGGCTACATGGTGGGTGTATGGGTAAGTGCATGATTGGCTATATTGGTGAGTGAGAGGGTGCGTGAGAGGTTGTATGGATGAGTAACTGGGTATATGAGTTTCTAGATCGGTAACCGAGTGGGTGCATGAATGGGTCTATGGGTGAGTGAGTGCTGCATGGTGGGTGTATGGGTAAGTGCATGAGTGGCTGTAATGTTGAGTGAGAGGGTGAATGGATGAGTGACTGGGTATATGAGTTCCTGTATAGGTGACTGAGTGGGTGCATGAATGGGTCTGTGGGTGAGTGAGTGGTTGCATGGTGTGTGTATGGGTAAGTGCATGAGTGGCTGTATTGATGAGTGACAGGGTGGATGAGTGGTTGTATGGATGAGTGACTGGGTATATGAGTGTCTGTATAGGTGAATGATTGGGTGCATGAATGGGTCTGTGGGTGAGTGAGTGGGTGTATGGTGGATGTATGGGTGTGTGCATGAATGGCTGTATTGGTGAGTGAGAGGGTGGTGAGTGGTTGTATGGATGAGTGACTGGGTATATGAGTGTCTGGATCGGTGACCGAGTGGGTGCATGAATGGCTCTGTGGGTGAGTGAGTGGCTACATGGTGGGTGTATGGGTAAGTGCATGAGTGGCTGTATTGGTGAGTGAGAGGGTGCGTGAGTGGTTGTATGGATGAGGGACTGGGTATATGAGTGTCTGTATAGGTGACCGAGTGGATGCATGAATTGGTCTATGGGGGATGTGAGTGGCTGCATGGTGGGTGTATGGCTAAGTGCATGAGTGGCTGTATTGGTGAGTGAGAGGAGGCATGAGTGGTTGTATGGATGAGTGACTGGGTATATGAGTGTCTGGGTCGGTGACCGAATGAGTGCATGAATGGGTCTGTGGGTGAGTGAGTGGCTTCATGGTGGGTGTATGTGTAAGTGCATGAGTGGCTGTAATGTTGAGTGAAAGGGTGCATGAGCGGTTGTATGTATGAGTGACTGGGTATATGTGTGTCTGTATAGGTGACCAGTGGGTGCATGAAAGGGTATGTGGGTGAGTGAGTGGCTGCGTGGTGGGTGTATGAGTAAGTGCATGAATGGCTGTATTGGTAAGTGAGAGGGTGCATGAGCGGTTGTATGGATGAGTGACTGGGTATATGAGTGTCTGGATTGGTGACCGAGTGGGTGCATGAATGGGTCTGGGGGTGAGTGAGCGGCTGCATGGTGTCTGTATGGGTATGTGCATGAGTGGCTGTATTGGTCAGTGAGAGGGTGCATGAGTGGTTGTATGGATGACTGACTGGGTATATGTGTGTCTATATAGGTGACCGAGTGGGGGCATGAATGGGTCGGTGGGTGAGTGAGTGGCTGCATGGTCGCTGGATGAGTAAGTGCATGAGTGGCTCTATTGGTGAGTGAGAAGGTCCATGAGTGGTTGTATGGATGAGTGACTGGGTATACGAGTGTCTGGATCGGTGACCGAGTGGGTGCATGAATGGGTCTGTGGTTGAGTGAGTGGCTGCATGGTGGGTGTATGGGTAAGTGCATGAGTGGCTTTATTTGTGAGTGAGAGGGTGCGTTAGTGGTTGTATGGATGAGCGACTGGGTACATGAGTGCCTGGATTGGTGACTGAGTGGGTGCATGAATGCGTCTGGGGGTTAGTGAGTGGCTGCATGGTGAGTGTATGGGTAAGTGCATGAGTTGCTGTATTGGTGAGTGAGAGGGTGCATGAGCGGTTGTATGGATGAGTGACTGGGTATATGAGTATCTGGATCGGTGACCGATTGGATGAATGAATGGATCTGTGGGTGGGTGAGTGGCTGCATGGTAGGCGTATGGGTAAGTGCATGAGTGGCTGTATTGGTGAGTGGTTGTATGGATGAGTGACTGGGTATATGAGTGTCTGCATAGGTGACCGAGTGGGTGCATGGATGGGTCTGTGGGTGAGTGAGTGGTTGCATGGTGGGTGTATGGGTAAGTGCATGAGTGGCTATATTGGTGATTGAGAGGGTGCATGAGTGGTTGTATGGATGAGTGACTGGGTATATGACTGAGTGGGTGCATGAATGGGTCTTGGGGTGAGTGAGGGCCTCATGGTGGGTGTATGGGTAAGTGCATGGGTGGCTATAGTGGTGAATGAGAGGGGGCGGGAGTGGTTGTATTGATGAGTGACTGGGTATATGAGTGTCTGTATAGGTGAGCGAGTGGGTGCATGAATGGGTCTGGGGGGGATGTGAGTGGCTGCATGGTCGGTTATGGGTAAATGCCTGAGTGGATGTACTGGTGAGTGAGAGGGTGCATGAGCGGTTGTATGGATGAGTGACTGGGTATATGAGTGTCTGGATCGGTGACCGAGTGGGTGCATGAATGGGTCTGTGGGTGAGTGATTGGCTGCATGGTGGGTGTATGGGTGACTGCATGAGTGGATGTATTGGTGATTGAGAGGGTGCGTGATTGGTTGTATGGATGAGTGACTAGGTATATGAGTGTATGGATCGGTGACCGAGTGGGTGCACAAATGGGTCTGAGGGTGAGTGAGTGGTTGCATGGTGAGTGTATTGGTAGGTGCATGTGTGGCTGTATTGGTGAGTGAGAGGGTGGATGCGAGGTTGAATGGATGGGTGACTTGGTATATGAGTGTCTGGATCGGTGACCGAGTGGGTGCATGGATGGGTCTGTGGGTGAGTGAGTGGCTGCATGGTGGGTGTATGGTAAGTGCATGAGTGGCTGTATTGGTGAGTGGTTGTGTGGATGAGCGGCTGGGTATATGAGTGTCTGTATAGGTGACCGAGTGGGTGCCTGGATTCGTCAGTGGGTGAGTAAGTGTTTGTATGGTGGGTGTATGGGTAAGTGCATGAGTGGCTATATTAGTGAGTGAGAGGGTGTGTGAGTAGTTGTATGGATGAGTGACTGGGTATATGAGTGTCTGTATAGGTGACTGAGTGGGTGCATGAATGGATCTAGGGGTGAGTGAGTGGCTGCATGGTGGGTGTATGGGTAAGTGAATGGGTGGCTATATTGGTGAGTGAGAGGGGGCGTGAGTGGTTGTATGGATGAGTGACTGGGTATTTGAGTGTCTGTATAGTTGACCGAGTGGGTGCATGAATGGGTCTGGGGTGGATGTGAGTGGCTGCATGGTGGGTAAATGGGTAAGTGCCTGAATGGCTGTATTGGTGAGTGAGAGGGTGCGTGAGTGGTGGTATGGATGAGTGACTGGGTAGATGAGTGTCTGGATCGGTGACGAAGTGAGTGCATGAATGAGTCTGTGGGTGAGTGAGTGGCTGCACGGTGGGTGTATGGGTAAGTGCATGAGTGGCTGTAATGTTGAGTGAGAGGCTGCAGGAGCGGTTGTATGGGTGAGTGACTGGGTATATGTGTGTCTGTATAGGTGACCAAGTGCGTGCATGAATGGGTCTGTGGGTGAGTGAGTGGCTGCATGGTGGGTGTATAGGTAAGTACATGAGTGGCTGTATTGGTGAGTGAGAGGGTGCATGAGCGGTTGTATGGATGAGTGACGTGGTATATGAGTGTCTGGATTGGTGACCGAGTGGGTGCATGAATGGGTCTGTGGGTGAGTGACTGGCTGCATGGTGGGTGTATGGGTGACTGCATGAGTGGCTGTATTGGTGAGTGAGAGGGTGTGTGAGTGGTTGTATGTATGAGTGACTGGGTATATGAGTGTCTGGATCAGTGACCGAGTGGGTGCACAAATGGGTCTGGGGGTGAGTGAGTGGTTGCATGGTGAGTGTATGGGTAAGAGCATGAGTGGCTGTATTGGTGAGTGAGAGGGTGCATGAGCGGTTGTATGGATGAGTGACTGGGTATATGAGTGTCTGGATCGGTGACCGAGTGGATGCATTAATGGGTCTGTGAGTGAGTAAGGGGCTGCATGGTGGGTGTATGGGTAAGTGCATGAGTGGCTGTATTGGTGAGTGAGAGGGTGCATGAGTGGTTGTATGGATAACTGATTGGGTAAATGTGTGTCTGTATAGGTGACCGAGTGGGTGCATGAATGGGTCTGGGGTTGAGTGAGTGGCTGCATGGTGGGTGTATCGGTAAGTGCATGAGTGGCTGTAATGTTCAGTGAGAGTGTGCATGAGTGGTTGTATAGATGAGTGACTGGGTATTTGAGTGTCTGTATAGGTGACCGAGTGGGTGCATGAATGGTTCTGTGGGTGAGTGCATGAATGGGTCTGGGGGTGAGTGGCTGCATGGTGGGTGTATGGGTAAGTGCATGATTGGCTGTATTGGTGAGTGAGAGGGTGCGTGAGTGGTTGTATGGATGAGTGACTGGGTATATGAATGTCTGTATAGGTGACCGAGTGGGTGCATGAATGGGTCTGGGGGTGAGTGAGTGGCTGCATGGTGGGTGTATGGGTAACTACATGAGTGGCTGTATTGGTGAGTGAGAGGGTGTGTGAGTGGTTATACGGATGAGTGACTGGGTATATGAGTGTCTGGATCGGTGACCGAGTGGGTGCATCAATCGGTCTGTGGGTGAGTGAGTGGCTGCATGGTGGGTGTATGGGTAAGTGCATGAGTGGCTGTAATGTTGAGTGAGAGTGTGCATGAGTGGTTGTATAGATGAGTGACTGGGTATTTGAGTGTCTGTATAGGTGACCGTGTGGGTGCATGAATGGGTCTGGGGGTGAGTGCATGAATGGGTCTGGGGGTGAGTGAGTGGCTGCATGGTGGGTGTATGGGTAAGTGCATGATTGGCTGTATTGGTGAGTGAGAGGGTGCGTGAGTGGTTGTATGGATGAGTGACTGGGTATATGAATGTCTGTATAGGTGACCGAGTGGGTGCATGAATGGGTCTGGGGGTGAGTGAGTGGCTGCATGGTGGATGTATGGGTAACTACATGAGTGGCTGTATTGGTGAGTGAGAGGGTGCGTGAGTGGTTATACGGATGAGTGACTGGGTAAATGAGTGTCTGGATCGGTGACCGAGTGGGTGCATCAATCGGTCTGTGGGTGAGTGAGTGGCTGCATGAATAGGTATGGGGTGAGTGAGTGGTTGTGTGTGGGTGTATGGGTAAGTGCATGAGTGGCTGTATTGGTGAGTGAGAGGCTGCGTGAGTGGTTGTATGGATGACTGACTGGGTATATGCGTGACTGAGTGGGTGCATGAATAGGTCTGTGGGTGAGTGAGTGGCTGCATGAATAGGTCTGGGGTGAGTGAGTGGTTGTGTGTGGGTGTATGGGTAAGAGCATGAGTGGCTGTATTGGTGATTGAGAGGCTGCATGAGTGGTTGTATGTATGATTGGCTGGGTATATGAGTGTCTGTATAGGTGACAGAGTAGCTGCATGAATGGGTCTGGGGGTGAGTGAGTGACTGCATGGTGGGTGTATGGGTAAGTGCATGAGTGGCTATAATGTTGAGTGAGAGTGTGCATGAGTGGTTGTATGGATAAGTGACTGGGTATTTGAGTGTCTGTATAGGTGACCGAGTGGGTGTATGAATGGGTTTGTTGGTGAGTGAGTGGCTGCATGGTGGGTGTATGGGTAAGTGCATGAGTGCCTGTATTGGTGAGTGAGAGGGTGCGTGAGTGGTCGTATGGATGATTGGCTGGGTACATGAGTGTCTGTATAGGTGACCGAGTGGGTGCATGAATGGGTCTGGGGGTGAGTGAGTGACTGCATGGTGGGTGTATGGGTAAGTGCATGAGTGGCTGTAATGCTGAGTGAGAGTGTGCATGAGTGGTTGTATGGATGAGTGACTGGCTATTTGAGTGTCTGTATAGGTGACCAGTGGGTGCATGAATGGGTATGTGGGTGAGTGAGTGGCTGCGTGGTGGGTGTATGGGTAAGTGCACGAATGGCTGTATTGGTGAGCGAGAGGGTGCGTGAGTGGTTGTATGGATGAGTGACTGGGTATATGAGTGCCTGGATCGGTGACCGAGTGGATGCATGAATGCGTTTGGGGGTGAGTGAGTGGCTGCATGGTGGTTGTATGGGTAAGTGCATGAGTGGCTGTAATGTTGAGTGAGAGTGTGCATGAGTGGTTGTTTGGATGAGTGACTGGGTATTTGAGTGTCTGTATAGGTGACCAGTGGGTGCATGAATGGGTCTGGGGGTGATTCCATGAATGGGTCTGGGGGGAGTGAGTGGCTGCATGGTGGGTGTATGGGTAAGTGCATGAGTGGCTGCATTGGTAAGTGAGAGGGTGCGTGAGTGGTTGTATGGATGAGTGACTGGGTATATGAGTGTCTGTATCGGTGACCGAGTGGATGCATGAATGCGTCTGGGGTTGTGTGAGTGGCTGCTTGGTGGGTGTATGGGTAAGTGCATGAATGGCTTTATTGGTGAATGGTTGTATGGATGAGTGACTGGGTATATGAGTGTCTGTATAGGTGAACGAGTGGGTGCATGGATGGGTCTGTGGGTGAGTGAGTGGTTGCATGGTGGGTGTATGGGTAAGTGCATGAGTGGCTATATTGGTGAGTGAGAGGGTGCGTTAGTGGTCGTATGGATGATTGGCTGGGTATATGAGTGTCTGTATAGGTGACCGAGTGAGTGCATGAATGGGTCTGGGGGTGAGTGAGTGACTGCATGGTGGGTGTATGGGTAAGTGCATGAGTGGCTGTAATGTTGAGTGAGAGTGTGCATGAGTGGTTGTTTGGATGAGTGACTGGGTATTTGAGTGTCTGTATAGGTGACCGAGTGGGTGCATGAATGGGTCTGGGGGTGAGTGAGTGACTGCATGGTGGGTGTATGGGTAAGTGCATGAGTGGCTGTAATGTTGAGTGAGAGTGTGCATGAGTGGTTGTATGGATGAGTGACTGGCTGTTTGAGTGTCTGTATAGGTGACCAGTGGGTGCATGAATGGGTATGTGGGTGAGTGAGTGGCTGCATGGTGGTTGTATGGGTAAGTGCATGAGTGGCTGTAATGTTGAGTGAGAGTGTGCATGAGTGGTTGTTTGGATGAGTGACTGGGTATTTGAGTGTCTGTATAGGTGACCGAGTGGGTGCATGAATGGATCTGGGGGTGATTCCATGAATGGGTCTGGGGGGAGTGAGTGGCTGCATGGTGGGTGTATGGGTAAGTGCATGAGTGGCTGTATTGGTAAGTGAGAGGTTGCGTGAGTGGTTGTATGGATGAGTGACTGGGTATATGAGTGTCTGTATCGGTGACCGAGTGGATGCATGAATGCGTCTGGGGTTGTGTGAGTGGCTGCTTGGTGGGTGTATGGGTAAGTGCATGAATGGCTTTATTGGTGAATGGTTGTATGGATGAGTGACTGGGTATATGAGTGTCTGTATAGGTGAACGAGTGGGTGCATGGATGGGTCTGTGGGTGAGTGAGTGGTTGCATGGTGGGTGTATGGGTAAGTGCATGAGTGGCTATATTGGTGAATGAGAGGGTGCGTGAGTGGTTGTATGGATGAGTGTTTGGGTATATGAGTGTCTGTATAGGTGACCGAGTGGGTGCATGAATGGGTCTGTGGGTGAGTGAGTGGCTGCATGGTGGGTGTATGGGTAAGTGCATGAGTGGCTATATTGGTGAGTGAGAGGGGGCATGAGTGGTTGTATGGATGAGTGACTGGGTATATGAGTGTCTGGGTCGGTGACCAAGTGGGTGCATGAATCAGTCTGTGGGTGAGTGAGTGGGTGCATGAATCGGTCTGCAGATGAGTGAGTGGCTGCATGGTTGGTGTATGGGTAAGTGCTTGAGTGGCTGTATTGGTGAGTGAGAGGGTGTGTGAGTGGTTGTATGGATGAGTGAGTGGGTATATAAGTGTCTGTATAGGTGACTGAGTGGGTGCATGAATGGGTCTGGGGGTGAGTGAGTGGCTGCATGGTGGGTCTATGGGTAAGTGCATGAATGGCTGTATTGGTGAGTGAGAGGGTGCGTTAGTGGTTGTATGGATGAGTGACTGGGTACATGAGTGTCTGGATTGGTGACTGAGTGGGTGCATGAATGGGCCTGGGGGTGAGTGAATGGGTGTGTGGTGGGTGTATGGGTAAGTGCATGAGTGGCTGTATTGGTGAGTGAGATGGTGCATGAGCGGTTGTATGGATGAGTGACTGGGTATATGTGTGTCTGTATAGGTGACCAAGTGTGTGTATGAATGGTTCTGTGGTTGAGTGAGTTGGTGTATGGTGGGTGTATGGGTATGTGCATGAGTGGCGGTATTCATGACTTAGGGTGTGCATGAGTGGTTGTATAGGTGAGTGAGTGGGTGCATGGTGGGTGTATGAGTAAGTGCATGAGTGGCTGTATTGGTGAGTGAGAGGCTGCGTGAGTGGTTGTATGGATGACTGGCTGGCTATATGAGTGTCTGTATAGGTGACCTAGTGGGTGCGTGAATGGGTCTGGGGGTGAGTGAGTGACTGCATGGTGGGTGTATGGGTAAGTGCATGAGTGGTTGTAATGGTGAGTGAGAGGGTGCATGAGTGGTTGTATGGATGAGTGAATGGGTATATGAGTGTCTTTATAGGTGACCGAGTGGGTGCATGAATGGGTCTGTGGGTGAGTGAGTGGCTGCATGGTGGGTGTATAGGTGAGTGCATGAGTGGCTGTATTGATGAGTGAGAGGGTGTGTGAGTGGTTGTATGGGTGACTGGGTATATGAGTGTCTGGATCGGTGACTGAGTGGGTGCGTGAATGGGTCTGTGGGTGAGTGAGTGGCTGCATGAATAGGTCTGGGGTGAGTGAGTGGCTGTGTGGTGGGTGTATGGGTAAGTGCATGAGTGGCTGTATTGGTGAGTGAGAGGCAGCATGAGTGGTTGTATGGATGAGTGACTGGGTATTTGAGTGTCTGTATAGGTGACCGAGTGGGTGCATGAATGGGTCTGGGGGTGATTCCATGAATGGGTCTGGGGGGAGTGAGTGGCTGCATGGTGGGTGTATGGGTAAGTGCATGAGTGGCTGTATTGGTAAGTGAGAGGTTGCGTGAGTGGTTGTATGGATTAGTGACTGGGTATATGAGTGTCTGTATCGGTGACCGAGTGGATGCATGAATGCGTCTGGGGTTGTGTGAGTGGCTGCTTGGTGGGTGTATGGGTAAGTGCATGAATGGCTTTATTGGTGAATGGTTGTATGGATGAGTGACTGGGTATATGAGTGTCTGTATAGGTGAACGAGTGGGTGCATGGATGGGTCTGTGGGTGAGTGAGTGGTTGCATGGTGGGTGTATGGGTAAGTGCATGAGTGGCTATATTGGTGAGTGAGAGGGTGCGTGAGTGGTTGTATGGATGAGTGTTTGGGTATATGAGTGTCTGGGTCGGTGACCAAGTGGGTGCATGAATCAGTCTGTGGGTGAGTGAGTGGGTGCATGAATCGGTCTGCAGATGAGTGAGTGGCTGCATGGTTGGTGTATGGGTAAGTGCTTGAGTGGCTGTATTGGTGAGTGAGAGGGTGTGTGAGTGGTTGTATGGATGAGTGAGTGGGTATATAAGTGTCTGTATAGGTGACTGAGTGGGTGCATGAATGGGTCTGGGGGTGAGTGAGTGGCTGCATGGTGGGTCTATGGGTAAGTGCATGAATGGCTGTATTGGTGAGTGAGAGGGTGCGTTAGTGGTTGTATGGATGAGTGACTGGGTACATGAGTGTCTGGATTGGTGACTGAGTGGGTGCATGAATGGGTCTGTGGGTGAGTGAGTGGTTGCATGGTGTGTGTATGGGTAAGTGCATGAGTGGCTGTATTGATGAGTGACAGGGTGGATGAGTGGTTGTATGGATGAGTGACTGGGTATATGAGTGTCTGTATAGGTGAATGATTGGGTGCATGAATGGGTCTGTGGGTGAGTGAGTGGGTGTATGGTGGATGTATGGGTGTGTGCATGAATGGCTGTATTGGTGAGTGAGAGGGTGGTGAGTGGTTGTATGGATGAGTGACTGGGTATATGAGTGTCTGGATCGGTGACCGAGTGGGTGCATGAATGGCTCTGTGGGTGAGTGAGTGGCTACATGGTGGGTGTATGGGTAAGTGCATGAGTGGCTGTATTGGTGAGTGAGAGGGTGCGTGAGTGGTTGTATGGATGAGGGACTGGGTATATGAGTGTCTGTATAGGTGACCGAGTGGATGCATGAATTGGTCTAAGGGGGGATGTGAGTGGCTGCATGGTGGGTGTATGGCTAAGTGCATGAGTGGCTGTATTGGTGAGTGAGAGGAGGCGTGAGTGGTTGTATGGATGAGTGACTGGGTATATGAGTGTCTGGATCGGTGACCGAATGAGTGCATGAATGGGTCTGTGGGTGAGTGAGTGGCTGCATGGTGGGTGTATGGGTAAGTGCATGAGTGGCTGTAATGTTGATTGAAAGGGTGCATGAGCGGTTGTATGTATGAGTGACTGGGTATATGTGTGTCTGTATAGGTGACCAGTGGGTGCATGAATGGGTATGTGGGTGAGTGAGTGGCTGCGTGGTGGGTGTATGGGTAAGTGCATGAATGGCTGTATTGGTGAGTGAGAGGGTGCATGAGCGGTTGTATGGATGAGTAACTGGGTATATGAGTGTCTGGATTGGTGACCGAGTGGGTGCATGAATGGGTCTGGGGGTGAGTGAGCGGCTGCATGGTGTCTGTATGGGTATGTGCATGAGTGGCTGTATTGGTGAGTGAGAGGGTGCATGAGTGGTTGTATGGATGACTGACTGGGTATATGTGTGTCTATATAGGTGACCGAGTGGGGGCATGAATGGGTCGGTGGGTGAGTGAGTGGCTGCATGGTCGCTGGATGAGTAAGTGCATGAGTGTCTCTATTGGGGAGTGAGAAGGTGCATGAGTGGTTGTATGGATGAGTGACTGGGTATACGAGTGTCTGGATCGGTGACCGAGTGGGTGCATGAATGGGTCTGTGGTTGAGTGAGTGGCTGCATGGTGGGTGTATGGGTAAGTGCATGAGTGGCTGTATTGGAGAGTGAGAGGGTGCGTTAGTGGTTGTATGGATGAGCGACTGGGTACATGAGTGCCTGGATTGGTGACTGAGTGGGTGCATGAATGCGTCTGGGGGTTAGTGAGTGGCTGCATGGTGAGTGTATGGGTAAGTGCATGAGTTGCTGTATTGGTGAGTGAGAGGGTGCATGAGCGGTTTTATGGATGAGTGACTGGGTATATGAGTATCTGGATCGGTGACCGATTGGATGAATGAATGGATCTATGGGTGAGTGAGTGGCTGCATGGTAGGCGTATGGGTAAGTGCATGAGTGGCTGTATTGGTGAGTGGTTGTATGGATGAGTGACTGGGTATATGAGTGTCTGTATAGGTGACCGAGTGGGGCATGGATGGGTCTGTGGGTGAGTGAGTGGTTGCATGGTGGGTGTATGGGTAAGTGCATGAGTGGCTATATTGGTGATTGAGAGGGTGCGTGAGTGGTTGTATGGATGAGTGACTGGGTATATGACTGAGTGGGTGCATGAATGGGTCTTGGGGTTAGTGAGGGCCTCATGGTGGGTGTATGGGTAAGTGCATGGGTGGCTATAGTAGTGAATGAGAGGGGGCGGGAGTGGTTGTATTGATGAGTGACTGGGTATATGAGTGTCTGTATAGGTGAGCGAGTGGGTGCATGAATGGGTCTGGGGGGGATGTGAGTGGCTGCATGGTCTGTTATGGGTAAATGCCTGAGTGGATGTACTGGTGAGTGAGAGGGTGCATGAGCCGTTGTATGGATGAGTGACTGGGTATATGAGTGTCTGGATCGGTGACCGAGTGGGTGCATGAATGGGTCTGTGGGTGAGTGATTGGCTGCATGGTGGGTGTATGGGTGACTGCATGAGTGGATGTATTGGTGATTGAGAGGGTGCGTGATTGGTTGTATGGATGAGTGACTAGGTATATGAGTGTATGGATCGGTGACCGAGTGGGTTCACAAATGGGTCTGAGGGTGAGTGAGTGGTTGCATGGTGAGTGTATTGGTAGGTGCATGAGTGGCTGTATTGGTGAGTGAGAGGGTGCATGCGAGGTTGTATGGATGGGTGACTTGGTATATGAGTGTCTGGATCGGTGACCAAGTGGGTGCATGGATGGGTCTGTGAGTGAGTGAGTGGGTGTATGGTGGGTGTATAGGTAAGTGCATGAGTGGCTGTATTGGTGAGTGAGAGGGTGCATGAGTGGTTATATGGATGAGTGACTGGGTATTTGAGTGTATTTATAGGTGACCGAATTGGTGCATGAATGGGTCTGGGGGTGAGTGAGCGGCTGCACGGTGGGTGTATGGTTAAGTGCATGAGTGGCTGTATTGTTGAGTGACAGGGTGCATGAGTGGTTGTATGGATGAGTGACTAGGTATATGGGTGTCTGTATATGTTACCGAGTGAGTGTATGAATGGGTCTGTGGGTGAGTGAGTGGCTGCAAGGTGGGTGTATGGTTAAGTGCATGAGTGGCTGTATTGTTGAGTGACAGGGTGCATGAGCGGTTGTATGGATGAGTGACTGGGTATATGTGTGTCTGTATAGTTGACTGAGTGGGTGCATGAATGGGTCTGTGGGTAACTGAGTGAGTGCGTGGTGGGTGTATTGGTAAGTGCATGAATGGCTGTATTGGTGAGTGAGAGGGTGGTGAGTGGTTTATGCATGAGTGACTGGGTATATGAGTGTCTGGATCGGTGACCGAGTGGTGCATGAATGCGTTTATGGGTGAGTGAGTGGCTACATGGTGGGTGTATGGGTAAGTGCATGATTGGCTATATTGGTGAGTGAGAGGGTGCGTGAGAGGTTGTATGGATGAGTAACTGGGTATATGAGTTTCTAGATCGGTAACCGAGTGGGTGCATGAATGGGTCTATGGGTGAGTGAGTGCTGCATGGTGGGTGTATGGGTAAGTGCATGAGTGGCTGTAATGTTGAGTGAGAGGGTGAATGGATGAGTGACTGGGTATATGAGTTCCTGTATAGGTGACTGAGTGGGTGCATGAATGGGTCTGTGGGTGAGTGAGTGGTTGCATGGTGTGTGTATGGGTAAGTGCATGAGTGGCTGTATTGATGAGTGACAGGGTGGATGAGTGGTTGTATGGATGAGTGACTGGGTATATGAGTGTCTGTATAGGTGAATGATTGGGTGCATGAATGGGTCTGTGGGTGAGTGAGTGGGTGTATGGTGGATGTATGGGTGTGTGCATGAATGGCTGTATTGGTGAGTGAGAGGGTGGTGAGTGGTTGTATGGATGAGTGACTGGGTATATGAGTGTCTGGATCGGTGACCGAGTGGGTGCATGAATGGCTCTGTGGGTGAGTGAGTGGCTACATGGTGGGTGTATGGGTAAGTGCATGAGTGGCTGTATTGGTGAGTGAGAGGGTGCGTGAGTGGTTGTATGGATGAGGGACTGGGTATATGAGTGTCTGTATAGGTGACCGAGTGGATGCATGAATTGGTCTATGGGGGATGTGAGTGGCTGCATGGTGGGTGTATGGCTAAGTGCATGAGTGGCTGTATTGGTGAGTGAGAGGAGGCATGAGTGGTTGTATGGATGAGTGACTGGGTATATGAGTGTCTGTATAGGTGACCGAGTGGGGCATGGATGGGTCTGTGGGTGAGTGAGTGGTTGCATGGTGGGTGTATGGGTAAGTGCATGAGTGGCTATATTGGTGATTGAGAGGGTGCGTGAGTGGTTGTATGGATGAGTGACTGGGTATATGACTGAGTGGGTGCATGAATGGGTCTTGGGGTTAGTGAGGGCCTCATGGTGGGTGTATGGGTAAGTGCATGGGTGGCTATAGTAGTGAATGAGAGGGGGCGGGAGTGGTTGTATTGATGAGTGACTGGGTATATGAGTGTCTGTATAGGTGAGCGAGTGGGTGCATGAATGGGTCTGGGGGGGATGTGAGTGGCTGCATGGTCTGTTATGGGTAAATGCCTGAGTGGATGTACTGGTGAGTGAGAGGGTGCATGAGCCGTTGTATGGATGAGTGACTGGGTATATGAGTGTCTGGATCGGTGACCGAGTGGGTGCATGAATGGGTCTGTGGGTGAGTGATTGGCTGCATGGTGGGTGTATGGGTGACTGCATGAGTGGATGTATTGGTGATTGAGAGGGTGCGTGATTGGTTGTATGGATGAGTGACTAGGTATATGAGTGTATGGATCGGTGACCGAGTGGGTTCACAAATGGGTCTGAGGGTGAGTGAGTGGTTGCATGGTGAGTGTATTGGTAGGTGCATGAGTGGCTGTATTGGTGAGTGAGAGGGTGCATGCGAGGTTGTATGGATGGGTGACTTGGTATATGAGTGTCTGGATCGGTGACCAAGTGGGTGCATGGATGGGTCTGTGAGTGAGTGAGTGGGTGTATGGTGGGTGTATAGGTAAGTGCATGAGTGGCTGTATTGGTGAGTGAGAGGGTGCATGAGTGGTTATATGGATGAGTGACTGGGTATTTGAGTGTATTTATAGGTGACCGAATTGGTGCATGAATGGGTCTGGGGGTGAGTGAGCGGCTGCACGGTGGGTGTATGGTTAAGTGCATGAGTGGCTGTATTGTTGAGTGACAGGGTGCATGAGTGGTTGTATGGATGAGTGACTAGGTATATGGGTGTCTGTATATGTTACCGAGTGAGTGTATGAATGGGTCTGTGGGTGAGTGAGTGGCTGCAAGGTGGGTGTATGGTTAAGTGCATGAGTGGCTGTATTGTTGAGTGACAGGGTGCATGAGCGGTTGTATGGATGAGTGACTGGGTATATGTGTGTCTGTATAGTTGACTGAGTGGGTGCATGAATGGGTCTGTGGGTAACTGAGTGAGTGCGTGGTGGGTGTATTGGTAAGTGCATGAATGGCTGTATTGGTGAGTGAGAGGGTGGTGAGTGGTTTATGCATGAGTGACTGGGTATATGAGTGTCTGGATCGGTGACCGAGTGGTGCATGAATGCGTTTATGGGTGAGTGAGTGGCTACATGGTGGGTGTATGGGTAAGTGCATGATTGGCTATATTGGTGAGTGAGAGGGTGCGTGAGAGGTTGTATGGATGAGTAACTGGGTATATGAGTTTCTAGATCGGTAACCGAGTGGGTGCATGAATGGGTCTATGGGTGAGTGAGTGCTGCATGGTGGGTGTATGGGTAAGTGCATGAGTGGCTGTAATGTTGAGTGAGAGGGTGAATGGATGAGTGACTGGGTATATGAGTTCCTGTATAGGTGACTGAGTGGGTGCATGAATGGGTCTGTGGGTGAGTGAGTGGTTGCATGGTGTGTGTATGGGTAAGTGCATGAGTGGCTGTATTGATGAGTGACAGGGTGGATGAGTGGTTGTATGGATGAGTGACTGGGTATATGAGTGTCTGTATAGGTGAATGATTGGGTGCATGAATGGGTCTGTGGGTGAGTGAGTGGGTGTATGGTGGATGTATGGGTGTGTGCATGAATGGCTGTATTGGTGAGTGAGAGGGTGGTGAGTGGTTGTATGGATGAGTGACTGGGTATATGAGTGTCTGGATCGGTGACCGAGTGGGTGCATGAATGGCTCTGTGGGTGAGTGAGTGGCTACATGGTGGGTGTATGGGTAAGTGCATGAGTGGCTGTATTGGTGAGTGAGAGGGTGCGTGAGTGGTTGTATGGATGAGGGACTGGGTATATGAGTGTCTGTATAGGTGACCGAGTGGATGCATGAATTGGTCTATGGGGGATGTGAGTGGCTGCATGGTGGGTGTATGGCTAAGTGCATGAGTGGCTGTATTGGTGAGTGAGAGGAGGCATGAGTGGTTGTATGGATGAGTGACTGGGTATATGAGTGTCTGGGTCGGTGACCGAATGAGTGCATGAATGGGTCTGTGGGTGAGTGAGTGGCTGCATGGTGGGTGTATGTGTAAGTGCATGAGTGGCTGTAATGTTGAGTGAAAGGGTGCATGAGCGGTTGTATGTATGAGTGACTGGGTATATGTGTGTCTGTATAGGTGACCAGTGGGTGCATGAATGGGTATGTGGGTGAGTGAGTGGCTGCGTGGTGGGTGTATGAGTAAGTGCATGAATGGCTGTATTGGTGAGTGAGAGGGTGCATGAGCGGTTGTATGGATGAGTGACTGGGTATATGAGTGTCTGGATTGGTGACCGAGTGGGTGCATGAATGGGTCTGGACGTGAGTGAGCGGCTGCATGGTGTCTGTATGGGTATGTGCATGAGTGGCTGTATTGGTCAGTGAGAGGGTGCATGAGTGGTTGTATGGATGACTGACTGGGTATATGTGTGTCTATATAGGTCACCGAGTGGGGGCATGAATGGGTCGGTGGGTGAGTGAGTGGCTGCATGGTCGCTGGATGAGTAAGTGCATGAGTGGCTCTATTGGTGAGTGAGAAGGTGCATGAGTGGTTGTATGGATGAGTGACTGGGTATACGAGTGTCTGGATCGGTGACCGAGTGGGTGCATGAATGGGTCTGTGGTTGAGTGAGTGGCTGCATGGTGGGTGTATGGGTAAGTGCATGAGTGGCTTTATTGGTGAGTGAGAGGGTGCGTTAGTGGTTGTATGGATGAGCGACTGGGTACATGAGTGCCTGGATTGGTGACTGAGTGGGTGCATGAATGCGTCTGGGGGTTAGTGAGTGGCTGCATGGTGAGTGTATGGGTAAGTGCATGAGTTGCTGTATTGGTGAGTGAGAGGGTGCATGAGCGGTTGTATGGATGAGTGACTGGGTATATGAGTATCTGGATCGGTGACCGATTGGATGAATGAATGGATCTGTGGGTGGGTGAGTGGCTGAATGGTAGGCGTATGGGTAAGTGCATGAGTGGCTGTATTGGTGAGTGGTTGTATGGATGAGTGACTGGGTATATGAGTGTCTGCATAGGTGACCGAGTGGGTGCATGGATGGGTCTGTGGGTGAGTGAGTGGTTGCATGGTGGGTGTATGGGTAAGTGCATGAGTGGCTATATTGGTGATTGAGAGGGTGCATGAGTGGTTGTATGGATGAGTGACTGGGTATATGACTGAGTGGGTGCATGAATGGGTCTTGGGGTGAGTGAGGGCCTCATGGTGGGTGTATGGGTAAGTGCATGGGTGGCTATAGTGGTGAATGAGAGGGGGCGGGAGTGGTTGTATTGATGAGTGACTGGGTATATGAGTGTCTGTATAGGTGAGCGAGTGGGTGCATGAATGGGTCTGGGGGGGATGTGAGTGGCTGCATGGTCGGTTATGGGTAAATGCCTGAGTGGATGTACTGGTGAGTGAGAGGGTGCATGAGCGGTTGTATGGATGAGTGACTGGGTATATGAGTGTCTGGATCGGTGACCGAGTGGGTGCATGAATGGGTCTGTGGGTGAGTGATTGGCTGCATGGTGGGTGTATGGGTGACTGCATGCGTGGATGTATTGGTGATTGAGAGGGTGCGTGATTGGTTGTATGGATGAGTGTCTAGGTATATGAGTGTATGGATCGGTGACCGAGTGGGTGCACAAATGGGTCTGAGGGTGAGTGAGTGGTTGCATGGTGAGTGTATTGGTAGGTGCATGTGTGGCTGTATTGGTGAGTGAGAGGGTGGATGCGAGGTTGAATGGATGGGTGACTTGGTATATGAGTGTCTGGATCGGTGACCGAGTGGGTGCATGGATGGGTCTGTGGGTGAGTGAGTGGCTGCATGGTGGGTGTATGGTAAGTGCATGAGTGGCTGTATTGGTGAGTGGTTGTGTGGATGAGCGGCTGGGTATATGAGTGTCTGTATAGGTGACCGAGTGGGTGCCTGGATTCGTCAGTGGGTGAGTAAGTGTTTGTATGGTGGGTGTATGGGTAAGTGCATGAGTGGCTATATTAGTGAGTGAGAGGGTGTGTGAGTAGTTGTATGGATGAGTGACTGGGTATATGAGTGTCTGTATAGGTGACTGAGTGGGTGCATGAATGGATCTAGGGGTGAGTGAGTGGCTGCATGGTGGGTGTATGGGTAAGTGAATGGGTGGCTATATTGGTGAGTGAGAGGGGGCGTGAGTGGTTGTATGGATGAGTGACTGGGTATTTGAGTGTCTGTATAGTTGACCGAGTGGGTGCATGAATGGGTCTGGGGTGGATGTGAGTGGCTGCATGGTGGGTAAATGGGTAAGTGCCTGAATGGCTGTATTGGTGAGTGAGAGGGTGCGTGAGTGGTGGTATGGATGAGTGACTGGGTAGATGAGTGTCTGGATCGGTGACGAAGTGAGTGCATGAATGAGTCTGTGGGTGAGTGAGTGGCTGCACGGTGGGTGTATGGGTAAGTGCATGAGTGGCTGTAATGTTGAGTGAGAGGCTGCAGGAGCGGTTGTATGGGTGAGTGACTGGGTATATGTGTGTCTGTATAGGTGACCAAGTGCGTGCATGAATGGGTCTGTGGGTGAGTGAGTGGCTGCATGGTGGGTGTATAGGTAAGTACATGAGTGGCTGTATTGGTGAGTGAGAGGGTGCATGAGCGGTTGTATGGATGAGTGACGTGGTATATGAGTGTCTGGATTGGTGACCGAGTGGGTGCATGAATGGGTCTGTGGGTGAGTGACTGGCTGCATTGTGGGTGTATGGGTGACTGCATGAGTGGCTGTATTGGTGAGTGAGAGGGTGTGTGAGTGGTTGTATGGATGAGTGACTGGGTATATGAGTGTCTGGATCAGTGACCGAGTGGGTGCACAAATGGGTCTGGGGGTGATTGAGTGGTTGCATGGTGAGTGTATGGGTAAGAGCATGAGTGGCTGTATTGGTGAGTGAGAGGGTGCATGAGCGGTTGTATGGATGAGTGACTGGGTATATGAGTGTCTGGATCGGTGACCGAGTGGATGCATTAATGGGTCTGTGAGTGAGTAAGGGGCTGCATGGTGGGTGTATGGGTAAGTGCATGAGTGGCTGTATTGGTGAGTGAGAGGGTGCATGAGTGGTTGTATGGATAACTGATTGGGTAAATGTGTGTCTGTATAGGTGACCGAGTGGGTGCATGAATGGGTCTGGGGTTGAGTGAGTGGCTGCATGGTGGGTGTATCGGTAAGTGCATGAGTGGCTGTAATGTTGAGTGAGAGTGTGCATGAGTGGTTGTATAGATGAGTGACTGGGTATTTGAGTGTCTGTATAGGTGAACGAGTGGGTGCATGAATGGTTCTGTGGGTGAGTGCATGAATGGGTCTGGGGGTGAGTGGCTGCATGGTGGGTGTATGGGTAAGTGCATGATTGGCTGTATTGGTGAGTGAGAGGGTGCGTGAGTGGTTGTATGGATGAGTGACTGGGTATATGAATGTCTGTATAGGTGACCGAGTGGGTGCATGAATGGGTCTGGGGGTGAGTGAGTGGCTGCATGGTGGGTGTATGGGTAACTACATGAGTGGCTGTATTGGTGAGTGAGAGGGTGCGTGAGTGGTTATACGGATGAGTGACTGGGTATATGAGTGTCTGGATCGGTGACCGAGTGGGTGCATCAATCGGTCTGTGGGTGAGTGAGTGGCTGCATGGTGGGTGTATGGGTAAGTGCATGAGTGGCTGTAATGTTGAGTGAGAGTGTGCATGAGTGGTTGTATAGATGAGTGACTGGGTATTTGAGTGTCTGTATAGGTGACCGTGTGGGTGCATGAATGGGTCTGGGGGTGAGTGCATGAATGGGTCTGGGGGTGAGTGAGTGGCTGCATGGTGGGTGTATGGGTAAGTGCATGATTGGCTGTATTGGTGAGTGAGAGGGTGCGTGAGTGGTTGTATGGATGAGTGACTGGGTATATGAATGTCTGTATAGGTGACCGAGTGGGTGCATGAATGGGTCTGGGGGTGAGTGAGTGGCTGCATGGTGGATGTATGGGTAACTACATGAGTGGCTGTATTGGTGAGTGAGAGGGTGCGTGAGTGGTTATACGGATGAGTGACTGGGTAAATGAATGTCTGGATCGGTGACCGAGTGGGTGCATCAATCAGTCTGTGGGTGAGTGAGTGGCTGCATGAATAGGTATGGGGTGAGTGAGTGGTTGTGTGTGGGTGTATGGGTAAGTACATGAGTGACTGTATTGGTGAGTGAGAGGCTGCGTGAGTGGTTGTATGGATGACTGACTGGGTATATGCGTGACTGAGTGGGTGCATGAATAGGTCTGTGGGTGAGTGAGTGGCTGCATGAATAGGTCTGGGGTGAGTGAGTGGTTGTGTGTGGGTGTATGGGTAAGTGCATGAGTGGCTGTATTGGTGATTGAGAGGCTGCGTGAGTGGTTGTATGTATGATTGGCTGGGTATATGAGTGTCTGTATAGGTGACAGAGTAGCTGCATGAATGGGTCTGGGGGTGAGTGAGTGACTGCATGGTGGGTGTATGGGTAAGTGCATGAGTGGCTATAATGTTGAGTGAGAGTGTGCATGAGTGGTTGTATGGATAAGTGACTGGGTATTTGAGTGTCTGTATAGGTGACCGAGTGGGTGTATGAATGGGTTTGTGGGTGAGTGAGTGGCTGCATGGTGGGTGTATGGGTAAGTGCATGAGTGCCTGTATTGGTGAGTGAGAGGGTGCGTGAGTGGTCGTATGGATGATTGGCTGGGTACATGAGTGTCTGTATAGGTGACCGAGTGGGTGCATGAATGGGTCTGGGGGTGAGTGAGTGACTGCATGGTGGGTGTATGGGTAAGTGCATGAGTGGCTGTAATGCTGAGTGAGAGTGTGCATGAGTGGTTGTATGGATGAGTGACTGGCTATTTGAGTGTCTGTATAGGTGACCAGTGGGTGCATGAATGGGTATGTGGGTGAGTGAGTGGCTGTGTGGTGGGTGTATGGGTAAGTGCACGAATGGCTGTATTGGTGAGCGAGAGGGTGCGTGAGTGGTTGTATGGATGAGTGACTGGGAATATGAGTGCCTGGATCGGTGACCGAGTGGATGCATGAATGCGTTTGGGGGTGAGTGGCTGCATGGTGGTTGTATGGGTAAGTGCATGAGTGGCTGTAATGTTGAGTGAGAGTGTGCATGAGTGGTTGTTTGGATGAGTGACTGGGTATTTGAGTGTCTGTATAGGTGACCAGTGGGTGCATGAATGGGTCTGGGGGTGATTCCATGAATGGGTCTGGGGGGAGTGAGTGGCTGCATGGTGGGTGTATGGGTAAGTGCATGAGTGGCTGCATTGGTAAGTGAGAGGGTGCGTGAGTGGTTGTATGGATGAGTGACTGGGTATATGAGTGTCTGTATCGGTGACCGAGTGGATGCATGAATGCGTCTGGGGTTGTGTGAGTGGCTGCTTGGTGGGTGTATGGGTAAGTGCATGAATGGCTGTATTGGTGAATGGTTGTATGGATGAGTGACTGGGTATATGAGTGTCTGTATAGGTGAACGAGTGGGTGCATGGATGGGTCTGTGGGTGAGTGAGTGGTTGCATGGTGGGTGTATGGGTAAGTGCATGAGTGGCTATATTGGTGAGTGAGAGGGTGCGTTAGTGGTCGTATGGATGATTGGCTGGGTATATGAGTGTCTGTATAGGTGACCGAGTGGGTGCATGAATGGGTCTGGGGGTGAGTGAGTGACTGCATGGTGGGTGTATGGGTAAGTGCATGAGTGGCTGTAATGTTGAGTGAGAGTGTGCATGAGTGGTTGTATGGATGAGTGACTGGCTGTTTGAGTGTCTGTATAGGTGACCAGTGGGTGCATGAATGGGTATGTGGGTGAGTGAGTGGCTGCGTTGGGGGTGTATGGGTAAGTGCATGAATGGCTGTATTGGTGAGCGAGAGGGTGCGTGAGTGGTTGTATGGATGAGTGACTGAGTATATGAGTGCCTGGATCGGTGACCGAGTGGATGCATGAATGCGTTTGGGGGTGAGTGAGTGGCTGCATGGTGGTTGTATGGGTAAGTGCATGAGTGGCTGTAATGTTGAGTGAGAGTGTGCATGAGTGGTTGTTTGGATGAGTGACTGGGTATTTGAGTGTCTGTATAGGTGACCGAGTGGGTGCATGAATGGGTCTGGGGGTGATTCCATGAATGGGTCTGGGGGGAGTGAGTGGCTGCATGGTGGGTGTATGGGTAAGTGCATGAGTGGCTGTATTGGTAAGTGAGAGGTTGCGTGAGTGGTTGTATGGATGAGTGACTGGGTATATGAGTGTCTGTATCGGTGACCGAGTGGATGCATGAATGCGTCTGGGGTTGTGTGAGTGGCTGCTTGGTGGGTGTATGGGTAAGTGCATGAATGGCTTTATTGGTGAATGGTTGTATGGATGAGTGACTGGGTATATGAGTGTCTGTATAGGTGAACGAGTGGGTGCATGGATGGGTCTGTGGGTGAGTGAGTGGTTGCATGGTGGGTGTATGGGTAAGTGCATGAGTGGCTATATTGGTGAGTGAGAGGGTGCGTGAGTGGTTGTATGGATGACTGTTTGGGTATATGAGTGTCTGTATAGGTGACCGAGTGGGTGCATGAATGGGTCTGTGGGTGAGTGAGTGGCTGCATGGTGGGTGTATGGGTAAGTGCATGAGTGGCTATATTGGTGAGTGAGAGGGGGCATGAGTGGTTGTATGGATGAGTGACTGGGTATATGAGTGTCTGGGTCGGTGACCAAGTGGGTGCATGAATCAGTCTGTGGGTGAGTGAGTGGGTGCATGAATCGGTCTGCAGATGAGTGAGTGGCTGCATGGTTGGTGTATGGGTAAGTGCTTGAGTGGCTGTATTGGTGAGTGAGAGGGTGTGTGAGTGGTTGTATGGATGAGTGAGTGGGTATATAAGTGTCTGTATAGGTGACTGAGTGGGTGCATGAATGGGTCTGGGGGTGAGTGAGTGGCTGCATGGTGGGTCTATGGGTAAGTGCATGAATGGCTGTATTGGTGAGTGAGAGGGTGCGTTAGTGGTTGTATGGATGAGTGACTGGGTACATGAGTGTCTGGATTGGTGACTGAGTGGGTGCATGAATGGGTCTGGGGGTGAGTGAATGGGTGTGTGGTGGGTGTATGGGTAAGTGCATGAGTGGCTGTATTGGTGAGTGAGATGGTGCATGAGCGGTTGTATGGATGAGTGACTGGGTATATGTGTGTCTGTATAGGTGACCAAGTGTGTGTATGAATGGTTCTGTGGTTGAGTGAGTTGGTGTATGGTGGGTGTATGGGTATGTGCATGAGTGGCGGTATTCATGACTTAGGGTGTGCATGAGTGGTTGTATAGGTGAGTGAGTGGGTGCATGGTGGGTGTATGAGTAAGTGCATGAGTGGCTGTATTGGTGAGTGAAAGGCTGCGTGAGTGGTTGTATGGATGACTGGCTGGCTATATGAGTGTCTGTATAGGTGACCTAGTGGGTGCGTGAATGGGTCTGGGGGTGAGTGAGTGACTGCATGGTGGGTGTATGGGTAAGTGCATGAGTGGTTGTAATGGTGAGTGAGAGGGTGCATGAGTGGTTGTATGGATGAGTGAATGGGTATATGAGTGTCTTTATAGGTGACCGAGTGGGTGCATGAATGGGTCTGTGGGTGAGTGAGTGGCTGCATGGTGGGTGTATAGGTGAGTGCATGAGTGGCTGTATTGATGAGTGAGAGGGTGTGTGAGTGGTTGTATGGGTGACTGGGTATATGAGTGTCTGGATCGGTGACTGAGTGGGTGCATGAATGGGTCTGTGGGTGAGTGAGTGGCTGCATGAATAGGTCTGGGGTGAGTGAGTGGCTGTGTGGTGGGTGTATGGGTAAGTGCATGAGTGGCTGTATTGGTGAGTGAGAGGCAGCATGAGTGGTTGTATGGATGAGTGACTGGGTATTTGAGTGTCTGTATAGGTGACCGAGTGGGTGCATGAATGGGTCTGGGGGTGATTCCATGAATGGGTCTGGGGGGAGTGAGTGGCTGCATGGTGGGTGTATGGGTAAGTGCATGAGTGGCTGCATTGGTAAGTGAGAGGGTGCGTGAGTGGTTGTATGGATGAGTGACTGGGTATATGAGTGTCTGTATCGGTGACCGAGTGGATGCATGAATGCGTCTGGGGTTGTGTGAGTGGCTGCTTGGTGGGTGTATGGGTAAGTGCATGAATGGCTGTATTGGTGAATGGTTGTATGGATGAGTGACTGGGTATATGAGTGTCTGTATAGGTGAACGAGTGGGTGCATGGATGGGTCTGTGGGTGAGTGAGTGGTTGCATGGTGGGTGTATGGGTAAGTGCATGAGTGGCTATATTGGTGAGTGAGAGGGTGCGTTAGTGGTCGTATGGATGATTGGCTGGGTATATGAGTGTCTGTATAGGTGACCGAGTGGGTGCATGAATGGGTCTGGGGGTGAGTGAGTGACTGCATGGTGGGTGTATGGGTAAGTGCATGAGTGGCTGTAATGTTGAGTGAGAGTGTGCATGAGTGGTTGTATGGATGAGTGACTGGCTGTTTGAGTGTCTGTATAGGTGACCAGTGGGTGCATGAATGGGTATGTGGGTGAGTGAGTGGCTGCGTTGGGGGTGTATGGGTAAGTGCATGAATGGCTGTATTGGTGAGCGAGAGGGTGCGTGAGTGGTTGTATGGATGAGTGACTGAGTATATGAGTGCCTGGATCGGTGACCGAGTGGATGCATGAATGCGTTTGGGGGTGAGTGAGTGGCTGCATGGTGGTTGTATGGGTAAGTGCATGAGTGGCTGTAATGTTGAGTGAGAGTGTGCATGAGTGGTTGTTTGGATGAGTGACTGGGTATTTGAGTGTCTGTATAGGTGACCGAGTGGGTGCATGAATGGGTCTGGGGGTGATTCCATGAATGGGTCTGGGGGGAGTGAGTGGCTGCATGGTGGGTGTATGGGTAAGTGCATGAGTGGCTGTATTGGTAAGTGAGAGGTTGCGTGAGTGGTTGTATGGATGAGTGACTGGGTATATGAGTGTCTGTATCGGTGACCGAGTGGATGCATGAATGCGTCTGGGGTTGTGTGAGTGGCTGCTTGGTGGGTGTATGGGTAAGTGCATGAATGGCTTTATTGGTGAATGGTTGTATGGATGAGTGACTGGGTATATGAGTGTCTGTATAGGTGAACGAGTGGGTGCATGGATGGGTCTGTGGGTGAGTGAGTGGTTGCATGGTGGGTGTATGGGTAAGTGCATGAGTGGCTATATTGGTGAGTGAGAGGGTGCGTGAGTGGTTGTATGGATGAGTGTTTGGGTATATGAGTGTCTGTATAGGTGACCGAGTGGGTGCATGAATGGGTCTGTGGGTGAGTGAGTGGCTGCATGGTGGGTGTATGGGTAAGTGCATGAGTGGCTATATTGGTGAGTGAGAGGGGGCATGAGTGGTTGTATGGATGAGTGACTGGGTATATGAGTGTCTGGGTCGGTGACCAAGTGGGTGCATGAATCAGTCTGTGGGTGAGTGAGTGGGTGCATGAATCGGTCTGCAGATGAGTGAGTGGCTGCATGGTTGGTGTATGGGTAAGTGCTTGAGTGGCTGTATTGGTGAGTGAGAGGGTGTGTGAGTGGTTGTATGGATGAGTGAGTGGGTATATAAGTGTCTGTATAGGTGACTGAGTGGGTGCATGAATGGGTCTGGGGGTGAGTGAGTGGCTGCATGGTGGGTCTATGGGTAAGTGCATGAATGGCTGTATTGGTGAGTGAGAGGGTGCGTTAGTGGTTGTATGGATGAGTGACTGGGTACATGAGTGTCTGGATTGGTGACTGAGTGGGTGCATGAATGGGTCTGGGGGTGAGTGAATGGGTGTGTGGTGGGTGTATGGGTAAGTGCATGAGTGGCTGTATTGGTGAGTGAGATGGTGCATGAGCGGTTGTATGGATGAGTGACTGGGTATATGTGTGTCTGTATAGGTGACCAAGTGTGTGTATGAATGGTTCTGTGGTTGAGTGAGTTGGTGTATGGTGGGTGTATGGGTATGTGCATGAGTGGCGGTATTCATGACTTAGGGTGTGCATGAGTGGTTGTATAGGTGAGTGAGTGGGTGCATGGTGGGTGTATGAGTAAGTGCATGAGTGGCTGTATTGGTGAGTGAGAGGCTGCGTGAGTGGTTGTATGGATGACTGGCTGGCTATATGAGTGTCTGTATAGGTGACCTAGTGGGTGCGTGAATGGGTCTGGGGGTGAGTGAGTGACTGCATGGTGGGTGTATGGGTAAGTGCATGAGTGGTTGTAATGGTGAGTGAGAGGGTGCATGAGTGGTTGTATGGATGAGTGAATGGGTATATGAGTGTCTTTATAGGTGACCGAGTGGGTGCATGAATGGGTCTGTGGGTGAGTGAGTGGCTGCATGGTGGGTGTATAGGTGAGTGCATGAGTGGCTGTATTGATGAGTGAGAGGGTGTGTGAGTGGTTGTATGGGTGACTGGGTATATGAGTGTCTGGATCGGTGACTGAGTGGGTGCATGAATGGGTCTGTGGGTGAGTGAGTGGCTGCATGAATAGGTCTGGGGTGAGTGAGTGGCTGTGTGGTGGGTGTATGGGTAAGTGCATGAGTGGCTGTATTGGTGAGTGAGAGGCAGCATGAGTGGTTGTATGGATGAGTGACTGGGTATTTGAGTGTCTGTATAGGTGACCGAGTGGGTGCATGAATGGGTCTGGGGGTGATTCCATGAATGGGTCTGGGGGGAGTGAGTGGCTGCATGGTGGGTGTATGGGTAAGTGCATGAGTGGCTGTATTGGTAAGTGAGAGGTTGCGTGAGTGGTTGTATGGATTAGTGACTGGGTATATGAGTGTCTGTATCGGTGACCGAGTGGATGCATGAATGCGTCTGGGGTTGTGTGAGTGGCTGCTTGGTGGGTGTATGGGTAAGTGCATGAATGGCTTTATTGGTGAATGGTTGTATGGATGAGTGACTGGGTATATGAGTGTCTGTATAGGTGAACGAGTGGGTGCATGGATGGGTCTGTGGGTGAGTGAGTGGTTGCATGGTGGGTGTATGGGTAAGTGCATGAGTGGCTATATTGGTGAGTGAGAGGGTGCGTGAGTGGTTGTATGGATGAGTGTTTGGGTATATGAGTGTCTGTATAGGTGACAGAGTGGGTGCATGAATGGGTCTGTGGGTGAGTGAGTGGCTGCATGGTGGGTGTATGGGTAAGTGCATGAGTGGCTATATTGGTGAGTGAGAGGGGGCATGAGTGGTTGTATGGATGAGTGACTGGGTATATGAGTGTCTGGGTCGGTGACCAAGTGGGTGCATGAATCAGTCTGTGGGTGAGTGAGTGGGTGCATGAATCGGTCTGCAGATGAGTGAGTGGCTGCATGGTTGGTGTATGGGTAAGTGCTTGAGTGGCTGTATTGGTGAGTGAGAGGGTGTGTGAGTGGTTGTATGGATGAGTGAGTGGGTATATAAGTGTCTGTATAGGTGACTGAGTGGGTGCATGAATGGGTCTGGGGGTGAGTGAGTGGCTGCATGGTGGGTCTATGGGTAAGTGCATGAATGGCTGTATTGGTGAGTGAGAGGGTGCGTTAGTGGTTGTATGGATGAGTGACTGGGTACATGAGTGTCTGGATTGGTGACTGAGTGGGTGCATGAATGGGTCTGGGGGTGAGTGAATGGGTGTGTGGTGGGTGTATGGGTAAGTGCATGAGTGGCTGTATTGGTGAATGGTTGTATGGATGAGTGACTGGGTATATGAGTGTCTGTATAGGTGAACGAGTGGGTGCATGGATGGGTCTGTGGGTGAGTGAGTGGTTGCATGGTGGGTGTATGGGTAAGTGCATGAGTGGCTATATTGGTGAGTGAGAGGGTGCGTTAGTGGTCGTATGGATGATTGGCTGGGTATATGAGTGTCTGTATAGGTGACCGAGTGGGTGCATGAATGGGTCTGGGGGTGAGTGAGTGACTGCATGGTGGGTGTATGGGTAAGTGCATGAGTGGCTGTAATGTTGAGTGAGAGTGTGCATGAGTGGTTGTATGGATGAGTGACTGGCTGTTTGAGTGTCTGTATAGGTGACCAGTGGGTGCATGAATGGGTATGTGGGTGAGTGAGTGGCTGCGTTGGGGGTGTATGGGTAAGTGCATGAATGGCTGTATTGGTGAGCGAGAGGGTGCGTGAGTGGTTGTATGGATGAGTGACTGAGTATATGAGTGCCTGGATCGGTGACCGAGTGGATGCATGAATGCGTTTGGGGGTGAGTGAGTGGCTGCATGGTGGTTGTATGGGTAAGTGCATGAGTGGCTGTAATGTTGAGTGAGAGTGTGCATGAGTGGTTGTTTGGATGAGTGACTGGGTATTTGAGTGTCTGTATAGGTGACCGAGTGGGTGCATGAATGGGTCTGGGGGTGATTCCATGAATGGGTCTGGGGGGAGTGAGTGGCTGCATGGTGGGTGTATGGGTAAGTGCATGAGTGGCTGTATTGGTAAGTGAGAGGTTGCGTGAGTGGTTGTATGGATGAGTGACTGGGTATATGAGTGTCTGTATCGGTGACCGAGTGGATGCATGAATGCGTCTGGGGTTGTGTGAGTGGCTGCTTGGTGGGTGTATGGGTAAGTGCATGAATGGCTTTATTGGTGAATGGTTGTATGGATGAGTGACTGGGTATATGAGTGTCTGTATAGGTGAACGAGTGGGTGCATGGATGGGTCTGTGGGTGAGTGAGTGGTTGCATGGTGGGTGTATGGGTAAGTGCATGAGTGGCTATATTGGTGAGTGAGAGGGTGCGTGAGTGGTTGTATGGATGAGTGTTTGGGTATATGAGTGTCTGTATAGGTGACCGAGTGGGTGCATGAATGGGTCTGTGGGTGAGTGAGTGGCTGCATGGTGGGTGTATGGGTAAGTGCATGAGTGGCTATATTGGTGAGTGAGAGGGGGCATGAGTGGTTGTATGGATGAGTGACTGGGTATATGAGTGTCTGGGTCGGTGACCAAGTGGGTGCATGAATCAGTCTGTGGGTGAGTGAGTGGGTGCATGAATCGGTCTGCAGATGAGTGAGTGGCTGCATGGTTGGTGTATGGGTAAGTGCTTGAGTGGCTGTATTGGTGAGTGAGAGGGTGTGTGAGTGGTTGTATGGATGAGTGAGTGGGTATATAAGTGTCTGTATAGGTGACTGAGTGGGTGCATGAATGGGTCTGGGGGTGAGTGAGTGGCTGCATGGTGGGTCTATGGGTAAGTGCATGAATGGCTGTATTGGTGAGTGAGAGGGTGCGTTAGTGGTTGTATGGATGAGTGACTGGGTACATGAGTGTCTGGATTGGTGACTGAGTGGGTGCATGAATGGGTCTGGGGGTGAGTGAATGGGTGTGTGGTGGGTGTATGGGTAAGTGCATGAGTGGCTGTATTGGTGAGTGAGATGGTGCATGAGCGGTTGTATGGATGAGTGACTGGGTATATGTGTGTCTGTATAGGTGACCAAGTGTGTGTATGAATGGTTCTGTGGTTGAGTGAGTTGGTGTATGGTGGGTGTATGGGTATGTGCATGAGTGGCGGTATTCATGACTTAGGGTGTGCATGAGTGGTTGTATAGGTGAGTGAGTGGGTGCATGGTGGGTGTATGAGTAAGTGCATGAGTGGCTGTATTGGTGAGTGAGAGGCTGCGTGAGTGGTTGTATGGATGACTGGCTGGCTATATGAGTGTCTGTATAGGTGACCTAGTGGGTGCGTGAATGGGTCTGGGGGTGAGTGAGTGACTGCATGGTGGGTGTATGGGTAAGTGCATGAGTGGTTGTAATGGTGAGTGAGAGGGTGCATGAGTGGTTGTATGGATGAGTGAATGGGTATATGAGTGTCTTTATAGGTGACCGAGTGGGTGCATGAATGGGTCTGTGGGTGAGTGAGTGGCTGCATGGTGGGTGTATAGGTGAGTGCATGAGTGGCTGTATTGATGAGTGAGAGGGTGTGTGAGTGGTTGTATGGGTGACTGGGTATATGAGTGTCTGGATCGGTGACTGAGTGGGTGCATGAATGGGTCTGTGGGTGAGTGAGTGGCTGCATGAATAGGTCTGGGGTGAGTGAGTGGCTGTGTGGTGGGTGTATGGGTAAGTGCATGAGTGGCTGTATTGGTGAGTGAGAGGCAGCATGAGTGGTTGTATGGATGAGTGACTGGGTATTTGAGTGTCTGTATAGGTGACCGAGTGGGTGCATGAATGGGTCTGGGGGTGATTCCATGAATGGGTCTGGGGGGAGTGAGTGGCTGCATGGTGGGTGTATGGGTAAGTGCATGAGTGGCTGTATTGGTAAGTGAGAGGTTGCGTGAGTGGTTGTATGGATTAGTGACTGGGTATATGAGTGTCTGTATCGGTGACCGAGTGGATGCATGAATGCGTCTGGGGTTGTGTGAGTGGCTGCTTGGTGGGTGTATGGGTAAGTGCATGAATGGCTTTATTGGTGAATGGTTGTATGGATGAGTGACTGGGTATATGAGTGTCTGTATAGGTGAACGAGTGGGTGCATGGATGGGTCTGTGGGTGAGTGAGTGGTTGCATGGTGGGTGTATGGGTAAGTGCATGAGTGGCTATATTGGTGAGTGAGAGGGTGCGTGAGTGGTTGTATGGATGAGTGTTTGGGTATATGAGTGTCTGTATAGGTGACAGAGTGGGTGCATGAATGGGTCTGTGGGTGAGTGAGTGGCTGCATGGTGGGTGTATGGGTAAGTGCATGAGTGGCTATATTGGTGAGTGAGAGGGGGCATGAGTGGTTGTATGGATGAGTGACTGGGTATATGAGTGTCTGGGTCGGTGACCAAGTGGGTGCATGAATCAGTCTGTGGGTGAGTGAGTGGGTGCATGAATCGGTCTGCAGATGAGTGAGTGGCTGCATGGTTGGTGTATGGGTAAGTGCTTGAGTGGCTGTATTGGTGAGTGAGAGGGTGTGTGAGTGGTTGTATGGATGAGTGAGTGGGTATATAAGTGTCTGTATAGGTGACTGAGTGGGTGCATGAATGGGTCTGGGGGTGAGTGAGTGGCTGCATGGTGGGTCTATGGGTAAGTGCATGAATGGCTGTATTGGTGAGTGAGAGGGTGCGTTAGTGGTTGTATGGATGAGTGACTGGGTACATGAGTGTCTGGATTGGTGACTGAGTGGGTGCATGAATGGGTCTGGGGGTGAGTGAATGGGTGTGTGGTGGGTGTATGGGTAAGTGCATGAGTGGCTGTATTGGTGAGTGAGATGGTGCATGAGCGGTTGTATGGATGAGTGACTGGGTATATGTGTGTCTGTATAGGTGACCAAGTGTGTGTATGAATGGTTCTGTGGTTGAGTGAGTTGGTGTATGGTGGGTGTATGGGTATGTGCATGAGTGGCGGTATTCGTGACTTAGGGTGTGCATGAGTGGTTGTATAGGTGAGTGAGTGGGTGCATGGTGGGTGTATGAGTAAGTGCATGAGTGGCTGTATTGGTGAGTGAGAGGCTGCGTGAGTGGTTGTATGGATGACTGGCTGGGTATATGAGTGTCTGTATAGGTGACCTAGTGGGTGCGTGAATGGGTCTGGGGGTGAGTGAGTGACTGCATGGTGGGTGTATGGGTAAGTGCATGAGTGGTTGTAATGGTGAGTGAGAGGGTGCATGAGTGGTTGTATGGATGAGTGAATGGGTATATGAGTGTCTTTATAGGTGACCGAGTGGGTGCATGAATGGGTCTGTGGGTGAGTGAGTGGCTGCATGGTGGGTGTATAGGTGAGTGCATGAGTGGCTGTATTGATGAGTGAGAGGGTGTGTGAGTGGTTGTATGGGTGACTGGGTATATGAGTGTCTGGATCGGTGACTGAGTGGGTGCATGAATGGGTCTGTGGGTGAGTGAGTGGCTGCATGAATAGGTCTGGGGTGAGTGAGTGGCTGTGTGGTGGGTGTATGGGTAAGTGCATGAGTGGCTGTATTGGTGAGTGAGAGGCAGCATGAGTGGTTGTATGGATGAGTGACTGGGTATTTTAGTGCCTGTATAGGTGACCAAGAGGGTGCATGAATGCGTCTGCGGGTGAGTGATTGGCTGCATGGTGGGTGTATGGGTTAGTGCAAAAGTGGCTGTATTGGTGAGTGAGAGGGTGCGTGAGTGGTTGTATGGATGAGTGACTGGGTATATGACTGTCTGGATCTATGACCGAGTGGGTGCATGAATGGGTCTGAGGGTGAGTGAGTGGCTGCATGGTGGGTCTATGGGTAAGTGCATGAATGGCTGTATTGGTGAGTGAGAGGTTGTGTGAGTGGTTGTATGGATGAGTGACTGGGTATATGAGTGTATGGATTGGTGACCGAGTGGGTGCATGAATGGGTCTGGGGGTGAGTGAGTGGCTGCATGGTGGGCGTATGAGTAAGTGCATGAATTGCTGTATTGGTGAGTGAGAGGGTGCGTTAGTGGTTGTATGGATGAGCGACTGGGTACATGAGTGCCTGGATTGGTGACTGAGTGGGTGCATGAATTGGTCTGGGGGTGAGTGAATGGGTGTGTGGTGGGTGTATGGGTAAGTGCATGAGTGGCTGTATTGGTGAGTGAGAGGGTGCATGAGCGGTTGTACGGATGAGTGACTGGGTACATGTGTGTATGTATAGGTGACCGAGTGGGTGCATGAATGGTTCTGTGGGTGAGTGGGTGGGTGTATGGTGGGTGTATGGGTAAGTGCATGAGTGGCTGTATTGGTGACTGATGGTGTGCATGAGTGGTTGTATAGCTGAGTGAGTGGGTGCATGGTGGATGTATGGGTAAGTGCATGAGTGGCTGTATTGATGAGTGAGAGTGTGCATGAGCAGTTGTATGGATGAGTGACTGCGTATATGAGTGTCTGGATCGGTGACCGAGTGGGTAGGTGAATGGTTCAGTGGGTGAGTGGCTGCATGGTGGGTGCATGGGTAAGTGGATGAGTGGCTGTATTGGTGAGTGAGAGGGTGCATGAGCGGTTGTATGGATGAGTGACTGGGTATATGAATGTCTATATAGGTGACCGAGTGGGTGCATGAATGGGTCTGTGTCTGAGTGAGTGGCTGCATGGTGGATGTATGGGTAAGTGCATGAGTGGCTTTATTGGTGAGTGGGACGGTGCGTGTGTTGTTACATAGGTGACCGAGTGGGAGCATGAATGGGTCTGTGGGTGAGTGAGTGGCTGCATGGTGGGTGTATGGGTAAGTGCATGAGTGGCTGTATTGGTGAGTGAGAGGGTGCATCAGTGGTTGTATGGATGAGTGACTTGGTATATGAGTGTCTGTATAGGTGACCGATTGGGTGCATGACTGGGTCTGGGGGTGAGTGAGTGGCTGTGTGGTGGGTGTATGGGTAAGTGCATGAGTGGCTGTATTGGTGAGTGAGAGGGTACATGAGCGATTGTATGGATGAATGACTGGGTATATATGTGTCTGTATAGGTGACCGAGTGGGTTCATGAATGGGTCTGAGTGAGTGGCTGCGTGGTGGTTGTATGGGTAAGTGCATGATTGGCTCTATTGGTGAGTGAGAGGATGCATTTGTGGTTGTATGGATGAGTGACTGGGTATATGAGTGTCTGGATTGGTGACCGAGTGGGTGCATGAATAGGTCTGGGGATGAGTGAGTGGCTGCGTGGTGGTTGTATGGGTAAGTGCATGAGTGGATGTATTGGTCAGTGAGAGGGTGCATAAGTGGTTGTATAGGTGAGTGAGTGGCTCATGAGTTTCAGTATGGGTAAGTGAGAGGGTGCATAAGTGGTTCTATGGGTGAGTGAGTGGGTGTGTGTGAGGGTGTATGAGTGAATGGCAGGGTGTGTGAGTAGTGGTTTGGGTGAGTGAGTGCATGCATGAGTGTGTGTATGGATGCGTCACTGCATGAGTGACTGTATGAATGAGTGGATGTGTGAGTAGTTCTGTGGATTAATGTGTGGTTATGGAAGTAGTGTCAGGACAGACACTTTCACTATCCACTACAGTTGTGTAGGGTGGTCTGAGCTGCACTGTGTGCCCACATCTAAGTACTGTTGTGCAGACTCACTACAGTCCTCCAGCATGCAGAGCACCATAAATTAAACCTGGGTGTTGGGGAGTAACAGAATACAAAGCACTTCACCAGAGCATCAGTGGATCTGCTAACCCACTGGAATGAACCACAATCCCCTGGAGGATGGCCAATTCTGTCTGAGCTGCAAATCAAACTCCTAAGTCCACGGTCCATTCTTATGTATATTGTAGCTGAGATGATATGTTAAAGGTCTGGGGAAGCGAGCAAAGCAACATTTGTAAATCGAACTCACAGGATAATATTACGAAGATCAGTGGTGCAGTATGGGTAGGTGCAGTAGCACCAGGATCACAAAGAGCACAAAAGTCACAAAAACCCAAGCAGTAAACAAAGTGTAATGGCTTCAATCCTCACCATCTGCAAAGTTGAGGCCATGGCCTCATCAATCCGAAAGGGCAAAGTCCACATTTGTTTCAGCTGTGACCTCCTTTCAACTATATGCAAACCAGCTGGGTGCACATGAACTGATGTATCCACCTTAGTGCTCCTGAAATGTGCAGCATTTTCAACCTAGTGCTTAATCTGTAAATAAAAACGTGCTGTTGCCCAAAGCCCTCCTCTAAAACATGCGGCTGCTGCAATTAAATGGGTGAACATGGAATACAGAGGCAGGGTAATCCTGAAGCCATCTTGGGCCTTTCAATCCATTTACAGCCACTCCCTGCCCCTTCAGCTCACTATTGCAGCTTTCTGCTTTCTCCCATTGTGACGCTTTTTCACTTTTCTCTCCAGCCGTCTTTCTCATATGTGTCTTTTGCTCTCAGTAAATGGGTGAGGCAGAACAATAAGTGCTGGTGCCCCGCACCGGAAAGAACAAGCACAAATTAAGCAATGGTAGAGCATGAACTCTGAAGTGAACATCTGTTTTATGATTTTCTGTAAACAATGTTATTTATCTCTCTTTTAGCCTGGACCTAGATAAGGATGGTGCAGCCACTGATATCTAACAAGTGAAGGTAAAATCAAGGTCTAGACTTACATCTCTATACTTCTAAGATTTCCTTACTTGAATGATTACTTTCAGGGAGCTGAACTCGAGCCCTAAGGTAACTGTAACTCGCGCCCTCGCCATGCACTGATAATAACCCCAGATATTACATCCCTCAAGACAACTTCTATAGCGTCATTAAAAATATAAATGAAACATTAGCTTTCAAATTATTGTAGAAAAAACGGTGCATGGTGGGGGTGCGAGTTATAGTTACCTAAGGGAGCGAGTTATAGTAACTTGTGATAACTCTGCTGAATTTCTGTGGTTTTGTACGAGCAAATTCAGAACCTAACTATAAGATCCCTCTAACTTTTGTGTACTTTTCAGTGAATTCCTACGGATTTTATAATTCTATTTCCTAACTGCTATAACGTCTCTCTAACCTTTGTTACAAAGGTTAAAATAACGTTGTCGTTAGGTGAGAATTTCAGTGACAACATAACTTTTTAAATGTACAAAATCACTGAACTTGACATATTATAGTTAGCGCTGGTAACTATGACTCGTGCCATAAGGTAACTATACCCGTGACCCCACCATGCATAGTTTTCTCATCAATAATTTCATTGCAAGTGTTGCAGTTATATTGTCAACGATATCATAGAAGATGTCATGAGTGATGCAATTTGTGGGGTAATTAGCCGTGCATGGTGAAGGTGTGAGTTATAGTTCCCTTGGGACACGAGTTATGGTTACCAGAGCTAAATATAACTGGTGAATTTCAGTGGTTTTGCACATTCAAAACATGGCACCTCACCCTGAGACTTATTAGGCGCCAGGCCCTCCACCCCCGGGCCAAATTGCATTAAAAAGGGAAAGGGCGGGCCAAATTGCTGCTCCCATCCTCAAGTCTTATGAGGCCTCGGGACCTTATCCTGTGCCCAGGCCCTGCTTCCAACTCCCCGCAGGCACCCAACCCCATGCTGTGCTCTTCGAATGCTTGGCCAAAGAGCCTGGCCTTTGGCTAGCCATGTGGCCAACAAACCCAAAGGCAGTCAACCTCCTACAGGCGGCCAGCCCAACGCCATGCACAGCCTTTGGCGAGGGCAGTGAAGGTTTGGCCTTTAGGCACCAGTGACCCCATCTCCCAGAGCCAAAACATATTTGTTAAGGGGAGGGGGCATGTATCCCCCTCAAGAAGCCATAATTGGCCCCTTGGACTCCATCCTCCAGTGACAAATTCCAATAAAAAGGGGAAAGGGTCCATGTGGTCCCCTCCCAGACCTTTAATAGGCCCCAGGAACACTATCCTCTGGGGTCGTATATAATTTAAAAGGGGGAGGAGCCTATTGTCACCCTGCGGACCCCATCCACCAAAGGTTTTCAAAATTATAGGTCAGTACACTGGTGCCCACCCACTAAGAAACACATATTAAGGGGAGCTGGGTGCACTAACCACTCCCCGCCACCCCCCAGGAGTCTCATGAGGCGTGAGTACTCCCTCCCCTGGGGCCAAACTTAATTGAAAAGGAGAGAGGGGCTGTGCAGCACCCCATCCCGAGCCCCATTAGGTCCCAGGGAAAAAACCACAGGGAAGAAAGGGCTGAATTCTTCTAAAAATAAAATAAACACGTTTTCTCTTCTTGAAGTTTTAGTGAGTGCTGGCAGTGATCCCCTAGATCATTGCCTACTCGCCCAAAAACATTTGCCACAATTTACCAAGAGGAAGACGCCCAAAGGAAAGCCCTTCACTTTTTTAACAGTTCCTACTACAAACTGTGGTTCAGTAACTCTTCACTGCTTTGTGACTGGTGTTAGGATTGTAAAGCATTCATAAATATTGTTGCAAATCCCACTTTGAAAGGGACCCCTACAAAACGCCTCTTCCAACTTGTGATTATTAATTCATTTCTAAACCCATGTCAGAGGTCAGTAAAACTTTACGTGGGTTTGGTACATTAAACACATTTTCAGCTTCATTAAAGCCACAAGATCAGTGAAGTGCAGGGTTTGAACGGGTAAAAACCTTAGTGCATCTGGCACTATATTCTTTGTAGCTCCTTCGTGGGCAGCGTCCACCTACAATCCTACACTCACTGTTTCATACAAAACAACACAACTGATCAGCCCATAATGACCCTATCTACAGGTGACCAACAAACGTGATCATGGACCATCACCCAGGGACACAGGCTCTGAAGCTATTACTGGCAACATATGCAGAACCATCAACATGCAAGTGAAGGTGCCCCACCGACCCCTCTGATTGAGTCTACTGGACTCCAAATACCATAATGCTGCCACCAGCCAGGTCCTGAAGAAACAACTAAGGGAGACATATGCTCTAAACTACAGGGTAGGAGGCCAATGGATTCCTTCCCGAATGTCCGGCAGCCCTGAGGTAACCCCTGAAAAGCACCACATCAGCAGTGTTAGGAGCCCCTTCAGATGAGGGATCACAAGCTGTGCCAGAAAGGCTGAAAGTGTTGAGGAGACTGAGGACAAAGGAATGATGTGCACACACAGACCCTTTATCCCCCAGACAGGAGCTTGTAATATAGAAGAGAAACCTGAACAGCTTTAGTTTGCCTAAGACTGATTGTTAACGGGGCTAACACCAGCCCAATGTGGCAGAGATGAGAAGAATGCAACACTGACACTGTTCACAGGGGTCTTAAGGACTGCAGGTGCCCCCGACACAGAGCTGGATCACTGAGATAGAGTGCCCGCCACCTCATAAAGAGCAGATATCTCTGGGTTTCTGTTATGGGGCCCTCTACTAGTGTACAAGTTACAGTCATTTCTCTGACGACCCCACTAGAATTATCATCAAACAATTCAGCCTCACTATCTTTCAAGTCAGTGGGAGGTTTCAAAACATCCACAGAAATAAGACAAAATCTAACTTAATCACAACAGCATATATATGGCAGCTTCTAATGTGTCATAAATAAGTTTGCACAGTCTGTAAACACCAAACTAACTGAATATATCTCCACCTGATGCATTGGTTGTTAAATGGTTCCTAATCTTGGTTGAAAAAATTAGATCCCCCTGACACTTCATAATCAAAACCATCAAACAAAGTTGGGGGACATCATCTTTTCCAAAAGTTACATCACGTGGCATTGCACACATTCCATGTTCTATCAGTTCAACATTACATGTTTATTTGTGAATCATGCTGAGAAGTATTTGGTGTTAATGTAAATTTGTAAAATAAATAACATGACAGCATAAATAACATCCATGAAGGTCCTCTTCAGTGGACACTACAACTACATCTGGGTGCATATTTACTGATGTTTTTCACGGCCTGCCATGTAAAGTAACACAATGCAAAAAACAGCAGCAATGTACTTATTTTTTATTTTTAAAGATGTCTCCTTGTAACAAAGACAAGCAGAGGTGCAGCTGTGAGTCAGAAGCATAGTGGCATAGGGCTTCCCACAACAAGCAGGAAAAATAAGCTTCTCTAGAAATAGTACTTGTGTGAATAGCTACAAATGTACTACTTTCTAGAATTACCAAAAACCTTTCCAGCAGTAGACCTTTAAATCTGTGCCTGGCACTGATTTCCATGTATGATCCTAGAACGTCATGTGCAAGCTTCCCAAGCTCACATTTCCCAAGTGCACGATCGACCTGATGTGCAACTGAACATTTTATCTTTTCTTTTGTTTTTCCATTAGAAAAATATTTCCCTGTGAAGAAACCTCCTCACTCAGTCACTCACACACATGCACACATACACAGTCACTCACACCCATTCATTTGCACACATACACTTATCCATTGGCAACACTCATTACCAAATATTCAAACATACATGTATGCACACACCAAATATTAATTTAAAAAAACACACACACTTAATTGCATCTCTTTCTCTGATGTTCCAGGGGGGTTGGGACTGCTGCCTTGCCTCATTGGTTGACCTTAGGTCATCCAATGAGGGAAGACAGCTGTCCCAAGCCTAGGCTGTCCTAGGAGGGTTACGACTTCTGCCTTCCCTCATTGGTTAACCTTAGGTCAGCCAATAAGGGAAAGCAGAAGTCCCAACCTCATCATAGTGTGACTGTTGACCCCACCCCACTCTGTGATGAGATGTCATTCATTGGCACTCACCCTGGACGCTTTAGGGACTGAAACTGAAGCACCCAGGTCAGAGGCAATGAGTGACGCTACCCTTTGTCACCTCAGAGGAGGGCCTCGAGGACCTTTCTCAGGAGGTCACACCCACAAGAGTTGTGACCTCCTCAGCCCAGTTCAGCTCAGGCAGCCAGGGGTCTGTGAATTTAGTGGATGTCTATTTCCTGGCTGTCTGGCCTGAAAATGAAGAGTGTCTGTCAGGCTGACCTTCGCTCAGCCTGACAGACATCCTTCTTGAGGGGCCAAAGGTGAGGCGGCATGGCCATTCAGCCCCAATGGATGTGCAGTGTCTGCACCTTGGTCAAAGACGTCTGCTAACACAACACCAGTTAGTTTTACAGTGGTCTGCTTAGAGGGTCAGTGTTTAAATTATCCAGGAGTGAGTTATTCAGCATTGTCTGTTTTTCTCTTTCTGCAGGGCAGCCCGGACCCTGGTCTTAAGGCCATTTGATGAATTCTTCCACAACGCTGATTACTGGAAACACTTACTTTCCAACTTTCTACGCATGGGATCATCTTCCTTTTCTCTTACTCAATAAATGATTCTCTAGGAGCTTTTCGTGATTCTGAGGTCCCCTGTGTCAATTCACCAATAAAGTAGAAAGAGCATCGCAGTCCCTGTCTCGTCTCCTTCATTTATTAGCTCTCAGAGAGATAGGTTCAGCAACCAGAGACTGCATTTCAGAGTGGACTTTGGACATTCATCCAAACTTTGTTAAATATTGTTATCAGTGCTTAGAAACTATCCAACAAATCATAGTTCCACAGCGCTTTGAATTTTGGAGGCCCTGATTCCATCAGCTCTACAGACATAGTTACAGTCACCAAAGGACTTACTGGTCAGATCACAAGAACACTGGAAATTCTAACACCGATAGTGAACAGAATCTGAGCCAATCGGATATCAGAAACAAATTCAACCATCATTGTATAGCTCATAGGTCTGGCCTTCACACTCCTGTTCTTAGTGAATAGGTTAATTAAAGTAGTGTAATAGTAACTGCTAAAAGTGAAGTGATTCACAAAGTGCTCTTAGATATATAGCAGACACATTAATGACAAATTACCAGCAGATATATTAACCTGGAAATATTGGGCCTGATTATGACTTTGGCGGAGGAGATTACTCCGTCCGAAATGTGACGGATATCCCAACCGCCGAATTACGAGTTCCATAGGATATAATGGACTCGTAATTCGGTGGGCGGGATATCCGTCACATTTGGGACGGAGTACTCCCCTCCGCCGAAGTCTTAATCAGGCCCATAGTGCCTAAAAACACAAATGAGGCATTTTTAGCAAACATCAGTAACACCGTAAGATAAAGCATATCCAAGACAACAAATATTAGCCACACCCACACCCATCAAAGCCCAGCTATTCAATTCAAACAGTTTGTTATCTGCAGCGAAGAGATTCACACAGAGCACCCGCAATATGACGGGTGTGATAATGACAAAATGTAGCTCATCATTTTATGACAAGTTGCTTTTAAAAAGTGTGCATGGAGGTAGCAACTTCCTGATGGGCGCTGATAGAGCTGGACCAGGAAAGAGTAAAATAAGTTTGATAAAGCGCCAACCAACAGCATGAAAGCACAACCACTAGCACTGAAGTGCCTTCTACGAGTACAGAGTAGCACAGGTGGGCACAGAAAGCAATGAGGCATAACCACCACCGGAAAAATAATAAATCTAATGTTATATTTTTACATTATCAGTGAAGTGCTACACACTCTGCATGTGCGTAAAGCAGTTGTGTTAATTACAAAAGGTAGTGCTTCAAATATTCACACGAGGAGCTTTTAACGACTGCATCATCAAAACCGCCACTTACTAATGTATCTGCTCTCAAAATAAGAAACTAGGAAGAACCCGGGAAGATAGTTTTGATTGACAGGCAAGCATCCAACAGGGGTGAGGAAAGGCCAGTTTGAATGTAAGGATCAGTACACACCTGTCACTTAGCTCCCAGACACCCTTCGGGTTGACCATGTCTTTACACATTCAAATGTTAGGCTAAGTTATTTGTCATCATCTGATATCTTGATTTGTATATAAAATATCCATAAAAGAGGCACAAAGATAAAATCATGCAGATAAGTCTCCAAAGTCATCCAGAAGTTCAAATCAATGAAAACAAACATATTAATGATTTAACTGAACAATTTAAAACCTTTTTCTTCTGCTTAGTAAGTTAAAACATCTAAATGTGAAAGCTGTTTTCTTCATAACCACATCAACCAATATTTCAAATAAAATTAAAAGTATCCTTATAATAAATACATTTTTCCTGTAAAAACATTGGTCTCAATATTTGGTTCCTTCAGTCCCTATAATAGTCATAAAACGTAACAAAGTGCACTGTGGACTCAGTTGATTTGCCATCACATGGGCAATGGGGTAACTTTTGTCAACAAAGGCCCTTTGGGGAAAAGCAGCCATAAAGTGCAAAGTGCCAATTGGCAGCCTTGTAAGATGGAACCTGTGCTGAGTGTTTGGTACTAAAGTGAGCAGCAGCTGGCCTTATACAGGGAATCTCTAGATGTAGAGAGGGAAAGACAGAGATTGGGGTTAGTTCCCCATGGTGGCAGCAGCAGTGTTTCAGATAGTAATCCTGTTAAAGAGCAAGATTCCAGAAACCTGCATAAGATAGTCCCCCCTTACAAGGAGGGGGATGACATTAACAAGTGGTTTGCTGCACTGGAGTGGGCCTGTATGGTACAGTTGGTCCCTCAAAGGCAGTGGGCTGCTATCTTGTGGCTATCGTTCACTGGTAAGGGTAGGGATAGGCTCCCTACTGTCAGAGAAAGTGATGCTAACAATTACAATGTTTTGAAGGATGCACTCTTGGATGGATTTGGCTTAACCACTGAACAATACAGGATAAAGTTCAGAAACACCAGAAAAGAGTCATCTCAAGACTGGACAGACTTTATAGACTGTTCAGTGAAGGACTTGGAGGGTTGGGTACATGTCAGTAAGGTCACTGACTATGAAAGCCTGTATAATCTAATCCTGAGAGAGCATATTTTGAACAATTGTGTGTCTGATCTGTCGCACCAGTACTTGGTAGACAAGAATTTGAAAAGAAGACAGACAGATGGGTCAGAACAAGAGTGAACAGAAAAGTTCATACAGGGGGTGACAAGGGTGGCAAGAAGAAGGCGGTAAGTCTTCTGATAAGGGTGGGAACAAGGATAAAAAACATTCTGAGTCTTCATCAGGCCCACAAAAACCCTCTGGAGGTGGTGGGTCCAAATCCACTTCCCACAATCAAAAGAAGCCATGGTGCTATATATGTAAAAGTAAAGGCCATTGGGCAAGTGATTCCACTTGTCCAAAGAAAAACACCAAACCTCCCACCACCACAACTCCAACTGCAACTTCTAGTACCCCTAGTCTACTACAAATAGCCAATTTAAGGGTGTAGCTGGGCTCACCATTGGTAGTGTAGTTGGGTTGGGTCTTGTTAGGGAGACCACAGAGGCTGTTTTAGTCTCTGATGGTGGCATTGACTTTGCCACCTTGGTTGCTTGTCCCCTTAACATGGGTAAGTACAAGTAACTTTCCCTAATAAATGGTCTATGGTGATAGAGAAACTGGTTCACCCTGATCAACACCTACTTGGTCAGCAGTACCAAGTAACTGATGCTCACAATAACACACTTAGCCACCTCATGGCTGTTGTGAGTCTCAACTGGGGGGAGGGGGAGTACTGGTCCAAAATAAAAATTGTGGTAGCCACTGAATTACCTGTAGATTGTTTACTAGGCAATAATTTCGAGACATCAGCTTGGGCTGAAGTGGAGTTGGAGGCTCATGCAGCAATGCTGGGCATTCCTGGGCATATTTTTTGACAAGGGCTCAGGCCAAAAAGCAGAAAGGACAGGGTGACTTGGATCCTGGAACAATGGACCAAGTGCTCCCAAAAGCTAAGGGTAGTAAGGGTAAATCCTTACCCACTATCCCTCCCTCTCCAGAAGATTCCCCTTTTGAGGAAGAGGAATCCTCTCCCTGTGCAGAACCTATACCAGAGGAGCTGGCAGCAGACACTGCTGAGCGTTTGGGTGCAGGGGGGCCTGCTAGGGAAGAGCTGAGTGTGGCACAGCAGACCTGTCCCACACTAGCAGGTTTGAGACCGCAAGCTGTCAAACAGCATAATGGGGATGTGAGTGATAGCCATAAGGTGTATTGGGAAGGCAACCTCCTGTATACTGAGTCAAGGAACCCTAAAGCTGGAGCTGCCAGGAGATTGGTCATCCCTTTGCAGTATAGGGAGTTTCTTATAACCTTGGCACATGACAGTCCTTTTCCTGGGCATTTGGGCCAGAGTAAAACTTGGGACAGACTCGTTCCATTGCTTCCCTGGCCTCATATGTCAGAGGACACTAAAGAGTTTAATCGCTCTTGTGTGACCTGCCAAGCCAGTTGCAGGACTGGTGGCACACCAAAGGCCCCCTTAATTCCACTTCCTGTGGTTGGGGTGCCCTTTCAAAGGGTAGGGGTTGACAGGCCCCCTTGACCCTCCAACAGCTTCAGGCAATAGTTTTATCCTTGTGTTAGTGGACCATGCCACTAGGTATCCTGAAGCAATTCCCTTAAGGACCAGTACAGCTCCTGCAGTGGCAAAGGTCCTCCTGGGAATCTTTTCCAGAGTGATCTTCCCTAAGGAAGTAGCGTCAGACAGAGGTAGTAACTTCATGTCTGCAAACCTCAAAGCTATGTGGAAGGAGTGTGGTGTAACTTACAAGTTCACAAGTCCTTACCATCCACAAACAAATTGTCTGGTTGAGAGGTTTTTATAAAACTCTCATAGGTATGATTATGGGATTCCCTGAAAAACTCAGGAGGAGATGGGATGTCTTGTTACCTTGCCTCCTTTTTGCTTACAGGGACGTACCCCAAAAAGGAGTTGGGTTTAGCCCATATGAACTCCTCTTTGGACACCCTGTGAGGTGAGGGGTCCCCTTGCACTTGTGAATGAGGGTTGGGAACAACCTTTAAAAGCTTTAAAAGCTCCTAAGCAGGACATTGTGGACTATGTACTTGGCCTAACATCAAGAATGAATGAGTACATGAAAAAGGCAAGTAAAAGCCTTCAGGCCAGCCAAGAGCTCCAGAAGCAATGGCATGACCAGAAGGCTGTCCCGACCCAGTACGACACAGGACAGAAGGTGTGGGTATTGGAGCCTGTGGCCCCAAGGGCACTCCAGGACAAATGGAGTAGACCCCATCTCATTGTTGAGAAAAAGGGTGAGGTTACCTACTTGGTAGACCTGGGTACTTGGCATCTGCCAAGTATCTAAGCACCTTTGATTTGACTGCAGGGTATTGGCAGATCAAGTTATCAGAGGTTGCTAAAGCAAAAACTGCATTTTCAACCAATGGAGCCCATTACCAATTCACAGTAATGCCCTTTGCTTTGAAAAATGCACCTGACACTTTTCAGAGGTTGGTGAACACAGTCCTGCAAGGGTTGGAGGCTTTTAGTGCAGCATATCTAGATGATATAGCTGTCTTTAGCTCCACCTGGGATGATCACCTGGTCCACCTGTGGAAAGTTTTGGAGGCCCTTCAAAAGGCAGGCCTCACTATCAAGGCTTCAAAGTGCCAGATAGGGCAGGGAAAAGTGGTTTATCTGGGCCACCTGGTAGGTGGGGAACAGATTGCACCACTTCAGGGGAAAATCCAAACTATCATAGATTGGGTTCCCCCTACAACTCAGACCCAGGTGAGAGTCTTCTTAGGCCTCACAGGGTACTGTAGGAGGTTCATGCAGAATTATGGCTCCATTGCATCTCCTCTTAATGATCTCACTAGTAAGAAGATGCCTAAAAAGGTATTGTGGACAGCTAGCTGTCAGAAAGTTTTTGATGAGCTCAAACAGGCCATGTGCTCTGCACCTGTCCTAAAAAGCCCTTGCTACTCCAAGAAGTTCATAGTCCAGACTGATGCTTATGAATTGGGGGTTGGGGCACTGCTATCACAGCTTAACACAGGATAAACCTGCTGCTTCTATCAGCAGGAGGTTGACCCCTAGAGAAAAGCGTTGGTCTGCCATAGAGAGGGAGGCCTTTGCTGTGGTCTGGGCACTGAAGAAGTTGAGGCCATACCTGTTTGGCACTCACTTCATTGTTCAGACAGACCACAAACCTCTATTATGGCTTAAACAAATGCAAGGTGAAAACACTAAATTGTTGAGGTGGTCCATCTCGCTACAGGGAATGGACTATACAGTAGAACATAGACCTGGGAGTACCCACTCCAATGCAGATGGACTCTTCAGATATTTCCACTTAGACAATGAAGACTCATCTGGGCAAGATTAGCCTTATTGTCCCTTGTTTGGTGGGGGTTGTGTAGAAAAGTACCATCTTGCCTGGCATGTTACCCCCATTTTTACTTGGGTTTCAGTTTGTTTTTGCCTGTGTCACTGGGATCCTGCTAGCCAGGACCCCAGTGCTCATAGTTTCTGCCCTAAATGCGTTCCCTGTGTGATGCCTAACTGTGTTACTGAGGTTCTGCTAACCAGAACCTCAGTGCTTATGTTCTCTCTGCTTTTAAAATTGTCACTGCAAGCTAGTGACCATTTTCACCAATTCTGATTGGCACACTGGAACACCCTTATAATTCCCTAGTATATGGTACCTAGGTACCCAGGGTATTGGGGTTCCAGGAGATCCCTATGGGCTGCAGCATTTCTTTTGCCACCCATAGGGAGCTCAGACATTTCTTAGACAGGACTGCCACTGCAGCCTGAGCGAAATAATGTCCACTTTATTTCACAGCCATTTTACACTGCACTCAAGTAACTTATAAGTCACCTATATGTCTAACCCTCACCTAGTGAAGGTTAGGTGCAAAGTTACTAAGTGTGAGGGCACCCTGGCATTAGCCAAGGTGCCCCCACATTGTTCAGGGCAATTTCCCCGGACTTTGTGAATGCAGGGACACCATTACACGTGTGCACTACATATGGGTCAATATCTATATGTATCTTCACAATGGTAACTCAGAATATGGCCTTGTAACATGTCTAAGATCATGGAATTGTCCCCCCCATGCCAAATCTGGTATTGGGGTGCCATCCCATGCATCCCCTGGGCTCCAGCATGGACCCGGGTTACTGCCAAACCAGCTGTCTGGGGTTTTCACTGCAGCAACCGCTGCTGTCAACCCACAGACAGGCTTCTGCCCTCCTGGAGTCTGGGCAGCCCAGTCCCAGGAAGGCAGAACAAAGGATTTCCTCTCAGAGAGGGTGCTACACACAGATGGTGCCCTCCTTGCGTAAGCCAGTCTACACCGGTTCAGGGATCCCCCAGCCCCTGCTCTAGTGCGAAACTGGACAAAGGAAAGGGGAGTGTCCACTCCCCTGTCTATCACCACACCATGGGTGGTGCCCAGAGCTCCTGCAGTGTGTCCCAGACCTCTGCCATCTTGAATACAGAGGTGAACACAATGGAGGCCTTTGAGTGGCCAGTGCCAGCAGATGATGTCAGAGACCCCTCCTGATAGGTGCTTACCTGATTAGGTGGCCAATCCTCCTCTGAGGGCTATTTAGGGTCTCTCCTGTAGATTTCTCTTCAGATAACGAATGCAAGTGCTCACCAGAGTTCCTCTGCATCTCCCTCTTCGACTTCTGCCAAGGATCGACCGCTGACTGCTCCAGGACGCCTGCAAAACTGCAACAAAGTAGCAAGAAGACTACCAGCGACATTGTAGAGCCTAATCCTGCTGGCTTACTCGACTGTTTTCTGGTGGTGCATTCTCTGGGGGCTTTCTGACTTCACCCTGCACTGGAAGCCAAAAAGAAATCTCCCGTGGGTCGACGGAATCTTCCCCCTGCTAACGTAGGCACCAAACCTCTGCTTCACCGGTCCTCTGGGTCCCCTCTCATCTTGACGAGCATGGTCCCTGGAACACAGGAGCTGGATCCAAGTGACTAGAGAGTCTAGAGGTCCTTCTGTCCAAATTTGGTGGAGGTAAGTCCTTGCCTCCCCACACCAGACAGTAATCCTGTGTACTGAGTGATCTGCAGCTGCTAGGGCTCCTGTGCACTTTTGCAAGGAATCCTTCATGCACAGCATAGCCCAGGTCCCTAGCACTCTGTCCTGCATTGCTCAACTTGCTGAGTTGACCACCGGCTTTGTGTGACCCTCCTTTGTAGTGTTGAGATGACCGCTGTGCTCAGATTTCTTAAATTCCTGTTCTAGTTCTTCTGCAGTTGCTGCCTGCTTCTTCTGCGTGGGCTCTCTGTGTTGCTGAGCACCCCCTCTGCCTCCTCCTCCAAGGGGCAACCTGCTGGTCCTTCTTGGGCCCGGGCAGCACCCATTTTCTTCAGCCACAACTCTTGCAGCTAGCTAGGCTTGTTTAAGGTCTTTCTGTGTGGAAACAACTCTGCATCCTCCAGCACGTCATGGGACATCTTCTGTGCAAAGGAGAAGTTCCTGCCATCTTCCGTTGTTGCAGAATCTTCAGCTTCTTCCACCCCAGAGGCAGCCCTTTTGCACCTTCATCCGGAGTTTAGTGGGCTCCTGCCCCCCCTGGACACTTTTGTGACTCTTGGACTTGGTCACCTTCCTTTACAAATCCTCAGGTCCAGGAATCCGTCTTCAGTGCTTTGCAGTCTGTTGTTGGCTTTGCAGAATCTCCTATCACGACTTTAGTGTGTTTCTGGGGAAGTAGGGTAACTTTACTCCTACTTTTCAGGGTCTTGGGGTGGGATATCTTGGACACCCTTAGTGTTTTCTTACACTCCCAGGGACTCTCCACACACTACACTAGGCCTGGAGTCCATTCATGGTTCGCATTTCACTTTTAGAGTATATGGTTTGTGTTGCCCCTAGGCCTATTGCATCCTATTGTGTTCTACAGTGTCTGCACTACTTTTCTAACTGTTTACTTACCTGATTTTGGTTTGTGTGTATACTTTGTGTATTTTACTTACCTCCTAAGGGAGTATATCCTCTGAGATATTGTTGGCACATTGTCACTACAATAAAGTACCTTTATTTTTAGTAACTGAGTATTGTGTTTCTTGTGATATATGATATAAGTGGTATAGTAGGAGCTTTGCATGTCTCCTAGTTCAGCCTAAGCTGCTCTGCTATAGCTACCTCTATCAGCCTAAGCTGCTAGAACACTTCTAATATACTAATAAGGGATAACTGGACCTGGCACGAGTTGTAAGTACCATCAGGTACCCACTATAAGCCAGGCCAGCCTCCTACAGTGACACTGTCCTCCTCTCTGTTCGCACAGAAACCAGCCAGTGACACTGTCCTACTCTTTGTGCTGCTCAGAATCCAGCCAGTGACACTGTCCTCTGTGCACTGCACAGAAGCCAGCCAGTGACACTATCCTCCTCTCTGTGCTGCTCAGAAACAAGCCAGTGACACTGTCCTCCTCTTTGCGCTGCACACGATCCAGCCAGTGACACTGTCCTCCTCTCTGTACTGCACAGAAACCAGCCAGTGTCACTGTCCTCCCTTCTGTGCCACACAGAAACCAGCCAGTGACACTGTCCTCCTCTCTGCGCTGCACAGAAACCAGCCAGTGACCATCCTCCTCTCTGCACTGCACAGAAACCAAGCAGTGACACTGTCCTCCTCTTTGCACTGCACAGAATCCAGCCAGTGACACTGTCCTCCCCTCTGCACTGAAACCAGCCAGTGACACTGTCCTCCTATCTGTGCTGCACAGAAACCAGCTGGTGACACTTTCCTCCTCTCTGGGCTGCACAGAAACCAGCCAGTGACACTGTCCTCCTCTCCCCTGCTCAGAAACCAGCCAGTGACAATGTCCTCACTCTTTGCTGCACAGAACCCAGCCAGTACCACTGTCCTCCTCTCTGCACTTCACAGAAACCAGCCGGTGACACTGTCCTCTCTGCACTGCACAGAAACCAGCCAGTGACACTGTCGTCCTCTCTGCACTGCACAGAAACCAGCCAGTGACACTGTCCTCCTCTCTGCACAGAAACCAGCCGGTGACACAATCTATCTTTCTGCGCTGTGACTTGTAGAATAAAGCACCCTCTGCCGTATATCACCAGAATAGTGCAAGGTACTGATGAGCTCTGTCACCATAAAGGGGGATGAGGAAGAAGGCCAAATAAGGTTGTTGAACTCAGAAGTGAGTTGCAATACTGTTTACTACAGCAGAGGGTATTTTATTCTGTATAATACATGGTAACACCATCACCCTTCCCACAAACCACTTAACTCCTTGCTGTCTTGCTCTCTCATGTGAAACAGATAATATTTTTTCAGACAGAATGAATTAAATTAGTTGTAAAAAAGTAACACTCTAAAAAATCATTTAGTTGTTTTGTTGTTGCAAAGAAATGTTAGAATTGGTTCAATATAAACCAGATTAAACCTGCTGAAGCTCAGAATGTGTGGAAATATGAATATACATTTGGTCTTTCCTGTTACCACTCACAGTGGAAAATAAACATGTTGCTATAAATCTCCTTCCAGCTGATCACTGTTCATTATAGAAAAGCAGATCAGAAGAATGAAAAGCCAGTTCTGTGTATTGTTGTTTCACTGTAATTATGGTCACTGCCCGGCCTTTCACTGAGGATGCTGGCTCTGGCAGAGGATATTATGTCATAATTCAACTGTAATAACTTATTACAGCTGAACAGCTACACCGCTTTCCTATTACAGGTAACTAGAGATGCCACAATGGACTCTAAAAAGGACACTAGAGTCTGCCTTTCATACAGACATTGCAGGCCAGAGATACTAAAGCATCTTTCGTTCTGCGGTGACCGACACAGGCCTGAGGCGCCCTCCTCTCTGAGATAAACAGAAACACATTCATGATGCAAAGTCCTCACAGGAACAACATCCTTGTTTAATATCAGCTTCCCTTTATGGTGATTCTATACAAATAAATAAAAATTAAATAGAAAAAAAGCAAACTAGAAATCAACAGAACGCGGTGCAGTAGTGAGAATCTCATGCACCAAGAATGGTCCCCACCAGTCACAAGCTGGAGACAACCAGACGCAAACACATGTGAGAGACATGCAGGGACCTGTGCGGGGTCTCCAGAGCCCGTGCAGTGCCCACATGTATACATTTCTATGACCCATGCGGTGCCCTCGTGTCTACTTTTCTATGACCCATGCAGTGCCTCATTTCTACTTTTCTAGGACCCATGCAGTGCCCTCATGTCTAGAGGTTTACTTCAGAAACAGCTACTTCTGGAAAAGGTGATTCCTCCTCCTACTCTGCAGGTCTTCCTGCAAATGTTTAAAAGAGCTTCTGCAGAGGACCCTGGATGGCAACGATATTCTGGAATTGTCTGTGAGATCTGAGGTAGCTTCCAAGATGCAAGGTTTGAATAACTTTTATAGGCAGCTGCGTTAATAAGGTGCTTGTCGATGGAAGGTACAGCTGTCTTTGGGAGAATGTCTGAGGATGATCAAACAAAGTACGAGTAAATGAGGAAGTTCTGATAAGAAGATTTGGGCTAAAGTCAGCTCAATACTTTGAGAGATTCACTGAAAATAAACAAGAGGACTGTTTGAAACCTGGATTCCTGGGTTGTGTGTTTCAAAGACTGTCTAAGAGGAAATTCATGGCCTTAATTATTTGTTGACATCAGAGTGACACAGAGAGGCGTGATGTGCCCCACTGAGGCATTATCTGTCCGATTGAGAGAAGGCAAGGCTGGAGCAGGATATCTCTAAGTCATCTGTAAACAGAGTCATTCTAAACCAGAGCGTAAGGCCAGTGTGATTTCCAAAGACCCAGGACTGGACAAGGGTAAAAAGGAATTGTGTCGCTGGTCAAAAGCAAAAGCACAAGGGAGATAAAGAACTTCTCTCCATGTCCAAAGTGGTGACTTGCTATAAGTGACACAAAGAGAGGTAGTACAGCAAGGATTATTAGGTGAAGGGCCCTGTACCTACCACGCCAACTGTAATCAGTGGGTACAGACGTACCAGGATGGACGCAGAACAGGAGAGGAAAACAATACCAGCCACCATGGGTTTGGCCCACTAGCTCCTGCTTAGCCTGTGACCCCAGACAGGGAGTATAACCTATGACCCAAAGGGAACATGAAGATCTCAGCAGTCAATAAAGTAACCCCTGACGCAATCAAAAAATGCATTCATTATATGGATTATATCTCACTCACCTTTAGTACTGTGGCAAGCAGAGTTTATTTTTGCTGCTGGTTTGTTAACATTTTTATTCTGTTTCCTATTCTTTTAATCTGCCCTCTTTTCACCCATTGGTAACTTTTTGATCTTCAGTCTCCTGTTATCGATAATAAAAGAAGAATTATTCTTTTTCCTTGAACCTTATTTTTTTTTATTACTTATTCCATCCGCCTTGTTCTTCAGTCTCTTTTTTCTGTCATACAACTTTGTGCTTTTTTTTCTTTTTTCGTTCCAATTTATCATTTGTGTCTGACTTTTCCCCCTCTCTATCTTGGTTATTTTCCTGTAATTCATATTCATCTCTTTTCCTGCATCTTTTGTTTTCTTTGATTCCTTGCTCCTGGCACTATTTCTGGCCTGACTGCACACAAGGTGTAGCACCACAGCCCCCCTGCAGCCCCGTCCCTCACCTGTGGCAAGAAAAAGTTAGAAGAGGTTGAGCTCATCATGCACTGCTACAAAACCTCAGCATTCATTCTCAGATCAGTGCTCAGCACGTCCCAGGGACGAGTAAGCAAACAGACAATGAAACACATTGGCAAGGACACTGTGAGAAATTGGGTTGCTGGTTGACTGGGGTGTGAGCCCTGGTTAAGCAAAAGCCATGTTCCCTTGCAGGGTGAACCACAAAAAGTCACTGAGCTAAACTGTGCTTAACCCTGGATAGATTAGCACACAAAAAGCAGTCAGGCTTAACTTAGAGGCAATGTGTAAAGTACTTATGCAGTACACAAACAATAACAAAGTGAAAACTCAACACAATAAAAATCCCAAAACATTTTAGAAAAATAGAGTACACATTCATAAATTGTTTGACATCAAACAAAGTCCAATTAGTAGAACCGGAGTTATACATTTTGAAAGTTTATGGTTCAAAATATCAAGTCCTCAGTTTTGGGAAATGGCCACCTGGGTACCTTTAGCAAAACAACCAAGGGTTCAGGAGTGGATGGAGACCTCTCAGGGGTTCAAGACCCATTCAGGCGTGCTTCAGGTGCAGTTTCAAGATGGTGTGAGTCTGTTATGTCCCTGTGGCTCTGAACAGGAGACCAGCAAACTAGCCCTTGGAGTCACTAATGAAGTACTGGGTGCAGGTGAAGATGCAAGGCTCCACAGCAGAGCTGGCCTCTGAAGGTTCAAAGCAGGCTCCAGACAGTAAAGCAGTCCTTCCACGTATAGCAGTTTGGTCGAATTCACAGCAGGTCACAGCAGCAGACAATCCTCTGAAAGTCCTTTCACAGGTGGAGACATTTCCAGAAGGGTTCTCTGAAGTTCCAGGAGTCTCCTGCCTCCCCTGCCCTGAATTCTAGCTGGCTACACTGACAATACATGGGCATTAATCTTGTTGTGTAGCAACAGAGCTCAGCCTACTCAGATGTAAGTTGGGCTGTGCGTAGCTCTGCCCCCCATCGAGTCAGTTAATGGTCCATTCTAAACCCACTTTTGTATGACTTTCTGGGGAAAATTCACAAAGTCCTAACTGTCAGTTACACCCAGTCAAGTGACCTAAGGCAGGATAGAGGCACAGATGGAAGGAAAATGCCAACTTTGTAAAAGGGGCATTTTCAATCTTGCAATGAATAAATCCAACTTTACCATTAAAGAGGGTTTATCACTACACGTTTGTAGATACCAAACATGACATATCCTCCACTGCTGGTTTAGGAATTACAGTTTATTGAATACATTAAGGAGTCCCCAATGTTATCCTGTGGGGGGGAGGCCTCACAGTACTACAAAAAAGAATTTGGGAGTTTTTCACTACTAGGACATGTATAAGTAAAGTTTTCTACCTTTTAATTACACAGCAGCCTGCCCTATGGACTACCTAGGGCCTACGTTAGGGATGACTTGGATGTGATGAAAGGGGAATTTAAGGCTTGGCAAGGAGTTTTAAATGGCAAGTCAACGTGGCAGCGGGACAATGCCTTCAGGCTGGTTTGGGACACGTTTAAGGTGCTACTTAGGTGGGTGGTACAATAAGTGCTGCAGGCCCACGGTAGCATATCATATATATATGCCAACCAAATCATATTTTAGAGAGAGCACAAGCACTTTAGTACTGGTTAGCAGTGGTAGAGGACAGAGAGTCCTAAGGCCAACAAGCAAATCCCCAGCAAAAAGTAGTAGGAGAAAAAGAATGGGGGTGAGAGGGCCTTCTCCAAAAGACACAATGACATAAATTGATTTATTTATTCTACTTACCATAGCACCATCATTTATGACGAAATATTGAAGACAAGCTAGAAGCAGGTAAAGGAAAAACAGCACCAGGGACTAAAAGTGCCATTCAGTCACTGGTGAGTTTAAGCATGTAATACATCATAATACAAGCACTCATCCTTCCACTCATGCATTCATTTGGGCACCCACTGGCTCACTATTCCATCCATCCACCCATTCATCCATCCACCCATCCATTCACCCACCCAGCCATTCACCCACCCATCCATCCTTCTACTGGAAATGCAACATTCATACATGCAAAGCAAGCACATGGAAGAAACATTAAAATAATAAAAATAGAAAAAAGAAAAAACTAAGCATAGCGCTAAGTGGTCATCTTGGAATGTAATTTCGCATACTGATGAATTGCTGTACTATCCGATGGCTGACATGTTGCTACTAAATGTGTTGCCCATCTTGGAACATTAAAGTGATGATACAATCGGGGCGATACCCTTGAAGATGGCTGCCAGACTTTGAAGCAGAAGCTGCCAAGGATGTTTTGCACTACAGATGAAATTACTGGCAAAATGAGTGGCTCAGTAGCTGTGAAAAATTAAAACAAAATAAAAAAAGAAGCAGAAAAAGTGGGACATAAAAGGAGAAATTACTCAAATAAAAAATAATAAATAAAAATTAATTAGTTAAAAAAGACAGAAATAATAAAAGGGAGAGAAAAATTGCAAAATTCAAGAGACAGGCACACAAACACTGTCATTAAAGTGCACTCAATTTGAGGTGGATGCGCACATGTGATCAAGCAAAATGCTGTCACTCAGAGGGCAATATCACCAATGGTTAAAGTAGGCTGACCCATTGCCCCATATTTATGCTGTAATGAGCGGAAATAAAATGTGAGTGACACTCAAACAGACCAATAGTTGAAGAGAGCAGATCCAGAGCCTCTGAAGAATGTGTTTGTATGGATGTGAACCAATCAGACACACAGCCCTTTACACTGGCTTGTCATTTTAACCAACTCAGGCCTACAATATAACGTGTAAACCTTTTCAGGAGGCGACCATTAGACATAAATTTATAAGTTGTCAATACAGTATACATCTCCTCCTATTTGGGAGTAACAGGAAGCCTCACCTAGCAAATTCTTTACCCAAGGTTTTGTCAGAGAAAGTAACCAACATAAGAAGCCTTGACTACAATCTGTGACATTCCACATAACAAAATATCTATGTACAGGCTGTACCACAGTGTAATAACTCTACTTCCTTACAGGCCTATTGACTTTAACAAATTATTTTCACAATGAGTAAGTCAGGCCCACTACCTTTGGTGTAACTTTTCATAATAACAGATCATATCAATGTCTTCTGACAAAAGACAACATGGTCTTCTCACTATAACTAATCCAGGTCTAGTTTACTGAGGACAAGATGTCCAACAAGGTATAAACTATAATCTAAGAAGTACTTTTCAGCGGGAGCACACAGCGTCTGCCTAGTAAACATTTCTGTATTTTAGTGAATCAACATGTATGTGGAGCCGACGCCCCGTTCCAGCGCTTCTGAAAGGTTTCCTATGTTGACCACGTGACAGTGACGGTAGCTGCTGGATCAGGCGAGACTTAAAAAGGTCTATGATGACCCAAAAAGAGAGCAGAGAAGAAAATGTGACTTTGGGACTTCCAGTTCATAGTGTGCAACTTCCATGTATTTTGAGTGTTCATGCCTTTACGCACTTGTACAATATGTCCCTTTTCCCCACATTTATAACGCATCACATTAATGAAGAGCAAAATTTGTTTTTTTTCCCAAATGTGAAATGCTTGCCCAATAGAAACATATCAAATCTCTCTTCTTGCTACTAGTTTTTACCATTAAATAATCTGCTTTTGGGGCCCCCCCACATTGACACGTTCACTATTCTGCTTTCCCAGTTGTTAAAAATGTGTTCAATCTTGTTCTATGTGGTGTTGCTATTAATTTCTCTCATATACAGCTCTGGGACCCTTTTGGCAGCCTGGAACCAACCCAGACACCCTTGCACTATGATGCAAGGATGCCTGCATTGCATACAGGATTGTTATTGTGCACCAAGGGGCACTTCCCTGCACAAAAACTGAGAGGCATTTTCCACTTTCTATGTGTGCTGCAGAATGCAGTACACACAGAGAGAAGAAAAAAAGAAGAGAAGTGAAGGTACTTCTCCGTGTTACACCTCTAATGTGTAGACATGACTAGTCCTTGTAAATCTGTGAATGTGTCTAAATCCATGGAACACCCCTTACAACTCCCCTGGAGCGCCGACCCAGGGTAGAGTAAGGCATCACAGCAGCTTGCACTGCTAGGCATTCCTCCATATTTTCGAGGCAATTCACTGCCATGTAAAGAGGGTTTGCGTGGCTTCAAAAATATGACTTAATGGTTTGCGCCACACATGTACCACATTGCGTGGTGTAAGCATGGCGCAACCCACTCATAAATCTGCCCCTAAATCTGCAGCTTCGTAGACAACAATTGTTCCTGAATTTTCTTATTGTCGTTCCTTTCATGCACTTGGCCATGAATAATCTCATCCCTTCGATTTTGATAATTGCATGCGGCTGTGAGTGTCCTTAATGAAGCTCAAAGTCATCAAAGGACTGTCCAGGAGACCTTTGCAAAACTTTGGGGCGTTAAATCCCATATTTTGTCTAAGATTGAACCTTTTATCCAGAGTTTTTAAGATGGAAAAATATTCATCTACTGTATCTACAACATCACCTTCTTCTTCTGAACCAGTGCAGATGTTAATTGCAAAAGAAGCATTTTCAAACCCTTCAACCTAAATTATACATTAAAAGTGCTTTCTTCTTGGAAGTGAAAGTATCTTCATCGATTGCTTCCAAATATGCTTCAAAAGCCTCCTGCAGCTCTTGCCAAATTTATGGGGGAGCGCCTGGAAGAGGAAGAAATGGTGGATGTGCTGCTATTTTATCCAGGCCTATTGTACGCAAGTAGCCGTGCCTGGGTGAGTTGCTGCAATTGTAGTAAGCAAAGAAGACTTTGAAAAGACTTGGAGATAAGCTGAGCCTGTGACCACAATTACAGGCTTAAAGTAAACTCCTTTTCAAGTGTGTGTGTGTGTGGGTGTGTGTGTGTGTAGGTGTGTGTATGTGTGGGTGTGTGTATGTGTGTGTGGGTGTGTGTGTGAGTGTATGTGTTTATGTGTATGTGTGTGTGTGTACATGTGTGGGTGTGTGTGTATGTGTATGTGGGTGGGTGTGTATGTGTGTGTGTGTGTGTAGGTGTGTGTATGTGTGCGTGTGTGTATGTGTGTGGGTGTGTGTGTGTGTGTGTATGTGTGTGTAGGTGTGTGTGTGTGTGTGTGTGGGTGTGTGTATGTGTGGGTGGGTATGTGTGGGTGTGTGTATGTGTGTATATGTGGGTGGGTGTGTGTGTGTGTGTAGGTGTGTGTATGTGTGCGTGTATGTATGTGTGTGGGTGTGTGTGGGTGTGTATTTGTATGTGGGTGGGTGTGTCTTTGTCTGTGTCTGTGTGTGCCAGTATTAAGGTATGACAGTTACTACTGTTTTACATATATTTAACAAGATATACCTGTCACCGGCAGAACAAGCAATGCAGGAGCCATGAACTTGCCAAGAAATGGATCAATGGAATAATATTGGTGCACACAAAATAGATTCACAAAAACATCAGAAATTAATATTGTTCACAAGAATATTGGCTTCCTATATTTCAATAATAAAAACACAAATATCAAGAACCAAAAAAATCGCTGTTAAAAAGTTTGATTTCTCTAATATCAATAACAAAAATATCAGCCACATAAATATTGAAAGAATCAAATAATTATATTATAGATAAAAATACTGGCTAACACAGCATCAACTACATTAATAATGTCAAAATAAACAAATTGTGATTTCAAAACATACAATTAACATTTCACATTAAAGAAAATATGAAAATTAACATTATTTACTTAACTAAAATAAATCTAAATCAGTCAAAAAAAATCTCAAAACATGAAAACATTATTAAAAACATGAATCATCATATATATATATATATTTATATATTACACATTATAAACATTAATTAGCTTTCACCATGAAATGATATAACTGAAAAAACATCAGAACAAAAGAGAACTAACCAATAAATATAAACCATAAACTGAACCAATAAAATTACACAAACAATTAAACTAACAAAATAAAAGGCACACAAATGATATCATCTTACTACTTCAAAAACTACAAAAGCTGCAAGAAGAGGAGATTCTTTAGTAACCAGAACCTGAAAACAGAAGTAGGCAGTGGCGGCTGCCACTGAACAGAGGTGGCGGGGCGGGACGGGCAGGACGCGATTGGGCTGGGGTTCCAAAAAAAAAAAAAAAAAAAAAAAGATTTACCTGTGAGGGGTGAAGAGTTCCTCTCCCCTTTTGTCCTGTTCTTGTTCTCAGGTGCACACAGGCTCCCAGACAATCACCACGCTGATGTTACCAGCATGACAGCAGTGTCATGATTAGTCTGAACGGTCTGCTTCAACGCCCAGGTTAGGAGTGGGAGCCTGTGTATGTTCTCCACTCGGCTGTGCAAAGTGTGCATGTCTGTTTGGCTTGTCCCACACACCACATTGTGGTGCAAACTCGCTCCTCCAGCCCCCTCCCTGAAAATTCAGCAAGACAATGCTCCTTTGCCTTAATGGAGGAGCTGCCCCTGGAAGTGGATATATATTTGTACCACTACCCTGAAAAGGAAGTAAAACGCCTACTTGAACTAAAATATACAATTTACTACAGTTAAAAATGTAAAAGAAACAAATAAGTAAGAAAACACTCTAGTACCTCTCTCTTCATATTTAATTACTGAAAAGAAACTACTACAACATCAAGACACAGCAAATCTATTGAAAAATAACACCAGTTACATACCTGAAAAAGACACAGTAAGCACATTTAAAATATTACTAAAGAGGAACTCACCCTAAAATGATTAAAAAATAAAACCTAGGTGCTTCAGCCCCAACTAGCTAACTAATTGTAAAAATGAAACTAATGCTCTTTTTTTAACCCAACAGAAAAGAAACCACCCGTTCCAAATTGCAACAACCACAACTGAAATCCTGCAAATAAAGGGCAAATGTTTCATGGTTGTGTGTCACCTTGAGTGACCCTGAGTGGCTTGCTAGCTCTGGAGTAGCACAAGGCTGCACCGTCGCCTGCACCGACGACATCAGGACCAGGCTAGACAAAGGTGAAATAGTTGCCCTTATCCTTGTCGACCTTTCCGCAGCCTTCGACACCGTATGTCACCAAACCCTTCGCACATGCCCCTTCGACGCCGGAATTCGCCACAGAGCCCTGGGCTGGCTCACCTCCATCCTCTCCGAAAGAACACAAAGAGTTTGCCTCCCCCGTTACGGTCAAAGGCTACCAAGACCATATGCGAAGTCCCCCAGGGATCCTCACTCATCATCAGCCCTACCTTCTTCAATATCTACATGGCTCCGCTCACCAGCATCATCCGACCCCACGGGCTCAACATCATTTCCTACGCTGACGACACCCAGCTCATCCTCTCCCTCACGAGGAACCCGGCAACCGCCAAGAACAATCTCCACACCGGACTTCTCGCCATTGCCAACTGGATAACAGCAAGCCACCTCAACTGAACTCAGAAAAAACTGAGATCATCATCTTCGGACCCAACAAGTCAGCATGGGACGACTCCTGGTGGCTGGCCACCCTGGGGCTGCCCCCAACACCCACCACCCACGCACGCAATCTCAGCTTCATACTAGACTCTTCACTTTCCATGACCCAACAAGTCAACGCCATCTCGTCCTCATGCTTCAACACTCTTCGTATGCTCCACAAGACCTTCAGATGGATTCCCATGGAAACCAGAAGAACGGTCACCCATGCCCTCATTAGCAGGAGACTGAACTATGTCAATGCCCTCTATGCAGGATAATCGGCCAAGCTCCAGAAAAAACTCTAGCGCATCCAGAACGCCTCAGCACGTATCATCCTCAACCTCCCTTGCCACAAACACATCTCCGCCCACCTCAGAAACCTACACTGGCTACCCGTCAACAAAAGGATCATCTTCAAAATACTAATCCACACTCATAAAGCCCTCCACGGCACCGGACCGGCCTACCTCAACGATCGACTTAACTTCCACATCCCAATACGCCAGCTCCGCTCCGCTGACCTCGCCCTCGCAACAGTCCCTTGCATTCACTGTACCACAACGGGTGGCAGGTCCTTCTCCAACCTCGCCGCCAAAACCTGGAACTCCCTCCCCACCAACCTACTTAAGACCCAGGACCTCCTGACCTTCAGGAAGTGCCTCAAGACCTGGCTCTTCGAGCAGTAGCACCCCCCCACCCCAGCGCCTTCCGGGTGAGTTGCACGCTCAACAAATTCATTGATTGATTGATTGATTGGTCTTGCGTTACTGTGCCCCAGCAAGGCGTTCCATGGGTGTGGCATGGGTGTTCCCACGCATTCACCCATGGATTTTGGTGCATTCCAAGATTTACTAACTCTGGTAAAGCTGGAATGCATCAGATTGCTTTGCCTTCCCAGGGGAGGGGTAACAATAAGAAATATATTTATTTCTCCTAGTTGTTTTCTGTTTCTAAGTGACCTGCATTCTCAGGATTGTTTTTTGTGCAGGAAGGCACATAATGCACTGTGTCATATTAAATATGGAAGATTCCCGGCGTTTTGCGCAGCGCAGCTAGGTGGCTTGCCTCACTGCGCTTCATGAAATACTGATAAATCTGACCCAAGCTTTGCTGAATCCTGCAAGAACAGACAAGAAAGTATAAAACACAAAACAAGTTGCATAATTTTGTATGTCAATAACAAACATAATAAACCTTTTTAAAAAGCAATTCTTTATTTTATAATATAGTTTTCAGACATAACAACAACAATTTTAGGGGCCCTGGGCCAAACCTATTTTGGGGGCCCCTGTTCTTTGAGCTTTGAATGCTGGATGCAGTTTCAGTTTGCTCATGCCTTCTTTGTCAGACCACTGGACACTAGTCCAAAATCTAGATGTGTTTCCATCTAATATCCAGGGACAGTGATGTGTGTTTTCAGTGCTGTGATATTGTAGCACCTCACTAATATTACTGCGAACAATCTTTGCGACCGACTGACATTTCTCATATGTGAGGTCCTGTTTTAACCTATAAGGAACTTTTTTAGGGATGTTGTATGGTTTTGAAAAACAAACAGCATTCCCCTGCAACATTCCCCTGAGTTGGAGAAGTGTGGCACAATGGTTAGATCAGCAGATCCTGATGCAGAGATCTGGCCTGGGACCAGGGTTCAATCCCCACCTTGGTGGGTCTTGGGCTTAATTCCCTTGGACCAGATAATTCTCACCTTGGTGCCTAATCTAATGAATGGGTCCCACTCTGGACAAAAGCTTACTTAATCTCTGGAACATCCCTCAAAGTGCTTAAACACCTGGCCTCACTGTGGGGCTGTCCAGGAGTGGGTGCCTCACAGGGAAAAGCCAGGAGGGGTTTCACAGTGGTATGCGTACAGTGCCTTGAGACACTAACAGGTGAGTAGTGTGCTATACAAGTGCAAAGTTTACAGTTTTTTACATCTGTAATAGACTCTCACACATTACCCATATTAAAAATGAAGGAAATGTTATTTAAAACAATCTATATATAATCATTATCTAAAGTCACTAGGTCAGTAATGTGTGAAGAACAGAGTCTGGTCTATCAGGGAGCCCCCTGAAAGGCAGGGGCCGTGGGCAAGAGCCCGCACTGCCCATGCCTAGAAATGTCTTAGCCTATGTGCCTGTCACAGAGGGCCACTGCAGTGTACATAAAGCCTTGGAAAGTCCTTCCTACAAACATAACAAACACAAACTTAACCCAGTACTGGATTATTTTTAAGACACTTGGGTTGGCAGAAAAAGCCAAAACCCAACAGCGCAATAGAATGATGGTACAACACCCTCCAATTTTTACTAGGCAGAAGAGAGCACAACCTATGGTCTAAACATTTATAGAAACCCTACAAAAACAAAAAAACTATCAATAACTATGAAACAGACAATCAGTAACCCAAATTAAACCTAAAGTTAACAAACAGACCCTTGGAATGTAGGACATGCTACAACGTACAGTAAAACTGTTAATCAACAACAAAAGAGTACACTACTTAGAATCAATAGCCACAACCCTATCATAAAATAAAAAATAACCAAATAAATCAAAAGCATAATCCAAAGCAGCACATTTTTTAAATGAATAATAAGACACATATTATTTATGTACATCAACAAAAAATATTATAAAACTAAAATTTTAAATAGGACTGATGAATAGAAATATTACATATATTAGTTATATAAAAAAACATTATTCTCGGCAGCCACAACCCTGAAATCACATCTAATTTCAATTTTTGAAATTTTTTAAAACACATAAAATATAAATGAACAAATAGCAATCATAAATAACTCACATAGGGCCGGATGTATCAAACAATTTTGCATTTGCATAAATCGGCCGTTTGCAAATGCAAAACCGTGATTTGCGCTGTATGAAAGGCATTGGCAGGCCAAAAAAAAGGCCACATGGTTTTGCGTGTCGCAATGTGCGTATTGCATTTTGCGACTTGAAATTCCGAATTGCTATTTGCATATCACAAATTGCGGGTCCAAAAAGCGACTCGTAAATACAGATTTGGTATTTCACGACGCAAATTGCGACACGCACATTGCGACACGCAAAACCATGTCGCAATTCGATGCATAAAAAAATCGCAAATTACGAATATTCGCAGAATGGCCTTTTGCACATGCAAATTACCATGGATTGAAACCAGGTGGTAACCAGGTGCAACCTATATAAAGAGGCCCAGAACGCCTCAACCTCTTTTCCACAATGGCTTCACTCTACGTCATGGCGAGGAGAATGAGGATCTTGGCAGGTTTGAGGAGAGGGAGGAGGAGACAAGAGCGCATTTTCAGAGTGCGCATTACACTTTTTGACCAGACTGAGGAGGAAATATTTGAGAAGTACAGGTTGAGCTCAGCCATGATACTTGACCTGATAGCTGAGCTACAAACCATACTGCAGCGCACAACACACAGGACCAATAGCATACCCACCCATGTGCAGGTATTATGCTCCCTGCACCTACTTGCGTCAGGGAGCTATCAAGGGGTCATAGCAGCAGATGGAGGGGTATCACAGAGTGCCCTCTCTAGATTTTTCAATGCATTTCTAAATGCCATGCTGTGCAGGATACACCCGTACATCAGATTCCCCCACACCCCACAGGAAATACAGCAGACAAAAATAGATTTCTACCAGATAGCACAGTTCCCCCATGTCCTAGGTGCCCAGAGTATGTGTACCGCAACCGTAAATACCAACATTCAATGAACATACAGGTGATATGCAATGCCTCCTACATCATAACTGATCTTGTGGCCAGGTATCGAGGGAGCACACATGATTCGTACATCTTTCGCCACAGCGGGATTCACACAAGACTGCCAGCTGGGGAATTCGGTGAAGGATATCTACTAGGTAATTTCCAACTTTACAATGGTGCATTGATGGCAGTGTGACGTCAGATGGCACAGATACTCATTATACCCTCTGTTCCTTCCAGGAGACAGTGCATACGCAGTGCGCACCTACATGATGACGCCCTATCTAAATCCTGCAACACCAGCAGAGCGGAGATACAATTCAGCACAAAGGGCAACCCGCAATGTAGTGGACCCCACCTTTGGCCTGCTGAAGAGGCGATTCCGATGCATCCACAAAAGTGGAGGGGCACTACAGTACAGCCCGGACACGACCTGTAGAATAGTGGCCACATGTGCAATCTTGCACAATATAGCTACCATCAGGGGCATACCTGTGGAAATATCAGAGCCAGACTCAGATGAGGATGATGATCCCATACCACCCCTACAGCCAGCAGACAGAACCAGTGCAGCAGAGGGCAGGCAAAGGCGTGCTGACATCACGCACAACCATTTCAGATGTAAGTAATGACAACACAACCTCACTGAAATGTATTCTGGTATTTAGCACCTTTATTACCTTGACTTCAGTTAACATACGTGTCACTAGGACAAAGCAATACACATGAGTCAGACATGAGCCATTAACAGTGTCACACTATTGTCATCATAGTTTACTATATTGCTACATGTAAAGGTAGTCCCCTGTAGCCCTCAATGTCACTTCTTTCGACCACGCAATCCACTTGAGTGCGCAGTGGGCTCACCGGCACCTCTTGTATCAGGCTCACAGGCAGTACTGAGCCTGGCACTGCGATGCCTAGGATCCATCACTGAGACTGCAAGACTGCTGAGGCTAGATGACTCCTCAGTATCCCCAACTCCCAGTTCGTTGGGTGTAGACTGCGTGCTGTCAGCATCGCATCCAGAACGTTGGTAATTTCCACCAATCCCTGGGCAACATCCCGACTGCTATGTGCTGCCATTGAACATTCCCATGAATTGCCGTTCATGCCTGCAGTGGCTAAATAGCTCATGCCTGATCTCCGTACAGAGTTCCTTAATGGCATTTGTCAGTTCCTTGCTGTGCTCCACAGCTGTTTGCTGTCCCTCATTCAGCTTGCAGATGTTTGCATTCAGACACTCCAACTGCTTGTGCAGCCCCCCATATTGGCATTGTGTGACTGCAACTGCCTGTGCATTGCCCTCATGTTTTTGCATTGCAGGCGCTGCACTTTGAGCATGGATGCTTCAAGGCCACCAAAGAGTGATGGACCCTCACCTACATCTGTGTGCTGTGTGCCTGCATCGTGAGGCCTCCTGCGGGGAGTTGTGTGACGCTGGCGCAGGGACTGCTGCCTTCCTGTGGATCTAGCTTCTGGGGATGGTGTGTGGCCTTCATCTGGCATGTCATCGGAGTCCAGGTTCAAATTGTGGAGAGGTAACACCCTTGCCCTGTGTCTGATTGGTGCTATACCCAATGACTCACTGGTGTTTGAGTCGGACAGATGCTGTGTTTCTGCTTCCCCCACATTGGCACATTCTGCTGCTGCTGGGCCTGAGCCATCTGCAACGACAATGTGCAGCATGTCATTTATGTATGTATTACCAAATGTGGCACAATTGTAATAAATGTACACTTACATCGTATCACTATGAACTGGGTGTTTTGCTCTTTTGGGTGTCGCTCTACTATATTGCATTCTATTTGCTATTTTCAGCTCTGGGTTGTGGACTACCACTCCCATAAGGCATTGTTGTGCTGCATGTAAGATGTGGAATGGACTACGTATCACAATGCTTTGCACTACTTGCTATTTCCTAAGGGGCATTTGTACATGCACATATGGGGTTACATATCATTATTGGACTTACCTTTACTGGTGCTGGGTGTGCCGGAAGTGTCAATGTCAGTGACACCACTGACAGCTTCTGGAAGCAGTGTTGACTCCTCCAGGTCTTCCATGGGGGTGAAGGGTGTCTGGGTGGATGGTCTGCTACTGTGCTCCTTGCCTCCTTTAGCCTGCTGGCCACCCTCTCCTTTACACGGGAACGCAGGCCATACCAACTCTTGTGTATCTCTTCCACGAAGCACTGCGCAACCCCCCACTGCGCAGATTTTGGTCTGGATGTCAGCCCAAAGTTTCCGCTTCTCACACTCTGGTATCTGGAGTGAGCTCTTCCCAAAGAGCTGGTCATGGCTACTGACCACCTCCTCAGTGAGCACCTCCAATTCTTGCTCACTGAATTTCAGCTTCCTCTTCCTCTCTCTCTTCTCCTTCCCATTACTAGCATTGGCCATGTTGGTGTCAGGTCCTGGCTTGCTCACAAACTTGCTCCCTGGGGCTGGTCTGTGACTCTCTGACTGCTCCTCCGGGTATGGTACCTGAAAACAGCATGGGCTGACTCACTTCCTGCTTGTGATGTCATCACGCTGTGCCAGGTGACCGTTTTCGCTGCTTTGCGATTTTCAAATACTGAATCGCAATTATTTTTGCGATTCGGTATTTGGACCCCGCATATTGCATTAGCGATTTTTAAGAAATCGCTATTTCCGACTCGCAATTTTGTTACATCACATTTTGCGTGCCGGAAATATCGATTTCTTAAAATTCGCTATAGGGACTCCCAAATGACTTTCAAATACATCTGGCCCATAATTCTGAAAATATAATATTTCCCACCCAAAACAAAGAACTTGAATATAACTTTACCATTAGCGTAACTGTTACAGAATTGTTCTGCAGATCCTTCTCTGGATCCATGTACTCAAAAAGTATATTCCACAAAAAATGGAAAAATAAATTAGAAAAAGCCCCAAAAAATGCAAAAATAAAATAAGTCCAATAGAGATCCATCTAAGCAATACAAAATATTCATGAACAACAACAAAATCCTAGAAAGTGTAAAAACCTGAGCAAAGAAAGGAAATCAAAGTAAAAAAATATTACTTCACCAGGTACTAAAATTGATTTCCTTTAAAAAAAGGATCAAAATGTCCAACTTTGTAAATGACAACCTATAAAATGGAAGACAATACTGATCCACAAAAACAGTGACTGCAAACTTAGCACACACATCACACTTAGGGCCTCGTTACGATTTTGGTGGGCGGTGGGTAAGACCCCATGCTGGTGGTCCCAAAAAGACCGCCATGTTGGCAGTCTCACAGACCGCCGTTTTATGAGTTACACAGACAGAACTGCTGACCGCCAACCAAAAATGGGCGACCGCCAGTGGAGCAGCGGTTGGGAAAAAGCCAGTCTAACCTCGCTCCCTGCCAGCCTACTACAACTACCGAGCATATTAAAAGAGCTTGACCACCGTGGTGGTCCTTTAATGGCGATCAGCCAATGGTGGACCGAGCCACAGCAGTTTGCAGTATTCAAAGCAATACACCACAGCACATTGGAGACATTTGAAAACAACACAGCTGACACAATTTGCCACAATGGACACACCAGCAAAGGACACTATAAACACACTTGTTCACGGAACACAATCCTTTGCAACTACACTGCAACACCATGAAGTCAGACAGCCAATTTTCTAAAAGCGCATAGATTAGACACCCTCGTTTATTTCCCAATCACATAGAGCACCCTGAACACACCCCTGACCATTCAACCCCTCTTGCACCTCCCTTGTGAAGCAAGTGCCTGTCACCCTTTTTTCACCACTATGTCACATTCCAAAAATCCCTGTTTCACAGATGAAGAGTTAAGTGACATGGTGGATGAAAATGTAAGGGTAGAGCCACAATTTTTTGGGTCCCAAGTCCAGCATATTCCTCTCAAGAGGAAACAGGAAATGTGGGACAGGATAGTCAATAGAGAGAATTCTGTAGGCTCCATCGTGCAGACAAAAGAGGACATCAGGAAGAAGTGGAGTGACCTGAGGGGCAAGGTCCGTTCCCTGTCATTGTAGGCCCTGGGACGTTTTCTGGGTTAGTGAGCAGAGGCAGATACATGGGTCTGCACTCATGTCCCTGTATTTAAGTGCGTTTGTGTTTCCCACTTCTGGCATCTTCACACTAGTGTAGTACTAGCTTGGTGTTTCTGACATGTATGTGACTCAACCTTTTGTGACAACAAGTTGTGAGTATAATCCTTTGCTTTGGATTTTGCATCCAAGCAGGTCAATACCCATCAAAAGAAGAAACTAAGGAGAGCCATTGCCAAGATGGTGCAGACCATGTGGGTCCACAGCAGGCAGAGAGCACACTGTCAGAAAAGATAGGAGGACCTGAGATGCTGGGCCCAGGAGATGGCAGAGATCTAGCTGGGGATGTCCTCCCAACATGAATGGGGTGCCTCTAGGGCCATAACCCCCCTAATGGCCCAAATTCTGGCAGTGGCCTACCCAGACCTTGAGGGGGGTTTGAGGACATCACAGTAGCCACAAAGGGGTGAGTACAGGTAATATTCCCAGCTGTTAAATTGCAAAGTGAGTGTGTTAGGTTCTGACATGTCCCCCTGACAACTACGGATGGGCCATGTGGATGAGTAATTGTCTGTGTGGGCGTGTCATGCAGTGCATACTGATGTGCCTTGCCTATTGGCCCAGTGACCTAGGACACAACTGTGCACAATCCACAGCCAACTTGATCTGCAGCGACAACAGATGGCTGTGTACAGTGATCAATTAGGTTCTGCTTGTTGTGGGTGTAAATTCTATGCAACAGACCACTACTCCTCGGTGTTACATGTCAAAGGTATGGAAGTATTGGATTACTGTCTTCAGCCAAGTGTCTGGTCAGGTGTGTACTTTGGCATCTGCCACCCTGAGGCTAGTTTTCTTCAGCGTATAACGGGTGCTGATGCCTCACAACTGTCTGTAATGTGAAGATGACCATCATACATGTGACAGAGCATACATTGTACTTTGGGTGCAGCTATGAAACAACATTTTCCTTTGGTAAGTGGTGAATGTCCATTGCTGCCATTTATGTGTCATGACTGTTGCCAACATTCCTTTTCCCTACATGTCAGCATGTGGCCCTTTCTCTTTAGCAAAACAATTGTGAGCTGCTATTCCATGCATGGTCTACATGTGTTGATGGGAAGATGTCTGTATTCCCTCACATGTATCTGCATGGCAACCAGTGTGTGGAATGAGATATTTACAATGGGGGTACATCTTACAATGTAACACATACAGGACTGTCACCATTGTTTAGTGTCTGACCCACACCCTCATGAGTCATAGCACGTCATGTGGCATGTACAGCTGCAGTAGTAATGCGGGACATGAGTAGCCAATTGGTAATCAGCAGGTGCTGGTGGTGCTGGACGAGCTGCTGTAGTGTTCAGAGTTCGCATTACGAACAGAAGTCGTCGTGATAGTGTTACTATCTCAATGAATAAATTGCGCAGCTTTTGTATACGCGGGTGAGGTGTGTATGTGGCAAACATAGGCCGCGTTGGTCCGTCATTACCTAGGGGAACTAGTCTCACGGGTTGTATTATTTGTGGTAGGGCGCCATTAAAACAATGTTTATGTTCTTGGTAAGTAATCAGTATTTCAAGATATTGGTATGCTTGGTACCGTTGAGGTTTGTTTGCAATTCTGTATGTGTGGGAAGTAGATGATGTTTGGTCTTCCTCAGGAAAGGTGACCCAAGAGTAGAATGTTTCTGTTTGGTAAGCTTCACTAGCTTCTGCTATGAATTTGACATCCTCGCCCTCGTATGTTAAGCCATGTGCTACTATGTGAAATGTTAATGCTTGTCTAGCATTCTCAGGAATGTCTATGTGTAGGAGGCTGGACTGGCTTGTAGTGAGTACCAAGGGGTACTTGCACCTTGCACCAGGCCCAGTTATCCCTTATTAGTGTATAGGGTGTCTAGCAGCTTAGGCTGATAGATAATGGTAGCTTAGCAGAGCAGCTTAGGCTGAACTAGGAGACGTGTGAAGCTACTACAGTACCACTTAGTGTCATATGCACAATATCATAAGAAAACACAATACACAGTTATACTAAAAATAAAGGTACTTTATTTTTATGACAATATGCCAAAGTATCTTAGAGTGTACCCTCAGTGAGAGGATAGGAAATATACACAAGATATATATACACAATAGCAAAAATATGCAGTATAGTCTTAGAAAACAGTGCAAACAATGTATAGTTACAATAGGATGCAATGGGGAAACATAGGGATAGGGGCAACACAAACCATATACTCCAGAAGTGGAATGCGAACCACGAATGGACCCCAAACCTATGTGACCTTGTAGAGGGTCGCTGGGACTATTAGAAAATAGTGAGAGTTAGAAAAATAACCCTCCCCAAGACCCTGAAAAGTGAGTGCAAAGTGCACTAAAGTTCCCCATAGGACAAAATAGTCGTGTGAGAAGGAAAATGCAAAGAAAACACAAATCAGCAATGCAACAACGATGGATTCCTGACTGAGGGTACCTGTGGAACAAGGGGACCAAGTCCAAAAGTCACAAGCAGCTCGGAGATGGGCAGATGCCCAAGAAATGCCAGCGGTTGGTGCAAAGAAGCTCTTACTAGGCTGAAGAACTGTGAATACTGCAGGAACGACAAGGGCTAGAGACTTTCCCTTTGGAGGATGGATCCCCCACGCCTTGGAGAGTCGTGCAGAAGTCTTTTCCCGCCGGATGGACGCCAACAAGCCTTGCTACACGCAAATCGTGCGTTTGGCGTTTTTGGACGCTGCTGGGGCCCAGGAGGGATCAGAAGGTCGCAAATTGGACCTGCAGAGAGAGGGGACATCGAGCAAGACAAAGAGCCCTCACTGAAGCAGGTAGCACCCGGAGAAGTGCCAGAAACAGGCACTACGAGGATGCGTGAAACGGTGCTCACCGAAGTTGCACAAAGGAGTCCCACGGCGCCGGAGACCAACTTAGAAAGTCGTGCAATGCAGGTTAGAGTGCCGTGGACCCAGGCTTGGCTGTGCACGAAGGATTTCCGCCGGAAGTGTACAGGGGCCGGAGTAGCTTGCAAAGTCGTGGTTCCCAGCAATGCAGCCCAGCGAGGTGAGGCAAGGACTTACCTCCACCAAACTTGGGCTGAAGAGTCACTGGACTGTGGGGGTCACTTGGACGGTGTCGCTGGATTCGAGGGACCTCGCTCGTCGTGCTGAGAGGAGACCCAAGGGACCGGTAATGCAGCTTTTTGGTGCCTGCGGTTGCAGGGGGAAGATTCCGTCGACCCACGGGAGATTTCTTCGGAGCTTCTGGTGCAGAGAGGAGGCAGACTACCCCCACAGCATGCACAAGCAGGAAAACAGTCGAGAAGGCGGCAGGATCAGCGTTACAGAGTTGCAGTAGTCGTCTTTGCTACTATGTTGCAGGTTTGCAGGCTTCCAGCGCGGTCAGCGGTCGATTCCTTATCAGAAGGTGAAGAGGGAGATGCAGAGGAACTCGGCTGAGCTCATGCATTCGTTATCTAAAGTTTCCCCAGAGACAGAGACCCTAAATAGCCAGAAAAGAGGGTTTGGCTACCTAGGAGAGAGGAAAGGCTACTAACACCTGAAGGAGCCTATCACAAGGAGTCTCTGACGTCACCTGGTGGCACTGGCCACTCAGAGCAGTCCAGTGTGCCAGCAGCACCTCTGTTTCCAAGATGGCAGAGGTCTGGAGCACACTGGAGGAGCTCTGGACACCTCCCAGGGGAGGTGCAGGTCAGGGGAGTGGTCACTCCCCTTTCCTTTGTCCAGTTTCGCGCCAGAGCAGGGGCTAAGGGGTCCCTGAACCGGTGTAGACTGGCTTATGCAGAATTGGGCACATCTGTGCCCAACAAAGCATTTCCAGAGGCTGGGGGAGGCTACTCCTCCCCTGCCTTCACACCATTTTCCAAAGGGAGAGGGTGTCACACCCTCTCTCAGAGGAAGTTCTTTGTTCTGCCATCCTGGGCCAGGCCTGGCTGGACCCCAGGAGGGCAGCTGCCTGTCTGAGGGGTTGGCAGCAGCAGCAGCTGCAGTGAAACCCCAGGAAGGGCAGTCTGGCAGTACCAGGGTCTGTGCTACAGACCACTGGGATCATGGAATTGTACCAACAATGCCAGGATGGCATAGAGGGGGCAATTCCATGATCATAGACATGTTACATGGCCATATTCGGAGTTACCATGGTGAAGCTACATATAGGTAGTGACCTATATGTAGTGCACGCGTGTAATGGTGTCCCCGCACTCACAAAGTTCAGTGAATTGGCTCTGAACAATGTGGGGGCACCTTGGCTAGTGCCAGGGTGCCCACACACTAAGTAACTTTGCACCTAACCTTTACCAGGTAAAGGTTAGACATATAGGTGACTTATAAGTTACTTAAGTGCAGTGTAAAATGGCTGTGAAATAACGTGGACGTTATTTCACTCAGGCTGCCGTGGCAGGCCTGTGTAAGAATTGTCAGAGCTCCCTATGGGTGGCAAAAGAAATGCTGCAGCCCATAGGGATCTCCTGGAACCCCAATACCCTGGGTACCTCAGTACCATATACTAGGGAATTATAAGGGTATTCCAGTAAGCCAATGTAAATTGGTAAAAATGGTCACTAGCCTGTTAGTGACAATTTGAAAGAAATGAGAGAGCATAACCACTGAGGTTCTGGTTAGCAGAGCCTCAGTGAGACAGTTAGGCACCACACAGGGAACATATACATGCACACCTATGAGCACTGGGGCCCTGTGTGACAGGGTCCCAGTGACACATACATATAGGCCACAAACCTATGAGCACTGGGGTCCTGACTAGCAGGATCCCAGTGACACATAACAACCATACTGAAAACATGGTGTTTTCACTATGAGCACTGAGGCCTGTCTATCAGGATCCCAGTGAGACAGTGAAAACAGTGACAAACACCCTGACATACACTCACAAACAGGCCAAAAGTGGGGGTAACAAGGCTAGAAAGAGGCTACCTTCTCACACAACCCCCCCCCAAACGAAGGACAATAAGGCTAACCTTGGCCAGTTGAGACTTTATTGTCTAAGTGGTGATAAGTAGAGAGTAGCTCTGCAATAGACTGGTTACTCCCTTTATCATCCACTATATGGTTACTTCCCTGTGGGGATGTAAACCACCCTGTTTGAAGTTTTTTAGCTAAGCAACAATGTGAAGATGTATTTTCAGAGTTTCTATCAGTAAGTTTTAGTTTAGAGCAGTGGGAATTGTCCACTGAACCTATTTGTAGTGATGGAAATGCCAGACAGGGATGCTGTCTCAGTAAAGCCATAGCTGGACAAAAACTTTGTCCATTTGGCTGGAAGAGAGAACAGGGATGCTGTTTCTCTTGAGTTGGAGCAGGGCAGGGATGCTGTCCTATCAGCTCCACACTAGGGCAGGGATGCTGTCCTAAGTGTTGTGAGGCAGTGCAGAGTTTCTGCACTAAAGTTTCTCTGGGAGGGTTGGAGGGATGCTCCATGTTAACTAAAATGGTGCTCTTTTTCTCACCAATGTTAGTTATCCCACAGAGAGGTACTTCCACCTCAGGGAGTACAGTTTTGCCAACTGATGATTCCCTTGGAACAGGTGCCACCCCAGGAGAGGTTTCTCCCACCACAGGAATGGTATCCTGAATGGTAGGGTGGTTAGGGGATACTGTGATACCCTTTTTACCTGTTGATGGAGAGGGATCCTGAGTTTTCAGGCCTTCTCTCCTTTGCTTTTTCATTTCACTTGAAATGAGAGGGAACAATTCCTCAGGGATGCCCAGCATGGCTGCATGGGCATAAAACTCTACATCAGCCCAACCTGAGGCCTCTAGGTCATTACCTAAGAGACAGTCTACAGGTAAGCTAGGTGATACCACCACCTGCTTAGGGCCAGTAACTCCACCCCAACTAAACTGAATTATAGCTAAGGGAAGAAACTTAGTGGAGTTATGGACATCAATAATTTTATACTGTTGTCCAATGATGTGTTGATCAGGGTGCACTAGGTTGTCAGTCACCAAAGTGAAACTGGCACCTGTGTCCCTGTAGGCCAAGGCCTCAACACCATTTATTGAAACTGTCTGCCTGTACTTATCCATTGTAAGGGGACAAGCAGCCAGTGTGGCAAGGCCAATGCCACTAGGTGTGACAGAAACTGTCTTGGGACTGATGACATCAGTTTCCACTATGGACCCATAAGTGAACCCAACTACACCCTTTGCTTGACTGTTGCCAGCAGTCCCACCACTAGTACCACTACTGCTAGGGGCACTAGAGCTTGATGTATTAGTGGTGGTAGGCTCAGGGGGTTTACCTGGACAGGACTTATCCCCTGGCCTATGGCCTCTGTTTTTACACACAAAGCACCAAGGCTTTTTAATGTGTGCAGGTTGGGAAGAAGAGGAAGAATTTGTTTTATCCCCACCCTCTGAAGAGTGTTTAAGATTTGAAGTGGGATCTTTGGTTTTACCCTTATCCCCATGCTTATCTTGAGATTTTTCACCATCTTTCTTCTTATTGCCATCTTTGTCCCCCCCTGTATGAACTTTTCTGTTCACCCTTGTTCTGACCCATTTGTCTGCCTTCTTTCCCAATTCTTGGGGAGAGGTCAGATCAGAGTCTACCAGGTACTGGTGCAACAAATCAGACACACAATTATTAAGTATATGCTCTCTCAGGATTGTGTTATACAGGCTTTCATAATCAGTAACTTTACTGCCATGTAACCACCCCTCCAAGGCCTTCACTGAATGGGCAATGAAATCAACCCAGTCTTGTGAAGACTCCTTTTTGGTCTCTCTGAACTTTATCCTGTACTGTTCAGTGGTTAAGCCATAACCATCCAGGAGTGCATTCTTAAGAACTGTAAAATTATTGGCATCACTTTCTTTCACAGTAAGGAGTCTATCCCTACCCTTTCCACTAAATGATAGCCATAGGATAGCAGCCCACTGCCTTTGAGGGACATCCTGTACAACACAGGCCCTCTCAAGTGCAGCAAACCACTTGTTAATGTCATCCCCCTCCTTATAAGGGGGAACTATCTTGTGCAGATTCCTGGAATCGTGCTCTTTTGCAGGATGACTATGGGGAATACTGCTGCTGCCACCATGGGTATCTAAACCCAACTTCTGTCTTTCCTTCTCTAATTCTAAAGACTGTCTATCCAAATCCAGCTGTTGCTTCTTGAGCTTCAGTCTGGTTTGTTCCACTCTCAATCTATTGAGCTCCCTTTCTAACAATCTGTCATCAGGGTGGGTGGGAGGGACATTTCTAGATACAGAGGTATGATGGGAATGAACAGAAGGAGACCTGTCCTTTACAGAGGGCACCCTAACAGCTTGGCTACCAGTATAATGTGAGAGCACACCATCAGTATGGTGTGATTCAACCTCTGTACCAACTATGCTAGACTGTCTAGTAATGGGCAGGCTGAGAAGTTTCTTTCCTGAACCTTTTCCTGGGGGAGTCCCTGGATCAGATTGAGAACCATTAGCTACTTTTTCACCAGATTTGGCACTCATGGCCTTATCCTGTACTCTAAGCATATTAATTAACAGTTCTAAGGAAGGATTCTTCCCTACACTCAAACCTCTCTCTATGCAGAGACTCCTTGCTCCTTTCCGGCTAAGGTGATCATATGCAAGTTTGGACAGTTCAAAATTTTTTCCTGTGCCAGACATTTTTTAGAGAGAGTTAAAGTGATAGAAAAAGAGAAAAAAGTTTTCAGAACTTTTTGGAAAGACAGAAAAAACTTTTTAAACTTTTAAGAACTTTTTGAAAGTTTAGAAGTACTTTTCAGCACTTAGAAAAGAGTGAAAAGAGGAAATGCAAAACTTTTTGGCTATGTGTATATACACTGACCTTGTTTTGTATATTTTTCTCTTATGAAAAGTACAATGACAAGAGTGGTAAGTAGTCTCAAGCACTTATCCCACCGCTGCACAACCAATGTAGGAGGCTGGACTGGCTTGTAGTGAGTACCAAGGGGTACTTGCACCTTGCACCAGGCCCAGTTATCCCTTATTAGTATATAGGGTGTCTAGCAGCTTAGGCTGATAGATAATGGTAGCTTAGCAGAGCAGCTTAGGCTGAACTAGGAGACGTGTGAAGCTACTACAGTACCACTTAGTGTCATATGCACAATATCATAAGAAAACACAATACACAGTTATACTAAAAATAAAGGTACTTTATTTTTATGACAATATGCCAAAGTATCTTAGAGTGTACCCTCAGTGAGAGGATAGGAAATATACACAAGATATATATACACAATAGCAAAAATATGCAGTATAGTCTTAGAAAACAGTGCAAACAATGTATAGTTAGAATAGGATGCAATGGGGAAACATAGGGATAGGGGCAACACAAACCATATACTCCAGAAGTGGAATGCGAACCACGAATGGACCCCAAACCTATGTGACCTTGTAGAGGGTCGCTGGGACTATTAGAAAATAGTGAGAGTTAGAAAAATAACCCTCCCCAAGACCCTGAAAAGTGAGTGCAAAGTGCACTAAAGTTCCCCTAAGGACAAAATAGTCGTGTGAGAGGGAAAATGCAAAGAAAACACAAATCAGCAATGCAACAACGATGGATTCCTGACTGAGGGTACCTGTGGAACAAGGGGACCAAGTCCAAAAGTCACAAGCAGCTCGGAGATGGGCAGATGCCCAAGAAATGCCAGCGGTTGGTGCAAAGAAGCTCTTACTAGGCTGAAGAACTGTAAATACTGCAGGAACGACAAGGGCTAGAGACTTCCCCTTTGGAGGATGGATCCCACACGCCTTGGAGAGTCGTGCTGAAGTGTTTTCCCGCCGGATGGACGCCAACAAGCCTTGCTACACGCAAATCATGCGTTTGGCGTTTTTGGACGCTGCTGGGGCCCAGGAGGGACCAGAAGGTCGCAAATTGGACCTGCAGAGAGAGGGGACGTCGAGCAAGACAAAGAGCTCTCACTGAAGCAGGTAGCACCCAGAGAAGTGCCAGTAACAGGCACTACGAGGATGCGTGAAACGGTGCTCGCCGAAGTTGCACAAAGGAGTCCCACGTCGCCGGAGACCAACTTAGAAAGTCGTGCAATGCAGGTTAGAGTGCCGTGGACCCAGGCTTGGCTGTGCACGAAGGATTTCCGCCGGAAGTGCACAGGGGCCGGAGTAGCTTGCAAAGTCGCGGTTCCCAGCAATGCAGCCCAGCGAGGTGAGGCAAGGACTTACCTCCACCAAACTTGGGCTGAAGAGTCACTGGACTGTGGGGGTCACTTGGACGGTGTCGCTGGATTCGAGGGACCTCGCTCGTCGTGCTGAGAGGAGACCCAAGGGACCGGTAATGCAGCTTTTTGGTGCCTGCGGTTGCAGGGGGAAGATTCCGTCGACCCACGGGAGATTTCTTCGGAGCTTCTGGTGCAGAGAGGAGGCAGACTACCCCCACAGCATGCACAAGCAGGAAAACAGTCGAGAAGGCGGCAGGATCAGCGTTACAGAGTTGCAGTAGTCGTCTTTGCTACTATGTTGCAGGTTTGCAGGCTTCCAGCGCGGTCAGCGGTCGATTCCTTATCAGAAGGTGAAGAGGGAGATGCAGAGGAACTCGGCTGAGCTCATGCTTTCGTTATCTAAAGTTTCCCCAGAGACAGAGACCCTAAATAGCCAGAAAAGAGGGTTTGGCTACCTAGGAGAGAGGAAAGGCTACTAACACCTGAAGGAGCCTATCACAAGGAGTCTCTGACGTCACCTGGTGGCACTGGCCACTCAGAGCAGTCCAGTGTGCCAGCAGCACCTCTGTTTCCAAGATGGCAGAGGTCTGGAGCACACTGGAGGAGCTCTGGACACCTCCCAGGGGAGGTGCAGGTCAGGGGAGTGGTCACTCCCCTTTCCTTTGTCCAGTTTCGCGCCAGAGCAGGGGCTAAGGGGTCCCTGAACCGGTGTAGACTGGCTTATGCAGAATTGGGCACATCTGTGCCCAACAAAGCATTTCCAGAGGCTGGGGGAGGCTACTCCTCCCCTGCCTTCACACCATTTTCCAAAGGGAGAGGGTGTCACACCCTCTCTCAGAGGAAGTTCTTTGTTCTGCCATCCTGGGCCAGGCCTGGCTGGACCCCAGGAGGGCAGCTGCCTGTCTGAGGGGTTGGCAGCAGCAGCAGCTGCAGTGAAACCCCAGGAAGGGCAGTCTGGCAGTACCAGGGTCTGTGCTACAGACCACTGGGATCATGGAATTGTACCAACAATGCCAGGATGGCATAGAGGGGGCAATTCCATGATCATAGACATGTTACATGGCCATATTCGGAGTTACCATGGTGAAGCTACATATAGGTAGTGACCTATATGTAGTGCACGCGTGTAATGGTGTCCCCGCACTCACAAAGTTCAGTGAATTGGCTCTGAACAATGTGGGGGCACCTTGGCTAGTGCCAGGGTGCCCACACACTAAGTAACTTTGCACCTAACCTTTACCAGGTAAAGGTTAGACATATAGGTGACTTATAAGTTACTTAAGTGCAGTGTAAAATGGCTGTGAAATAACGTGGACGTTATTTCACTCAGGCTGCCGTGGCAGGCCTGTGTAAGAATTGTCAGAGCTCCCTATGGGTGGCAAAAGAAATGCTGCAGCCCATAGGGATCTCCTGGAACCCCAATACCCTGGGTACCTCAGTACCATATACTAGGGAATTATAAGGGTATTCCAGTAAGCCAATGTAAATTGGTAAAAATGGTCACTAGCCTGTTAGTGACAATTTGAAAGTAATGAGAGAGCATAACCACTGAGGTTCTGGTTAGCAGAGCCTCAGTGAGACAGTTAGGCACCACACAGGGAACATATACATGCACACCTATGAGCACTGGGGCCCTGTGTGACAGGGTCCCAGTGACACATACATATAGGCCACAAACCTATGAGCACTGGGGTCCTGACTAGCAGGATCCCAGTGACACATAACAACCATACTGAAAACATGGTGTTTTCACTATGAGCACTGAGGCCTGTCTATCAGGATCCCAGTGAGACAGTGAAAACAGTGACAAACACCCTGACATACACTCACAAACAGGCCAAAAGTGGGGGTAACAAGGCTAGAAAGAGGCTACCTTCTCACACTATGGCGTTAGCAATATTGTGTAATGGGTGAAGAGATGGAACACCAAGTTGAGAGAAAAAGTCCTTTTAATGATTCAAGCTTGAACAACCTACAGCCTAGTTAGGTGCTCCCTGTTCAGCTGAGGAGGATCTTCCCTAAAACCACGGATGTCTCCGTATTATGGTACTTAGGGCGCCTGTGTAATTGTGAGACAGTGATAGCCAGAGTATCCGTAAATTATTGCCTACACACCATTGTTGGTGGTGCCATATCCTAGTTTGACTCTTGCTTTAGGCAAAACTGATGGTTTAGGGATGACAGTACTTATGCTTCTAGGTGACTAGGAAATTCCTATGCAACATCACAAAACAAAATAAAATGATGGACAGAGTGTTGAAACTTTTCAAACACTCACCACCAGTCACAGATCTGGGTTTAATCCATTGTTATTTTGCTCGCCACGTCATCCCAGTTTAGACCCAGCCATATGCAAATCAGTCTTGACCCTGTTCTCCATTGGAACAGTTCAGCCCAAACTGCTAGGCCAGGTCTTCCCCGGACAGGAAACAAGCATCCTGGAACTGGTTTCAGGGTATTACCCTTCATCAGCCAGGCTAGCTTGAATCCAGTGGCGCTGCGAGCAAGGGACCCACGTCTGGGCATACCCCTGCCACTTAGGGCTTACAAAACAACATCACAAAACAAAATAAAATGATGGACGGAGTGTTGAAACTTTTCAAACACTCGCCCCCAGTCACAGATCTGGGTTTAATCCATCGACATTCCTACAACAGGTCGCAACTGACGTCCCAGCTCTCCTGGCTCACAAGCAGCATCTCACCAAAAACCCAAAGAGTAAAAGGTGATTGGTGGCAGCCTTTATGCATGGACTCAAGAGTGCGACACCTCAGGGAGTGTCGTAGTAAAACGGAGATTACCCCTTTCTCACATGAACAACATGTCTCATTCAAACACAGGCAATGAAGGAGATGCAGTAAGATTTTCAATAGGTTTTATTAACAAAACTGCAATCTACGATACGTTGCATGGGCTGCAATGATAAGGATAATGAACAGTGCAAGAAAGAGAATTGTGAAGACGAGAGTCATTAATACAAAGACCCCCACCATCTTGCAATAACATGAAATGACATGAAATATGAAATATATCCTAATACCCCATCATGGTGAACCTAACCCCTAACCTAAAGAGAGCTAGGTGTGATAAACCTAACCTGCCAATGCAGTATCCATGGGAAGACCCCCAACCCTTGTTACCTTGGAATGAGAGCTCTAGCTCAGACTTCGTGTGGACACGAATACTGGGTCAGCGTCAAGGAGACGTGCAGCATCGATAGCAGCAATTGCATCTGGTCAGAATCCCTCTGATAATCTGTCTATGTGAGGTGCATTTATACAGATCTGCTCGGACCCCTGACATAGGTCTGTTCCCAAACAATAGATACCAAGACATGCTTGGGGCGGCAATTACATAAACAATTCCTCGAAAGCAAAAAGTGGGAAAGTACCTAATTGAATACCTACATCATTCTATTTCTGGCGCTGATAGTGACGCTTTAGCAGAGTGGCGCTGATAGCAGGAAACTAAAATGTTGTCATAACTAAAAACAATGCAGCCATGTTGGAAATATATAATTAAATAATTGAGCTTAAACAGAGCAAGGTAAGTAGGGTAAAAGTCACTGGTGACGGGGACACAGGCCTGCAAGCCAGAAGGCTAATCTAACTCCTGCTTCCCATTTAAACAAGATAGGATTCACTACACCCTACAACCATGCATGCTTCTCAGCACACGATCACTCAGCAAACACACAACCAAAATATAGGACCTGCTGATCAGCGATGCGCCTAACATTCTCTTCATCGTAGAGACCTGGCTCAACCGCTCATCAGCTTCCGACATTGTAGAGCAATGCCAACGGGCTTCAAGATCGCTCAACAGGACAACTTCACAAGCCAGAAGGAGGACTCGCTATCATATCCAAGAAATCCATAAAATCTACAACATTCACAGAGAACACAACCCTATTCACGGAGAACCTGCAATTCAAGCAGAAAATCTCTGAAACTTTACCCTGAATAGAACCCTCACCTACCACCCACCAAGACCTCGAGCCACCTTTACCAACCTCATCACGGACTTCTTCGCTCCACTCACCATTGACTCCAGAGCTTATATTCTTCTCTGTGACCTCAACTTTCACTTGGAAGACCGAAACCACCACTGCTCCACAGCACTCCTTGAGAATTTCAACAACATCAGACTCACCCAACTCTTCTCAGAACCAACACACACCACAGGACATACAATGGATCTGATCTTCGCTAAAAGTGATGGCATCAAACACAACTCAAACACACCACTCACATGGACTGAACACTCCATAATCCACTTCCAAATCAACACAACTGAAGTCAGCACCTCTACCGGGTTCAGAATTCCAATCCTCTGACCCATTAAGATTGCAAGGGAGCAATAAACGCACAATTACAAGTAGTTCTGTGGAAACACAGAGTAATGTTTTGTGGTAATAAGGAGTAATGACACTGGAGATATTTAAGTCAGTTACTGCCACCCCACTTAATGCTGCTGAGGCGTTAGCCTGGATTGTGCAATCCCCAGAGTGTGAGCAGATTGAGTCCCTGATCAAGAGTTTTTGAGTAGTTTTTGTAAAACCTTGATAGACTGAGTCTGTGAAGGAGATTAAGCAAATCTAAACATGAAAGTAAGATTCAGCCCCAGCATAGGAATGAGGTGAGTAAAAGTGATGATCAGCAATTTTGAGGAGTAGCCAGGGTCTCATTTACATGTCTGCTTAGGCGTGGTTTGGTTTGCTTTGAATGGTTGACGTATTTAATGCACAATGGAAGTGAGGCGCTATGCTGAGTTCACAGTGAAGTATGTGGTTTCTGACACAACAGGGGCTAGATAGCTAGTTTGAGACCCTCTATCCAGATGTGCAGCCACTAAAGAGCTGCCGAGGTGGCCACGGTGTGTAGATGTCTTCAGGCACCTCCCATGGTGGGTACGTTACTTGCGCACACGCTCGGTGTAAAGCTAAACTAACTTCATTCTGTTGCTAAGGCATGCTTATCGCATGTCACAGTATGAAAGATTCATGAAGCTGATATTCAACTTTTTTTCACCGTGGTCGGCTCTGATTTACTGGTGTTCGTCAGACCCCATTTAGACACACTGTTACTTGGACCGGTAACAACGTAATATGAGGCACGGGTGACTGTTCTCTCTAATGGTTTCAGTAGATTCTCCTGAAGAAGCGTTTTGCACAGCGCTTTGGGATTCTGCCACAAGTCCGGGTACCGTTATGACTAAGGGCCTGATTTAGAGTTTGCTGTGATGGTACTTGGTCACAATGGTGAAAGCAGATGTTCTGATGCGTCACTTAGAGTCAGGTAGAACTTAAGTATGTCAGCAACAGAGACTAGAGCCGGACAGAGCAGGGACCAGAGTGTGAGAACCTGAGAATTAAGGGTTCAGAGACATCAAAAAACCTGTAGATACCCAGAGCGGTGCCCCTCACACGGTTACTTCCACGTTACTTCTTTTGTTAGCGGCGCAGATACCTCTGTACGGCTTCATGGCACTTGGAACAGGTTCATCTGCTCAGAGCAGAAGACCATACCCCTAAAACATCTGATTGTTGTATTTTTATCAGCCTGTGGAAGGGGGCTGCTGGCTGAGTTTGCGGAGCTGTGGCATCATCAGTAAGTCAGCAGCTGGTACCCCTTTGCATGATGCTAGGGAGGGCCTGTGATGTCACAGGTAATCAGCAGCTGGCACCCCTGGGCATGATGCCAGGGAGGGGCTGTGACATCAGCAGGAAATCAGCATCTGGCATGCCTGGTCATGATGCTGTAGGAGGCTGGCCTGGTTTGTAGTGGGTACCCTGTGTACTTACACCTTACACCAGGTCCAGTTATCTCTTATTAGTGAAATGTAGTAGTGTTCTAGCAGCTTAGGCTGATGGAGATTGCTATAGCAGAGCAGCTTAGGCTGAACTAGGAGTCATTCAAAGCTCCTGCAATACCATTTAGAGTTACACTGTACTCATACACAAGTAAAGACAATACTCCTTCTGGAGGTAAGTATTATACACAATATATGCACTAGACAGCACAATAAGGTAAGTAATTAGTCATAGGATAGTGCAAACAATGGGAAATGCTATAGAATACAATGGGAGAAAATAGGTGTAGAGGCAACACAACCATATTTTAAGAAAGTGGAATGCGAATCACAAATTCCCCCCTTGACAAGTGTAGTGTGTAGAGAATCTCTGGGAGAGTATAAATACAGTAAAGGTAATTAAATTACCCCACCCCAGAGCCCAGGATGTAGGAGTAAATTACTGCAAGTTTCCTTAGGACACACTACAAGTCGTGAGTTATTGCAAGAACCAAGCAAGACTGCAAACAGCAAATGGTGGATTCCTGGACCTGAAGCCCTGCAAAGGAAGGAGACCAAGTCCAGAAGTCGGAAGAAGTTCCAGGAAGGACAGGAGCCCCTGCCAACCCAGAAGAGTGTGGAAAAGAAGAGTCCCCGGTTGGACAACAACTGCAGAAATGCACCCAAGGAAGATGTCAGCGTGTTCCTGCATGATGCAATGGATGTCCCACAAAGAGAAGTTGGATGCAGGTGGGTTTTGGTGCTGGATTCTTCCAACAAGCCTTGGTTTTGGCATTGTCCAGTTTTGCATCAAAATGGCACTATCTGGACCCAGGAGGGACCTGGGGGCCTCAATTCTGTGTGAGGAGGAAGAGGGGGCTCTCAGCACTTAAGAGAGCCCTCAGAACACCAAGCAACACCCACGGGAGTCCCAGGATATGGGGCCAAAGGAGGTGCAAATTGCGGTTGGTGCAGCACTACAAAGGAAGGTCCCACACCGCCGGAGAACAACTCAGCGAGTTGAGCGTCGCAGGATGGAATGCTGAGGATTGGAGTCAGGAATTTTGCAAAGAGTGTACAGAGGCCTTAGGAAGTGAAGAAGACGTAGTGCACAGGGGTACTGTCGTACTCAGGGAAGGCAAGGTCTTACCTCCTGCAAGTTGGGACAGCAGGACCTCAGGACAGTCTGTGTTGATGGGGTCCACCCTCTGTGTTCGAAGGAGCATGCTCGTCACCAGGAGAGGAGTCCAAAGAGAACGAGTCGTCGACTTAGATGGTGCCTGCGTGAGCAGGGAAGTGACTCCGTCACTCCACTGGAGATTTCTTCAGTCCTTCTGGTGCAGGATGAAGACAGGGAGTGCTCAGAGCGTGCTCACCATGGAAACTGTTGCAGTTACTGGCTGCAGCTGAAGTTGCAGAGGAGAAGTAGCCCTTCTGCATACTTTGTTGCTGTTACAGCGGTTCCTGGAGCAGTCTGCGGTCGATCCGAGGTCAGAGGATGAAATAGTATTTGCAGAGGATTCCTGCTGGAAACTTGTAAGTAGAATCTGAAGAGAACCCAGAGGAGAGACCCTAAATAGCCCTGAGAGGGGGATTGGCTACCTTATCAGGTAAGGACCTTTCAGGAGGGGTCTCTGACGTCACTGGCCACTCAAAGGCCTCCACACCTTGGAAAACAAGATGCCAGAGGTCTGGGACACACTGGAGGAGCTCTGGGCACTACCCCTGGGGAGGTGCTGGACAGGGGAGTGGTCACTCCACTTTCCTTTGCCCAGTTTCACGCCAGAGCAGGGACTGGGGGTCCCTGAACTTGTGTAGACTGGCTTATGCAGAAATGGGCACCATCTGTGCCCATGAAAGCATTTCCAGAGGCAGAGGGAAGGCTACCCCTCCCCAGCATGTTACACCTTTTTCAAAAGGGAGAGGGTGTAACACCCTCTCTCTGAGGAAGTCCTTTGTTCTTCCTTCCTGGGCCAAGCCTGGCTGGACCCAAGGAGGGCAGAAACCTGTCTGAGGGGTTGGCAGCAGCTGCAGTGAAACCCCTGAAAAGGCAGTTTGGCAGTACCCGGGTCTGAGCTACAGACCCGTGGGATCATGGGATTGTACCAACAATGCCAGGATGGCATAGAGGGGGCAATTCCATGATCTTAGACATGTTACATGGCCATATTCGGAGTTACCATTGTGAAGCTACACATAGGTAGTGACCTATGTGTAGTGCACGCGTGTAATGGTGTCTCCGCACTCACAAAGTCCGGGGAATTTGCCCTGAACGATGTGGGGGCACCTTGGCTAGTGCCAGGGTGCCCACACACTAGGTAACTTAGCACCCAACCTTTACCAGGTAAAGGTTAGACATATAGGTGACTTATAAGTTACCTAAGTGCAGTGGTAAATGGCTGTGAAATAACGTGGACGTTATTTCACTCAGGCTGCAGTGGCAGGCCTGTGTAAGAATTGTCAGAGCTCCCTATGGGTGGCAAAAGAAATGCTGCAGCCCATAGGGATCTCCTGGAACCCCAATACCCTGGGTACCTCAGTACCATATACTAGGGAATTATAAGGGTGTTCCAGTATGCCAATGTGAATTGGTAAAATTGGTCACTAGCCTGTTAGTGACAATTTGAAAAGAAATGAGAGAGCATAACCACTGAGGTTCTGGATAGCAGAGCCTCAGTGAGACAGTTAGTCATATACACAGGTAACACAGTCAGGCACACTTATGAGCACTGGGGCCCTGGCTGGCAGGGTCCCAGTGACACATACAACTAAAACAACATATATACAGTGAAAAATGGGGCTAACATGCCAGGCAAGATAGTACTTTCCTACATTTACCCTGTAGGGCCGTCAGAGAAGTTTGGCCACAGCGGTGATGGAGTGATCACTGCTGTGGCCAAATGTAAGGTCCAGATAAAGCGGCTGGGCAGAGAACTCTGTTGCCGTTGTGAAGGACTTGCCTCTCTGCAAAATATTAATAAGGCCCTTAGCTCTTGATTTCTTTCAAGTGCTGGTGGGAATTGGTGCAAATGTTAGTTCGAGAGTGGCACAAAATTGCCAAGAACTAGAGCACAATTTACCCAGTCTGGCCCATGAAAACCTAGAGTTCTTTGTTTTCATTTTTTGCAATATCTTCCCCTAAAACAAAAAGATTTAAATAAATACCTGCAAGGGTTAATGAGGGATGTTTGCATCTGAAATCAGAGACAAAAGAACCCCTGAAGAATAAGTAATACACAGTAATACATTCTTTACAGAAAGGAAACCCTCCTCTCTGCTGCTCACATCTCTCAGTGGCGGGGATCCATGACCACTGAAGCCCCTCTCTCCCGGGCGGGGCTCCCTAACGTAATTTATAAGTAATACACAGTAATACATTCTTTACAGGAAGGAAACTCTCCCCTCTGGTGCCCACATCTCTCCAGGTTGGGGCTCTCTCTTTCCTGAAGTAAAATATAAGTAACATACAGTAATACATTCTTTACAGGAAGGAAACCCTCCCCTCTGGTGCCCACATCTCTCCAGGGCGGGGCTCCCTGACCACTGAAGCCTGTCTCAGGTGCTTTAAATTTCTGCTCTCAGCTTCCTACAGTTGACAACCAGAGCTGACAGACACAGGTGCAGTTTGTCACTTCTAGAGCACAATATAATGTGTGTCCGGGTCCTGCTGCTGGCTGTGGTGTTTGTGTGTAATTTGTGGTACTTCACACACCAAGGCGGTCATTACAACATTGGCGGTAAAAGCCGCTTACCACCGTGCAGAAGACCGCCAACACACCGCTGCGGCAGCGGAATTCCGCTACGGTCATGACCCACAGCACGGAATCTGCCAAAATTCAGACGTCCACACAAGTCCGCCACACCAAAGGTCAGTGATAAACTGGCGAAAACAAAACCTCCACCGTCACGCCAACAGAAATACGGCCACACTATCACGACCCACGAATCCACGCGGTGGTCTTTCAACCACAATATTCCATTGGCGGTACACACCGCCGCACTCAAAATACACACACTCTTACAAAACACAGCCACATTGGACAAATCGAAATACACACACCTGATACACACACACACTCCACTCCCACACACCCAATACAATATAAAACACACACCCACATCACCCACAACCCCCTACAACAACAATTACTGAGAGAAGGCCAGAGAGAGACACCACCATCAACAATACTATCATCCACAGGCACACAACACAATCTCCCACATAACTTCTACGCACCTCACACTACACACTACTACATATCAGCACACGTATCACCCCACACACCACCCCACACATCACCTACACCACCCCATGGCACGGCAGGTTCTCGGAGGAGGAGCTCAAGGTCATGGTCGAGGAAATCAACCGGGTAGAGCCACAGCTATTAGGATCACAGGTGCAGCACACCTCAATTGCAAGGAAGATGGAGCTATGGCGAAGAATAGTGGACAGGGTCAACGCAGTGGGACAGCACCCAAGAAATCGGGAGGACATCAGGAAGAGGTGGAACGACCTACGGGGGAAGGTGGGTTCCGTGGTCTCAAGACACCACCTAGTGGTTCAGCGGACTGGCGGCAGACTCCCACCTCCTCCCCCACAACTAACAACATGGGAGGAACAGGTCTTGGTGATTCTGCATCCTGAGGGCCTCACAGGAGTAGGTGGAGGAATGGACTCTGATAAGTCAAATTTTAACTATTACATCCCCCACTCTATCTGCATGCCAGCACATACCCCCACCCTCACCCCCATCACTCCAACTCCTCACAAATGTCCCAACATCACAAACTACACATCCTCATACCAAACACCTAACACCAAAGCATGGACACCCATCACTAAAGCATGCCCACTGCACATACCCATACACCCCACTACAACATTATCACACAAGGTCCCACACAGGAATGCAAGCACTGTGGTACACGGTCACCCACCCATTGCACACCATGCCAAATACAGATGTAATAAACATCCTTTTATACCCCTGCAGGACCCCTACCTAACGTCACCGGACAGGAGGGTCCACACATGTCCACACCACCAACAGAAGAGGCCCACAGTGATGACAGCACCTCTGTCAAACTGGATCTAGATGAGCAGCCAGGCCCATCGGGGACCTCGGGACAGTCGGTTCCCCTCACCCAGTCACAGGTCACCACAGAGCTTCCCCCTCTGGAAACACCAGCACAGCACAGCACCCACCCAGCGGGCCCATACCTCCGTCCCCAGGACACGTCAATCAGCAGTGTGTCCACCACTACAGGGAACCCAGGCTAACCCACCACCCCAACAACAACAGGGACCTGGGGACAGTGGTAGTGGGCACACAGTCCAGGGGACGGAGGCCCACGAACACAGGGGAACTGGGAGGGTTGCTGTGCAACAGAGGGCGGACAGGCCCAGGGAACCCACTCTCAATGAGGCCCTCTCCAACATCATGGGAGCCTACCACCACTCCCAGGAGACGATGGCAACGGTACTGGCCAAGTTTCAGAAGACCCAGTGCCTGCAGGAAGAACAGTATTTGGGCTTCATGGAGGAACTCCGATCCATCAATTCCACCCTGGGCACCATCATAGGGGTGCTGAAGGAAGTCCTCAACACCAGGAGGGACACTGTGGCACTACAAGGGGCCCCTGACACTAGACTGGATGATGAACTGCCCACCACCTCCGCTGGCGCTAGTGGACAGGAGGCACCGCCACACCAGAACCCCACCCCCTGCAGAGGGAGAACCACCCCGCAAATGGTCCCTGAGATCCAGGACAAAGACAGAGAACGATGCCAAGAACTCCGCCAAGAAATGAGACCACCCCGATTGTCATCCTACTGTCCCACTTTGTCACCCTGTCCATCCTTAAACTGCCCCAGCTCCACTTCCTATGCCCATTTGGGCAATGCACCTGTGAGACTAATAGACTGGACTCTGACATGGACATAACTCCTGCATTACCACTCACCATTTTGCTCCCCCCTCCAATATTGAGCACTAAAATAAACACCCTTAAAGCACAAAACAAACTGGAGTCAGTCTCTGATTTCGGAATTCTGTATTAGCAATTACTGTGGCAAAAAGCTCTTTCATTTGTGATGTCAACATGCCTATGTGACACAACTCTAGTCCATGAGGAATCAAAGCAGATGTCACACATTGAGACCCACATCTGTGAAAATTGTAAGGGAAAGTGACAACTCAGTGACCATACACTGGGTGAAAACGACAGAAAGTGGAGAGGTAGTAGTGTTTAAGTACATGCAGTAGGCATGTTTGTATTCTTACCTGTGTTTCACTGGAAATATTGCTGGATCACTGAGTCCCTGTTGTCCATGTCTTCTTCTTCTGCTTCTTCGTCTTCACTGTCAACAGGCTCCACAGCTGCAACAACACCGCAATCTGGACCATCCTCCTGCAGAAAAGGCACCTGTTGTTGCAAAGCCAAGTTGTGAAGCATATAGCAGGCCACGATGACCTGGCACACCTTCTTTGGTGAGTAGAACAGGGATCCACCTGTCATATGGAGGCACCTGAACCTGGCATTCATGAGGCAGAAGGTCCGTTCGATCACCCTCCTAGTTTGCCCATGTGCCTCATTGTAGCGTTCCTCTGCCCTTGTCCTGGGATTCTTCACTGCGGTAAGTAGCCATGACAGGTTGGGGTAACCAGAGTCACCTGCAAATGGCGAGGGACAACTGTTAGACACACTCTAACCTGTAGGGATATCCCCAGACCCAGACAACCATTCCCACTCTCTTCCTTTCAGGTGCTCACCTAGTAGCCACACACAGTGCCTCTGGAGTTGACCCATCACATAAGGGATGCTGCATAAGACGTCATGCACTGAGCCAGGGAACTTGGCATTCACATGGGAAATGTACTGGTCGGCCAAACATACCATCTGTACATTCATCGAATGATAACTCTTCCGGTTTCTGTACACCTGTTCACTCCTGTGGGGGGGGGACCAAAGCCACACGGGTCCCATCAATGGCACCTATGATGTTGGGGATATGTCCCAGGGCATAGAAATCAACTTTCACTGTAGGCAAATCCTCCACCTGAGGGAAAACGCTGTAGCTCCGCATGTGTTGCAGCAGGGCAAACAACACTCTGGAGAACACATTGGAAAACATAGACTGGGACATCTCTGATGCTATGACCACTGTTGTTTGAAATGACCCACTTGCAAGGAAATGGAGCACTGACAGCACCTGCACTTGAGGGGGGTTCCTGTGGGATGGCGGATAGCTGACATCAGGTCTGGCTCCAGCTGGGTACACAGTTCCTGGATTGTGGCACGGTCAAGCCTGTAGGTGATGATCACATGTCTTTCCTCCATTGTCGACAGGTCCACCAAAGGTCGCTACACCGGAGGATGCTGCCATCTCCTCACATGTCCCAACGGACGGTGGCTATGAAGGACAACAGCGAGCACAGAGTCAAACAACTCAGATGTACGTACCCACAGCTTACACAGAACACGATTCCTAATCCAAAAAGTGGCCTGAATGTGTGTTGAGTCTAGGCATAGGTATGTGTGACGCAGTTAAAAATTAAGCCATGTGGGCCCCTGAAATGGCGGCTGCCTGACCTGTAAAGTGTGACAATGGGATGTGAGGTAACTGCGCTGGCGTTGTACACCGTCGCGGTAGGCGGTCGAAGACCGCAGCGCAATTCTGCATTGGTTAACATTGGGCCCTATGGGTGCCAGGAGCCAATGACGATGTACGCCGGCGGTGACAGTACGCACCGCCGCGGATGTGACCGCCATTTTCTATCTGTTGAATCACTCAATACCTGATCTTCGACAGGAGAGGACCTACACTGCAAGTGCTGCTGTGACCTCGGTCTGGAAGAGACAATGGCTCGAGTGCCTGGGGAAAGGGCCCCTGTCTTCACATCTGAGGACTTGGAGAAACTCGTGGATGGGGTCCTCCCCCAGTACACAGTACTCTACGGTCCTCCAGACAAACAGGTAAGCACACTGGGAGCATGCTGTATGGGCTATGCCTGTTTGGAGAGGGCTGGATGTAAGAAGGAAGGGGGGAGAGTGCGGCGTGCATGAAACGACGGTGACTGCATGTGCCACATGCCAAGGGTAGGGATGGGGGCCCATGACTGTGACTGTGCATTTGGTAATAAGTTTCTCTTCCCCCTGTACAAATCATGTAGGTCAGCACCCACCAGAAAAAAGATATTTGGCATGCCATCGCCAAGGACGTCCGGACCCTGTGGGTCTACCACAGACGGAGCACCCACTGTTGTAAAAGATGGGAGGACACTCGCCGCTGGAGCAAGAAGACGGCGGAGGCTCAGCTGGGGATGGCCTCCCAACGTGGGAAAGGTGCCCGTCGCACCATGACCCCCCTGATGTTCAGGATCCTGGCAGTGGTGTACCCGAAGTTGGATGGGCGCTTGAGGGCATCACAGTAGCCACAAGGGGGTGAGTACACTCTCATCCTGCTGATTTTGCTTGCAGTGGAGGGGTCTGGGTGGGGGAGGTGGGCTGTGGGTTTTCCTAGGCCAGGGTGATTTAGTAGGCAAGGTACCTCCGTAAGGCAGCCCATGTGGCACCCCACCCCACCTCTGTTAAGTGCAAAGTACACATAGTCATGCCCCTGTGTCATCCATGTGTGCAGATGTCATCCATAGCCTACTAGGCCATTTCCCTGGAACTGAACAGTAGAGCCCAAGAGCGCGGCCTGGTGCAAGGGGCTTCTGTGTCTGTCGTGTCCTCCAACGGTAATTCCATTCATAGCGGTAATGCATGCACTCAACATGTCTTTCTTCTGTCGTTCCCCCCCTTTTTGTGGTCTCCCTGTTCTTGTGTGCATTAGCATCATCAGGCGGAGGAGCAGTGGCACCGGAGCAGGAGGGAGCTGCATCCCACATGGCCCTGGAGGGCGAGACTACGGACTCGGAGTTCACCAGTGGGACAGAGGGCGAGGGGAGCTCCACGGTGGGGACAGGAGCTGAGACCAGTGACACAGACTCGTCCTCTGATGGGAGCTCCCTACCAGCACCGCCCTCCCAGCAGCCCCTCAGTCTTCGCCCCTTGCCCGCTCACCCAGGAGGGTGGGCATCTCCTTCGCTCCAGGCACCTCAGGCCCTGCCCCAGTCACCCCTGCTGCCCTCAGTGAGGAGGCCATTGATCTCCTCAGGTCCCTCACTGTTGGGCAGTCTGCCATTTTGAATGCCATCCAGCGAGTAGAAAGGCAGTTGCAACAAACTAAAGCATTCCTGGAGGGCATTCATTCTGGTCAGGCGGCCCTTCAGCGAGCTTTTCAGACTCTGGCCTCAGCACTGATGACAGCCATTGTCCCCATCTCTAGCCTCCCCCCTCCAACTTTCCCCACCCCGACCCAATCCCCTGTACCCCAGCCTCTCCCAAGCACACCTTCAGACCAGCATGCACACACGTCAACATACAAGGGAAACTCTAGCAAACATAAGCACCACACATCCCACAGCACTCACGCAAGCATCACACACATGCAGAAACACCAACATCCACTGCCTCCACTGTGTCCCCCTCCTCCTCATCTCCCTCCTCCCTCCCAGTCTCGTCTCCACTCACACCTGCATGCACTACATCTACAGCCACTACTGCCATCACCAGCACACCCACCACCACACCCCGCTCACGTGCAGTCACCACCCCCACTACCATTCACACGTCCCCTGTGTCCTGTCCCAGTGTGTCTGTGACGCCACCTCCCAAGATACACAAACGCAGGCACACACCCACCCAACAGCCATCCACCTCACGACAGCCTCCAGCGCATGCACCTTCAACCAAAGTCACCAAACAAACACCTCCTACAACCACAACCTCTTCCTCCACTCCCAACCCCCACCCAGCTACCCGTCCCAGTGTCTCCCAAAAACTTTTCCTGTCCAACCTTGACCTCTTTCCCACACCTCCCCCACCCCGTCGGACTCCTGGGTCCCGAACTAGCACCTCAGCCACAACGTCTCCGGGACCAGTGGTGCCTGTAGTCACCGGAATCTGGAGTGCACCGGCCACCAGGGCAGCCAGTGTGGCACAGAGCCACAGCACAGACAGTCCCCCACCTGTGAAGCATCAGAAGTTGGCCAGTGCCCGGCGGGAGATGGGGAAGACTCCAGCCACCAAAGCTGCTCCCAGGGGTCCCGGTGGGAGTGTGGAGTCAGCTGTGACACCTTCCAAGGTGGGGGAGGGCCACAAGAAAGCAGGAAAGTCTGGGAAGAGCAACACGGCGGAGGAGACCGGCATCATCCCCGCTGCCCAGGAGGCCACAGCCATCATCCCCGCTGCCCAGGAGCCCACAGCCATCATCCCCGCTGAGCTAGAGAGGACCGCCAGCACAAGCCCCGCTGGGACAGAGAGGACGTCCAGCACAAGCCCCGATGGGCTTGAGAGGACTGCCAGCACAAGCCCCGCTGGGAGGACTGCCAGCACAAGCCCCGCTGGGACAGAGAGGACCACCAGCAGCTGAGTCACTCCAAAGGAGCCCGCCGCCTCAAGCACCGCTGAACAGGGCACCACTGCTTCAAGCACCGCTGAACAGGGCACCGCTGTCTCAAGCACCGCTGAACAGGGCACCGCCGCTCCAAGCACCGCTGAACAGGGCACCGCCGTCTCAAGCACCGCTGAACAGGGCACCGCCGTCTCAAGCACCGCTGAACAGGGCACCGCCGCTCCAAGCACCGCTGAGCAGGGCACCACCGCTCCAAGCACCCGCTGGCTTTTGAGCGACAAGGGCACTGACGCTACTGAGTCCGTCACAGGCAGAATGAAGCACTCTGGGCATAAAGCCTCATCCAGAACCAGTGGAGAGATACATCCACTACCTCTGTCCTTAACAGGATGAAGCACTCGGGGCACAAAGCCCCCTCCAGAACCAGTGGAGAGATCCATCCACTACCTCTATCCTTAGCAGGATGAAGCACTCTGGGCACAAAGCCCTCTCCAGAACCAGTGGAGAGATCCATCCACTACCTCTGTCCTTAGCAGGATGAAGCACTCTGGGCACAAAGCTTCCCCCAGAACCAGTGGAGACTGTTATCCACTTGAGAGACTGTGGCTTTGCACTACCCAGGATTTAAAAGTGGGCAAACCACCCACTGTAGAGACTTGAGAGACTGTGGGTTTGCACTCCCCAGGATTTAACAGTGGGCAACCCACCCACTGTAGAGACTTGAGAGTCTGTGGCTTTGCACTCCCCAGGATATGGCAGTGGGCAACCCACCCACTGTAGAGACTTGAGAGACTGTGGCTTTGCACTCCCCAGGATTGAATAGTGGGCATGTGGCCCTCTTATGGATTTGGCATCGTGCACTCAACCGGCTGAGGTGCCCCCCTTTCCCTCCCCCTGAGGTACTTGTTTTCTTGCTCTCTGATGCCCCTGCAGTGTTCTCTTCGTCATGGTCGGGGATCTTGTGTGGGCCTCGCCCATACCGTGTGGGCCCAGTGTTCCACGGACTTAATTGGTGCACTACCTGGACTACTATGCTTGGTGTATATTTTGTTAATGGTGTATATATATTTTTTTGCATACTTGCTTTTAATATATTTCTATGGTTACACTCATTTCCTTTTGTCTTTGCATTCTTCCGGGGGGCTAGGGGGTGTAGCTAACATGTATAAATATGTATTAGTGTGTGTGTTGTAGTGGGTGAGGGTGGGGGTGGGGGTATTGCTTGTGTGTGTCCCTGTTTTTTCCCTCCCCCCTCCTGTGTCGTAGGTGCAGTACTCACCGTGGTCTTCGCCGCCGACATTCGTGCTCCTGGTAGAGGAGCAGGAAGACTATTGGAGGGAGAATTTGGAGTTCCAGCTCCATGGTGTCCTAGTTCCTCGTGGGGTGTGTAGAGGTGAGCGTTTTCCCTTCGAAATCCTGTTTCCGCCATGTTATTATCCGCAGTGAATCTGCCCCAGAAAAGGTGGCGGATTGGCACGTTGTGATACTGTGTGCGGTACTTTGTCCTCCGCCTGTCTGTTGGTGGTGACTGCAGCGCTGTTTGTTTGTACCGCCGTGGCGGTCGGAGTGTTAAAGTGGCTGTCTCTGTTGGCGGTTTCCACCACGGTCGTAATTGCAAATTTTTTACCGGCGGCCTGTTGGCGGTCTTACCGCCACTTTAACACCGACCCCCACGGTTGTAATGACCACCCAAGTGTTACACAAGGAAGCACCTGTGTACCGTGGTGGGATTTAGTGACATGTTCTGCTTTATTTCATGCCATGTCTTGTGCACGCATCCAGTATATAGATATACTTGGGCAAATATATTTAATGTTTTACAGAACACCCTTATAATTTACCTTTTATTTTTTTCAACAGGTGCAGAAACCAGTAACCAGGTCCTGAAGCCTCTGACACTGGACGTCACTGAGGGGAGATGGTGGAGGTCACCTGTAGCCACAGAATCCGTAGCATAAACACTCTTTTCTGGTACAAGCACCGGCCTGGGGGGTCCCCCAAGCTCCTGATTTCGGGGTACAGCTCTAATGAGACCATTGGTGGCCTCTTGTTGTACATCACCAAGGAACATGTGTCCACCACTCTAAGGATCCGCGGAACTGGAGTGAGGGACGCTGCTTTGTATTACTGTGGTGTGACGGACACAGTCAGGGAAATGAGGGGAAACCTGCACAAAAACATGTGCGGAGAACTGAGGGCAGGAGCAACCCTGGAGTGTGTGTCTCTAGTGCCACCTGGTGGAATAATGTTTATAAATACTCAATAAGAGGCATTGACATAAACAGAAGGTGACTCTATGTGGCTTAGTAAATCTGACTTAAGGGCTTGTGCTGCCTTGTGTCAACATGTGTGACGCAAGAGTAATGCAAACCCTTGATAAATCTGGGCGTCAGTGTTCACACTAATGACACGTACGGAACTGAATTTTGTTTCTATGTCTTAAATTGGTTAATAAAACAAGCCTAGTACTACAGAACAATTGTTTACAACTAACACTGGATGAAAAAGACACAAAGGGGGTCATTCCGACCCTGGCGGTCATGGACGCCAGGGCCGGGGACCTCGGATGCACCGCCAACAGGCTGGCGGTGCATCCATGGGCATTCTGACTGCGGCGGTACAGCCGTGGTCAGAAACGGGAAACCGGCGGTGTCCCGCCGGTTTCCCGCTGCCCTAGGGAATCCTCCATGGCGGCGCTGCTTGCAGCGCCGCCTTGGGGATTCCGACCCCCTTACCGCCATCCTGTTCCTGGCGGTTTTCACCGCCAGGAACAGGATGGCGGTAACTGGTGTCGTGGGGCCCCTGGGGGCCCCACAAAGATTTTCAGTGTCTGCCAAGCAGACACTGAAAATCGTGACGGGTGCCACTGCACCCGTCGCACGCCTTCAACTCCGCCGGCTCCATTCGGAGCCGGCTTCCTCGTTGAAGGCGCTTTCCCACTGGGCTGGCGGGCGGCCTTCTGGCGGTCGCCCGCCAGCCCAGCGGGAAAGCCAGAATGGCCGCCGCGGTCATTCGGCGGCTCCCGCCGGCCCTGCGGTTACCGCAGCCGGCGGGAGTCAGAATGACCCCCAAAGTGCCAGCCACATGAATGAAGCATTGAAAAAGACTGTTTTTCTTTCTGTATTAGTGAAATTCCTTTTTCATTGTGAGAGTTTGTTAAAGTATTTTTGTGAATGGGTGAATGTAAGAATGGGTCAAAGGTGATTTAAAGTAGCATTTAATTTACAGGTATTGGACACATGTAGTGCACTTGACTAGGGGCTTATAAGTAAATTAAATAAGCCAATTGGGTATGAGCCAATGTCACCATGTTTTAGGGAGAGAGCATATGCACTTTAGCACTGAGTAGCAGTGGTAAAGTGTGCAGCGTCCTAAAGCCAGCACAAATGAGGTTAGAAATATAGGAGGAGGAAGGCAAAACGTTTTGGGGGTGACCCTGCAGCAAGATCATTTCCAACATATCCCCCTTCCAGCCTAAAGCCAGGGTAGGCTAATCAACACTCTGATGGACTTCCCTGCTTAAGGCGAAAGAACATGAACAATGGCCCACTACTGCATGGGCACGTGCCAGTTCTATGCCTTTCTGACTCAATGAGGCTGCTCTGTCTATACTCTCTGGGGCCACTGAACTGACCCATGGGGAACCCTTCTCCTCATCTGGGTACCCCATCTGTGAAGCTCCTAACTTTAATTTGCTCACAGATGCAACCCAATATGCAGACAGTACCACCATGGCCAGCAAAGTGATGTGGCCCGTTCCACCCTGGGGGTCTAACTTCTGTCCCCAACCCAGGGAAATCTCCGTCCACAAGGAAAGTAACCAACAGATGCCACTGACAGCTGTCATTGTGAGGAGCCAGGCCCAGACCATCCACTGCTAAGTGGTGGCCCTGAGTGGGGCCTTTGGAGGAGCTTCTCCTCCAACCCGGGGGCTGGTACGAAACTCCAAAGTGGCTTCTGAGGCATCTCAGAATGGGGGGGGAGTAGCTCCAGGGGTCTTGCACCCCTTCTCCATTCTCACCAGTTCAGGGGTGGGACCCTGATACTGGTCACTCAGCCCAGGGTCTGTACCCTGAGGCTGAACAGGGGACAAGGTTGAGTACTCCCTCACCTTACCTCCACATCTGGGCTCACGTACCCTCCTCTGGGGAGTGGTATTGGCAGACATCTGAACTGTCAGGGTGCCCGTAGGGGTCAACCCTCTCAGTTCTCCTGACACTAGTGGTAACATATTCCCCAGAATGCAGTCAATGGGCAGCTGGGGACTAACTATGACCTGCCTCTGGGTCACCTCCCCACCCCACTCCAGGGACACCAGGGCCATGGTGCAGAAGAAATCCTCCCCAATGGCTGGAGTCACTCTACACACCTGGCCAGTGTACTGCTCTAGTGAAACTAGTCTCTCCACCATCATGGTAAGACTAGCCCCTGTGTCCCTCAGAGCGGTGACTGGGACCCCATTCACTCCCATCTGGTGGAACGGATGACTCCCACCCTCAGGGATCCCCAGCTTACCCTCTGAGTCCACCTCCCAACTGAAGGAGATGGAGGCATGGTCTACAATCTGCATATGGATACTACTTTCCCTTAAGGCCACATTGGCCACCCCTGTAGAGGTCCCACCAGTGGGTGATTTTTTTGAACAGACAGAGTCCCCTTTCCTGTGGCCTAGCTGGGCACACTCAAAGCAGCGGGGTTGGGCATCGGATGCTTTGGCTCACCCCCCACTAGAACCACCACCCTGTTTCTCAGATGGGACATTGGAACCCGTCCCTCCCCCCTTACTCTGGGACTTGTCTGGGTCATCTTTAATCTTCCCCTCACTCATTTGGGGGGACCCGGTACAACCCTTCTTGGTGTCACTCCCAGGTACCTTTTTGGACACTCTGGTGCTAATCCTGGTATCAGTCAGCTTACTGTCAACCAGGTGCTGGTGCAACTCTGTGGAAAATGTACTGAGCAATATGCTATCTCAGAATTAAATTAAATAACCCTGTGTAATCGTTTACTTTACTGCTCCGCACTCCATTCAGTGCCTTACAGGAGAAATCAAATAAGCCTACCTAGTTCTGTGTGGAGAGTTTGGTGCTGTCCCTGAACCTCTGATGGTACTTCTCAGGTGTCAGCCCAAACTTGGCAATCATAGCAGTTCTCATGGGTTGTAGGAAGGTAGCCTCTTTCTAGCCTTGTTACCCCCACTTTTGGCCTGTTTGGGAGTTTATGTCAAGGTGTTGTTACTGTCTCACTGGGATCCTGCTAGCCAGGACCCCAGTGCTCATAGTGAAAACCCTATTTTGTCAGTGTGTTTTATATGTCTCACTGGGACCCTGCTAGCCAGGGCTCTAGTGCTCATAGGGTGTGGCCCGAATGTGTTTCCTGTGTGGTGCCTAACTGTGTCACTGAGGCTCTGCTAACCAGAACCTCAGTGCTTATGCTCTCTCTGCCTCTAAATTTGTCACTACAGGCTAGTGACCATTTTGACCAATTCTGATTGGCACACTGGGACACCCTTATAATTCTCTAGTCTATGGTACTGAGGTACCCAGGGTATTGGGGTTCCAGGAGATCCCTATGGGCTGCAGCATTTCTTTTTCCACCCATAGGGAGATCTGCCACTGCAGCCTGACTGAAATAACGTCCACGTTATTTCACAGCCATTTTACAATGCACTTCAGTAACTTATAAGTCACCTATACGTCTAACCCTCACCTAGTGAAGGCTAGGTGCAAAGTTACTAAGTGTGAGGGCACCCTGGCACTAGCCAAGGTGCCCCCACATTGTTCAGAGCAATTCCCCCGGACTTTGTGAGTGCGGAGACACCATTACACGCGTGCACTTCATAAAGGTCAATACCTGTAGGAAAGTACCATCTTGCCTGGCATGTTACCCCCATTTTCACTGTATGTATGTATGTTTTAGCCCTTATGTCACTGGGATCCTGCTAGACAGGACCCCAGTGCTCATAGTATGTGCCCTGTATGTGTTCCCTGTGTGGTGCCTAACTGTATCACTGAGGCTCTGCTTTCTAAATTTGTCACTGCAGGCTAGTGACTAAATTTACCAATTCTCATTGGCAAACTGGTACACCTATGTAATTCCCTTGTATATGGTACTAAGGTACCCAGGGTATTGGGGTTCCAGGAGATCCCTATGGGCTGCAGCATTTCTTTTGCCACCCATAGGGAGCTCAGACAATTCCTACACAGGCCTGCCACTGCAGCCTGAGTGAAATAACGTCCACGTTATTTCACAGCCATTTTTCACTGCACATAAGTAACTTATAAGTCACATACATATGTCTAACCTTCACTTGGTGAAGGTTGGGTGCCAAGTTACTTATTGTGTGGGCACCCTGGCACTAGCCAAGGTGGCCCCACATCGTTCAAGGCAAATTCCCTGGACTTTGTGAGAGCGGGGACACCATTACACGCATGCACTATACATGGGTCACTACCTATGTATAGCGTCACAATGGTAACTCTGAACATGGCCATGTAACATGTCTAAGATCATGGAATTGTCACCCTGATACCATTCTGGTATTGGGAGGACAAATAATTCCATGATCCCCCCGGTCTCTAGCACAGAATTCGGGTGATGCCAAACTGCCTTTCCGGGGTTTCCACTGTAGCTGCTGCCAAACCCTCAGACAGGATTCTGCCCTCCTGGGGTCTGGGCAGCCCCAGCCCAGGATGGCAGAACAAAGGATTTCCTCTGAGAGAGAGTGTTACACCCTCTCCCTTTGGAAATAGATGTGAAGGGCTGGGGAGGAGTAGCCTCCCCTAGCCTCTGGAAATGCTTGATGGGCACAGATGGTGCCCATCTCTGCATAAGCCAGTCTACACCGGTTCAGGGATCCCCCAGCCCTTCTCTGGCGCGAAACTGGACAAAGGAAAGGGGAGTGACCACTCCCCTGACCAGTACCTCCCAGGGGAGGTGCCCAGAGCTCCTCCATTGTGTCCCAGACCTCTGCCATCTTGGAAACAGAGGTGTTGGGGGCACACTGGACCTCTCTGAGTGGCCAGTGCCAGCAGGTGACATCAGAGACCCCCTCTGATAGGCTCTTACCTCTCTTGGTAGCCAATCCTCCTTCCTTGGTAGCCAAACCTCCTTTTCTGGTTATTTAGGGTCTCTCCTCTGGGGAGTTCTTCAGATAACGAATGCAAGAGCTCACCAGAGTTTCTCTGCACTTCTCTCTTCAACTTCTGCCAAGGATCGACCACTGACTGCTCCAGGACGCCTGCAAAACCGCAACAAAGTAACAAGATGACTACCAGCAACAATGTAGCACCTAATCCTGCCAGCTTTCTCAACTGTTTCCTGGTGGTGCATGCTCTGGGGATCATCTGCCTTCACCCTGCACTGGAAGCCAAGAAGAAATCTCCCGTGGGTCGACGGAATCTTCCCCCTGCTAACGCAGGCACCAAAAGACTGCATCGCCGGTCCTCTGGGTCCCCTCTCATCCTGACGAGCGTGGTCCCTGGAACACAGGAACTCTAGCCAAGTGACTCTCACAATCCAGTGATTCTTCAGTCCAAGTTTGATGGAGGTAAGTTCTTGCCTCCCCACGCTAGACTGCAAACCTGTCTACTGCGTGATTTGCAGCTGCTCCAGCTTCTGTGCACTTTTCCAAGGATTCCTTTGTGCACAGCCAAGCCTGGGTCCCCAGCACTCCGTCCTGCAGTGCTCAACCCTCTGAGTTGGACTCCGACATCGTGGGACCCTCCTTTGTGACTCTGAGTCAGCTCCAGTTCACAAATCTTCTAAGTGCCGGCTCTGGTACTTCTGCGGGTGCTGCCTTCTTCTGTGGGGGCTCTCTGAGTTGCCGAGCACCCCCTCTGTCTTCTCCTCCAAGGGGCGACATCCTGGTCTTTCCTGGTCCCCAGCAGCACCCAAAAACCTCTAATGTTTATTTGCGGTATTTCTGCGTGAAAACACTTCAGCAACATCCAGCACGCCGTGGGACATCTTCCATCCAAAGGAGAAGTTCCTAGCTCTTTTCGTTGCTGCAGAATCTTTGGCTTCTTCCACCCAGAGGCAGCCTTCTTGTACCTTCATCCGGGGTTTCCTGGGCTCCTGTCCTCCCTGGACACTATAGCGACTCTTGGACTTGGTCCCCTTGCCGTGCAGGTCCACAGGTCCAGGAATCCGTCTTCAGTGCTTTGCTGATGTTTGTGGTTCTTGCAGAATCTCCCTAGCACGACTATTGTGTCCTTTTGTGGTAGTAGCGGTCTTGGGGTGGGGTATCTTAGACACCCTGACTGTTTTATTACAGTCCCAGCGACCCTCTACAAGCTCCCATAGGTCTGGGGTCCATTCATGATTCACATTCCACTTTTGTAGGATATGGTTTGTGTTGCCCCTAGACCTATGTTCACCTATTGCATCCTGTTGTAATTCTATACTGTTTGCATTACTTTTCCTATTCTTACTTACTTGTTTGGGGTGTGTGTACATATGACTTGTGTGTATTACTTACTTTCTAACTGAGGGTACTCACTGACATACTTTTGGCATATTGTCATAAAAATAAAGTAGCTTCATTTTTAGTAACTCTGAGTATTGTCTTTTCTTCTGATATTGTGCTATATGATATAAGTGGTATAGTAGGAGCTGTGCATGTCTCCTACTCCTAGTTCAGCCTAAGCTGCTTTGCCATAGCTACCTTCTATCAGCTGCTAGAAACACCTCTATTATACTAATAAGGGATAACTGGTCCTGGCACAGAGTGTAAGTACCACAAGGTACCCACTATAAGCCAGGCCAGCCTCCTACAATACCTATATGTGGCTTCACAATTGTAACTCTGAATATGGCCATGTAACATGTCTAAGATCATGGAATTGTCCCCCCATGCCAAATCTGGTATTGGGGTGACAATCCCATGCATCCCTGGGGCCCCAGACTGGACCTCGGGTACTGCCAAACTAGCATTCTGGGGTTTTCACTGCAGCTACCGCTGCTGCCAACCCACAGACAAGCTTCTGCCCTCCTGGGGTCTGGGCAGTTCAGTCCTAGGAAGGCAGAACAAAGGATTTCCTCTGAGAGAGGGTGTTACACCCTATCCCTTTGGAAATAGATGTTAAGGGCTGGGGAGGAGTAGCCTCCCCGGCCTCTGGAAGTGCTTTGAAGGGCACAGATGGTGCCCTCCGTGCATAAGCCATTCTACACTGGTTCAGGGATCCCCCAGCCCCTGCTTGAAGGCGCAAAACTGGACAAAGGAAAGGGGAGTGACCACTCCCCTGTCTATCACCACTCCAGGTGTGGTGCCCAGAGTTCCTCCAGTGTGTCCCAGACCTCTGCCATCTTCAATACAGAGGTGTGAGGGCACAATGGAGGCCTCTGAGTGGCCAGTGCCAGCAGGTGATGTCAGAGACCCCTCCTGATAGGTGCTTACCTGGTTAGGTGGCCAATCCTCCTCTGAGGGCTATTTAGGGTGTCTTCTGTGGGTTTCTTGTCAGATAACCAATGCAAGAGCTCACCAGAGTTCCTCTGCATCTCCCTCTTCGAATTTTGCCAAGGATCGACCGCTGACTGCTTCAGGGCGCCTGCATAACCGCAACAAAGTAGCAAGAAGACTACCAGCAACATTGCAGCGCCTCATCCTGCTGGCTTTATTGATTGTTTCCTGGTGGTGCATGCTCTGAGTGCTGTCTGCCTTCACCCTGCACTGGAAGCCAAGAAGAAATCTCCCGTGGGTCGACGGAATCTTCCCCCTGCTAACGCAGGCACCAAATGTCTGCATTATCGGTCCTCTGGTTCCCCTCTCATCCTAATGAGCGTGGTCCCTGGAACACAGGAGCTAGGTCCAAGTGTCTTCGACAGTCCAGTGGACCTTTTGTCCAAATTTGGTGGAGGTAAGTCCTTGCCTCCCCCACGCCAGACAGTAATCCTGTGTATTGCATGAACTGCAGCTTCTCGGGCTTCTGTGCACTTTTGCAAGACTTCCTTTGTGCACAGCCTAGCCCAGGTTCCCAGCACTCCGTCCTGCATTGCCCAATTCGCTGAGCTGGACTCTGACGTTGTGGGGCCCTCTTTTGTGACACTGAGTTGACCGTAGTCCTCAGATCTTCTAAGTGCCTTTTCAGGTGCTTCTGCGGGTGCTGCCTGCTTCTGCAAGGGCTCGCTGTGTTTCTGAGCGCCCTCTCTGTCTCCTCCTCCAAGGGGCAATCTCCTGGTCCTTCCTGGGCCCTGGCAGCACCAAAATCCTCAACCATGACTCTTGCAGCTAGCAAGGCTTGTTTGCCGTCTTTACGTGTGGAACCAACTCTGCATCCTCCAGCACACCGTGGGACATCTTCTGACCAAAAGAGAAGTTCCTGGCACCTTCCGTTGTTGCAGAATCTTTGGCTTCTTCCACACAGAGGCATCCCTTTTGCACCTTCATCCGGGGTTTAGTGGGCTCCTGCCCCCCTGGACACTTGCGTGACTCTTGGACTAGGTCCCCTTCCTTTGCAGGTCCTCAGGTCAAGGAATCCGTCTTCAGTGTTTTGCAGTCAGTTGTTGTCCTTGCAGAATCCCCTATCTCAACTTTACTGTCTTTCTGGGGTAGTAGGGTAACTTTACTCCTACTTTTCAGGGTCTTGGGTTGGGGTATCTTGGACACCCTTAGTGTTTTCTTACACTCCCAGCAACCCTCTACACACTACACTAGGCCTGGGGTCCCTTCGTGGTTCGCATTCCACTTTTGGAGTATATGGTTTGTTTTGCCCCAGGCCTATTTCTCCCTATTGCATTCTATTGTGATTCTACATTGTTTGCACTACTTTTCTAACTGTTACTTACCTGACTTTGGTTTGTGGGTATATATTTGGTGTATATTACTTACCTCCTAAGGGAGTATATCCTCTGAGATACTTTTGGCATATTGGTGGTCATTACAACCATGGTGGTCGGTGTTAAAGCGGCGGTAAAACCTCCAACAGGCCGGCAGTAAAAAAAATAGAATCACGACCGTGGCGGAAACCGCCAACCTAGAGAGCCACTTTAACACTCTGTCCGCCATGGCGGTACAAACAAACACCGCGGTGGTAACCGCCAACAGACAGGCGGAAGACAAGGTTCCGCCCACTGTATTACAACAGCCCAATCCGCAACCTTTTCCGGGGCGGATTCACCGCAAACAAAACACGGCGGAAACAGGACTTGGAAGGGAAAATGCTCACCTCTACACACCCCACGAGGAACCAGGACGGCATGGAACCCGAGCTGCAGATACTCCCAGCCTTTGTCTTCCTGCTCCTCTACCAGGAACATCAAAGACGGGGGCAAAGACCACGGTGAGTACTGCACCTACGACACAGGGGAGGGGAGGGAAAAACGAGTGACACACACACTCAACACGCAACACCCCCACCCCCACCCTCACCCACAACAACACACACACCAATACATGTTGATACATTACATTTACAACCCCCACCACCCCCCGGAAGAACGCAAGGACAAAAGGAAATGAGTTGAATGTTTGTAATCTATTAAAATACAGTAATCAAAAATATATATATGTTTACACTATAAACAGATATATACACCAAGAATACAAGTCCAAGGTATTCCACCATTAAAGTCCGTGGACCACTGGGCCCAAAATGCATGGGCGAGGCCCACACCCAATACCCAATCAAAACGGAGAGAACACTGCAGGGGCATCAGATAGAAATACAACAGGCACCTCAGGGGGAAGGGAAGGGGGCCACCTCAGCCGGATGAGTGCACTACGTCAGATCCACAAGGGGGCTCCATGCCCACTGCTGTATCCTGGGGAGTGCAAAGCCACAGTCTCACAAGTCTTTTCAGTGGGTGGTTTGCCCACTGCTGTATCCTGGGGAGTGCAAAGCCACAGTCTCACAAGTCTTTTCGGTGGGTGGTTTGCCCACTGCTGTATCCTGGGGAGTGCAAAGCCACAGTCTCACAAGTCTTTCAGTGGGTGGTTTGCCCACTCCTGTATCCTGGGGAGTGCAAAGCCACAGTCTCACAAGTCTTTTCAGTGGGTGGTTTGCCCACTGCTGTATCCTGGGGAGTGCAAAGCCACAGGCTCACAAGTCTTTTCAATGGGTGGTTTCCCCACTTCTGTATCCTGGGGAGTGCAAAGCCACAGTCTCACAATTCTTTTCAGTGGGTGGTTTGCCATTGCTGTATCCTGGGGAGTGCAAAGCCACAGTCTCACAAGTGGATAACAGTCTCCACTGGTTCTGGAGGAGGCTTGGTGCCCAGAGTGCTTTATCCTGCCAAGGACTGAGGTAGTGGATGTCTCTCTCTACTGGTTCTGGAGGGGACTTTGTGCCTAGAGTGCTTCATCCTGCCAAGGACTGAGGTAGTGCATGTGATACTCCACTGGTTCTGGAGGGGGCTTTGTGCCCAGAGTGCTTCATCCTGCCAAGGACTGAGGTAGTGGATGTGATACTCCACTGGTTTTGGCGGGGGTTTTGTGCCCACAGTGCTTCATCCTGCTCGTGGCGGCCTCAGTAGCGTTGGAGCTTTTGGCCCTCATTGGCCTGCGGTGCTGGTGGCGTGGTGTCCTGTTTAGCGATGCTGGTGTTGGCGGTGTCCTGTTCAGCGGTGCTTGTGGCGGCAGTGTCCTGTTCAGCGGGGCTTATGGCGGTGGTGTCCTGTTCAGCTGTGCTGGTGGTGCCGGTTTCCTGTTCAGCGGTGCTGGTGGCGGTGGTGTCCTGATCAGCGGTGCTGGTGGCGGCGGTGTCCTGTTCAGCGGTGCTGGTGGCGGCGGTGTCCTTGGCAGCGGTGCTTGTGGCGGTGGTGTCCTGTTCATTGGTGCTGGTGGCGGTCTTGTCCGTCGTGCAGGTTTTCTGCGACTTGCCTGTTTTTCTGTGCCCCTTCCCCACCTTGGATGGTGGCACAGCTGTCTTCCCAGTCCCAACTGTACTCCTTGGAGAGGCTTTGGTGGTAGATGTTTTGCTTCTCTCCTGCCAGGCAGTGGCCAACTTTTTGTGCTTTTGAGGTGGGGGACTGTCCTTGGTTTGGCTCCTTGGCACACTGGCTACCCTGCTGCTTGGTTCACTCCAGAAGCTGGTTACTGCTGGCACCACTGTTCCCACAGATGTTGTGGCTCAGGTGCTGGGTTGGGACCTGGAAAGGTGGGCCCTAGGGGACTTAAGGGGGGGGGTGAGGTGAGTGGAAGAGGTCAAGGTTGGACAGGAAAAGTTTTTGGGACACACTGGGACGGGTAGTTGGAGGGGGTTTAGGAGTGGAGGTAGAGGTGGTGGTTGTAGGAGGTGTACGTTTGCTGACTTTGGGTGAAGGTGCATGGGCTGGAGGCTGTTGTGAGGTGGATGGCTGTTGGGTGGTTGTGTGGCTGTGTTTGTGTACCTTGGGAGGTGGGCTCACAGACACACTGGGAGAGGACACATGGGATGTGTGAATGGTAGTGGGGGTGGTGAGTGCAAGTGAGCGGGGTGTGGTGGTGGGTGTGCTGGTGATGGAGGTAGTGGCTGAAGATGTAATGCATGCAGGTGTGAGTGGAGATGAGACTGGGAAGGAGGAGGGAGAAGAGGAGGAGGGGGACACAGTGAAGGCTGTGGATGTTGGTATGTCTTCATGTGTATGATGCTTGCGTGAGTGCCTGTGGGATGTGTGGTGCTTATGTTTGCCTGATCTTCCCTTGTGTGTTAATGTGTGTGCATGCTGGTCTGATTGTGTGCTTGGGATAGGCTGAGATACAGGGGTTTGGGTCTGGGTGGAGGAAGTTGGAGGGGGAAGGCTGGACACAAGGACAATGGCTGCCATCAGTGCTGAGCCCAGAGTCTGAAAAGCTCGCTGTTGGGCTGCCTGACCAGAATGAACGCCCTCCAGGTATACATTGGTCTGTTGCAACAGCCTCTCTACACTCTGGATGGCATTCAAAATGGTAGACTGCCCAACAGTGAGGGACCTGAGGAGGTCAATGGCCTCCTCACTGAGGGCAGCAGGGGTGACTGGGTCAGGGGTTGAGGTGCCTGGGGCGCAGGAAATGCCCACCCTCCTGGGTGAGGAGGCACGGCGCACATGCTGAGGGGCTGCTGGGAGGGCGGTGCTGGTAGGGGGGGTGGAGGCTGTATCTGTAGATGCGGGGGCACAGAGGGGCCTGCCACCACAAGGGAGTTCCCATCAGAGGAGGAGTCAGTGTCGCTGGTTTCAGCTCCTGGTTTCAGCTCTTGTCCCCGCAATGGAGCTCCCCTCACCCATCATCCCACTGGTGACTTCTGACTTCGTTGTGTCGCCCTCCAGGGCCATGTGGGATGCAGCTCCCTCCTGCTCCGGTGCCACTGCTCCTCCGCCTGATGATGCTAATGCACACAAGAATAGGGAGACCACAAAAAGGGGGGGAGACAGAAGAAAGACATGTTGAGTGCATGCAATACCGCTACCGTTGGCGGACACTACAGACACAGAAGCCGCCTGCACTACGCTGTGCACTTTGAGTTCCCTAATTAATCAGAGGGACATGGGGTACAAGGCCTATGCCCGATTGCTGCACACATGGAAGTCACAGGAGCCTGACTAGGTGTAGTTGGCTCTGAACACAGGTGGGGTGGGGTGCCACATGGCCTACCTTAAGAAGGGACCCCGCCTACTAAACTCGCCCTGGCCTAGGGGAACTTACAGCCCACCTCCCCCACCCAGACACCTCCAATGCGCGCTAAATCAGCAGAATGAGAGTGTACTCACCCCCTTGTGGCTGCTGTGATGCCTTCAAGCACCCATCCAACTCCGAATACGCCACCGTTAGGATCCGGCGCATCAGGGGTGTCATGGTGCGACAGGCACCCCTCCCACGTTGGGAGGCCATCCCCAGCTGGGCCTCCGCCGTCTTCTTGCTCCAGTGACGAATGTCCTCCCATCTTTTACGGCAGTGGGTGCTCCGTCTGTGGTGGACCCCCAGGCCTGGACTTACTTGGTGATGGCACGCCAAATATCCTTGTTCTGGTGGGCGCTGACCTACAGGAATAGTACAGGGGAAAAGGAGAAGATATAACCGTCCGCACCGTCACAGTCATTGGCCCGCATCCCATGACGCACATGCACTCCCCACCCCTATCTTTCATCCACACCACTCCACACAGGCATTGCCCATTCGGCATGCTCACAGTGTACTTACCTGTTTGTCTGGAGGACCGTAGAGTAGCGTGTACTGGGGGAGGACCCCATCTACTAGTTTCTCCAACTCCTCCGTGCTGAAGGCAGGGGCCCTTTCCCCAGACACATGAGCCATTGTTTCTTGCAGACTGAGGTCGCTGCAGCACTTGCAGTGTAGGTCCTCTCCTGTCGAAGATCAGGTATCAAGTGAGTGAATAGATAGAAAATGGCAGTCACGTCCACGGCGGTGCGTACCGTCACCGCCGGTGTACATCGTCATTGACTCCTGGGACCCATAGGGTCCTATGTTAACCAATGCAGGATTGCACCGCAGTCTTCGACCGCCTACCGCGCCGGTGTACAGCGCGAGCGCAATTACCTCCTATCCCCTTGTCCCACCTTACAGGTCAGGCAGCCGCCATTTCAGGGGGCCACATGGCATTAATTTAGACTGCATCACACATATCTAGGCCTTGCATAAACAATAATACAGGCATATATCGAATTCCAAAAAATGATGTCACTAAGTTGTGTTTACGTACCTCAGTGTTGGTTGGCTCTCTGCTCGCTGTTCTCGTCCATAGAGCACGTCTGCTGGGGCAGGTGAGGAGATGGCGGCATCCTCCGGTGTACAGACCGCTGGTGGACCTGTCGACAATGTAGGAGCGACATATAATTGTCACATACAGACTTGATCATACCACAATCCTGGAACTGTGTGCCCAGTTGGAGCCAGACCTGATGTCAGCTATCCGCCATCCCACAGGAATACCCCCTCTAGTGCCGGCCCTGTCAGTACTCCATTTCCTGGCAAGTGGGTCTTTTCAAACAACAGTGGCCATTGCATCAGGGATGTCCCAGCCTATGTTCTCCAACGTGTTGTCCAGAGTGTTGTCTGCCCTGCTGAAACACATGCGCAGCTACATCGTGTTCCCTCAGGTGGAGGATTTGCCTACAGTGAAAGGTGACTTCTATACCCTGAGACATATTCCCAACATCATAGATGCCATTGATGGGACCCATGTGGCCTTGGTCCCCCCGCAGGAGTGAACAGGTGTACAGAAACCGGAAGAGTTACCATTCGATGAATGTGCAGATGGTGTGTTTGGCCGACCAGTACATCTCCCATGTGAATGCCAAGTTTCCTGGCTCAGTGCATGACGCTTACATTTTTAGGAATAGCAGCATCCCTTATGTGATGGGGCAACTCCAGAGGCACCGTGTGTGGCTATTAGGTGAGGACATGGACCCAATACAGTGTGACTAGGTGTCTGGGTCTGGGGATGTCCCTAAGGGTTAGTGTGTGTCTAACAGCTGTCCCTCCATATTTGCAGGTGACTCTGGTTACTCCAACCTGTCATGGCTACTGACCCCAGTGAGGAATCCCAGGACAAGGGCAGAGGAACCCTACAATGAGGCACATGGGTGAACTAGGAGGATTATAGAAAGGACTTTCGGCCTCCTGAAGGCCAGGTTCAGGTGCCTCCATATGACAGGTGGTTCCCTATTCTACTCACCAAAGAAGGTGTGCCAGATCATTGTGGCCTGCTGTATGCCTCACAACTTGGCTTTGCGACGACAGGTGCCTTTTCTGCAGGAGGATGGTCCAGATAGGTGTGTTGTGGCAGCTGTGGAGCCTGTGGACAGTGAAGACGAGGAAGCAGAAGAAGAGGACATGGACAACAGGAACACAGTGATTCATCAATACTTCCAGTGGACACAGGTAAGAAGACAACACTGCCTGCTACAAATGATTTACTTCTTCTACCTCTCATCTGTCTGTCACTTTCACCCAGTGTATGGACCCTGATTTGTCACATTCCCTTTCAATTTCACAGATGTGGGTCCCACTGTGTGAAATCTGCTTTATTTCCGCATGGACTAGAGCTGTGTGACATAGGTATGTTGACAATACATTGGATATAGCATTTTTCCACAGTGCAAAATAGTGGAGGGGGTTGTAAATTGGTCAGGGGTGATGGTGGAGGAATTTCCATGGCAGAGTCTAGTCTATTAGTCTCACAGGTGCATTGTCCAAAGGGACATAGGAAGTGGAGCTAGGGCAGTTTAAGTATGGACAGGGTGACAAAGTGGGACAGAAGGATGACAATCAGGGTGGTCTCATTTCTTGGTTGGGATCTTGGCATTGTTCTCTGTCTTTGTCCTGTATCTCAGGGACCGTTTGCGGGGTGGTTCTCCCTCTGCAGGGGGTGCGGTGCTGGTGTCGTGGTCCTGTGGCGGTGCCTCCTGTCCACTAGGGTCGGCGGAGGTAGTGGGCAGTTCATCATCCAGGCTTGTGTCAGGGGCCCCTTGTTCTGCCACAGTGTCCCTCCTGGTGTTTACGAGTTCCTTCAGCACCACTACAATGGTGCCCAGGATGGTATTGATGGATTTGCGTTCCTCTCTGAACCCCAAATACTGTTCCTCCTGCAGCCGCTGGGTCTCCTGAAACTTGGCCAGTACCGTTGCCATAGTCTCCTGGGAATGATGGTAGGCTCCCATGATGTTGGAGAGGGCCTCGTGGAGAGTGGGTTCCCTGGGCCTGTCCTCCCCTGTTGCACAGCAGCCCTCCCCGTTCCCCTGTGTTCCTGGGCCTCTGTCCCCTGAACCGTGTGCCCACTACCACTGCCCCCAGGTCCCTGGTGTTGTTGGGGTTGATGGGTTAGCCTGGGTTCCCTGTAGTGTTGGACACACTGCTGCTTGCCGTGTCCTGGGGACAGAGGTATGGGCCCGCTGGGTGGGTGCTGTGCTGGTGTTTCCAGAGGGGGGAAGCTCTGTAGTGGCCTGTGCCAGTGTGAGGGGAACCGACTCTCCGAGGTCCCAGATGGGTAGGGCTGGTCATCTAGACCCAGTTGGACAGAGCCGCTGTCATCACTGTGGGCCTCTTCTGTGGGTCGAGTGGACATGTCTGGACCCTTTTGTCCGGTGACGTTGGGTAGGGGTCCTGCAGGGGTGTAAAGGCATGAATATTGCATCTGTATGTGCCATGGTGTGCAATGGGTGGGTGACCCTGTACCCCAGTGCTTGCATTCATGTGTGGGACCTTGTGTGATAATGGTTTAGGGGGTTGTAATGGTATGTGCAGTGGCCATGCATTGGTGATGGGTGTCCATGCTTTGGTGTTGCATGCAGTGCTTGGGTTTGGGATGTGTGGTTTGTGATAGTGGGACATGTGTGAAGAGTTGGAGTGATGGGGGTGAGGGCGAGGATGGGGGTACGTAATAGCATGCAGGTAGGGTGGGGGATGAAGTAGATAAGATTTGACTTACCAGAGTCCATTCCTCCAGCTACTCCTGCGAGGCCCTCAGGATGCAGTATAGCCAAGACCTGCTCCTCCCATGTTGTAAGTTCTGGGGGAGGAGGTAGGGGTCTGCAGCCAGTCCTCTGAACTGCAATCTGGTGTCTAAAGACCAAGGAAGGCGCCTTCCCCTGTAGGTCTTTCCACCTCTTCCTGATGTCATCCCCAGTCCTTGGGTGCTGTCCCACAGCATTGACCCTGTCCACGATTCTGCGCCACAGCTCCATCGTCCTAGCTATGGTGGTGTGCTGCACCTGTGATCCGAATAGCTGTTGCTCTACCCGGATGATTTCCTCCACCATGACCCTGAGCTCCTCCTCAGAAAACCTCTTTGCGGTGCCATGGGGTGTTGTGGGTGAAGTGCGGGGTGGTGTGTGTTGTGATGTGTGGGGTGATGTTTAGGGGTGTGTGGTGTTTTGTGCATGGATGTTGTGTGAGTGATGGTGCTGAGTGCCTGTGGCTGCTAGTTTGTAGATAGTGGTGTTTCTCTCTGGCCTTCAGTTGCAATTGTGGTCGTAGGGGTTTGTGGGTAATGTGGGTGTGTGTTTTATATTGTATTGAGTGTGTGGGAGTGGTGTGTGTATGTGTATCAGGTGTGTGTATTTCGATTTGTCCAATGTGGATGTGCTTTGTAAATGTGTGTGTATTTTGAGCACAGCAGTGTGTACCGCCAATGGAATACCGCGGTTGAAAGACTGCCGTGTGGATTCGTGGGTCGTGATAGTGTGGGCGTATTCCTGTTGGCGTGACTGTGTTGGTTTTGTTATCGCCAGTTTATCACTGTCCTTTGGTGTGGCGGACTTGTGTGGGTGTCTAAATTTTGGCGGATTACGAGCTGTGGGTCATAATAGCTGTGGCGGAATTCCGCTGCCTCAACAGTGTGTTGCCACTCTTCAGCACGGCGGTAAGAGGAATTTACCGCCCATGTTGTAATGACCCCCATTGTCACTAAAATAAAGTACCTTTATTTTTAGTAACTCTGAGTATTGTGTTTTCTTATGATATAGTGCTAAATTATATAAGTGGTATAGTAGGAGCTTTGCATGTCTCCTAGTTCAGCCTAAGCTGCTCTGCTATAGCTACCTCTATCAGCCCCTAGCTGCTAGAACAACTCTAATCTACTAATAAGGCATAACTGGACCTGGCACAAGGTGTAAGTACCATGAGGTACCTACTATAAGCCAGGCCAGCCTCCTACAACCCCTCACACATCTTTCTCGCCACCCTTTTTCACCCTAATATCAGTACCTGTGTCCCCCTCACACATCTGTCCTCAGCCCCTTGTTCGACCCAGTATCAGTATCCATGTCCCCTCGCACATCTCTCAATCCCTTGTATCCTAATATCATTATCTGTGTCCCCTCACATCTCTCTCCTCAGTCCCCTTGTACGACCTAATATCAGGGTCGGTGTCCCCTCACACATCTCTCCTCATCCCCCTTGTTCATCCTTGATATCGGTATCTGTGTCCCCTCACACATCTCTCCTCAGCCCTTTGTAAATCCGAATATCAGTGGTGTCCCCCTCACACATCTCTCATTGGCTGGCATGTACATACTAATAGCAGTATCCGTGTCCCACTCACACCTCTCCTAGTTCCTCCTACATCCTAATATCAGTATCTGTGCCCCCACACACATCTATCCTCAGTCCCTTCTACATACTAATATCAGTATCTGTGTCTCTTAGAAATGGAGTCTCTAGTTGGCAGAGGAATATACCCTTTTCCAAGTAGGAACCACAATCCTAGTCAGGGTAAATCACACACAATCCAAATTATCCTGTGCCCACCCTCCGGTAGCTTGGCACTGAGCAGTCAGGCTTAACTTAGAAGGCAAAGTGTAAAGTATTTGTGCAATAAATCATACAGTAACACAGTGAAAATACTACAAAAATACACCACACAGGTTTAGAAAGATAGAGGTTTTTTATCTGAATTGAATAAGGTCAAAGCAATGATAATGAAATGTACATAAGCAGAGTTATGAGTTTTTAAAGGTTAAATCCAACTAAAGTGCCCGGAAAAGACAATAGCTCCAACTGGGGCTATCACGGTGTCGTTGACGGAGTCGTTCCTAACAATCCAACACCACTGGTGCCGGTCACAGAGTCACACAGACCCCCAGGTACAGTACCTTTGGAAAACAAAAAACAAGAACATCATCGTACGTAGTCGGAGAGAGGCTTCGGTGAAGTTGGTGAGGCATCAGTCCTTTACGGCATCTGAGGAGATTAAGTTTCAGTACCACTCTGCGAAGCAAGAGGAGGTGAGGCGTTGGTTTCGTCATGGCTGGGGGACTTGATGCGGCGTCATGCGCGATGTGTCGGTCTTATGTAACCCGGCGGGGTCGCTGGTTTGAGTCTGTCAGGACGTGATGTGTTGACATTGCAGCGTCGCGGGGGACCCTGAGTGACGTCAGGGGAGCCGCAGCAACATCATAATTGTGTTGCAGGTTGGAGTCGTTGTGTGCAGCGGTGTCCAAGGAGCAGGAGCAGGCTGCGGTGTCGTTGGCATCGCTGAAGTTGTTTTGACGTCGCTGAAGTCGGAAACTTGCAAAAAGCTAGCTGGTGAAGTCTTTATGGCTCTGAGACTTCAAGCAACAGGGGACAAGCTCAATCCGACCCCTTGAAGAACACTTTTGGGGGAAGGCAGAGTCCTTCCAACAGAGTCAGAGGCAAGCAGGGCAGCAGGGAAACAGCAGGGCAGCAGTCCAGATGAGTCCTTTGGGCAGCCAGGCAAGTCTTCTGACAGAGTTTAGGTGTAGATCCAGAAGTGTCTGAGTTGGTGGGGTCAGAGACCCAGTTTATTTACTCCAAAATACCTTTGAAGTGGGGGAGACTTGAAGTGCACAGGTTCTCCTTTCAGTGCAATCCTGTCTGCCAGGGTCTCTATAGTGGGTTTGGCAGTCCATTGTGTGAGGGCAGGCCACTAGCCTTTGTGATGTAAGTATCAGGCCCTCCACCCTTGCAGCCCAGGAAGATACATTCAGTATGCAGATGACTGTAGGTGTGGCTGAGAATCCTGTGTTTGTGGTTGTCTGAGTGAAATGCACAAGGGAGCTTTCAACCAGCCCAGATGTGGACTGGAGACAGGCTGTAAGGCACAGATGGATTAAGTGCAGAGAAATGCTCACTTTCTAAAAGTGGCATTTCTAAGATAGTAATATAAAATCCAACCTCACCACTATGCAGGATTTTGTATTACCATCCTATCCATACTAACCATGTCCTATTTACCCCTTTCTGATCAGAACCTACCACTCAACAGTATATGAGGGCAGTCGTAATGCTAGCCTATGAAAGGAGCAGGTCTCACAGTAGTTGAAAATGAGTTTAGGAGTTTTTAAATACCAGGACATATAAACCACATGCATACATGTCCTGCCTTTTACTTATATAGCACCCTACCCTATAGGTTACCAAGGGCCTACCTTAGGGGTGACTTGTATGTAGAAAAAGGGGAGCTTAAGGCTTGGAAAATACTTTTAAATGCCAAGTCAAAGTGGCAATGAAACTCCACACACAGGCTTTGCAATGGCAGGCCTGAAGCATGGCTAAGGGAATACTTATGTGGGTGGCACAATTACTGTCTGTAATGTGAAGATGGCCATCATACATGTGACAGAGCATACATTGTACTTTGGCTACAGCTATGAATCAAAACTTTCCTTTGGTAAGTGGTGAATGTCCACTGCCGTGATTTATGTGCCATGACTGTTGCCAACATTCCTTGTGCCTACATGCCTGCATGTGGACGTTTCTCTTTATCAAAACAATTGGGAGCTGCTATTCCATGCATGGTCTACATGTGTTGATGGGATGATGTCTGTATTCCCTCACATGTATATTCATGGCAACCTGTGTGTGGAATGAGACATTTACAATGGGGGTACATTTTATGTTGTGACACACACACGACTGTCACCATTGTTTATTGTCTGACCCACACCCTCATGAGTCATAGCACATCATGTGGCATGTACAGCTGCAGAAGCATTGAGGGACATAACTGGTAGGCCTCGCATATTTAGCCACATTGTGCATTTCTATGCCATTGATTAAGAATCATGTAGCAAATGCTTTGCAGATGTGAAATGGGTAAGGTTTGTGATCTGACTGTTGGCATGCATCATGGAGTGACTTGTAGTGATGTTGGAAACACATGTTTTGGGTACAACCATTCATGAACAGTCATCTGGGTTTGCATGACCAAAACGGAGACAATTATGTTGCTTCCGAATGGGCAACATGTTATTGTGCTTCAACAGGTACCTGCACATATCTGGGCCTCTCCAACATCCAAGGGACTAATGACGTCCACAAATGCACTCAGGGTATTTCGTTCTAAGGGGTGCCGGACATCAGTGGTGGTTTCCCTGGGACTTGCTGATTCTTTGTGTTGCTGATTTTTGAGACATCTCTCCCTGACGTATTTGCACATGATTTCTACAGTATCAATTTCCATGCCACATGTGTGGCCTATCTGAGTGACTTTAGTACTACCTCCATGGCTCCCTTGGGACAAAAATCACTTGGTGAAGTGTGCATGGTGGACCTGCTACCAGTGTGACATGGTTATTTTCTGGTCATCTTCTCCAGGATATTGTACTTTTGATAGCAACTTGAAATGGTTTTGCATTATTTTGTATTGTTGGATCATTAGGTATTTGACAGATAGATGTGTGCATGCTATTCTGTGGACTCTGTGGGTATGCACTTGGCAGTGGCCAACTATTGTATGACAACAGGCAACTAAGGTGTTCTGCATGGGGCAAATCATTGAGGATGATGATGTATCCTTCTTGTTCAATGGTTACTGTGATTGCACAACTTCAACCATGCAATTGTTGCTGTCTGAGATCCTGATTTTCGTGTGGTGAACTGTTGCCATTTCAGATGGCATGCAGGCATATAGTTTCTCTTTGTGGTTGCAGCTTCTTCCCAGGGAAGCAAAGGAGACAGGGCACAGCCGATTAAGGGAGCATGTGGCCACGGGACTTCATTTCAAGACAACATGGACACATAGGGACCCAGTGGCCTTAAGAGTGAGGGGAGTGCCACGGAGAAGACTGGAACATCATCTTCATCATCAGATTCTTTCACCAGTGGCCACTCCCTAGTGGTGGCAGACTCATTGGGACGTACCACCGTGCCATCTATATCCGCCACCCCCAGTTCTATTACCACCCTCCCTGTTGTTCCACACCCAGTTGGATGTGCCTGACCCACAAGAGGGTGGGTGACTCCTTTGCTGCAGGTACCTCTGCCCCAGCCCCTTTTTCCCCTGCTGCCCTCAGCGAGGAGGCTATTGACCTCCTGAGAAGTATCTCTGTGGGTCAGACAGTCGTTGTGAATGCCATCTAGGAATTGGCAACTCAAATGCACCAAACCAATGCATTCCTGGAAGGCATTCATGGTGCAATGTCTGACCTACAGAGATCTTATCATGCTCTGGTCTCCACACTGATGGCAGCCACTCACCTCCCACATTCCATACCCTTCCACCTCCCTCTTCCCACTCCAAGTCATCCATTCCCCTACCTACCCCAAGCACACAAGCCGATCCGCACGCACCCACCTCAACAAACAAGAGCAGCACACACAGTCACAAGCACCACAAGACACACTGGCACACAACCAAACAACAGACAGCAACAGACACAACATCATTCACCACTTCACCAGACAGCCCTCAGTAACAGACACTATATCAAGCACACTCACAGGCACCACTAGAACAGTCAGTGAGACACCCACCCTACCCGGCATACCTGCAGACACCACCCAAAGAGACACACAGACATCCACCACTAAATGCATACACGCAGATACCACCCCAACAGCTGCACACACATCCACCACTCCCACATCCCCCAGCACTTCCACCTCCCAGCCTCCAGGATACACAAACGCCCACACTTACCCACCCAACAGACACCACACAAACCAAAGCATACATCCCACATGCACACATCCACGACATCCACATAAACAGCAGACAACCACTCCCTCAACCTCCAAAACCCCACCTCCTTCTGCTGACTGTTCCTGTGTACCTCAGAACGTTTTTTTGTTTGACCGTGGCCTTTTCCCTGTTGCCTCCACTCCTGTCACAAACCCAAGGGGCCCGACCCATCTCCCAACCCCTCCCTTCTACCTCCAAGTGCTCCCCTGTCACATCAGTTCCCCCCGCAAACACCCATACTCCTCCTCCAAAGTAGAAGACTACCACTTCCTAGAAGAACCCCACCCCTCCCAAGAAGTAGTCCACCCCTCCCAACCTCCCCTCTCCCCCCAAGGATGATCCCTGCCTAACCATTTGATGCCCCTTCCTGTGGAGGTTCCCTGACAGTTAGGAATCACGTTTTGGCACAATACTGTGCCATGGGGGATCTATGTCTGGACTGGCCAACGGTCTTGTACATTTTACAATTGTACATAAATAAACTCAAGTTGTGTTTTTTTAGGTACACATTTTTCTTGCAATTCCTTTTCTTGTTTAATGTTGTACCTGAGTAACTTGTGCTGTCAGCCTACAGTTGTATGTGTACATTCCTGCTTGCTGATCCATATGCTGTTCCCTGCAGTATCTGACTTTGCGGGCAGTGCTGGTGTCCCCCAAGACAGGGGTATATGTTGAATGTATGGATACGTGGGTGTAAATGCAATGGTAGTGTCATGACATTATGTACTATATGGTATGGACGTATTTCAACTTGTTGTAGGAGGCTGGCCCTCTATGTAGTGTGCAAAACTAGGCACCCTGTGCAGGGGGTCCAGGCAACCACATGTTGGTTTCCAGAAGTAAAAATTAGACCGTCTAATGCCCCAATTTTTAAGGTAGCTGGTCGAGCAGTTAGGCTAATCCAGGAGATGTGCTAAGTATTTGCTGCACTCACAAATCCAGTCATGCACCACACACACTCAATGAATATCTCAAGACTAGATTTTAAAACCAACACCCTGAGGTCCAGAATCAGTTAAATCTAAACCTAAATGGCAAACCTCAGAGACAAAAGAGCATATTTATACCTGTTTTGCACCGAATTTGCGTAATATGTTTTGACGCAATTGTGGTGCAAAACTAACTCCATATTTATACTTTGGTGCTAGACCCATCTAGCGGCAAAGTTATGGAGTTAAAGTAATGTTTTGGATGTGGAAACCTACCTTGCGTCAATGAGATGCAAGTTAGGTGTTCCCGGCCAAACAATGACTCTATGGCCTTAGCGCCATATTTATCACCCCATGCTAAAGTCACACATGGGGGAGGAGGGCTCAAATAATGGTGCAAAGCTTGCTTTGCACCATTATTAAACACCTGGGTCAGGGCAGGCATAAAGGGACCTGTGTGCCTATTTCCATGGGGGTACATCATGGAAAAAGCCCACAGGTGCCCTCCCCAGGCCCCAGGGACACCCCCACCAATACCAGAGGGACAGCGGAGGATGGGGGACCTCATCCCAGGTAAGTATAGGTAAGTGCAGGTAAGTCTTTTTTTTATGCCATTGGGGGCCATAAAATGGGCCCCCTACATGGCACTTGGTGAAATGGCCATGCCCAGGAAACCCTGGTCCCCTGTGCTGGCCATTGGGGTTGTGGGCATGACTCCTGTCTTTTCTAAGACAGGAGTCATGTGGTATGGATAGTTTTGCATCAGAAAATGGAGCTAAGCTGGTTAGAGTCATTGTTTTATACTCTAATCTGCCTAACATCATTTTTTGGTGCAAAACCCCCTTCTCCCATACGACCATCCCCACCCAGCTAGCAATTTTCTTTTTTTTACTCTAGCCTACCCTTTGCGCCGGCTTGCAACATTCCATAAATATGGTACCCGGCTGGCGCTCAAGAATGGTGCAAACCAGTGCAAAACTTTTTGATGCAAAACTGTGCTATTGCAGTTTTGCTCCAAAAGGTATAAATATGCCCAAAGTTTTGGTACCTCAAACATAGTGTTGAGGATTCTCCCAGCATGACAACATTTGCAGCATGTAGCTCCTGAAGATAATAGAGGGGCCAAACATAGAGTTCTTGAAGAATGTTTACCACAGATAATGGCCATGTGGAGATCTCTCTAAGTTCTTATTTGTGCAAAGAACACAATGGGTAACATAATCGTGCTGGGAGCCCTACCCAGGCCAAACATACTGCACCTGTGAAACAGCATAGACAGAGACAACGTTTCATAGGTCTTCAGGAGACATGGTCCAACTGGTCATCAAGATTTCCAACTATAAAACAGGCCTGAAGGGCATACTGTTGTTACCAGCCAAACTGAAATACCAGACAAGGACACTGATCACTTCTTTACTGAACTGAAAAGTTGCATAACGTGTGTCAGGAATCCCCAAGGTGCCTCCTGCATTATCTGTCAGCATCCCCAGGGATTAGGGTTAAATCATATCTGTTCTTGGTTAAACCTTCATGTTTCTAAGTAAACATACTGTGCTGTGTTACACAATTGGTTTTATCAATGCTTACTTTACCAATGCTTGTTTGCTAATGCGAGCAGGTGTAGACAAGTGCTTTTAATTGGGTGTGGTGTAGACATGTGTTTCTAATTGGGTGTGGCGTAGACATGTGGTTCTTATCGGGTGTGGTGACTCATCCACATGTGGAAACTCAACTGCTTTCCTGATTGGCTATAAATAGCAGAGTGACGCATGCCTCCCTGCTTTTCTTTGTTTTGCTTCCTGATATCAGCATCTGATTTGTTAGTCCAGCCCCTGCTGTCATCCTCATATTCGGGACTTTTGAGGCAATTCTTTTCTTTGTTCCTGTACCAGCTGTCACCAGGCATTCCTCCAGCACTCTGGAAAAGACTGCAGCTAAGTGACTAGTATTCTCCAGGGAGTTTGTTCTTTGAATGCTGCGCTTTCCTAGAACAGCTGGTGTATTTCAGACCTCGTATTTTGGTAAAGTGCTTATCTTCAAGAGACAAATGCATTTCTGAACATTCTACATTATTATTGTAGTTACTTGCCTAAATGTGCTTCAGGAAATCTGCTTGAGCTCAAGTATTACAAAAAGTGACAGTGCAATTTTATAAGAACATCCAAGTGACTTTTATTCCTCTAGTAGCATAACTCTTGGATTTAAATTGTGTCATTAATGCCTGTGTTTCAGGTTTGAGGAATTAGCTTTTGAAGGGTTTTTCACACACACAGTGAAACCAAACCAAACTGTGCCACCCTAACTGTTTAAACCCAGAGTGGACATTTGTATTTCTAGGATTGTTTTTGTTCCTTTTAGTTTAACCCTATGCATGCAGGAAAGTTATACTTGATATCATTAATACCCTTGTTTGTCTTTCTTGTGCATGGAAAGTGCAACCACAGTTCTAATTGTAGTGTGCAACAGTGAATCTCTGTGAAGCCAGCCCTAGTGTTGCAGTACTTATTGTATGGTACTCAGTTTGGGTTTTTGGTAATGCAATGTTAGTAATTGTGGCAACAGTTATTATTATCCAAGAAAAGTGCTGGAGCATCCTGGTGTTCTTCTACCGCTCCCGTGCCCATATCAGAAAGAGAGATTCAGTTTCAAGGAAGTTGAGTGCGCTAACTCTACTATCACTCTGTCAACAACGACCTGCCCCCCGAAGATACAGGGTGCCTGGCTGGACCAGCAAGACGTGGCAGTGTTTTGTCTCTTTCTCTTCTACTCCCCCTTTCCTTTTGGGACACCTGCCGAGGTTTCTGTGTCCACCAGGAAGTGCTGAGAGGTGTTCCAGGAGGTCGGGGCATACCATCGCCCCTGCAGACATCCTGCTTTTCAGGTGAGTGGTCCCGTCTCAACAACTTGTTAGAGCTCTTAGGGGGTCATTCTGACCTCGGCGGTAAAAGGCGCTTACCGCCGGTCAGAAGACCGCCATAACACCGCCGTGGCCGCGGAAAGCCGCCACGGTCATTCTGACCCACAACGGCCAAACCTCCAAAAATCCGACCTCCACTGCAGGCCGCCACATCAGCGGGCAGCGATAAACTGGAGATGACCAAACCTCCACCGTCACGCCAACAGAAAGACGCCCATGCCATTCTGACCCACGAATCCACGCGGCGGTCATTCACACGCGGTATTCCATTGGCGCTACACACCGCCGCGGTCAAAATACACACACAGCACCAAAACACAGCCACATTGGACAATTCCAAATACACACACCTGATACACATACACACACCACTCCCACACAATCAACCAACTATAAAACACACACCCACATCACCCACAAACCCCTACGACCACAATTACTGAGAGAAGGAGAGAGAGACACAGCAGACAATCTATAGCAATACACACTGAGGCACACTACACCATCACACACACCACATAGTAGCACAAAGCACCACACACCAACATACTCATCATCACATACACCACCCCACACCTCACCCACACCACCCCATGGCACCCCAAAGGCACCCACGGTTTTCGGACCAAGAACTCCGGGTCATGGTGGAGGAAATCCTAAGAGTGGAACCCCAGCTCTTCGGCTCACAGGTGCAGCACACCAGTATAGCTAGGAAGGCGGAGCCATGGCAGCGGATCGTGGACAGGGTCAACGCGGTGGGACAGCATCCCAGGAATAGGGAGGACATCCGCAAACGATGGAACGACCTACGGGGGAAGGTCCGATCGATGGTCTCCAGGCACAACATCGCGGTCCAGAAGACTGGCGGCGGACCCCCACCCACCCCTCCCGAATTTACATCATGGGAGCAAGAGGTCTTGAACATCCTGCATCCTCAGGGCCTCGCTGGAGTAGCCGGAGGAATGGACTCTGGTAAGTCCAATCTCAACTACTATATCCCCTCCACCCCACCAGCATGCCAACCCACACCCTCACCCTCACCCCCAACCCCCCAGCACACATCCTCCCTGACAATGTCTCACCAGCACAACCCACCCATCCCAACACCAACTCCTGCATGCCAACACAATCCATGGACACCCATCACCTAAGCATGACCACTGCACTTACCCCCCCCCCACTAACTACCCTCACAACACCTCCCTCAAGGGAATGCCTGCACTGGGGGACAAGGGCACCCATAACACGCATGCTATTGCACACACAGAAACAATAACCAAACTCTCTTACCCCATGCAGGACCCGAACGCCAACACACCAGCCAGGAGGGTCCAGAAATGTCCATCCCACCCCCGGAACAGGCCCACAGTGAGGACAGCAGCTCTGTCGACACTGAACCTGATGACCAGCCCGGACCATCGGGGACCTCTGGGCAGTCGGTTCCCCTCACCCAGACACAGGCCACACCAGACCCGACCCCCTCTGCCAACACCAGCACAGCTCCCACCCAGCGGGCCCATGCCTCTGTCTCTAGGACACGTCAATCAGCGGTGTGTCTGCCACTACAGGGCACCCAGGCTAACCCAACACCCCAACAACAACAGGGACCTGGGGGCAGTGGTAGCGGGCACACCGTCCAGGGGACAGAGGCCGGGGGAAACCGGGCAGCTCGGAGGGCTGCTGTGCGACAGGGGGGGGAGGAGAGGCCCAGGGAACCCACTCTCCAAGAGGCCCTCACCACCCTCATGGGGGCCTACCACCACTCCCAAGAGACGATGGCGACGGTACTGGCCAGGTTCACTGAGATCCAGGCACAGCAGGAGGAACGCTACATGGGGTTCAGGGAGGAGCTGAGAATCATCGGGACCGCAATGGGGACCATCGTCCTGGCCCTCAACAGGATAGAAGACGCGTTGCGGGACCATGTGGCACCACACAGGGCCCCTGTCACTAGCCCGGACCAGGAACAGCCTACCACCTCCGCCGGCGCTAGTGGACAGGAAGCCCCAACACCACGACAGGCCACCAGAACCCCACCTCCTGCTGAAGAACAACCACCCGTAAGAGGAGCCTGAGATCCAAAAAAACGACAGAGTAGGATGTCAAGACCCCCGCCAGCAGGACATACCCCCTGAAGTCTTCCCACTGTCCCACATTGCCACTCTGTCCAACCATGAACTGCCTCTGCTCCATCCTTCCACAGGCAAAAGGACAATGCACCTGTGAGACTGAGAACTGGACTCTGCCATGGACATTACTCCACCCCCACCCATCACCCTTATAATCACATGTACCAATATCTAGCACTGTAAATAAATCACATATTTCACACAAATCAGTTTGGAGTCATGCTGTATTATTAACAAATGTATTACACATTACTGTTCAATATCTGTTCTGTCAATTAGTGATGACAACATACCAATGTCAATACGGTGTAGTTCATGGGCAAACCAAGCAGAAGTCACGCACTGAGTCATACAGCACTGAGAAGGGAAGGGAAAACCAAAAATTTGTTAAAAAGAACTGGTGGGAACTACAGAAAGTACAGATGCAGGAGGCTATAAGCAATAGTGAAATGGCGTGGGTGATTCTTACCTGTGTGTTACTGGAAATACTGTTGTATCACTCTGTCCCTATTGTCTGTGTCGTCCTCTTCGTCTTCCTCCTCTTCACTCTCCACAGGCTCCACGGCTTCTACAACACCACCATCTGGACCATCCTCCTGCAGGAAAGGCACCTGGCGGCGCAAAGCCAGGTTGTGAAGCATACAGCACGCCACGATGATATGGCACACCTTCTTCGGTGAGTACATTAGGGATCCACCAGTCATATGCAGGCACCTAAATCTGGCCTTCAGGAGGCCAAAGGTTCGCTCAATCACCCTCCTAGTATGCCCATGGGCCTCATTGTACCGTTCCTCTGCCCTGGTCCTGGGATTTCTCACTGGGGTCAGTAGCCACGGCAGGTTGGGGTAACCAGAGTCACCAATTAGCCACACACGCTGTCTCTGTAGCTGTTCCATCACATAGGGAATGCTGCTATTTCGCATTACATACGCGTCATGCACTGACCCAGGGAACTTGGCATTTACATGGGAGATGTACTGGTCAGCCAAACAGACCACCTGCACATTCATAGAATGATAATTCTTCCTGTTCCTGTACACCTGTTCATCGTCATTTGGGGGGACTAAAGCCACATGGGTCCCATCAATTGCACCAATGATGTTGGGGATGTGTCCAAGGGCATAGAAATCAGCTTTCACTGTAGGCAAATCACCCTCCTCTGGGAAAATGATGTAGCTCCGCATGAGTTTCATCAGGGCAGACAACACTCTGGACAAAATCTTGGAAAACATAGGCTGAGACATCCCAGATGACATGGCCACTGTTGTCTGGAATGAGCCAGTTGCAAAGAAATGGAGGACAGACAGAACCTGCACTAGAGGGGGAATTCCTGTGGGTTGGCGGATGGGGGACATCAGGGCTGGCTCCAGCTGGGCACACAGTTCATGGATGGTGGCTCGGTCAAGTCGGTATCGTAGTATTATATGGCGTTCTTCCATTGTCGACAGGTCCACCAGCGGCCGGTACACGCGAGGATTCCTCCTTCTCATCGCAAGTCCCAGCGGACGGTGCCTAGGAAGGAGAATATGGAGTACAGAGTCAATCCACTCACAGGTACGTACAACACAGCTTGCACAGTACAGGTAAATGTATGGGTTGCTATGTTTGTATGTGTGCCATAGCAAGGCCTAGCCCTGTGTGACGCATTAGAAATTAAGCCATGTGGGCCCTTGAAATGGCGGATGCCTGACCTGTGAAGTGGGACAATGGGATGTGAGGTCACTGCGCTGGCGGGGCACACCGTGGCGGTAGGCGGTCGAAGACCGCTGTGCGAAGACGCATTGGTTAACATTGAAGCCTATGGGTTTCAGGAGCCAATGACGATGTGCGCCGGCGGTCGCGGTATGCACCGCCGCGGTACGCGGTACGCGGGCGTGACCGCCATTTCCTATCTGCTTAATCACTCGAGACCTGATCATCCACAGGAGAGGACCTATACTGCAAGTGCTGCTGTGAACTCGGTCTGGAAGTGACAATGGCTGCTGCGACTGGGGAAAGGGCCCCTGCCTTCACGTCTGAAGAGTTGGACAAACTTGTGGATGGGGTCCTCCCCCAGTATGCGCTACTCTACGGTCCTCCAGACCAACAGGTGAGTACACTGAGTGCACATTGAATGGGTTATGCCTGTGTGGTGTGGGGGGGATGTAAGTTGGTGGGGTGGGGAGGAAATGAGGAGTGCAACGCACGACAGATGAGAGAATGGGACCCATGGCAAGGTTGGGGAGGGGGGGGCATGTACTCCAAACATGCAGATATGTGACGTTTTCTCTTTCCCACCCTGTACATGTCAAACAGGTGAGCGCCCATCAGAAAATCGATATTTGGCGTGCCATCGCCAAGGAAGTCCGGAACTTGGGGGTCCACAACAGACGGGGCACCCACTGCCGCAAGAGGTGGGAGGACATCCGCCGCGGAACGAGGAAGACCGCAGAAACACTGCTGGGGATGGCCTCCCGACCTAGGAGGGGTGCCAGTCGCACCATGACCCCCCTGATGTCCCGGATCCTGGCGGTGGCCTACCCTGATTTGGATGGGCGCTTGAAGACATCACAGCAGACACAAGGGGGTGAGTATCTGCACATTCTCCTATCTTTCAGCGCAGTGGAGGCGTCTGGGTGGGGGAGGAGGGCTGTGGGTGACATTAGGCCAGGGCGCTTTCTGTAGTGTTGTCCTCTCCCTTAGGCATGGCCCTGTGCCCCCGCCCCCCACCTCTGTAGGGTGCCAAGTGCAGCTACCCATGCTCCAGCATCACCCATGTGCGCGTCTGTTGTCCCTAGACCTGTTGGCCTAGTCAGAAGTACTGAGTAGTGTACCCCAAGTTCGCGACTTAGTGCATGAGGCACCTGTGTCTGTCCTCTCCGCAAAGGGTATTGATAAGGCATGCACTCAACTTTGTTTTATTTCTCCCCCCACCCTTATTCTTTGTTTTCTTGTGCTTTAGCATCATCAGGCACAGGAGATTTGGCGTCGGAGCACGAGGGAGCTGCAGGTCACCAGGCCCCGATGGGCACTGAAACAGACACCGAGGGCACCAGTGATCCGGAGGGCGAGGGGAGCACCACAACGGGGGCCGGTGGAGACACCAGCGACACGGACACGTCCTCGTTTGGGAGCTCCTTAGCGGTGGCGGCAACATCTGTGCCCCCCGCAACAACAGGTACAGCCGCCACCCAGCGCACCAGCACCGCTCTCCCAGCAGACCCTCAGTCTTCGCTCCGTGCCCGCTCGGCCAGGAAGGTGCGCGTCTCCTTCACCCCAGGCACCTCAGCCCCTGCCTCTGTTACCCCTGCTGCCCTCAGTGCAGAGCTCATTGACCTCGTGAGGACGGTCATTGTTGGGCAGACTACCCTTCTGAATGCCATCCAGGGGGTGGAAAGGGAGGTGCATCGGAGCAATGCCTACCTGGAGGGCATTCATTCGTGTCAGGCTGCCCATCAACGAGCGTTCACTGCTCTGGCCTCAGCACTGACGGCAGCCATTGTCCCTGTCTCCAGTCTCCCTCTTCTATCTGCCTCCACCCTTTCTCTGTCTCCTGTACCTCAGCCTATCCCATCCACACCATCAGACCAGCCTGCACACACCTCAACACCCAAGGCCAGCTCATCCAAACATAAGCACCACAGAAGACACAAGCATTCACCCAAGCAACACCCAGATGCAGACATATCAACAGTCACTACCACCTCTGTGTCCCCGTCCTCCTCGTCTCCCTCCTCCCTCCCTGTGACGTCTACACTCACACCTGCATGCACACCAACATCAGCCAGTTCTTCCACCACCAGCACACCCTCCACTACAGTCCGCACACCTGCAGTCACCACCCCCACTGGCATTTACACGTCCCCTGTGTCCTCTCCCACTGTGTCTGTCACCCCCTCTTCCAAGACACATAAACGCAGGCAGACACCCAAACAACAGCCAACCACCTCACGACAGCCTACGTCCCAGTCACCTGCACCCAAGGACAGCACACCTGACTCTCATACAACCACATCCTCTTCCTCCACTTCTCTCACCACTACTCCTACCCCTTACCTTGGTCCCAAGAAATATTACCTCTCCAATCTTGACCTCTTTCCCTCCCCTGACCCACCCCCTCCATCTGGGAAAAGTCCCAAGGGCACCTCAGCCACCACCAGCCCAGCTTCTAAGGTGCAAGTGGTGCATGGCTTGTGGAGTCCACCCTTTGGCGGCAGTGACACTTCGGTCAGCAGCAAGGGGACAGCCAGCCCCCCCCCAGGCAAGAGGACAGAGACGGCTGCCCCCAAGGAGGTAACTCCGGCCACTTCACCTGCCACAACAGCCAGGGGAGGCAAGGGCCCGAGAGCCCCATCTAAGGAGCGGAAGGACAGCAGGGCGGAGAGGACAACCATCAGGAGCGCGGAGCAGGAGGGCCCCACAAGCCCCATCCCAGCTGCAAGGGACGACACCAAAGGGCCCAGGACTCTGTCCCCGAAGGGGCCTGACACTGCACGGTCGGAGGGCGAGTGAGCAGGGTGTCCAGGCCAGGTCTGACTCCCTTGACATACTGCACGGGCACCGCTGAACAGGGCCCCGCCGTGCAGAAGAGCACCGCTGAACAGGGCCCCGCCGTGAAGACAGGTACCGCTGAACAGGGCCCCGCCGTGAAGAGAGGTACCACTGAACAGGGCCAACCGTGCAGAAGAGCACCGCTGAACAGGGCCCCGCCGTGAAGTGAGGTACCGCTGAACAGGGCCCCGCCGTGCAGAAGAGCACCGCTGAACAGGGCCCCGCCGTGCAGAAGAGCACCGCTGAACAGGGCCCGCCGTGCAGAAGAGCACCGCTGAACAGGGCCCTGCCGTGAAGACAGGTACCGCTGAACAGGGCCCCGCCGTGAAGAGAGGTACCGCTGAACAGGGCCCGCCGTGCAGAAGAGCACCGCTGAACAGGGCCCCGCCGTGAAGACAGGTACCGCTGAACAAGGCCCGCCGTGCAGAAGAGCACCGCTGAACAGGTCCCGCCGTGCAGAAGAGCACCGCTGAACAGGGCCCCGCCGTGAAGACAGGTACCGATGAACAGGGCCCCGCCGTATAGACAGGTACCGCTGAACAGGGCCCCGCCGTGAAGAGAGGTACCGCTGAACAGGGCCCGCCGTGCAGAAGAGCACCGCTGAACAGGGCCCCACCGTGAAGACAGGTACCGCTGAACAGGGCCCCGCCGTGAAGACAGGTACCACTGAACAGGGCCCCGCAATGAAGAGAGGTACCGCTGAACAGGGCCTGCCATGCAGAAGAGCACCGCTGAACAGGGCCCCGCCGTGAAGACAGGTACCGCTGAACAGGGCCACGCCGTGAAGACAGGCACCGCTGAACAGGGCCCGCCGTGCAGAAGAGCACCGCTGAACAGGGCCCCGCCGTGTCAAGCACCGCTCCGCTGGGCCCTTCCTGTCAAGCACCGCTCCGCTGGGCCTTTCCTGTCAAGCACCGCTCCGCTGGGCCCTTCATCTCAAGCACCGCTCCGCTGGGCCCTTCCTGTCAAGCACCGCTCCGCTGGGCCCTTCATCTCAAGCACCGCTTCGCTGGGCCCTTCATCTCAAGCACCGCTCCGCTGGGCCCTTCCTGTCAAGCACCGCTCCGCTGGGCCCTTCATCTCAAGCACCGCTCCGCTGGGCCCTTCCTGTCAAGCACCGCTCTGCTGGGCCCTTCATCTCAAGCACCGCTCCGCTGGGCCCTTCCTGTCAAGCACCGCTCCACTGGGCCCTTCATCTCAAGCACCGCTCTGCTGGGCCCTTCATCTCAAGCACCGCTCCGCTGGGCCCTTCCTGCAAGCACCGCTCCGCTGGGCCCTTCCTGCAAGCACTGCTCCGCTGGGCCCTTCCTGCAAGCACCGCTCCGCTGGGCCCTTCATCTCAAGCACCGCTCCGCTGGGCCCTTCCTGCAAGCACCGCTCCGCTGGGCCCTTCATCTCAAGCACCGCTCCGCTGGGCCCTTCCTGCAAGCACCGCTCCGCTGGGCCCTTCATCTCAAGCACGCCCTTCATCTCAAGCACTGCTCCGCTGGGAACCGCCGTCTCAGGCACTGTTTATGGTTCACTGTGCCCACCATGCCTCCTCCTTGACCAGTGGAGACTGTCATCCACCTGATGGACTGTGGCTTTGCACTCCCCAGGATGGTACAGTGGGCAGCCCACCCACTGTAGAGACATTGAGAGACTGTGGCTTTGCACTCCCCAGGATGGTCCAGTGGGCAGCCCACCCACTGTAGAGACATTGAGAGACTGTGGCTTTGCACTCCCCAGGATGGTACAGTGGGCAGCCCACCCACTGTAGAGACATTGAGAGACTGTGGCTTTGCACTCCCCAGGATGGTACAGTGGGCAGCCCACCCACTGTAGAGACATTGAGAGACTGTGGCTTTGCACTCCCCAGGATGGTGCAGTGGGCATGGTGGCTCCTCGTGGATCTGGCGTCGTGGACTCATATGGCTGTGGTGCCCCCCCCTTCCCTTCCCCCTGAGGTGCCTGTAGTTTTAACATCTGATGCCCCTGCAGTGTTCTCTCCAAAGGACTCAGGTCTCCTGTGTGGGCTTTGCCCTTGTTTCGCTAAACATTGGCCCACGGACATGTTAGATTCGTAGGATGTGCAGGACTTGTTACTTCAGTTATACACTGATGTGTATATATTTATTTTTTTTGTAAATATTTATCACGGTTGGTCAATAATTTTCAGGAGATTTTTTTGTACATAAATATTTATTCTAAATTTGGTTGTGTCATTGTATTTTTTACGGGTGTTTGGGTGGTGTCACTGTGACTTGTTGCTCTGCATTGGTGTGTACATATTGGGGGGGTCGCATATGTGTGTGCCCGTAACCTTTCGTCCTCCCCCCTCCTGTGTGTCGTAGGTGCAGTACTCACCGTTGACGTCTGCGCCGGAGTTCGTACTCGTGGTAGGTGAGCAGGTAGACGAGAGCAGGTTTGATGTTCAATTCGGGTTCCATGCTGTCCGGATTCCGCGTAGAGTGTCTCGAGGTGAGCGTTTTCCATTGAAAATGTCTGTTTCCGCCGTGTTTTTATCGGCGGTGCTCCCGCCCCGGAAAAGGTGGCGGATTGGTGGGTCGTGATAGGGTGGGCGGTACATTGTCTGCCGCCTGTCTGTTGGCGGTGACTGCCGCGCTGTTTGTTTGTTCCGCCGTGGCGGTCGGAGTGTTAAAGCGGCGGCCTGTGTTGGCGGTTCCCGCCAGGGTCAGAATTGCATTTTTTGGACCGCCGGCCTGTTGGCGGATTGGCCGCCGCTTTATCACCGACCGCCAGGGTTAGAATCGCCCCCTTAGTGTTGTAACATAAGTGTAATATTGGATTTTTTATTTTATCACAACAACCCTTAAGACTTCCCAGCATAGCAGTGATACTAGACATGTTAGTACAGCATGATCATCCCTGCTACAAGGGTAGATGATGAACCCACATGGAAGCACATCACCCACAGTGTAGGTAAGGAGGCATATTTACAAGGCCCTTGTGCTGCTGGTGTGTAATTTATTTTTTTGTGCAGACTCATATCTTCAAGGCCTTGCAAAATCACTTCTCATGGCTTCTCATAGCCTCACAGATATGTTGCCCTACACTACATCACAGAGGCATTCCATAGATCACTACCTATGTCCAGCTACATAATGGTAACTTCGAACATAGGCCTGTTCTGTATTAAACATGTTGGAATCATACCCCAATGGTTTTGCAAGCATTAGTTGTACAATCCCATGCACTCTGGGGGCTCCTTAGCGGACCCCAGTGTTGCCATTCCAGCCTTCTGAGGTTTTCCAGGCTGCCCCAGCTGCTGCCACCACTCAGACAGGTTTCTGCCCTCCTGTTGCTTGAGGAGCTCAAGCCCAGGAGGGCAGAACAAAGGATTTCCTTTGGGAGAGAGGCTTTACACCCTCTCCCTTTCAAAATAGATGTTCCAGGATTGGGAGGGGTAGCCTCCCCAAGCCACTAGAAATGCTTTGAAGGGCACATTTGGTGACCTCCTTGCATAATCCAGTCTACATCGGTTCAATGACCCCAGTCCCTGCTCTGGCCTGAAACTGGACAAAGGAAAGGGGAGTGACCACTCCCCTGTCCATCACCACCACAGGGGTGGTGCTCAGAGCTCCTCCAGAGCATCCCTGTGTTTTGCCATCTTGGATTCCAACTTGGCAGGGTACTTTGGGAGCATCTGAGTGGCCAGTGCCAGCAGGTGACATCTCAACTTTTTCAGGGCCCAGACCACAGCAAAGGCCTCCCTCTCTATGGCAGACCAATGCTTTTCACTAGGGGTCAACCTCCTGCTGATAAAAGCAACTGGTTGGTCCTGGCCCTCAGTGTTAAACTGTGATGGAACTGCCCCTATCCCTACCCCTAATTCAGAAGCATCAGTTTGAACTCTGAATTTTTCTGAGTAACAAGTGCTTTTTAGGACTGGTGCAGACCACATGGCCTGTTTGAGCTCATCAAAAGCCTTTTGACAGCTAGCTGTACGCAATACCTTTTTAGGCATCATTTTGGATTTGAGGTCATTAAGAGGGACAGCTAAACTGCCATAATTCTTTATGAACCTCCTGTAGATCCCCGTGAGGCCAGGGAAGGGTCTCACTTGCGTTTGAGTTGCAGGGGGAACCCATTCCATAATCTTCCCCTATAGTGGTGCAATCTGTTCCCCACCTACCAGGTGGCCCAGATAAACCACTTTCCCCTGCCCTATCTTGCACTTTGAAGCCTTGATGGTGAGGCCTGCCTTTTGCAGGGCCTCCAAAACGTTCCATAGGTGGACCAGGTGATCATCCCAGGTGGAGCTAAAGACAGCTATATCATCTAGATATGCTGCACTAAAAGCTTCCAGTCCTTTGAGGACTGTATTCACCAACCTCTGAAATGTGACAGGTGCATTTTTCAATCCAAAGAGCATAACAGTGAAATGGTTGAAAATGCTGTCCTAGGTTTAGCATCTTCTGACAACTTAATCTGCCAATACCCTGCAGTCAAGTCAAATGTGCTTAGATACTTTGCAGAGGCCAGTACATCTATTGGCTCATCTGCCCTGGTTAAAGGGTGAGCATCAGTTTTGGTTACTTGATTGAGACCTCTATAGTCAACACAAAACCTCATCTCTCTTTTTCCATCTTTTGTGTGAGGCTTTGGTACAAGCACCACTGGGCCAGCCCAAGAGCTTTCTGAAGGCTCAATCACTCCCAGATGCAACATTTTCTGTACCTCTTATTTAATACAGTCCCTGACATGGTCAGGCTGCCTATAAATTCTACTCTTGACAGGTAAACTGTCTCCAGTATCAAATGTGTGCTCACACCAGGTAGTTGTACCTGGAATCAGTGAGAAGAGGTCAGAGAACTGATCTAGGAGATTTATGCAGTTGTCCTTCTGCTCATCAGTAAGGCAATCTGCTAACACACCTCCCTCCACTAAGCCATCAGCTTCAGTGGTGGAGAATAGGTCAGGGACAAGGTCACTCTCTTCCTCCTGCCCCTCATCAGTGGCCATGAGCAGGGTTAAGTCAGCTCTGTCATAATAAGGTTTCAGGCGATTCACATGAAGCAACCTGAGGGGACTTCTGGCAGTGCCCAGGTCTACCAAATAGGTGGCCTCACCTTTTTTTTCCACAATAAGATGGGGTCCACTCCATTTGTCTTGGAGTGCTCTTGGGGCCACAGACTCAAATACCAACACATTCTGTCCTGGGTGGTACTGAGTCAGGACAGCATTCTGGTCATGACATTGCTTTTGGAGCTCTTGACTGGCCTGAAGGTTTTTGCTGGCCTTTTTCATGTATCTAGCCATTCTAGATCTGAGGCCAAGTACATAATCCACAATGTCTTGCTTGGGAGCTTTTAAAGGTTGTTCCCAAACCTCCTTCACAAGAGCAAGGGAACTTCTTACATGGTGTCCAAAGAGGAGTTCAAAGGGGCTGAACCCCACTCCTTTCTGGGGTACCTCCCTATAAGCAAAAAGGAGGCATGGCAACAGGACATCCCATCTCCTTCTGAGTTTTTCAGGGAGTCCCATGATCATGCCTTTGAGAGTTGTATTAAACCTCTCAACCAGTCAATTTGTACATGAGTGATAAGGAATAGTGAACTTGTATGTTACACCACACTCCTTCCACATTGCTTTGAGGTATGCAGACATGAAGTTACTACCTCTGTCTGACACCACTTCCTTCCGGAAACCAACTCTGGAAAATATTCCCAGGAGGGCTTTTGCCACTGCAGGAACTGTAGTGGTCCTTAAGGGTATAGCTTAGAGTAAGCTCTACTGCAGACATGATAGAAAAGGTTTAGGACAGGGAGAGAAACATTTTTTGGAACTTTTAAAACAACAGAGAAAAACATTTTCAAACTTTTGAAAGTTTTCAGAAACTTTTCAGAAAGTTTTAGAGAAGTAAAGATAAACTGTTTAGGTTACTGTGTATATTCTGAAGTATTTAGTATATGTTTTTCTTATGAAAAGCACCAATGACAAAGTGGTAAAGCAGTTATAAGTACTTATCCCACTGCTGCACCACCACTGTAGGAGGCTGGCTTGGCTTACAGTGGGTTCCTGATGGTACTTACACCTTGTGTCAGGTCCAGTTATCCCTTATTAATAGATTAGTAGTGTTCTAGTAGCTTAGGCTGATAGAGGTAGGTATAGCAGAGCAGCTTAGGCTGAACGAGGAGACATGCAAAGCTCCTACTATACCACTTACATCATATAGCACTATATCATAAGAAACACAATACTCAGAGTTACTAAAAATACAGGTACTTTATTTTAGTGACAATATGCCAAAAGTATCTCAGAGGATATACTCCCTTAGAAGATAAGTAAAATACACAAAATATACACACAGACCAAAATCAGGTAAGTAAACGCTTAGAAAAGTAGTGCAAACACTGTAGAACACAATGGAATGCAATAGGAGACAATAGGCCTAGGGGCAGCACAAACCATATACTCCAAAAGTGGAATGCAAACCACGAATGGACCCCAGGCCTAGTGTAGAGTGTAGGGGGTTGCTGGGAGTGTATGAAAACACTACGGGTCCAAGAGTCCCACAAGTGTCCAGGGGGGCAGGAGCCCACTAAACCCAGAGACGAAGGTGCAAAAGGGCTGCCTCCGGGTAGAAGAAGCTGAAGATTCTGCAACAACTGAAGGTGCCAGGAACTTCTCCTTTTTTGGCGTGCTGGAGGATGAAGACGTGTTTCCACGCAAAAAGACTGCACACAAGCCTTGCTAGCTGCAAGAGTTTCGGTTGAAGATTATGGGTGCTGTCAGGGCACAGGAAGGACCAGGAGGTTGCCCCTTGGAGGAGGAGACAGAGGGGTCGCTCAGCAACAGAGAGAGCCCACACAGAAGCAGGCAGCACCCGCAGAAGCACTTGAACAGGCGTTCAAGAAATCTGAGCGCAGAGGTCCTCTCAACACTACAAAAGAGGGTCCCACGAAGCCGGTGGTCAACTCAGCGAGTTGAGAAATGCAGGACGGAGTGCTGGGGACCTGGGCTATGCTGTGCATGAAGGATTCCTTGCAAAAGTGCACAGAAGCCCTACTAGCTGCAGTTCACGCAGTGCACAGTCTAGCGTGGGGAGGCAAGGACTTACCTCCACCAAAATTGGACAGAAGGACCAATAGACTGTCGGGGTCACTTGGATCTAGCCCCTGTGTTCCAGGGACCACGCTTGTCGAGATGAGAGGGGACCCAGAGGACCGGTGAAGCAGAAGTTTGGTGTCTGCGGTAGCAGGGAGAAGATTCCTTAGACCCACGGGAGATTTCTTCTTGGCTTCGAGTGCAGGGTGAAGGCAGACAGCCCTCAGAGCATTCACCACCAGGAAAACAGTTGAGAAAGCCAGAAGGATTAGGTGCTACAATGTCACTGGTAGTCTTCTTGCTACTTTGTTGCAGTTTTGCAGGTGTCCTGGAGCAGTCAGCAGTCGATCCTTGGCAGAAGTTGAAGAGGGAGATGCCCAGAGAGAGAGCCAGCTCCAGCCTTACTATACTCCACAGTCCACATACAGAAGAGTGCTCCTGTCCTTATGCAGGTCACGTGACCAGGGAGGCAGCCAGCTCCAGTCTTACCTGCACTTTCCACATAAAGAAGAGGCTCCTGTCCTCATGCAGGTCACGTGACCAGAGAGGCAGCCAGCTCCAGTCTTATCTGCACTCTCCACATAAAGGTCCTTCTCCTACCTCGCCCCCAAAACCTGGAACTCCCTCCCCACCAACCTCCGCAAATCCAAAGACCTCTTTCTCTTCAGAAAAAACCTCAAAACATGGCTGTTCGAACAGTGACCCCCCCCCACCAAGCACCTTGAGACCCTCACCGGTGAGTAGCATGCTATATAAACAAATTTGATTGATTGATTGATAAAGAAGAGATTCCTGTTCTTATGCAGGTCACGTGACCAGAGAGGCAGCCAGCTCCAGTCTTACCTGCACTTTCCACATAAAGAAGAGGCTCCTGTCCTTATGCAGGTCACATGACCAGAGTGGCAGCCAGCTCCAGCCTTACCTGCACTGTACACATAAAGAAGAGACTCCTCTCCCTATGCAGGTCACATGACCAGAGAGACAGCCAGCTCCAGCTTTACCTGCACTGTCCACATACAGAAGAGGCTCCTTTCCTTATGCAGGACACATGAGCAGAGAGGCAGCCAGCTCAAGACCTACCTGCATAGTCCACATGAAGAAGAGGTTCCTGCCATTCCTTTGGTTCACGATGACCAGAGAGGCAGCCAGCTCCAGCCTTACTGCACTGCCCACATAAAGAAGAGGCTCCTGTCCTTATGCAGGTCACATGACCAGAGAGGCAGCCAGCCAAGGTCCTACCTTTATTGTCCACATAAAGAAGAGGCTCCTGTCCTTATGCAGATCACATGATCAGAGAGACAGCTAGCTTCCGCCTTACCTGCACTGTCCGCATACAGAAGAGGCTCCTGTCCATATGCAGGTCACGTGACCAGAGAGACAGCCAGCTCCAGCCTTACTGCACTATCCACATAAAGTAGAGGTTCCTTTCCTTATGTAGGTCACATGACCAGAGAGGCAGCCAGCTCCAGTCTTACCTGCACTGTCCACATAAAGAAGAGCCTCCTTTCCTTATGCAGGTCACATGACCGGAGAGGCATCCATCTCCAGCCTTACAGCACTGTCTACATAAAGAAGAGGCACCTGTCCTTATGCAGGTGACGTGACCAGAGAGACAGGCAGCTCCAGTCTTACCTGCATTGCACACATATGAGTGCTCATGTCCTTATGCAGGTCACGTGACTTCTGCACAATGAATCCCTCCTGTGCCTATGCACTGACAAAGCCCATGTAACTAATGACATTTATCATCATGAAATGAGGAAGAAGGGTGCATAGAAATGTAAATGATGCTTTTAAGAGCCAATGTCCTTGGGCAGAGGCGACCTTTGGCCCCCCAGTCTCATTGATTGTACATATAGTACTGGACCATCAACACCGTCTCTAGCCAGAGCTAAAAACACCTGTTAATACAGTTGGTTGTGCAAACACCAGGTCGAGCCTGGTGCAACTTTTACCAGCACTAGGGAAACAAATCATGCCTCCCCATGGGCATTGCATTTATTCTTTTTCTTCTGATCAAAGAAAGAGCTTTAAATTATTACCAAGTATGTTCAATGTGTCTGATTTGTATCTGAAATAAGAGAAAAAAGCCCAGAAAAAATAACTTTCTCACAAGGTGAGGTCTTCTATACCGAAAGGAAACTTTCCCCTCTGGTGCACACGGAGCTCCCTCCCCTCTGGTGACCACATCCTCCCAGGGTGGGGCTCCCTCCTTCCTGAAGCTCCTCCCTCCAGGACAAGGCTCCATCCTCGCCGAAGCAATGTATTAGTAATATACAGTAATAGATTCCTTACAGGAAGGAATCCCTCCCCTCTGGTGCCCACATCTCTCATGGGTGAGGCTCCCTCCTCCCTGAAGCCCTTCTCAGGTGCTTTAAATTTCTAGTTTTAGCTTCCCTTAGTTGACATCCGGAGCCAAATGTCACAAGAGTGGTTTGTCACTTATAGAGCACAACATGATGTGTGTCTGGGCCCTGCTGCTGGCTGGCTGTGTTTGTGTGTAAGTTGTGCTGCTTCACACAGCGAGTGTGACACACCGACGCCACTGTGTCATGGGGTGGGATTTAGTGGCATGTTCTGCTTTATTCCATCCCATGTCTTGTGCACTTCTCCAGTGCAGTGTTACATTTCAGATAATACATGTTTTACTAGAACACCCTTATATTTTACCTTTAATTTATTCTCCACATGTGCAGAAACCAGTAACCAGGTCCTGCAGCCTCTGGGACTGGAGGTCACTGAGGGCGAGACAGCAGAGGTCACCTGTAACCACAGCATCACCAGCCCTGATTATCTTGCATGGTACCAACACCGGCCCGGAGGATTTCCGATGCTCCTGTTTTCAGGGTACAGCTCTCTCACAGTCATCGGATGCCTCTCAATGTTCATCACCAAAGACCGTGTGTCCACCACTCTGAAGATCCGCAGAGCTGGGGTGAGAGACGCTGCCGTGTATTACTGTGGCGTGAGGGACACAGTGAGAGAAGAGAGTGAAAACCTGAGCAAAAAGAGGCGCAGAGAACCAGAGACAGCAGCAGGAGCACCCCCGGGGTGTGTGCCTCTGGAACCATCTGGTGGACTAACATTCAACAAGAAGCAGTTACATAAATAAACACAAGGTGGCTCTGCATGGCTTAGTGAATCTGATGTATGGACTTGTGATGCTTTGTGTCACTTTACAAGATGTAAGGGGACTGCAAGCCATTGATAAGTCTGGGCCCCAGTGTAGGAGGCTGGACTGGCTTGTAGTGAGTACCAAGGGGTACTTGCACCTTGCACCAGGCCCAGTTATCCCTTATTAGTGTATAGGGTGTCTAGCAGCTTAGGCTGATAGATAATGGTAGCTTAGCAGAGCAGCTTAGGCTGAACTAGGAGACGTGTGAAGCTACTACAGTACCACTTAGTGTCATATGCACAATATCATAAGAAAACACAATACACAGTTATACTAAAAATAAAGGTACTTTATTTTTATGACAATATGCCAAAGTATCTTAGAGTGTACCCTCAGTGAGAGGATAGGAAATATACACAAGATATATATACACAATAGCAAAAATATGCAGTATAGTCTTAGAAAACAGTGCAAACAATGTATAGTTACAATAGGATGCAATGGGGAAACATAGGGATAGGGGCAACACAAACCATATACTCCAAAAGTGGAATGCGAACCACGAATGGACCCCAAACCTATGTGACCTTGTAGAGGGTCGCTGGGACTATTAGAAAATAGTGAGAGTTAGAAAAATAACCCTCCCCAAGACCCTGAAAAGTGAGTGCAAAGTGCACTAAAGTTCCCCTAAGGACAAAAGAGTCGTGTTAGAGGAATAATGCAGGAAAGACACAAACCAGCAATGCAACAACTGTGGATTTCCAATCTAGGGTACCTGTGGAACAAGGGGATCAAGTCCAAAAGTCACAAGCAAGTCGGAGATGGGCAGATGCCCAGGAAATGCCAGCTGCGGGTGCAAAAGAAGCTTCGACTGGACAGAAGAAGCTGAGGTTTCTGCAGGAACGAAAAGGGCTAGAGACTTCCCCTTTGGTGGACGGATCCTTCTCGCCGTGGAGAGTCGTGCAGAAGTGTTGTCCCGCCGTAAGAACGCCAACAAGCCTTGCTAGCTGCAAATCGTGCGTTTGGCGTTTTCGGACACTGCTGGGGCCCAAAAGGGACCAGGAGATCGCAAATTGGACCTAAAGAGAGAGGGGACGTCGAGCAAGACAAAGAGCCCTCACTAAAGCAGGTAGCTCCCGGAGAAGTGCCAGAAACAGGCACTACGAGGATGCATGAAACGGTGCTCGCCGAAGTTGCACAAAGGAGTCCCACGTCGCCGGAGACCAACTTAGAAAGTCGTGCAATGCAGGTTAGAGTGCCGTGGACCCAGGCTTGGCTGTGCACGAAGGATTTCCGCCGGAAGTGCACAGGGGCCGGAGTAGCTGCAAAGTCGCAGTTCCCAGCAATGCAGCCCAGCGATGTGAGGCAAGGACTTACCTCCACCAAACTTGGGCTGAAGAGTCACTGGACTGTGGGGGTCACTTGGACAGAGTCGCTGGATTCGAGGGACCTCGCTCGTCGTGCTGAGAGGAGACCCAAGGGACCGGTAATGCAGCTGTTTGGTGCCTGCGATTGCAGGGGGAAGATTCCGTCGACCCACGGGAGATTTCTTCGGAGCTTCTGGTGCAGAGAGGAGGCAGGCTACCCCCACAGCATGCACAAGCAGGAAAACAGTCGAGAAGGCGGCAGGATCAGCGTTACAGAGTTGCAGTAGTCGTCTTTGCTACTATGTTGCAGGTTTGCAGGCTTCCAGCGCGGTCAGCAGTCGATTCCTTATCAGAAGGTGAAGAGGGAGATGCAGAGGAACTCGGATGAGCTCTTGCATTCGTTATCTGAAGTTTCCCCAGAGACAAAGACCCTAAATAGCCAGAAAAGAGGGTTTGGCTACCTAGGAGAGAGGATAGGCTACTAACACCTGAAGGAGCCTATCAGCAGGAGTCTCTGACGTCACCTGGTGGCACTGGCCACTCAGAGCAGTCCAGTGTGCCAGCAGCACCTCTGTTTCCAAGATGGCAGAGGCCTGGAGCACACTGGAGGAGCTCTGGACACCTCCCAGGGGAGGTGAAGGTCAGGGGAGTGGTCACTCCCCTTTCCTTTGTCCAGTTTCGCGCCAGAGCAGGGGCTAAGGGGTCCCTGAACCGGTGTAGACTGGCTTATGCAGAATTGGGCACCTCTGTGCCCAACAAAGCATTTCCAGAGGCTGGGGGAGGCTACTCCTCCCCTGCCTTCACACCATTTTCCAAAGGGAGAGGGTGTCACACCCTCTCTCAGAGGAAGTTCTTTGTTCTGCCATCCTGGGCCAGGCCTGGCTGGACCCCAGGAGGGCAGCTGCCTGTCTGAGGGGTTGGCAGCAGCAGCAGCTGCAGTGAAACCCCAGGAAGGGCAGTTTTGGCAGTACCAGGGTCTGTGCTACAGACCACTGGGATCATGGGATTGTGCCAACTATGCCAGGATGGTATAGAGGGGGCAATTCCATGATCATAGACATGTTACATGGCCATATTCGGAGTTACCATGGTGAAGCTACATATAGGTAGTGACCTATATGTAGTGCACGCGTGTAATGGTGTCCCCGCACTCACAAAGTTCAGGGAATTGGCTCTGAACAATGTGGGGGCACCTTGGCTAGTGCCAGGGTGCCCTCACACTAAGTAACTTTGCACCTAACCTTTACCAGGTAAAGGTTAGACATATAGGTGACTTATAAGTTACTTAAGTGCAGTGTAAAATGGCTGTGAAATAACGTGGACGTTATTTCACTCAGGCTGCAGTGGCAGGCCTGTGTAAGAATTGTCAGAGCTCCCTATGGGTGGCAAAAGAAATGCTGCAGCCCATAGGGATCTCCTGGAACCCCAATACCCTGGGTACCTCAGTACCATATACTAGGGAATTATAAGGGTGTTCCAGTAAGCCAATGTAAATTGGTAAAAATGGTCACTAGCCTGTCAGTGACAATTTGGAAAGAAATGAGAGAGCATAACCACTGAGGTTCTGATTAGCAGAGCCTCAGTGAGACAGTTAGTCACTACACAGGTAAAACATTCAGGCACACTTATGAGCACTGGGGCCCTGGGTTACCAGGGTCCCAGTGACACATACAACTAAAACAACATATATACAGTGAAAAATGGGGGTAACATGCCAGGCAAGATGGTACTTTCCTACACAACCCCCCCCCAAACGAAGGACAATAAGACTAGCCATGACGTGATGAGTCTTCATTGTCTAAGTGGAAATATCTGGAGAGTCCATCTGCATTGGAGTGGCTACTCCCAGGTCTATGTTCCACTGTATAGTCCATTCCCTGTAGGGATATGGACCACCTCAACAATTTAGGATTTTCACCTTTCATTTGTTTTAGCCAAAGTAGAGGTTTGTGGTCTGTCTGAACAATGAAGTGAGTGCCAAACAGGTATGGCCTCAACTTCTTCAGAGCCCAGACCACAGCAAAGGCCTCCCTCTCAATGGCAGACCAACGCTTTTCTCTAAGGGTCAACCTCCTACTAATAAAAGCAACAGGTTGATCCTGGCCCTCAGAATTAAGTTGTGATAGGACTGCCCCTTCTCCTAATTCAGATGCATCAGTTTGGACATAGAATTTTTTAGAGTAACAAGGGCTTTTCAGGACAGGTGCAGAGCACATGGCCTGCTTCAGCTCCTCAAAAGCTTTCTGACAGTTTGCTGTCCATAATACCTTTTTAGGCATTTTCTTGGATGTGAGGTCATTAAGAGGGGCTGCAATGGAGCCATAGTTCTTAATGAACCTCCTGTAATACCCAGTGAGGCCTAGGAAGGCTCTCACCTGAGTCTGAGTGGTAGGGGGAACCCAATCAATAATTGTTTGGATTTTCCCCTGAAGTGGTGCAATCTGTTCCCCACCAACAAGGTGTCCCAGATAAACCACCTTACCCTGCCCTATCTGGCACTTTGAAGCCTTGATAGTGAGGCCTGCCTTTTGCAGGGCCTCCAAAACTTTCCATAAGTGGACCAGGTGATCATCCCAGCTGGAGCTAAAGACAGCTATATCGTCCAAATATGCTGCACTGAAAGCTTCCAGCCCTTGCAGGACTGTGTTCACCAACCTCTGAAAAGTGGCAGGTGCATTTTTCAAACCAAAAGGCATTACAGTAAACTGGTAATGTCCTCCAATGGTAGAAAATGCAGTCTTAGGTTTAGCATCTTCTGATAATTTGATCTGCCAATACCCTGCAGTCAAATCAAAAGTGCTTAGATACTTGGCAGATGCCAGTGTATCTATAAGCTCATCTGCCCTGGGTATAGGGTGAGCATCAGTTTTGGTTACCAAGTTGAGACCTCTATAGTCTACACAAAACCGCATTTCTTTCTTTCCATCTTTAGAATTGGGTTTTGGTACCAGTACCACAGGAGAAGCCCATGGACTGTCAGAGTGCTCAACCACTCCTAGTTCCAACATTTTCTGAACTTCTTGCTTTATGCAGTCCCTGACATGGTCAGGATGCCTATAGATCTTACTTTTGACAGGTAAACTGTCTCCAGTATCTATAGTGTGCTCACACCAAGAAGTGGTGCCTGGCACAGTAGAGAAGAGTTCTGAAAATTGTCCTAGGAGATTTATGCAATTGTCTTTCTGCTCAGCAGTAAGACAATCAGCCAAAACTACACCTTCCACAAGAGCATCTTGATCTGTGGAAGAGAAGAGATCAGGTAGAGGATCACTATCTTCTTCCTGTCCCTCATCTGTTGCCATGAGCAGGGTGAGATCAGCCCTGTCATAGTAGGGTTTCAGGCGGTTGACATGGAGCACCCTAAGGGGACTCCTGGCAGTGCCTAAGTCAACCAAGTAGGTGACTTCACCCTTCTTTTCAACAATTGTGTGGGGTCCACTCCATTTATCTTGGAGTGCTCTTGGGGCCACAGGCTCCAAGACCCACACTTTCTGCCCTGGTTGGTACTGAACCAAAACAGCCTTTTGATCATGCCATTGCTTCTGGAGCTCTTGGCTGGCTTGAAGGTTTTTACTGGCCTTTTTCATGTACTCAGCCATCCTTGATCTGAGGCCAAGTACATAATCTACAATATCCTGCTTAGGAGCTTTTAAAGGTTGTTCCCAACCCTCCTTTACAAGTGTGAGTGGACCCCTAACAGGGTGTCCAAAAAGAAGTTCAAAGGGGCTGAAGCCCACTCCTTTCTGGGGTACCTCCCTGTAGGCAAAAAGGAGGCATGGTAGAAGGATATCCCATCTCCTGCGGAGTTTTTCAGGGAGACCCATAATCATGCCTTTGAGAGTTTTATTAAATCTCTCCACCAGTCCATTTGTTTGTGGATGATAGGGTGTTGTGAACTTGTACGTTACACCACACTCCTTCCACATGGCCTTTAAGTATGCAGACATGAAATTGCTTCCTCTGTCTGATACTACTTCCTTTGGGAAGCCCACCCTGGAAAATATTCCCAGGAGGGCCTTTGCCACTGCAGGTGCTGTAGTGGTCCTTAAAGGAATAGCTTCAGGATATCTTGTGGCATGGTCCACTACCACTAAGATAAACCTATTGCCTGAAGCAGTAGGAGGGTCAAGGGGGCCAACTATGTCAACCCCTACCCTTTCAAAGGGAACCCCAACCACAGGCAATGGGATAAGGGGTGCCTTTGGGGTGCCACCTGTCTTGCCACTGGCTTGACAGGTTTCACAGGACTTACAAAATTCTTTTGTGTCCTCAGACATCCTAGGCCAATGAAACAGGGGAACAAGCCTGTCCCAAGTTTTCATTTGTCCTAGATGCCCAGCTAAGGGAATGTCATGTGCCAGTGTTAGGAGGAACTTTCTGTACTCCTGAGGAATCACTAATCTCCTGGCAGCTCCAGGTTTAGGATCCCTATGCTCAGTGTACAAGAGGTTGTCCTCCCAGTAAACTCTGTGAGAGTCACTGACATCCCCATTAGCCTGTTTGACAGCTTGCTGTCTGAGACCCTCTAATGTGGGACAGGTTTGCTGTGCCACACTCAGCTCCTCTCTGGCAGGCCCCCCTTCACCCAAAAGCTCAGCAGTGTCTGCTTCCAGCTCCTCTGGTGTAGGTTCTGCACAGGGAGGGAATTCTTCTTCCTCAGAAGTTGAATCCACTGTAGAGGGAGGGCTAGTAGGAAGTGGTTTGCTTCTACTAGCCCTAGCTTTAGGGAGCACTTGGTCCATTGTTCCAGGATCCAAGCTTCCCTGTCCTTTTTGCTTTTTGGCCTGAGCCCTTGTCAAAGCAAAAATATGCCCTGGGATGCCCAGCATTGCTGCATGGGCCTCCAACTCCACATCTGACCAAGCTGATGTCTCCAAATCATTCCCTAATAGACAGTCTAAAGGTAAATCTGAAGCTACCACAACTTTCTTTGGACCAGTTACCCCCCCCCAGTTGAGATTTACAACAGCCATGGGGTGGCTTTGTGTTATGTTGTGAGCATCGGTTACTTGGTACTGGTGTCCAAGTATGTGTTGTTCAGGGTGCACCAGTTTCTCAATCACCATTGTGACACTGGCACCTGTGTCCCTGTAGGCCTGGACCTCAACACCATTTATTAGGGTTAGTTGCTTGTACTTCTCCAAGTTATGGGGGCAAGCAACCAAAGTGGATAAATCAATAGCCCCTTCAGAGACTAAAGTAGCCTCTGTGGTCTCCCTAATTAGACCAACCCCAACTAAATTACCAAAAGTGAGCCCAGCTACTCCCTTGGATTGGCTATTAGTAGGTTTGCTCCCACCACCACTGCTATTAGTAGGAACACTAGGTGTAGCAGTAGGGGTTGTAGTGGTAGGAGCTGTGGTGCCTTTCTTTGGACAACTGGGATCTGTTGTCCAATGGCCTTTTATTTTACATAAATAGCACCATGGTTTCTTTTCCTTGTTCTGATTAAAGGAGGATTTGGACCCACCACCCCCACCAGAGTGTTTTTGTGGGCCTGATGAAGACTCATTTTTAGATTTGTCCCCACCCTTGTCAGAAGACTTACCATCCTTCTTTTTGTTGCCATCTTTGTCACCCCCTGTATGAACTTTTCTGTTCACTCTTGTTCTGACCCATTTGTCTGCCTTCTTTCCCAATTCTTGGGGAGAGGTCAGATCAGAGTCCACCAAGTACTGGTGCAACAAATCAGACACACAATTATTAAGAATATGCTCTCTCAGGATCAAGTTATACAGGCTGTCATAATCAGTAACTTTACTGCCATGTAACCACCCCTCCAAGGCCTTCACTGCCTGGTCAATGAAATCAACCCAGTCTTGTGAAGACTCCTTTTTGGTCTCTCTGAACTTTATCCTGTACTGTTCAGTGGTTAAGCCATAACCATCCAGGGGTGCATTCTTAAGAACTTGGGAATTATTAGCATCATTTTCTTTCACAGTAAGGAGCCTATCCCTACCTTTTCCACTAAATGATAGCCATAGGATAGCAGCCCACTGCCTTTGAGGGACATCCTGTACAACACAGGCCCTCTCAAGTGCAGCAAACCACTTGTTAATGTCATCCCCCTCCTTATAAGGGGGAACTATCTTGTGCAGATTCCTGGAATCATGCTCTTTTGCAGGATGACTATGGGGAATACTGCTGCTGCCACCATGGGTATCTAAACCCAACTTCTGTCTTTCCTTCTCTAATTCAAAAGACTGTCTATCCAAATCCTGCTGTTGCTTTTTAAGCTTCAGTCTGGTTTGTTCCACCCTCAACTTATTGAGTTCCCTCTCTAACATTCTGTCATCAGGGTTGGTGGGAGGGACATTTCTAGAAACAGAGCTATGATGGGAATGAACAGAAGGAGACCTGTCCCTTACAGAAGCCACCCTAACAGCTTGGTTTACAGAAACATTACTACCAGTATGGTGAGAATAAATGCTTTTGCTATGATGTGAGACAACACTATTTATCTGGTGTGGCTCATCATCATTACCATCTATGCTAGATTGTCTAGTAATGGGCAGGCTAGGAAGTTTCTTTCCTGAATCTTTTCCTGGGGGAGTCCCTGAATCAGAATGGGAACTATTAGGTACTTTTTCAACAGATGGGGCACCTATGGCCTTATCCTGTTCTCTAAGCATGTTAAGTAACAGTTCCAAGGAAGGATTCTTCCCTACACTCAAACCTCTCTCTATACAGAGACTCCTTGCTCTTTTCCAGCTAAGGTTGTCATATGCAAGTTTGGACAGATCAACACTTTGGCCTGTGCCAGACATTTTTTAGAGAGAGTTAAAGTGATAGAAAAAGAGAAAAAAGTTTTCAGAACTTTTTGGAAAGACAGAAAAAAACTTTTTAAACTTTTAAGAACTTTTTGAAAGTTTAGGAGTACTTTTCAGCACTTAGAAAAGAGTGAAAAGAGGAAATGCAAAACTTTTTGGCTATGTGTATATACACTGACCTTGTTTTGTATATTTTTCTCTTATGAAAAGTACAATGACAAGAGTGGTAAGTAGTCTCAAGCACTTATCCCACCACTGCACAACCAATGTAGGAGGCTGGACTGGCTTGTAGTGAGTACGAAGGGGTACTTGCACCTTGCACCAGGCCCAGTTATCCCTTATTAGTGTATAGGGTGTCTAGCAGCTTAGGCTGATAGATAATGGTAGCTTAGCAGAGCAGCTTAGGCTGAACTAGGAGACGTGTGAAGCTACTACAGTACCACTTAGTGTCATATGCACAATATCATAAGAAAACACAATACACAGTTATACTAAAAATAAAGGTACTTTATTTTTATGACAATATGCCAAAGTATCTTAGAGTGTACCCTCAGTGAGAGGATAGGAAATATACACAAGATATATATACACAATAGCAAAAATATGCAGTATAGTCTTAGAAAACAGTGCAAACAATGTATAGTTACAATAGGATGCAATGGGGAAACATAGGGATAGGGGCAACACAAACCATATACTCCAAAAGTGGAATGCGAACCACAAATGGACCCCAAACCTATGTGACCTTGTAGAGGGTCGCTGGGACTATTAGAAAATAGTGAGAGTTAGAAAAATAACCCTCCCCAAGACCCTGAAAAGTGAGTGCAAAGTGCACTAAAGTTCCCCTAAGGACAAAAGAGTTGTGTTAGAGGAATAATGCAGGAAAGACACAAACCAGCAATGCAACAACTGTGGATTTCCAATCTAGGGTACCTGTGGAACAAGGGGACCAAGTCCAAAAGTCACAAGCAAGTCGGAGATGGGCAGATGCCCAGGAAATGCCAGCTGCGGGTGCAAAAGAAGCTTCGACTGGACAGAAGAAGCTGAGGTTTCTGCAGGAACGAAAAGGGATAGAGACTTCCCCTTTGGTGGACGGATCCCTCTTGCCGTGGAGAGTCGTGCAGAGGTATTTTCCCGCCGAAAGAACGCCAACAAGCCTTGCTAGCTGCAAATCGTGCGTTTGGCGTTTTTGGACGCTGCTGGGGCCCAGAAAGGACCAGGAGGTCGCAAATTGGACCTGAAGAGAGAGGGGACGTCGAGCAAGAGACAGAGCCTTACTGAAGCAGGTAGCACCCGGAGAAGTGCCAGAAACTGGCACTACAAGGATGCGTGAAACGGTGCTCGCCGAAGTTGCATAAAGGAGTCCCACGTCGCCGGAGACCAACTTAGAAAGTTGTGCAATGCAGGTTAGAGTGCTGTGGACCCAGGCTTGGCTGTGCATGAAGGATTTCCGCCGGAAGTGCACGGGGGCCGGAGTAGCTGCAAAGTCGCGGTTCCCAGCAATGCAGCCCAGCGAGGTGAGGCAAGGACTTACCTCCACCAAACTTGGGCTGAAGAGTCACTGGACTGTGTGGGTCACCTGGACAGAGTCGCTGGATTCGAGGGACCTCGCTCGTCGTGCTGAGAGGAGACCCAAGGGACCGGTAATGCAGCTTTTTGGTGCCTGCGGTTGCAGGGGGAAGATTCCGTCGACCCATGGGAGATTTCTTCGGAGCTTCTGGTGCAGAGAGGAGGCAGGCTACCCCCACAGCATGCACAAGCAGGAAAACAGTCGAGAAGGCGGCAGGATCAGCGTTACAGAGTTGCAGTAGTCGTCTTTGCTACTATGTTGCAGGTTTGCAGGCTTCCAGCGCGGTCAGCAGTCGATTCCTTATCAGAAGGTGAAGAGGGAGATGCAGAGGAACTCGGATGAGCTCTTGCATTCGTTATCTGAAGTTTCCCCAGAGACAGAGACCCTAAATAGCCAGAAAAGAGGGTTTGGCTACCTAGGAGAGAGGATAGGCTACTAACACCTGAAGGAGCCTATCAGCAGGAGTCTCTGACGTCACCTGGTGGCACTGGCCACTCAGAGCAGTCCAGTGTGCCAGCAGCACCTCTGTTTCCAAGATGGCAGAGGCCTGGAGCACACTGGAGGAGCTCTGGACACCTCCCAGGGGAGGTGCAGGTCAGGGGAGTGGTCACTCCCCTTTCCTTTGTCCAGTTTCACGCCAGAGCAGGGGCTAAGGGGTCCCTGAACCGGTGTAGACTGGCTTATGCAGAATTGGGCACCTCTGTGACCAACAAAGCATTTCCAGAGGCTGGGGGAGGCTACTCCTCCCCTGCCTTCACACCATTTTCCAAAGGGAGAGGGTGTCACACCCTCTCTCAGAGGAAGTTCTTTGTTCTGCCATCCTGGGCCAGGCCTGGCTGGACCCCAGGAGGGCAGCTGCCTGTCTGAGGGGTTGGCAGCAGCAGCAGCTGCAGTGAAACCCCAGGAAGGGCAGTTTTGGCAGTACCAGGGTCTGTGCTACAGACCACTGGGATCATGGGATTGTGCCAACTATGCCAGGATGGTATAGAGGGGGCAATTCCATGATCATAGACATGTTACATGGCCATATTCGGAGTTACCATGGTGAAGCTACTTATAGGTAGTGACCTATATGTAGTGCACGCGTGTAATGGTGTCCCCGCACTCACAAAGTTCAGGGAATTGGCTCTGAACAATGTGGGGGCACCTTGGCTAGTGCCAGGGTGCCCTCACACTAAGTAACTTTGCACCTAACCTTTACCAGGTAAAGGTTAGACATATAGGTGACTTAAAAGTTACTTAAGTGCAGTGTAAAATGGCTGTGAAATAACGTGGACGTTATTTCACTCAGGCTGCAGTGGCAGGCCTGTGTAAGAATTGTCAGAGCTCCCTATGGGTGGCAAAAGAAATGCTGCAGCCCATAGGGATCTCCTGGAACCCCAATACCCTGGGTACCTCAGTACCATATACTAGGGAATTATAAGGGTGTTCCAGTAAGCCAATGTAAATTGGTAAAAATGGTCACTAGCCTGTCAGTGACAATTTGGAAAGAAATGACAGAGCATAACCACTGAGGTTCTGATTAGCAGAGCCTCAGTGAGACAGTTAGTCACTACACAGGTAACACATTCAGGCACACTTATGAGCACTGGGGCCCTGGGTTACCAGGGTCCCAGTGACACATGCAACTAAAACAACATATATACAGTGAAAAATGGGGGTAACATGCCAGGCAAGATGGTACTTTCCTACACAACCCCCCCCCCAAACGAAGGACAATAAGACTAGCCATGACCTGATGAGTCTTCATTGTCTAAGTGGAAATATCTGGAGAGTCCATCTGCATTGGAGTGGCTACTCCCAGGTCTATGTTCCACTGTATAGTCCATTCCCTGTAGGGATATGGACCACCTCAACAATTTAGGATTTTCACCTTTCATTTGTTTTAGCCAAAGTAGAGGTTTGTGGTCTGTCTGAACAATGAAGTGAGTGCCAAACAGGTATGGCCTCAACTTCTTCAGAGCCCAGACCACAGCAAAGGCCTCCCTCTCAATGGCAGACCAACGCTTTTCTCTAGGGGTCAACCTCCTACTAATAAAAGCAACAGGTTGATCCTGGCCCTCAGAATTAAGTTGTGATAGGACTGCCCCTACTCCTAATTCAGATGCATCAGTTTGGACATAGAATTTTTTAGAGTAACAAGGGCTTTTCAGGACAGGTGCAGAGCACATGGCCTGCTTCAGCTCCTCAAAAGCTTTCTGACAGTTTGCTGTCCATAATACCTTTTTAGGCATTTTCTTGGATGTGAGGTCATTAAGAGGGGCTGCAATGGAGCCATAGTTCTTAATGAACCTCCTGTAATACCCAGTGAGGCCTAGGAAGGCTCTCACCTGAGTCTGAGTGGTAGGGGGAACCCAATCAATAATTGTTTGGATTTTCCCCTGAAGTGGTGCAATCTGTTCCCCACCAACAAGGTGTCCCAGATAAACCACCTTACCCTGCCCTATCTGGCACTTTGAAGCCTTGATAGTGAGGCCTGCCTTTTGCAGGGCCTCCAAAACTTTCCATAAGTGGACCAGGTGATCATCCCAGCTGGAGCTAAAGACAGCTATATCGTCCAAATATGCTGCACTGAAAGCTTCCAGCCCTTGCAGGACTGTGTTCACCAACCTCTGAAAAGTGGCAGGTGCATTTTTCAAACCAAAAGGCATTACAGTAAACTGGTAATGTCCTCCAATGGTAGAAAATGCAGTCTTAGGTTTAGCATCTTCTGATAATTTGATCTGCCAATACCCTGCAGTCAAATCAAAAGTGCTTAGATACTTGGCAGATGCCAGTGTATCTATAAGCTCATCTGCCCTGGGTATAGGGTGAGCATCAGTTTTGGTTACCAAGTTGAGACCTCTATAGTCTACACAAAACCGCATTTCTTTCTTTCCATCTTTAGAATTGGGTTTTGGTACCAGTACCACAGGAGAAGCCCATGGACTGTCAGAGTGCTCAACCACTCCTAGTTCCAACATTTTCTGAACTTCTTGCTTTATGCAGTCCCTGACATGGTCAGGATGCCTATAGATCTTACTTTTGACAGGTAAACTGTCTCCAGTATCTATAGTGTGCTCACACCAAGAAGTGGTGCCTGGCACAGTAGAGAAGAGTTCTGAAAATTGTCCTAGGAGATTTATGCAATTGTCTTTCTGCTCAGCAGTAAGACAATCAGCCAAAACTACACCTTCCACAAGAGCATCTTGATCTGTGGAAGAGAAGAGATCAGGTAGAGGATCACTATCTTCTTCCTGTCCCTCATCTGTTGCCATGAGCAGGGTGAGATCAGCCCTGTCATAGTAGGGTTTCAGGCGGTTGACATGGAGCACCCTAAGGGGACTCCTGGCAGTGCCTAAGTCAACCAAGTAGGTGACTTCACCCTTCTTTTCAACAATTGTGTGGGGTCCACTCCATTTATCTTGGAGTGCTCTTGGGGCCACAGGCTCCAAGACCCACACTTTCTGCCCTGGTTGGTACTGAACCAAAACAGCCTTCTGATCATGCCATTGCTTCTGGAGCTCTTGGCTGGCCTGAAGGTTTTTACTGGCCTTTTTCATGTACTCAGCCATCCTTGATCTGAGGCCAAGTACATAATCTACAATATCCTGCTTAGGAGCTTTTAAAGGTTGTTCCCAACCCTCCTTTACAAGTGTGAGTGGACCCCTAACAGGGTGTCCAAAAAGAAGTTCAAAGGGGCTGAAGCCCACTCCTTTCTGGGGTACCTCCCTGTAGGCAAAAAGGAGGCATGGTAGAAGGATATCCCATCTCCTGCGGAGTTTTTCAGGGAGACCCATAATCATGCCTTTGAGAGTTTTATTAAATCTCTCCACCAGTCCATTTGTTTGTGGATGATAGGGTGTTGTGAACTTGTACGTTACACCACACTCCTTCCACATGGCCTTTAAGTATGCAGACATGAAATTGCTTCCTCTGTCTGATACTACTTCCTTTGGGAAGCCCACCCTGGAAAATATTCCCAGGAGGGCCTTTGCCACTGCAGGTGCTGTAGTGGTCCTTAAAGGAATAGCTTCAGGATATCTTGTGGCATGGTCCACTACCACTAAGATAAACCTATTGCCTGAAGCAGTAGGAGGGTCAAGGGGGCCAACTATGTCAACCCCTACCCTTTCAAAGGGAACCCCAACCACAGGCAGTGGGATAAGGGGTGCCTTTGGGGTGCCACCTGTCTTGCCACTGGCTTGACAGGTTTCACAGGACTTACAAAATTCTTTTGTGTCCTCAGACATCCTAGGCCAATGAAACAGGGGAACAAGCCTGTCCCAAGTTTTCATTTGTCCTAGATGCCCAGCTAAGGGAATGTCATGTGCCAGTGTTAGGAGGAACTTTCTGTACTCCTGAGGAATCACTAATCTCCTGGCAGCTCCAGGTTTAGGATCCCTATGCTCAGTGTACAAGAGGTTGTCCTCCCAGTAAACTCTGTGAGAGTCACTGACATCCCCATTAGCCTGTTTGACAGCTTGCTGTCTGAGACCCTCTAATGTGGGACAGGTTTGCTGTGCCACACTCAGCTCCTCTCTGGCAGGCCCCCCTTCACCCAAAAGCTCAGCAGTGTCTGCTTCCAGCTCCTCTGGTGTAGGTTCTGCACAGGGAGGGAATTCTTCTTCCTCAGAAGTTGAATCCACTGTAGAGGGAGGGCTAGTAGGAAGTGGTTTGCTTCTACTAGCCCTAGCTTTAGGGAGCACTTGGTCCATTGTTCCAGGATCCAAGCTTCCCTGTCCTTTTTGCTTTTTGGCCTGAGCCCTTGTCAAAGCAAAAATATGCCCTGGGATGCCCAGCATTGCTGCATGGGCCTCCAACTCCACATCTGACCAAGCTGATGTCTCCAAATCATTCCCTAATAGACAGTCTACAGGTAAATCTGAAGCTACCACAACTTTCTTTGGACCAGTTACCCCCCCCCAGTTGAGATTTACAACAGCCATGGGGTGGCTTTGTGTTATGTTGTGAGCATCGGTTACTTGGTACTGGTGTCCAAGTATGTGTTGTTCAGGGTGCACCAGTTTCTCAATCACCATTGTGACACTGGCACCTGTGTCCCTGTAGGCCTGGACCTCAACACCATTTATTAGGGTTAGTTGCTTGTACTTCTCCAAGTTATGGGGGCAAGCAACCAAAGTGGCTAAATCAATAGCCCCTTCAGAGACTAAAGTAGCCTCTGTGGTCTCCCTAATTAGACCAACCCCAACTAAATTACCAAAAGTGAGCCCAGCTACTCCCTTGGATTGGCTATTAGTAGGTTTGCTCCCACCACCACTGCTATTAGTAGGAACACTAGGTGTAGCAGTAGGGGTTGTAGTGGTAGGAGCTGTGGTGCCTTTCTTTGGACAACTGGGATCTGTTGTCCAATGGCCTTTTATTTTACATAAATAGCACCATGGTTTCTTTTCCTTGTTCTGATTAAAGGAGGATTTGGACCCACCACCCCCACCAGAGTGTTTTTGTGGGCCTGATGAAGACTCATTTTTAGATTTGTCCCCACCCTTGTCAGAAGACTTACCATCCTTCTTTTCGTTACCATCTTTGTCACCCCCTGTATGAACTTTTCTGTTCACTCTTGTTCTGACGCATTTGTCTGCCTTCTTTCCCAATTCTTGGGGAGAGGTCAGATCAGAGTCCACCAAGTACTGGTGCAACAAATCAGACACACAATTATTAAGAATATGCTCTCTCAGGATCAAGTTATACAGGCTGTCATAATCAGTAACTTTACTGCCATGTAACCACCCCTCCAAGGCCTTCACTGCCTGGTCAATGAAATCAACCCAGTCTTGTGAAGACTCCTTTTTGGTCTCTCTGAACTTTATCCTGTACTGTTCAGTGGTTAAGCCATAACCATCCAGGAGTGCATTCTTAAGAACTTAGGAATTATTAGCATCATTTTCTTTCAAAGTAAGGAGCCTATCCCTACCTTTTCCACTAAATGATAGCCATAGGATAGCAGCCCACTGCCTTTGAGGGACATCCTGTACAACACAGGCCCTCTCAAGTGCAGCAAACAACTTGTTAATGTCATCCCCCTCCTTATAAGGGGGAACTATCTTGTGCAGATTCCTGGAATCATGCTCTTTTACAGGATGACTATGGGGAATACTGCTGCTGCCACCATGGGTATCTAAACCCAACTTCTGTCTTTCCTTCTCTAATTCAAAAGACTGTCTATCCAAATCCTGCTGTTGCTTTTTAAGCTTCAGTCTGGTTTGTTCCACCCTCAACTTATTGAGTTCCCTCTCTAACATTCTGTCATCAGGGTTGGTGGGAGGGACATTTCTAGAAACAGAGCTATGATGGGAATGAACAGAAGGAGACCTGTCCCTTACAGAAGCCACCCTAACAGCTTGGTTTACAGAAACATTACTACCAGTATGGTGAGAATAAATGCTTTTGCTATGATGTGAGACAACACTATTTATCTGGTGTGGCTCATCATCATTACCATCTATGCTAGATTGTCTAGTAATGGGCAGGCTAGGAAGTTTCTTTCCTGAATCTTTTCCTGGGGGAGTCCCTGAATCAGAATGGGAACTATTAGGTACTTTTTCAACAGATGGGGCACCTATGGCCTTATCCTGTTCTCTAAGCATGTTAAGTAACAGTTCCAAGGAAGGATTCTTCCCTACACTCAAACCTCTCTCTATACAGAGACTCCTTGCTCTTTTCCAGCTAAGGTTGTCATATGCAAGTTTGGACAGATCAACACTTTGGCCTGTGCCAGACATTTTTTAGAGAGAGTTAAAGTGATAGAAAAAGAGAAAAAAGTTTTCAGAACTTTTTGGAAAGACAGAAAAAAACTTTTTAAACTTTTAAGAACTTTTTGAAAGTTTAGGAGTACTTTTTAGCACTTAGAAAAGAGTGAAAAGAGGAAATGCAAAACTTTTTGGCTATGTGTATATACACTGACCTTGTTTTGTATATTTTTCTCTTATGAAAAGTACAATGACAAGAGTGGTAAGTAGTCTCAAGCACTTATCCCACCACTGCACAACCAATGTAGGAGGCTGGACTGGCTTGTAGTGAGTACGAAGGGGTACTTGCACCTTGCACCAGGCCCAGTTATCCCTTATTAGTGTATAGGGTGTCTAGCAGCTTAGGCTGATAGATAATGGTAGCTTAGCAGAGCAGCTTAGGCTGAACTAGGAGACGTGTGAAGCTACTACAGTACCACTTAGTGTCATATGCACAATATCATAAGAAAACACAATACACAGTTATACTAAAAATAAAGGTACTTTATTTTTATGACAATATGCCAAAGTATCTTAGAGTGTACCCTCAGTGAGAGGATAGGAAATATACACAAGATATATATACACAATAGCAAAAATATGCAGTATAGTCTTAGAAAACAGTGCAAACAATGTATAGTTACAATAGGATGCAATGGGGAAACATAGGGATAGGGGCAACACAAACCATATACTCCAAAAGTGGAATGCGAACCACGAATGGACCCCAAACCTATGTGACCTTGTAGAGGGTCGCTGGGACTATTAGAAAATAGTGAGAGTTAGAAAAATAACCCTCCCCAAGACCCTGAAAAGTGAGTGCAAAGTGCACTAAAGTTCCCCTAAGGACAAAAGAGTTGTGTTAGAGGAATAATGCAGGAAAGACACAAACCAGCAATGCAACAACTGTGGATTTCCAATCTAGGGTACCTGTGGAACAAGGGGACCAAGTCCAAAAGTCACAAGCAAGTCGGAGATGGGCAGATGCCCAGGAAATGCCAGCTGCGGGTGCAAAAGAAGCTTCGACTGGACAGAAGAAGCTGAGGTTTCTGCAGGAACGAAAAGGGATAGAGACTTCCCCTTTGGTGGACGGATCCCTCTTGCCGTGGAGAGTCGTGCAGAGGTATTTTCCCGCCGAAAGAACGCCAACAAGCCTTGCTAGCTGCAAATCGTGCGTTTGGCGTTTTTGGACGCTGCTGGGGCCCATAAAGGATCAGGAGGTCGTAAATTGGACCTGAAGAGAGAAGAGACGTCGAGCAAGACAAAGAGCCCTCACTGAAGCAGGTAGCACCCGGAGAAGTGCCAGAAACTGGCAATACAAGGATGCGTGAAACGGTGCTCGCCAAAGTTGCATAAAGGAGTCCCACGTCGCCGGAGACCAACTTAGAAAGTCGTGCAATGCAGGTTAGAGTGCCGTGGACCCAGGCTTGGCTGTGCACGAAGGATTTCCGCCGGAAGTGCACAGGGGCCGGAGTAGCTGCAAAGTCGCGGTTCCCAGCAATGCAGCCCAGCGAGGTGAGGCAAGGACTTACCTCCACCAAACTTGGGCTGAAGAGTCACTGGACTGTGGGGGTCACTTGGACAGAGTTGCTGGATTCGAGGGACCTCGCTCGTCGTGCTGAGAGGAGACCCAAGGGACCGGTAATGCAGCTTTTTGGTGCCTGCGGTTGCAGGGGGAAGATTCCGTCGACCCACGGGAGATTTCTTCGGAGCTTCTGGTGCAGAGAGGAGGCAGGCTACCCCCACAGCATGCACAAGCAGGAAAACAGTTGAGAAGGCTGCAGGATCAGAGTTACAGAGTTGCAGTAGTCGTCTTTGCTACTATGTTGCAGGTTTGCAGGCTTCCAGCGCGGTCAGCAGTCGATTCCTTATCAGAAGGTGAAGAGGGAGATGCAGAGGAACTCGGATGAGCTCTTGCATTCGTTATCTGAAGTTTCCCCAGAGACAGAGACCCTAAATAGCCAGAAAAGAGGGTTTGGCTACCTAGGAGAGAGGATAGGCTACTAACACCTGAAGGAGCCTATCAGCAGGAGTCTCTGACGTCACCTGGTGGCACTGGCCACTCAGAGCAGTCCAGTGTGCCAGCAGCACCTCTGTTTCCAAGATGGCAGAGGCCTGGAGCACACTGGAGGAGCTCTGGACACCTCCCAGGGGAGGTGCAGGTCAGGGGAGTGGTCACTCCCCTTTCCTTTGTCCAGTTTCGCGCCAGAGCAGGGGCTAAGGGGTCCCTGAACCGGTGTAGACTGGCTTATGCAGAATTGGGCACCTCTGTGCCCAACAAAGCATTTCCAGAGGCTGGGGGAGGCTACTCCTCCCCTGCCTTCACACCATTTTCCAAAGTGAGAGGGTGTCACACCCTCTCTCAGAGGAAGTTCTTTGTTCTGCCATCCTGGGCCAGGCCTGGCTGGACCCCAGGAGGGCAGCTGCCTGTCTGAGGGGTTGGCAGCAGCAGCAGCTGCAGTGAAACCCCAGGAAGGGCAGTTTTGGCAGTACCAGGGTCTGTGCTACAGACCACTGGGATCATGGGATTGTGCCAACTATGCCAGGATGGTATAGAGGGGGCAATTCCATGATCATAGACATGTTACATGGCCATATTCGGAGTTACCATGGTGAAGCTACATATAGGTAGTGACCTATATGTAGTGCACGCGTGTAATGGTGTCCCCGCACTCACAAAGTTCAGGGAATTGGCTCTGAACAATGTGGGGACACCTTGGCTAGTGCCAAGGTGCCCTCACACTAAGTAACTTTGCACCTAACCTTTACCAGGTAAAGGTTAGACATATAGGTGACTTATAAGTTACTTAAGTGCAGTGTAAAATGGCTGTGAAATAACGTGGACGTTATTTCACTCAGGCTGCAGTGGCAGGCCTGTGTAAGAATTGTCAGAGCTCCCTATGGGTGGCAAAAGAAATGCTGCAGCCCATAGGGATCTCCTGGAACCCCAATACCCTGGGTACCTCAGTACCATATACTAGGGAATTATAAGGGTGTTCCAGTAAGCCAATGTAAATTGGTAAAAATGGTCACTAGCCTGTCAGTGACAATTTGGAAAGAAATGAGAGAGCATAACCACTGAGGTTCTGATTAGCAGAGCCTCAGTGAGACAGTTGGTCACTACACAGGTAACACATTCAGGCACACTTATGAGCACTGGGGCCCTGGGTTACCAGGGTCCCAGTGACACATACAACTAAAACAACATATATACAGTGAAAAATGGGGGTAACATGCCAGGCAAGATGGTACTTTCCTACACCCAGTGTTTACACTAATGACACATACAGAGTTGAATTATGTTTCTGTGTCTAAAATAGGTTCATGGAACATTCTTAGTCCCTCAGAAACATTGTGTATAGCATACACTGGATGAAAAAGATGTAAAATGCCAGCCAAATGGAGCAACCGTTTCCAAAGTCTCTTTGCCTTCTTGTGTAAGTGAAATTACTTTTTCGTTGAATTACAAGTTTGTGAGAGCATTTTTGTTAATGGGTGAATGTAAGAATGGGTCAATGTTTGAATGGATGGATTGACATGTTAGTACATTGGTGGATGAACAGTGATTGACTAGGGATGAATGCATTTGTTGACTGAGTTATGAGAGTGTGACTGAGAGCATGAATAGAAGGCTGGTTTAAGGGGTCAATTCATGGACAGGTGAATGGTAATATCAGGGCCACTTGAATGTAATGATAGTGTGAGGTGGGACAAATAAAGTGTGTGTAGGGCACTACAACAGTGTGTGGTTTGGCAGTGTGTGGTTGGGCAGTGTGTGGATGGGCAGTGTGTGGATAGGCACTGTGTGGGGTGCTGTGGCAGTGTGTTGTAGTGCATTGTGTGGATGGTCAGTATGTGGATGGGTGGTGAGGTTGAGTAGGGTGTGGAGGCCTAGTGAACTGTGTGTAAGGTCTGCGTGTGGTTGGCAGTGTGCAATTGGCCATGTGTGGTTGGGCACTGTGTGGTTAGGGGCAGTATGTGGTTAGGTAGTGTGTGGTAAGGCATGTGTGGGAGCCTAGGGCAGTGTGTGGTTGGGCAGTGTATGTTTGGGGAAGTGTGTGGTGGGGCAGTGTGTACATGGGAAGAGTGCGGATGAGCAGTGTGCATTTGGGCAGAATCCACTTGGGCAGTGTGTTGAAGGGCAGTGTTTTGTTGTTAAGTGTGTGGTTGGGTAGTTTGTGGTTCAGCAATATGTGGTTGGAAACTGTGTGGTGGGGCAGTGTGTGGTTGGGCAGTGTGTGGCTGGGAAGTGTGTGGTTGGCAGTAAGTGGATATGTAGTGTGTGGTTAGGGGCACTCTGTGGTTGGAAAGTGTTGGGTTGAGTAGTGTGTGGATGAGTATGTGTGGCTAGGCAGTGTGAGGCATGGCTGTATGTGGAAGAGCAGTGTTTGAATGGGCAATGTGTGGTTGGGCAGGTTGTGTTTGGGCAATGTGTAGATAGGCAGTGCATGGTTGGGCAGTGTGTGGATGGGCAGTGTGTGGTTAGGCACTGTGTAAATGGGCAGTGTATGGATGGTCAGTGTTTGGTTGGGATGTGCATTTCTGGGCAGTGTGTGGCTAGGGGTAATATGTCGTTCAATAGGATGTGCATGGGTAGTGTGTGGTTGGGCAGGGTGTTTGATTGGACAGTATTTGGATGGGTGTGTGTGGGTAGGCAGTGTGTGGTTGGGAAGTGTATGGTTGGGCAGTATGTGGATAGGCATTGTGTGTTTACGCATTATGTGGATGGGCAGTGTGTGTCTGGACAGTGTTTAGATGGTCATTGATGGACACAGGGTGGTTGGGCAGTGTATGGTTGGGCAGTGAGTGGGTCCTGGGGCAGTGTATGATTGGTCTTTGTATGGATTGGCTGTGTGCAGTTGAACAGTTTGTAGTTTGGCGGTTTGTAGTTGGGCAGTGTTTGGATGGGCAGTGTGTGGCTTGGAGTGTGTGGTGGTGCATTGTGTGAATGGGCAGTATGTGGTTGGTAGTGTGTGGTTGAGCACTGCGTGTATGGGCACTGTGTAGCTGGCAGTCTGTGATGGAGCAGTGTGTGAATGGGCACTGTGTGGTTGGGCAATGTAGGGTTGAACGGTATATGGATGAGTGTGTGTGGATGTGCAGTGTGTGGTTAGGCAGTGTATGGATGGGCAGTGTGGTTGTGCAGTGTCTAGTTGGGCAGTGTGTAGTAGGGCAGTGTGTGACTGGGCAGTGTGTGGTTTGGAAGTATGTGTTTGGGCAGTGGGGGGATTAGTAGTGTGTGGATGTAAAGTGTGCAGAAGGAAAATGTGTGGGTGTGCATTTTTATAGCTGGAAGTGTGTGGTTGGACAGGGTGTGGATGGACAATGTGTGGCTGGGGAGTGTGTTGATGGGTTTGTGTAGATGGGCAGTGTGTGATTGGGCTGTGTGTGGATGGGTAGTGTGTGGTTGTGCAGTGTTTGGCGGGGCAGTGTTTGGTTGAGGAGTGTTTAGTAGGGCAGTGTGTGGTTCGGCAGTGTGTCATTTTGCAGTGTGTGTAGTTGGCTTGGAACGGTGGAGCAGAGTGTGGATGTGCAGTGAGTAGTTGGGCAGTGCGTGGATGAGCGGTGCATCGTTGGCAGTGTTTGGTTGGGCAGTGTGTGCTTGGGCAATGTGTGGTTGGCCAGTGTTTGGTGGGACAGTGTGTGGTTGGTAGGGTGTGGTTGGGTAGTTTTTGTTTGACATTTGTGTTCATGGGCAGTGTTTGGTTGGGCAGTGTGTGGCTGGGCAATGTGTGGTGGGGCAGTGTATGGTTGGTCATTGTTTGGATGAGTGTGTGGGGATGTGCAGTGTGCGCTTGAGCAGTGTGTGGATGGGCAGTGTTTGGTTGTCCAGTGTGTGTTTGGGCAGTGTGTGTGGGCCTGGGGCAGTGTGTGGTTGGGCAGTGTGTGAATGGGCAGTGCATGCTTGGGCAGTGTGTGGCTGGTAGTCTGGATAGATGGGCTGTGTGAGGTTTGAGGCAGTGTGTGGTCGGGCAATATGTGGTTGTGCAGTAAGTGAATGATTGTATGGGGATGGGCAGTGTGTGGATGGCAGTGGGTGCTAAGGCAGTGTGTGGATGGGCTGTGTGTGGTTAGGTGGTGTGTTTGGGCAGTGTGTGAATAGGTAGTGTGTGGATGGGCAGTGTGTGTTTGGGCATTATATGGCTGGGCATTGCGAGTATGGGCAGTGTGTGGAAGGTCAGTCTGTGGTTCAGCAGTGTATGGTTGGGCAGTGTGTGGGTCCTGTGGCAGTGTGTGGTTGGACAGTGTCTGGTTGGGCAGTGTGTGGTTGGGTAGTGTCTGGTTGGGCAGTATGTGGCGGGAAGTTTGTGGATGGACATTGTTTGGGTGTCCAGTGTGTGTTTGGGCAATGTGTGGGGGACCGGGGCAGTGTGTGGTTGGGAAGTGTGTGTATGGACATTGTATGCTTGGGCAGTGTGTGGCTGGCAGTCTGTAGATCGGTTGTATATGGTTTGGGGAAGTGTGTAATTGGGTAGTGTGTGGTTAGGCAATATGTGGTTGTGCAGTAAGTGAATGAGTGTGTGTGGTTGGGCAGTGTCTGGATGGCAGTGGGCGCTTAGACAGTGTGTGGATGGGCATTGTGTGGTTAGTCAGTGTGTTGGGCAGTGTGTTGATAGTGTGTGGATAGGCAGTGTGTGTTTGGGCAGTATATGGCTGGGCATTTGAGGATGGGCAGTGTGTGAAATGTCAGTCTGTGGTTCAGCAGTGTGTGGTTGGGCAGTGTGTAGGTCCTGTGGCAGTGTGTGGTTGTGCAGTGTCTGGTTGGGCAGTGCATGGATGGGCAATGTGTGGCTTGGAGTGTGTGGGTGTGCAGTGTTTGAGTGGGCAGTGTGTGGTTGGCAGTGTGTGGTTGAGCACTTTGTATATGGGCACTGTGTGGTTTGGACAGTGTGTGGTTGGGCAATGTGTAGTTGGGCAATGTGTGGTTGTGCAGTGAGTGAATGATTGTGTGGTTGGGCAGTGTGTGGAAGGCAGTGGGTGCTTAGGCAGTGTGTAGATGGGCAGTATGTGGTTAAGTGGTGTGTTTGGGCAGTGTGTGGATAGGTAGTGAGTGGATATGCAGGGAGTGTATAGGCACTATGTGGTTGGGGCAGTTTGTGAGTTGGTCAGTGTGTGTTGGGCAAGTTGTGGCTGGGTAATGAGAAGTTGGGCAGTGTGTGGTTGGACAATATATTGACGAGTGTAAGTGAAAGGGCAGCGTGTGGATGGGTGTGTGTGAATGGGCACCATGTGGTTGGGCTGTATGTGGATAGGTAGTATGTGATTGTGCAGTCTCTGGTTGGGCAGTGTGTGGTTAGACAGTATTTGGTAGGGCAGGGTGTGGTTGGGCAGTGTGTGGTGGGGCAATGTATATCAGCCTGGGGAAGTGGGTAGTTGGCAGTGTGTGGAGGCCTGGGGCAGTGGGTGGTGGGGCTGAGTGCACTTGGGCAGTGTGTGGTTGGGCAGTGTATGCTTGGCAGTGTTTGTTTGGGTAGTGTGTGGTTGGGTAGTGTGTGGAAGCCTAGGGGAGTGTGTGGATGGACTGTGTGTGGTTAGCAGTGTGTGGTTGGCCATGTGTGGTTGGGCACAGTGTGGTTATGGGAAGTATATGGTTAGGTACTGTGTGGTAAGGCATGTGTGGGAGCCTCTGGAAGTGTGTGGGGCCTGTGGCAGTGTGTGGTTGTTCAGTGTATGTTTGGGATGTTTGTGGTGCGGCAGTGTGTACATTGACAGGGTGCAGATGAACAATGTGCATTTGGGCAGTGTGCACTTGGGCAGTGTGTGGATAGGCAGTGTTTGGTTGTTAAGTGTGTGGTTAGGTGGTGTGTGGGTCATGGGGAGGTGTGTGGTTGGGTAGTTTGTGGTTGAGCAATGTGTGGTTCTGGACTGTGTGGTGGGGCAGTGTGTGGTTGGGAAGTATGTATTTGTCAGTAAGTGGATGTGCAGTGTGTGGTTGGGGATACTTTGTGGTTGGGCAGTGTGTGGTTGGGTAGTGTGTGGATAAGTGTGTGGCTGGGCAGTGTGCGGCTGAGCTGTGTGTGGAAGGGCAGTGTTTGGATGGGCCCTGTGTGGTTGGGCAGGTTGCGTTTGGGCACTATGTGGATAGGCAGTGCATGGATGGGCAGTGTGTGAATGGGCAGTGTGTGGTTGGGCAGTGTTTGGATGGCCAGTGTGTGGTTGGAAGTGTATTTTTCGGCAAAGTGTGGCTAGGGGCACTGTGTTGTTCAATAGTGTGTGGATGGGTAGTGTGTGGTTGGGCAGTGTGTGTGTTTGGCCAGTGTTTGGATGTGGGTGTGTGGATGGGCAGTGTGTTGTTGGGAAGTGTATGGTTGGGCAGTATGTGGATAGGCAGTATGTGTTTAAGCAGTATGTGTATGGACAGTTTGTGTTTGGACAGTGTTTAGATGGTCATTTTAGTGATAGACATAGGGTGGTTGGGCAGTGTGTGTTTGGGCAGTGAGTGGGTCCTGGGGCAGTGTGTGATTGGGCAGTGTATGGACTGGCAGTGTGCAGCTGGGCAGTTTGTAGCTTGGTGGTATGTGGTTGGGCAGTTTGTAGATGGGCAGTGTGTTGCTTGGAGTGTGTGGTGGTGCAATGTGTGGATGGGTAGTTTGTGGTTGGCAGTTTGTGGTTGAGCACTGTGTGGCTGGGCCGTGTAGGGTTGAACAGTATGTGGATGAGTGTGTGGTTGGGTAGTGAGTGGTTGAGCAGTGTATGGATGGGCAGTGCGTAGTTGTGCAGTGTCTAGTTGATCAGTGTGTGGGAGAGAAGTATGAGGATGGGCAGTGTGTGGTTTAGAAGTATATGGTTGGGCATTGTTCGGATGAGCAGTGCGTGGATATGCAGAGTGTGGAAGGAAAATGTGTGGTTGGGTAGTTTATAGCTGGCAGTATGTGGGTGGACTGGGTGTGGATGGGCAATGTGTGGTTGTAGGAGGCTGGCCTGGCTTATAGTGGGTGACTGATGGTACTTACACCTTGTGCCAGGTCCAGTTATCCCTTATTAATAGATTCATAGTGTTCTAGCAGCTTAGGCTGATAGAGGTAGCTATAGCAGTGCAGCTTAGGCTGAACTAGGAGACATGCAAAGCTCCTAGTATACCACTTATATCATATAGCACTATATCATAAGAATCACAATTCTCAGAGTTACGAAAAATAAAAGTGCTTTATTTTAGTGACAATGGGTCAGAAATATCTCAGAGGATAAACTCCCTTAGTAGGTAAGTAAAATACACAAAATATACACACAAACCAAAATCAGGTAAGTAACCAGTTAGAAAAGTAGTGCACACACTGTAGAATACAATAATGTGCAATAGGCCTAGTGGCCACACAAACCATATACTCTAAAATTGGAATGCAAACCACGAATGGACTCCAGGCCTAGTGTAGTGTGTAGAGGGTCGATGGGAGTGTAATAAAACACTAAGGGTGTCCAAGATACCCCACCCCAAGACCCTGAAAAGAAGGAGTAAAGTAACCCTACTTCCCCAGAAGCACACTAAAGTGGTGATAGGAGATTCTGCAAAGACAACAACTAACTGCAAAGCACTGAAGATAGATTCCTGGACCTGAGGACCTGTAAAGGAAGGGAACCAAGTCCAAGAGTCACGAAAGTGTCCGGGGGGGGCAGAAGCACACTAAACCCCGGATGAAGGTGCAAAATGGCTGCCTCGTGGATGAAGAAGCTGAAGATTCTGCAACAACAAAAGGTGCTAGGAACGAAGGATTCCTTGCAAAAGTGCACAGAAGGCCTAGCAGCTGCAGATCACGCAGTAGCAGGCAGCACCCGCAGAAGCACTTGAACAGGCGTTCAAGAAATCGGAGCACGGCGGTTGTCTCAACACTATAAAGGAGGGTCCTACGGAATCGGTGGTCAACTCAGAGAGTTGAGCAATGCAGGACGGAGTGCTGGGGACCTAGGTTATGCTGTGCACAAAGGATTCCTTGCAAAAGTGCACAAAAGCTCTAGCAGCTGCAGATCACGCTGTACACAAGATTACTGTCTGGCGTGGGGAGGCAAGGACTTACCTCCACCAAATTTGGACAGAAGGACCACTGGACTGTCGGGGCCACTTAGATCTAGCTCCTATGTTCCAGGGATCACGCTCATTGAGATGAGAGGGGACCCAGAGGACCGGTGATGCAGAAGCTTGGTGCCTGCGTTGGCAGGGGGAAGATTACGTCGACCCACGGGAGAATTCTTCTTGGCTTCCAGTGCAGGGTGATGGCAGACAGCCCGCAGAGCATGCACCACCAGGAAACAGTTGAGAAAGCCGGCATGATTAGGTGCTACAATGTTGCTGGTAGTCTTCTTGCTACTTTTTTGCAGTTTTGCAGGCGTCCTGGAGCAGTCATCGGTTGATCCTTGGTAGAAGTCAAAGAGAGTGCTGCAGAGGAACTCTGGTGAGGTCTTGCATTCGTTATCTGAAGAGAAACTCACAGGAGAGGCCCTAAATAACCCGCAGAGGAGGATTGGCCACCTAGTCAGGTAATCACCTATCAGGAGGGGTCTGTGACGTCACCTGCTGGCACTGGCCACTCAGAGGCCTCCATTGTGCTCTCACACCACTGCATTCAAGATGGCAGAGGTCTGGGACACACTGGAGGAGCTCTGGGCACCATCCCTGGGGTGGTGATGGACAGGGGAGTGGTCACTCCCCTTTCCTTTGTCCAGTTGTGCACTAGAGCAGGGGCTGGGGGATCCCTGAATCAGTTTAGACTGTCCTATGCAAGAAGGTCACCATCTGTGCCCTTCAAAGCATTTCCAGAGGCAGGGGGAGGCTACTCCTCCACAGCCCTTAACACCTATTTCCAAAGGGAGAGGGTGTAACACCCGCTCTCAGAGGAAACCTTTTGTTCTGCATTCCTGAGACTGGGCTGACCCCAGGAGGGCATAAGCCAGTCTGTGGGTTGGCAGCAGCGGTAGCTGCAGTGAAAACCCCATAGAGAAAATTTTCCAGTACCCGGGGTCCATGCTGGAGCCCCGGGGAAGCATGGGATTGGCACCCCAATACCAGATTTGGCATGGGGGGACAATTCCATGATCTTAGACGTGTTACATGGCCATGTTCGGAGTTACCATTGTGAAGCTACATATAGGTATTGACCTATATGTAGTGCACGTATGTAATGGTGTCCCCGCACTCACAAAGTCTGGGGAAATTGCCCTGAACAATGTGGGGGCACCTTGGCTAGTGCCAGGGTGCCGTCACACTTAGTAACTTTGCACCTAACCTTCACTAAGTGAGGGTTAGACATATAGGTGTCTTATAAGTTACTTAAGTGCAGTGTAAAATGGCTGTGAAATAACGTGGATGTTATTTCACTCAGGCTGCAGTGGCAGTCCTGTGTAAGGATTGTGTGAGCTCCCTATGGGTGGCAAAAGAAATGCTGCAGCCCATAGGGATCTCCTGGAACCCCAATACCCTTGGTACCTAGGTTCCATATACTAGGGAATTATAAGGGTGTTTGAGTGTGCCAATTAGCATTGGTGAAAATGGTCACTAGCCTGCAGTAACAATTTTAAAAGCAGAGAGAGCATAAGCACTTTGGTTCTGGTTAGCAGAGACTCAGTTACACAGTTAGGCACCACACAGGGAACACATTTAGGGCATAAACTATGAGCACTGGGGTCCTGGCTAGCAGCATCCCAGTGAGACAGGCAAAAATAAACTGACACACAACAAAAATGGGGATAACATGCCAGGCAAGATGGTGCTTTCCTATAGTGGCTAGGCAGTGTGTTGATGGGTTTGTGTAGATGGGTAGAGTGTGATTGGGCTGTGTGTGGATGGGTAGTGTGTATTTTTTCAGTTATGGTGAGGCAGTGTGTGGTTCAACAGTGGTTAGTAGGGCAGTATGTGTTTGGGCAGTGTGTCATTTTGCAATGTGTGGTAGAGCAGAGTGTGGATGGGCAGTGTGTAGTTGGGCAATGTTTGGTTGGCCAGTGTTTGGTGGAACAGTGAGTGCTTGGGCAGTGTGTGATTGCCAGAATGTGGTTGGGAAATGTGTGAATGGGCTGTGTGTGGTAGGACACTGTGGGGGTCATTACGACCCTGGCGGTCTGAGACGGCCAGGGCTAAAGTGGTGTGCGTACCGCCAACAGGCTGGCGGTACGAAGACCTGTATTTCGACCGTGGCGGTAGCTCCGCGGTCGCACCGCCGGGGCGGGCGGTTTCCCGCCGTTTCAGCCCCGGGGGTGATAATCCGCCAGGGCAGCACTGCAAGAAGCGCTGCCCTGGGGATTATGACTTCCCTACCGCCAGCCTGTTTCTGGCGGTTTGCACCGCTAGGAAGAAGCTGGCGGTAAGGGGAGTCCCGGGGCCCCAGGGGGCCCCTGCACTGCCCATGCCAATGGCATGGTCAGTGCAGGGGCCCCCTAACAGGGCCCTGTGCAGCTTTTCACTGTCTGCATAGCAGACAGTGAAAAGCGCGACGGGTGCAACTGCACCCGTCGCACGGCTGCAACACCGCCGGCTCCATTAGGATCCGACTCCTATGTTGCGGCCGCATCCTCGCTGGGCCGGCGGGCGTAAACTAGGTTTGCGCCTGCCGGCCCAGCGGGGATGTTGTAATGGGCATCGCGGGAGTGGGGCCGCATTGGCGGTTACAGCTTGGCGGGCGGCGGAAGCCACCCACCAATGTTGTAATGACCCCCTGTGTGTTCAGGCAGTGTGTGGATGGGCAGTCTGTGGTTAAGAGCAATGTGTGGATGGGCAGTGTGTGGTTGGGCAGTATACGGTTGGGCATAGTGTGGATAAGTGTTCATGAATGGGCATTGTCTGGTTGGGCAGTGTGTAAGAATAACAACGGCAAGAGGGGGCAACCTTGTCATGTCCCGTGGAGGATCAGAATGTTGCGCAGCAGAAATCAGCCACAGTTGAGCGTCGTCTTCAGCTTCTGATATAGCCAATTTTTGTTGGAGATAAATTGGTACCAGGAGAAAATGTTTCTTTTAAAATATATTTTCATTCCTAAGTAGGCCATGGTAAATGGTATTTAACGTAGGACATGAAGAAATTTAAAGTTACCATGACCTTACATGCATCCAAAAGCTGTACTCTTTGAAGCAAGGCTGGCTGGCTGATAGAGGAATCTTGGAAGCAATATTAAATATTGTTGGAAATGGGGTCTCTACTTGGCAGAGGTATGCACCCTTGTCCAAGATGTGACCACAATCCTAGTCAGGGTAAGTCACAGCACACCCTAAATTATCCTGTGCTCACACTCTGGTAGCTTTGCAGAGAGCAGTTAGACTTCAATCAATCAATCAATCATGGATTTGTAAAGCGTGGCTAATCACCCATAGGGCCTCCAGGTGTTGAAATTAGGTGTGCTGCTTAGTCAAAGAGCCAGGTCTGGAGGTCCTTCTAAAACGCTTCAGTGATGCGGTCTACCTGAGCTTGAGGGAGAGTGTGTTCCATGTCCAGGCTGCTAGGTAGGAGAGGGATCTTCCTCCTGCTGTGCTTTTCCAGTTCTTGGGGAGGGCTGCAAGGGCGAGCTTGGAGGAACGGAGTAAGTCTGTTGGGTATGTAGAAGGTGAGGTGGTGGTTGAGGTGTTGAAGTAAGCCTCAGCAAGGCCTACTAGTGCAAGGGGTTCACCCTTCTCTGCTCAAAGTCCTTAGACCATATAGGAAGAAGTTGGCACAGAAACTGAAATAAAAGACAAAGTTTATTAAAACTCATGAGGTGGTTCTACAGTTCAAACAGCACCCTTCGGTAATGTTTGAAGTAGCACACTGAACTGAGAGAGCATGGTCCTTTTATACCCACGCAGGGGTTAAAAGGAGATGGTACAATTATAGAAGCAAGATTTCTACACATATAAGGTCATGTGGAAATGCACAGTCGACAGGTAGGAGGGGCTAACAGTTTTCAAGGACTAACAGCTGCAGACCTTACTGGGCATGTGCGAAAGTGGGAGATGCTAAATATAACTTGTCACTAGGCAGATTTTCAAGAGTAGTTAACAGAAAGGTAGGACAGAGCACATGGTGAGCACATGGCAGCATGTGGCAGAGAAAATGGCTGCCATGAATACAAAATGGATTCCGCTAAATGTTCACAATAGTTGCTAAATACAAGGGCCCGTATTTATACTTTTTGGCGCTAAACTGCGCTAACGCAGTTTAGCGTCAAAAAAATTAGCGCCGGCTAACGCCATTCTGAAGCACCATGCGGGCGCCGTATTTATTGAATGGCGTTAGCCGGCGTTAGCAGACCGGCGCTGCCTGGTGTGCGTGGAAAAAAAACACGTACACCAGGCAGCGCCGGCGCAGGGGAAAATAGCGTATGGGCGTCTTAAAATGGGGCAAGTCAGGTTGAGGCAAAAAAATCGCCTCAACCCGATTTGCGCCATTTTTTTACGACGCCCATCCTCCATTAACATGACTCCTGTCTTAGTAAAGACAGGAGTCATGCCCCCTTGCCCAATGGCCATGCCCAGGGGACTTATGTTCCGTGGGCATGGTCATTGGGCATTGTGGCATGTAGGGGGGCACAAATCAGACCCCACTATGCCAAAACAAATATAAAAAAATATACTTACCTCAACTTACCTGAATGTCCCTGGGGTGGGTCCCTCCATCCTTGGGTGTCCTCCTGGGGTGGGCAAGGGTGGCAGGGGGGGTCCCTGGGGGCAGGGGAGGGCACCTGTGGGCTCATTCTGAGCCCACAGGTTCCCTTAACGCCTGCCCTGACACAGGCGATAAAATCCGGCGCAAATGCTGTTTTTTTTGACCCGCCCACTCCCGGGCGTGATTTTTGCCCGGGAGTATAAATACGACGCTTATGCGTCGGAGTCATTTTTTAAGACGGGAACGCCTACCTTGCATCTCATTAACGCAAGGAAGGGGTTCACGCCAAAAAATGATGCTAACTCCAAGAACTTTGGCGCTAGACGCGTCTAACGCCAAAGTATAAATATGGAGTTAGTTTTGCGTCGAAAAAAACGACGCAAATTTGGCGCAAACGGAGTATAAATACGAGCCAAGATGTCTTCTGCTAATGCTTAATCTAATCGCTGCTAAACTACAACAGAGGTATGCCGGTCCTATGTTATGCTGTGCCTTGAAGGTGTGGATCAGGAGTTTGTAGGTGATGCGCTTGTTGACTGGGAGCCAGTGTAGGTCTCTGAGGTGGGAGGAGATTTGGCTGTGACAGGGATGTTCAGGATGAGTCTGGCTGCTGCATTCTGGATTCTTTGTAGCCTTGATTGAAGTTTCTTGTTAATGCCGGCATAGAGTGTGTTGCCGTAGCCCAGTTTGCTGGTAATGAGTGCATGTGTGACTGTCCTCCTCATGTCGGGGGGGAATCCATAAGAGTGGTAGTGGTAGCTTGATGAGTAGACAGCGGGATTTCAATAGAGAGGAGTCCAGGATGATGCCCAGGTTGTGTGCATGGTCAGTGGGGGCCGGCCATTATCCAGAGTGGTGGGCCACCAGAAATCATTTCCAGGTAGAAGGGGTGGAGCCGATCACGAGGATCTCTGTCTTGTCCATGTTGAGCTAGAGGCAGCTGGCCTCAACCAGGCGGCGACTGCTCTCATCCCATTGTGAAAATTCCTACTGGCTTGTGCAGAGTCCTCGGACAGCGAGAAGATCAGTTGGGTGTCATTGGCAGAGGAGACTATGTTTAGCTCATGTTGTATGGTGATCTTAGCAAGCGGGTGTAGGAGGCTGGCCTGGTTTGTAGTTGTACTTACACCTTATACCAGGTCCAGTTATCTCTTATTATTGAAATGTAGTCTCTAGTGGTAATGTGGATGAGCACCCAACTCCTAACTAGGAGACATGCAAAACTCATGCAACATCACTGGAGTCACATAGCACACATGAAAGAAATACTCAGTGGTGCTAAAATAAAAGTACTTTATTTTTAGTGTCACAAATGCCAAAAATACCTTAGAGACTGTAACTCCCTTTGGAGGTAAGTAAATATATATACACTGTTAGAGTAAGGGTGGTTAACCCCAACTTTTTTGCCTGCCTCCCTCCACTTTTTGACACTATTTTTGCTAGTTTTCGGACTCTGTGCACTTTACCACTGATAACCAATACTAAAGTGCATGTGCTCTCTCCCTTAAAAATGTGGTAACATTGGCTCATTACCAATTGGCATATTTAATTTACTTGTAAGTCCCTAGTAAAGTGCACTGCATGTGCCCAGGGCTGTAAATTAAATTCTACTAGTGGACCTGCAGCACTTATTGTGCCACCCACATAAATAGCCCCCTCACCATGTCTCAGGCCTGCCATTGCAAGCCCTGTATGTGCAGTTTCACTGCCACTTCAACTTGGCATTTAAACGTACTTGCCAAGCCTTAAACTCCCCTTTTCCTACATAAAAGTTACCCCTAGGTAGGCCCTAGGCAACCCTTAGGACAGGATGCTGAGTAGATAAAAAGGCAGGACATATACCTATGTGTTTTATATGTCCTGGTAGTGGAAAGCTGCTAAATTTGTTTTCCACTGCTGCGAGGCCTGCTCCTTTCATAGGCTAACAGTAGGGCTACCCTCATATACTGTTTGAGGGGCAGATTCTGATCAGAAAGGAGCAGACAGGTCATATTTAGTATGGCCAGAATGGTAATACAAATTCCTGCTGACTGGTGAGGAAGAATTTTATATTAATATTTTAGAAATGCCACTTTTAGAAAGTGAGCATTTTTCTGCACTTAAAATCCTTTGATGCTTTACAATCCATGTCTGGGCTGGGCTGGATGACAGCTCCCTTGTGCATTTCACCCAGGCAACCACATACACAGGATGCTCAGTCACACCTGCACACATCTGCATACTGAATGGGCCTTGCTGGGCTGGAAGGGTGGAGGACCTGACACTTACATTTCAAAGGACAGTGCCTGCCCTCACATAATGGACTGCCAAGCCCCCTACTGGGACCCTGGCAAACAGGGTTGTAAAGGGGACTTTGTGCACTTCAAAACCACTCTTTGAAGTCTCCCCCACTTTCAAAGGCACTTTAGGGTATAAAATATTGGTCCATGACCATACCACCTCAGACACTTCCTGGGAAAGAAACTCTGAACCTGAACCTGCAACCTGTGAAGAGAAGCTGCCTGGCTGCACAAAGGACTCACCTGGACTGTTTTTCCTATAAAGGACTGCTGCCTTGCTGTTGCCCTGCTGCCTTGCTGACCTTTGGCTCTGCTGAGAAGTGCTCTTCAAGGGAGTGGATTGAGTTTACCTCCAGTTTCCTGAAGTCTCAGGGCCAAAAAGACTTAATCTCTGCAAAGAACTTCTTGTGGGGTGAAAAATCGATGCACAGCCTGCTGGAAATGACGCACAGCCTGCTTAGCCGGGAAAGCATAGACCGAACTGAAACGATGCAGCCTGGCTCCCCGAGTGGAGATCGACACAGTACTAGCGTTGCGACCAGAACTTCGACGCACAGCCCACTAGATCGGCGCATCGCTGAACCGGAACGACGCATCCAGACTTAGGCCCTGATTCTAACCCCGGCGGCCACCGCCGACAGGCCGGCGGTGCCCCGCAGGGCATTCTGACCGCGGCGCTTTGGCCGCGGTCAGAAAGGGTAAACCGGCGGTCTCCCGCCGGTTTACCGCTGCCCTCAGAATCCCCCATGGCGGCGCAGCTTGCTGCGCCGCCATGGGGGATTCTGACCCCCCCTACCGCCATCCTGTTCATGGCGGGAAAGCCGCCATGAACAGGATGGCGGTAGGGGGGGTCGCGGGGCCCCTGGGGGCCCCTGCCGTGCCCATGCCTATGGCATGGGCACGGCAGGGGCCCCCGTAAGAGGGCCCCGCAAGGTATTTCAGTGTCTGCCTTGCAGACACTGAAATACGCGACGGGTGCTACTGCACCCGTCGCACCTTCCCACTCCGCCGGCTCGATTACGAGCCGGCATCCTCGTGGGAAGGGAGTTTTTCCCTGGGCTGGCGGGCGGTCTTTTGGAGACCGCCCGCCAGCCCAGGGAAAAACTCATAATACCCTCCGTGGTCTTCTGACCGCGGAGCGGTATTATGGGGGCGGAATTCTGGCGGGCGGCCTCCGCCGCCCGCCAGGATTAGAATCACCCCCTTAATGTGAGAGGAATCGACGCAGCACCTGCCATGTGACCGAAACTCTGACGCATCGCCCACCAGATCGACGACGCACCTGTGACTTTACCCTGCATGCCCAGGATTTCCACCATCGCCCCTGGGCGTTAAAAAGACACTGCATCGCAAAGAGGATTCAAGCCCGTGCACCGGAATTCGACGCAAAGCCCTTGCCACGTGGAAAAGAATAAACGCATCGCCTGTATGAGCCCTTAAAACCGATACACACCTACCTTTTTCCACGTATCTCCTTCTCTGAAGTCTTCCTGAGTGTAATTATGACGCAAACCAGGTACTTTGTGCTTCCAAGAGACAATTGTTGCTTTTAAAGACTAAAGATTCCTCTTATCATTACAAAAGTGATATTTCAACATGTGATTATCAAATCTTGATCATTTTGACCTTAATTTAATCAGATAAATATCTTATATTTTGCTAAAACTGTGTGGTGTATTTTTGTGGTGTTTTCAGTGTGTTATTGCAGGATTTATTGCACAAATACTTTCCACATTGTCTTCTGAGTTAAGCCTGACTGATCAGTGCCAAGCTACTAGAGGATGGGCACAGGATAATTTGGATTGTGTGTGACTTACCCTGATTAGAGTGAGGGTCCTTGCTTGGACAGCGGGTAACCTGACTGCCAACAAAAAAAAAAGAACATTTCTAACATTGGTGATCAGTGGTGAGGATAGGACTTGTATTTGTGCAGTGACATACAATAGTTATGTGTACACTACCTACCCACAGTTAAAAGGTCAACTGGATTTTTGTCTTTTTCTGCTTGAGATTTTAGCCTAACCCTCAAACAACATGTCTCCGGCTGGGCCTCAAGGAGGAGTTGGAGATTTTTACCTAGCCAAGCTGGAGACATACACTGCCAGCTAAAAGGGTTCTGCAAGAGGGTGGGAGTACCTACCCGGGTTGCCTCCAGGAAAGAGGAGTACCAAAATGTGCTGAGGGCCTGGGCAGAAACCCGTTCACAAGAGGATGTTGAGGTAGAGGAGCCAGAGGATGGCCCCTCAGAGGATTTGCCACCAGCAGAGAGGGATGTTACCCCTGGAATTGTGCCCCCTGGTAAACCAGGGAGCAGTGTCTCTAGCCATGGCCTGACCGCAGAGGTAAGGAGGGAGGAGAGAGAATTTTAGTTTGCGAATGGCAAGGTTAAACATTTAGGCAGAGGAGAGAAAAGCTGAGAGAGAAGCAAAGCAAGCTGAGGCTGAGAGAGCCTTGGCTGAAAAGGAACTTATTTTGGCTCATGAACTGAGCCTCAAAGAGCTGGACCTCAAGTCTAGGCCGTCTGAATCCAGCAGTGATGGTGGCAGCATGCAGGCACGACCTGCTGGAGGAAGGATGTTTTGTATGCCCAAAAATGTGGTGCCAAGGTATGTGGTGGGAGATGACATAGATAAGTGGTTAGCTGCTTATGAAGTTGCACTAAGGGCTCATGGGATTCCAGTTGTTGGGAGGGACACACTCCTCACATTAGATCCAAAGGACCAGAACACATACTCATCCATGAAAACCACTTTACTTGCCACGTTTGGGCTGACCCCTGAGAATTACCGTCAGAGGTTCAGGGACAGCTCCAACCTCTCCACACAAACTTGGGTAGACTTTTTGGATTCCTTCCAGTAAGGCACTAAATGGATGGGTGCGGGGCAGTAAAGTAGATGACTATGTGGGGTTGTATAGTTTGATCCTGAGAGAGCATATGCTTAGTGTTTGCTTTACAGAGTTGTGCCAGCACCTTGTTGACAGTAAGATGACTGACCCTAGGAAGCTTGATGAGGAGGGGGACCTCTGGGTTAGTGTAGGAAAATGGCTCCTTGTTGCAGTTACCCCCCCACTTTTTGCCTGATAATGATGCTGACTTGACAGAGAAGTGTGCTGGGATCCTGCTAACCAGGCCCCAGCACCAGTGTTCTTTCACTTAAAATGTAACATTGTTCCCACAATTGGCACACCTGATAAGTCCCTTGTAATTGGTACCAGTGGTACCAAGGGCCCTGTGATCAGGGAAGGTCTCTAAGGCTTGCAGCATATACTGTGCCACCCTAAGGGGCCCTCACGTTACACATGCACACTGCCATTGCAGATTGTGTGTGTTGGTGGGGAGAAAAAGGCAAAGTTGACATGGAATCACCTTCAGGGTGCCATGCCCACTAAACACTGCCCGTGGCATAGGTAAGTCACCCCTCTAACAGGCCTTACCACCCTAAGGCAGGGTGCACTATACCACAGGTGAGGGCATAGCTGCATGAGTACTATGCCCCTACAGTGTCTAAGTCCATTCTTAGATATTGTAAGTGCAGTGTGGCCATAATAAGAATATGGTCTGGGAGTTTGTCAGAAACTAGCTTCACAGTTCCATAATGGCTACACTGAATACTGGGATATCAAACTTCTCATAATAATAAACCCACACTGATGCCAGTGTTGGATTTATTAAAAAAAATGCAGAAAATGCAGAGATGCCCCCTGTATTTTACCCAATCCTTCAGTGCAAGACTGACTGGTCTGTGCCAGCCTGCCTCTGAGACGAGTTTCTGACCCCATGGGGTGAGAGCAGTTGTTCTCTCTAAGACCAGAAACAAAGCCGTCCCTGGGGTGGAAGTGCTTCACACCTCCCCCCTGTAGGAACTGTAACACCTAGTAGTGAGCCTCAAAGGCTTTGTGTTACAATGCCCCAATGCACTTCAGCTATTGGAGATGCCCATCGCCTGGACACAGCCCCCACTTTAAGTGGGAAGTCCGGGGAGATAATGAGAAAAACAAGGAGGAGTCACCCCCTCAGCCAGGTCGGCCCCTAAGGTGACCAGAGCTGAAGTGACCCCCTCCTTGGAAAATCATCCATCTTGTGTTGGAGGATTTAGCCCAATAGGGATAGGGATGTGCCCCTTCCCCAAAGGGAGAAGGCACAAGGAGGGTGTAGCCACCCTCAGGGACAGTAGCCATTGACTACTGCCCTCTAGCCCTAGCACACCCCTTAATTTAGTTTTTAGGGGCAACCCTGAACCCAGGAAATCATATTTTTGATGAAGGGCTGCTGACCTGAAAACCCCACCGAGAAGACGGAGACGACAGCCGTTTTGGCCCCAGCCCTACAGGCCTGTCTCCAGACGCAGAGAACCTGCAACAGCGATGCATCCAGCGGGACCAGCGACCTGTTCCAACTCAGAGGACTGCCCTGCAACCCAAAGAACCAAGAAACTCCAGTTGACAGCAGCTCTGTCCAAAGCAACAAAGAAGAAACCATCTTTAAAGGGAGTCCAGCCTCACTCCAGAAGCGTGAGTCCCCAACACTCTGCACCGACGCCCCGGCTCGTGTCCAGAGAAACCAACACTGCAGCGGGACCCCAACATGACTCCCGCGATGTAGACACCCTGAGATGACCTCCCTGCAACCCCCACAGCAACGCCTGCAGAGAGAATCCAGAGGATCCCCCTGACCGCGACTGCCCGGTAACAAAGAACATGACAACTGGAAGAAGCACTGCACCCGCAGCCCCCAGGTCTGTGAGGAACCAACTACCGGTGCAGGAGTGACCAGCAGACGGCCCTCATCATTGCCCAGTAAGTGGCTGGCCCGAGAAGCCCCCCTGTGCCCTGCCTGCATGGCCAGAGTGACCCCCGGGTCCCTCCATTGATTTCTATCCAAAACCAACACCTACTTTGTACACTGCACCCAGCTTCGCCTGTGCCGCTGAGGGTGTATTTTGTGTGCCTGTTTGGGACCCCCCAGTGCTCTACAAAATCCCCTTGTCTGCTCCCTCAGGACGCAGGTACTTACCTGGTAGCAGACTGGAACCTATGTTATTTGGGGCCCTCTTTGACCTCTGCACCTGACCGGCCCTGTGTGGCTGGTGGTGGGTGTACCTTGCAAGTTATGTATTTACTTGAATTTTGAATCTTGTGGTTCTAAAATAAATTAGGAAAATAATATTTTTCTATATGAAAACCTATTGGACCGGAGTTCCGTCTTTGAGTGTGTGTTCCCATTTATTGCCTGTGTGTGTACAACAAATGCTTAACACTACCCTCTGATAAGCCTAACTGCTCGACCACACTACCACAAATAAAGCATTAGTATTATTTATTATTGCCACTATCAACCTCTAAGGGGAACCCCTGGACTCTGTACACACTATGGCCCTCATTATGACATTGGCGTTAAATCCCGCTTACCGCCACGCTGACGGCCGCCAACTTACCGCCGCAGCGGCGGATATCCACTGACCATATAATGACACACACCAATCATTCACCCCCGTTTCACTGAGGAGGAGTTAAGGGTCATAGTGGAGGAAGTCGTCAGGGCTGAGCCACAGCTATTTGGAGCACAGGTGCAGAAGATATCAATAGCTAGGAAGATGGAGCTATGGAGGAGAATCACGGACAGGGTAAATGCCATAGGACAGCACCCAAGAACAAGGGACGACATCAGGAAGAGGTGGAACAACCTACGGGGAAGGTACATTCCATAGCATCAAGGCACCAGCTCGTCATACAGAGGACTAGTGGTGGACCCCCACCTCCTCTATACTATACTATTTCCACTGTCTTCCCCTCCTCCACCTCCCGCCCAGTTACGTCCACACACACCTGCATGCACTACATCATCATCCACTGCCAGCATCATCATCACACCAAGCAGAACCCATATCTCACTGGCAGACACTTCAACAACATCCATGCATACGTCCCGTGTTTCCTCTCCCACCATGTCTGTCCCTGTTGGAGGCTGGCCTGTCTTATAGTGGGTATCTGATGGTGCTTACACCATGTGCCAGGTCCAGTTATCCCTTGTTAGTAGATTAGTAGTGTTCTAGCAGCCTAGGCTGATAGAGGTAGCTTTAGCAGAGCAGCTTAAGCTGAACTAGGAGACATAGTGGTACTGAAAATTCTGGACCCGTGTTATAAACATCGTCGTATCACAACGATTTTGGTATCAGCAGACCGAGAATGATTAGAATAGTATGCACAAGCATTGTATTCATATTCAGGTGACAAAATCACCCGAATATCAGAGTTTCCGTCCTGAAACTCTGAGGTTCCACTGTAGCGACAGCCATTTTGTGATTGCCCTCACATAGGCCAATGACTAATGCCGAAAACGAGTCTGAAGGACACGTACATCTTTGCTGACTCCTCTGTGACCTGGGCAAGCTGACTCCACTGCCTGAAGCCAAACCTGTTCGGCCAGTTTTATTCCCAGTGGCCGAATGAGATTAGTATCAAGGCACAACACATCATAAAACCTTTCATCACACACAAACCATGCCTAATCTTACACGCACCTGTCCCTGTTTCTTTCTTTATGACTTGCTTTACAAGGAGGAGTTGCCTGTTTATATTGGGGGTCCGTCGATATCTGATGAAAGTACTGAGCCTTGCCGGGTAATTGATTGAGGGCTGGACAAACTGAAATATGGGCTTGTCATTATAACCCTGCTATTTCTTTGTAGTGAAAATATGTGAATGGTCAACTGTAAAATAAGGAATGTTTGCCTAAAGCATAATATTTTGTATAAAAGAGAAGGTTAGCTTTGCAAGGGGAGCAGTCTCCTGAGAATATACACTGTGTTGTACTTCTAGGATACCTGTTACTGGCTGCAGCCAATAAACAAGATCTTTGACTTCACCAAGAAGACTCTGTGTTTCTGTAGTCTGAAACAGGAAGGACTCGAAGTCTTAGGGTGTGTTCCCTGGCACCACTGGGTTCCCAAAAACCCAGTACTTCAGCTGGCGCCCAACGTGGGGCGATTTCAGCAGTACCGGTCCAAGCCAGAGGTTCGTGAGGAGCTTTGTGTGAAAATTCTGGAGGGAGGCCGCCACTTCATCGACCCCTGTATGTCGACGTGGTCCGAAAGTCTTTGCTGCGAGGTTCCCCGATTTCCGACGGCTACGAAGGACTGCTGCCCTGACTATCGCCCTGTTTTGGACCCTTGATGTTTTGGTAGAGCGAAACGATAAACGAGTCTTCTGGTGACGTCATCGATACCTCAGTTAAGTATAAGTGGAGCGTCTCCCAGTCCTTAGTTTGGTTATTAGTTTGGTATCCCCTTGGGATCTTTGATTTGGAACTTGCAAGTACCAAAGCCGAGGGATTCGTGTATTCACGAGACTATCGTATTCGATAATCCTTTGAAGTTTGAAGCTAGACTGGAGAGCGAAGATGCCTGGTCTTAGCAGACATGGAAATTTGTTTTGTCTTGGTTATAATAGGGATTCCCGATTGGAGGACTCGTGTCCGGTTCCTCCGATTGGAACTCCAACCTATGAACTATATGTGAAACATGGCATAGGCCCCCTCATATATAATGAAGTATGGATCCGATACACCAGGAAAGATGGTGTTTTAAAATGGCCCCAATATGGTAGTTTTGACACAGAGATTCTGGATAATCTGGAGGTTAAACTTTTTAAGAAGAAAGCCCGGCCGGCGATGTTTGACTCTTTCCGCCTATGGCGTAAGGAAGCCAAACAGAAGGAAATTAAATTAGCAAAGAGAAATAAGAGGGAAGAGGGTATCTCGATAATGCAAGCTGCCATACAGTTTAAAGATGATGAAGAAGAACAGATAAATGAGCAGTTGCACAGGCAACGTAAAATGGTGACCGATAAATGTTATCCAGTTTTTCCGCTTCTTCAGCAAGATGCAGCAAAAGAACTTGAGAAAGATCCTTTAATGTCACACTTGTTGAGGTCCCCACCCCCTTATGCGCAGAATGCTACAGCACCTCCGCAACCTTTAGCTGTGCAACCTCCGGTTATTGTGCCTCAGGTTCTTCCACAGCCGCCAGCTCCTCTTCAGTTGGCTCCTACTACTATGGCGCAGCCCCTTCAAGGGCCGCCGACTTCGCTACCTGCTCCATCTGTACCTGCTACGACTTTATGTACTACATCGACTGCCTCTTCTGGTGTTCTTCCTGATACTGCCTCTGCGTCTGCCTCTGCGTCTGCCTTGCCTCCCTCTGTTTTTCCTCCTGTTCTTTCATCAACTTCTCCTTCTGTCCGACAGAGAATGACAGATACTGTTGCCAGCCTTATATTTCCTCTCTTTGGGTCGTCTGGTGTGACCCCAGATTCGGAGCGTAAGCAGTCGCGTAGTCAACTGCCTAATTCTCGAGAGAGAGAAATGTTTGACAGTATGGCGTGTAAATGGGTTGTTTACCCTTCAAGATACGATGTAGAGTCTGTTATGGATGTCTTCTGTCAATGGGAAGCACCGAAACAAAGATACGTTTTTGAGAAAATGTGTGCTTTCCTTTGTGAGGAATTGGAGGATAATGATTTGGAAACAAATCCGCCTGATTTGTGCCGTGTACGGTTTGAGTTTGCAAAGGGCACGATTGTGGGTTCCGATGTTGAGAAAGCAGTTGCGACGTTGTTGTCCTTTAGGAATAAGGATCCTTCTCAGTCATTGTTCGAACATGACTCCTCTGTTAAAAAAAAGGTGCGACAGTACCCAATGAGAGAAGTCCCTCCGGTATGGAAGGACGCCGTTGCGGCTGATGTTGATAATCAAATTGATGCTGTCCCAGCTCATTTTCAGCGTGTTTGGGTACATTTTCCGTGGAAGCGAGCTGAAGTTTTAGCCCTTAAGCAGACTTTGCCTGATCCCCGTAAAAACCCTGCAGGGTATTATAAGGAATTATCACAGACTGCAGACTCATGCATTATGAATTTAGCCGACATAGACATGTTATTTGGGAATGTTGTTCTACAGCCTTTGTGGGGATTGATTCGCCACACACATCATGCGCAAGAGTTAGGTGACTCATGGGCTAATATTAGTGCTGCAAATGATAGACAAGTTGGTGGTGCCAAGCCTGAGCCTTTGGTAGCAGAACTGCCTGCTAGGATCATTACTTACATGAAGACTTTAATGCCTGCGATGCGTGTGAATTTGGATAAATTATCTGCGTGTAAGCAGAAGAAAGATGAAACAGTGTCTGATTTCTTCACCAGGTTTGAGGAAACGTTTATCGACCACAGTGGTCAAGATATGAGTACAGAAGGTGGTCAACGGTTGTTCGTCGACAAGTTTGTGCACAATTTGCTTGCCGAGCTGTGTAAGAAATTGAAGGATTCAGAGAGTTCTTGGGCCGTTTCCTCTTCAGCACAAATATTGGCTACTGCACAGTACTACGAAAATAGGGATAAAGATGAGAAGGATAGAGCAGACAAGAAAACTAAAGAATTAAAGACGAAGGTTCTTTTACAACAGGCGTATCCGCCACGTGGTGGTCAGAGTAACTATCAGCAACCTCAACAGTTCCAGAGAAACTCGCAAAGGTTCGAGTTTTCTCAACCACGTGTTCTTGTAGGTCCCAATCAGTGTTCATATTGTAAAGAAGAGGGTCATTTCAAGTATAGTTGTCCTATTTTGTTACAGCGTACAAATGATGCTTCTGGCGCAAGAGGTCGAGGTGTTCAACAAGCTCCTAGAGGTAGAGGACGTGGAAGTTTCCCCAAGAACACGCGTTCCTTTCCGTCTCAAAACTCAATGATTAGCTTTGACCAGCAACATAACGCGTCTGGTAGGGCAGCTCAGTACTATGCTGACGACTACTATGCAGAAGATGAGAACCTGGAAGGTAATAATTGCTAGGACAGCCATAGACGGAGAGAGGGAGTTTTTTTAGTTCCAGTAGATCAGAATGGACCTTATGTTAAGGTGATTACATCAGGTGTGTCGGAGCCTTTTCTGTTGGATACTGGTGCTAGAAAGAGTTCTATTATGCACTCAAAACTCCCTGGCGCACCTTTGTCTGGCGAGATGGATGTTTCAGTAGGTTTTTCTGGCGCCCCGGTTAGAACCCGATTTCTAGTCCTATGTCCCTTTCTGTTGGACCTTGTGAATTGGAAGCACCCCTTATTCTGACGACAGGTTGTGGTGAAAACTTGTTAGGATTGGATTTGTTGAAAAGATTGTATGCAACATTATATTGGTCTCCTTCGGGAGTACAACTTACACTGGGTAGGAAAATGGTCTCTCCAATGTATTTGTCGAAGGATAAACTACCGACCAAATTGTCGTTTCTTCCTGATATCATTTGGGCTACTGGTCCTAATGATGTGGGTCTTTTGGAAATACCGCCTTATGTTGTGACATTGAAAGCCAATGTTAAATTACCACGCATTCAACAATACAAGATCTCTAGTGAAGGTGAAAAGGCGTTGCTAGCGATCATTTATGATTTAATTGAAAAAGATGTAATTGAAGAGACAAGAGGCAACGTTTGTAATAGTCCTGTTCTGCCTGTTTTGAAACGTACTGACCCCTCTAAGCCACCTGTTTACAGGCTCGTGATTGATCTCAGAGAGGTAAATAAAATAGTTGTGCCACAGTTTCCAGTTGTTCCTGATATCACTGCCATATTGACTATGATTCCAGCTTCCGCCACCTGGTTCTCGGTGATTGACTTAAAGAATGCTTTCTTCAGCATCCCGATTGCCGAGGAGAGCAGGGATATTTATGGCTTCAGTTTAGGAGGCCGAAGTTTCCGCTTCAAACGCGCTCCTCAAGGCTACTGTGAAAGTCCATCAATATATAGTCAGGCTTTAAAAACACAGCTTGATGCAATTGTTTTACCTGACGGCGCTACCCTTATTCAGTACATTGATGATTTGCTAGTCGCTACAGATACTGAAGAGATTTGTAAAGAAGCCACCTTGTTGTTGTTGCGTCATTTGTCTGATTTACATCACAAAGTGTCCCTTTCAAAACTGCAATATTGTCGACAAGAAGTGACCTACTTAGGTCATCTCTTATCGAAGGAGGGAAGGAAACTGACCTCAGAAAGAATTCAGGCAATTGCAAACTTGAGTGTGCCAAGGACACAGAGAGAAGTACGTGCTTTCTTGGGCATTACATCATACTGCAGACAATGGATACCGAATTTTTCTTTGCTGGCCAAACCTTTGGTAGCATTGACCTATAAAGATACACAGAACCCCGTTCCGTGGTCTGAAGATTGTCAGAAAAGTTTTTCCGAATTGCGTAATGCATTGTGTTCGGCTCCTGTGTTGGGTACCCCCGACTACAGTAAGCCCTTTACACTGTATGTCCATGAGAAAGAGGGTTGTGCATTGTCAGTGCTGACACAGTCTTTTGGAAACAAGCAGCGCCCATGCGCATATTTTTCGGCGACTTTGGATCCGGTAGCTAAAGCATTGCCGAGTTGCTTGAGAGCCACAGCGTCAGCAGCTGTTTCTATTCGACAGTCTGCTGGGTTAGTGATGAATAATATGTTGATTGTGATGGTTCCACATGCAGTGGACACGTTGTTAAACAGGACCAAGACACAGCATTTAACTAGTGCTCGATTGTCAGGTTACGAGTTGACACTGTTAGCGAGTCATGTGCACATAAAGAGGTGCGATACTTTGAATCCAGCCACGTTATTGCCGATTTCAGTAGAGACAGATGATGTTGAACAACATGATTGTTTTCTTAGGACAGAAGAAGAAACGAAAGGGAGAGTAGATCTTAAAGATACTCCTCTTGTAAAGTGTGATGGTACCTTATGGGTGGATGGTTCATGCTTCAAGCTTCCGAATGGTGATACGACTGCAGCATATGCTGTCACAACTTTGCATACGATTGTTGAAGCTGCACGTATACCACATAATTCAGCTCAAGCAGCAGAGCTGATTGCACTTACCAGAGCGTGTGCGTTATCGAAAGGAATGAAAGTGACCATATATACCGACAGCCAGTATGCGTTTGGTGTGGCCCATAGTTTTGGACGATTGTGGAAAGAACGTGGGTTCCTGACTTCGCATGGAACTAAAATTCAGCATGGTCAGTTGGTGAATGAGCTTCTTGAGTCACTGACCTTGCCATTACAAGTTGCGATTGTGAAATGCAGTGCACACAAGAAGGTTACTGATTATGTCGGTTGTGGCAATGCATTTGCTGACGAAATCGCAAAAGAAACAGCAAAAGATGTGATGAATCGAATGTATGTTGCAGGCCCTGCAAGATGGGTTGGTGACGTTGGAATGTGTGAAAATACGATAGAGGGTGTGAAGTCTCTTCAAGCTGAAGCTTCAGAGAAAGAGTTGAATGTGAGGAAAGAAAGTATGGGTAAATTGGATGAAAATGGTTGTTGGGTTGACTTGTCAGAACATCAGCGATGGTTGTTACCCGATGCGTATGTGCTTGCAGTGGTGACAATGGCTCATGGAAGGGCCCATATCAGTGTGAAAGGGATTTGTAAGTTGTTGGCTCCAGTATGGCAAAATGCTGGAATTCCTAAATGTGCAGAGAATGTGGTCAAGAATTGCATGGTGTGTCTGAAATACAATCCTGGTAGGGGAACCCCAACTCCAGCTGGTCATTTTGCGCCTCCAACATATCCGTTCGAGGTTTTGCAGCTAGATTTCATACACATGGAAAGGTGCAACAATCTGAAATACGTTCTCGTTGTTGTTTGTGCCTTTTCAAGATGGGTAGAAGCATATCCCTTAAAAGACAACACTGCCTTATCCACAGCTAAAGCCCTTGCCAAAGAATTCTTCCCTAGGTTTGGAATGCCGAGAATGGTCTGGAGTGATAATGGGAGTGAATTTGTGGGTCGAGTGATGAAAAAAGTATGTGAGGGGCTAGGTATCCAGCAAAAATTCCACGCTGCAAATCACCCCCAATCAGCTGGACTTGTAGAGTGCTATAATGGCACGCTAAAACTGAAGTTGGCAAAGATACAAGCGAGCTCTGGTGTTAAATGGCCTGACGCTCTGCCTTTAGCACTCCTATCAACAAGAATGACTGTGCATTCACGAGTGGGACTTAGTCCCTATGAAATTGTGTTTGGCCGCCCAGCCAACATATGGGGAGTGCCAAGACCAACAAAATTCAGTGAGATCGAACACCCTGTACTGCTTGATTATTTGTATGAATTGACGGCTAAATTGCGTGTTCTACACCAACAGGTTCACGATACTCTGCCTCAGGTCTCTGAAGCTCCAGGACATCTTATCGATCCTGGATCATGGGTGCTGGTCAAGAACTTCCAGCGGACAAAGAATGACCAGCCCCGTTGGACCGGCCCCCACCTCGTCCTTCTCTCAACAAGATCAGCTGTTCGAGTGGAAGGGAAAAAGAACTGGATCCACGGCGTACACTGCAAGAGGGTCCCTTTTCCTCTACCGTACGACCGGTGGGTCCAGGAGGGGATCGCTGACTCTGAGACTGAGACTGTGACTCGTTTTTTGCCATTTAGCGATGCACGTGTAAAAGGAACAACTTCTGAACGAGAAAGTGACAATAATTTGCAAGGAGCTGTGCCACCGTCAATTCGATTGAACACTACAGAGCCTGAACTCTTGTTCCAGAACCAGACAGTACCTGGAAAAAGCCGTTATAATTTGAGACCAAGAACTAAGGACAAATAATTTTTTTATCGTTCCTTTGCTATTTTTTTAAAAAGTGCGGCTCTCTCATCTGAGAAACTTTCTTATATATATATTTTTTTCTTTTCGAACCGCCATCCGGGTTCAGCTGTAGGGTCGTGGTTGCCCAAGTCTTTGGAGTGCAGCTGAAGACGTTAGGTCGACAGTTCTGGTCGGTCTAAGGGAGTTGCCCTGGACTGACAGAAGCATTCCCTAGCATAGAACACCCTACCACCGCGAGCAGCAATTAGAGAGGATGGAGTTTTTCAAGAATGAGAGACCTGCCAAACAGATGGATTTAAAGCTAGAATGTCTATAATAATGACAAAGAAACGATTTTTGATATTATGTATTTTCATGTTGCTTAGTGTAATGACGTTTTTAATAGGATATGTTTTATTCTCTTTTCAAGTGACATTTGCACCCATTACACAGCCCATACCTCCTTCTACTGTTTCCTCGCATTCTTTTCACCCCCTGCCTGAACACGAGTCTGCCAGAAGATTAGAATTTGTCAACAATTCATTCATTCAGCTTCTACACCAACACCAATTAGTAGTGAACACAACTAACTGTTGGGTGTGTGGTCTTATGCCTCATACTACTGATAAAGGTATCCCTTATCTGGTCCTGCCTTTCAGCCATAATGGTTCTGTGTGGGCATATAGAACGGTGTTCATATACACGTATGAAGCCAACCCCCTACGTTCTGTGAAAGATAATCCTAAGAATAGTGCTCTAGCTAAGGGTATAGTAGATATGATTAGGGAAGATTTTTCCTATGAGACTATCCCGAGAGATGAGACACTAGCATATATTGGATGGAACATAACAGGATATGGAGTTACTCTGAGTGGGAACCAGCGAGCAAAGAGATCCTCCCCGATTTGGATTGTACCCCATCAGGGTCACCTATGTCTGCAAGGTAATGGCAAGAATCCCAGAGCTCAGTTAGGGAAAAGTATCTACACTGAAACATATGTTTTTGCGTCTCAGACTTCTCCTTCGTTCTTAGCATCTAAGGGTACCTATTTCATCTGCCATAATAGAGCCTATACATGGTTGCCCCCTGACTTCGTAGGCACATGTTTTGTTTTGTTCCTGTTACCTCCCACCTACACGGCCGCAGCAGATTACCATAAGACAAGGATAGTTAGAGGTGTCATAAGTAAAGAAGACAGTACATGACAAGAATTTGGAGATTTCGTAAAGGGTTTTCTGCCGTTTTGGGGCCCTATGGTTAACAGCAGGAACATAAGGCAATTGACAAGGGTGGGTGAATCCACGGTAGTTGAAACCGCCGGTGCCCTTAGTAATTTGACTGCTGAGCTCCAGTCGGATCGCCTTATGACTCTTCAGAACAGGGTCGCATTAGACGTCATACTTGCAGACCGAGGTGGGGTATGTAAAGTGATCCAATCAAGTTGCTGTGTTTTCATCCCAGATAACGCTCCGACAGTCTACCAGGCCATTTCTAAACTGCATAAGATCTCCGAATCTATTCACGTGGATAAAGGAGATTGGTCATTGATGGGGTGGTTCTGGGAGCTGATATCCGCCTGGGGATGGAAGACTCTGGTAGTCATTGGGATGATCTTAGCCATTCTTTTCCTGTCCTGTCTGTGTGTACAGTGTGCTCCTGCAATATGTGGCCTCTGTGCTACATCGTGTGTAAGGAAACCTGTATCAAAAGACGAGCTAAGTAATAGGATGATGCAACAGCATCTCAACGACTTTATGAATATAAACCTGGACTCAGATTAGCGTGAGTATGGGTTATTGCCTATGTAAGGGCAAAAGGAGGGTCTGTGGTACTGAAAATTCTGGACCCGTGTTATAAACATCGTTGTATCACAACGATTTTGGTATCAGCAGACCGAGAATGATTAGAATAGTATGCACAAGCATTGTATTCATATTCAGGTGACGAAATCACCCGAATATCAGAGTTTCCGTCCTGAAACTCTGAGGTTCCATTGTAGCGACAGCCATTTTGTGATTGCCCTCACATAGGCCAATGACTAATGCCGAAAATGAGTCTGAAGGACACGTACATCTTTGCTGACTCCTCTGTGACCTGGGCAAGCTGACTCCACTGCCTGAAGCCAAACCTGTTCGGCCAGTTTTATTCCCAGTGGCCGAATGAGATTAGTATCAAGGCACAACACATCATAAAACCACAAACCATGCCTAATCTTACACGCACCTGTCCCTGTTTCTTTCTTTATGACTTGCTTTACAAGGAGGAGGTGCCTGTTTATATTGGGGGTCCGTCGATATCTGATGAAAGTACTGAGCCTTGCCGGGTAAATGATTGAGTACTGGACAAACTGAAATATGGGCTTGTCATCATAACCCTGCTATTTCTTTGTAGTGAAAATATGTGAATGGTCAACTGTAAAATAAGGAATGTTTGCCTAAAGCATAATATTTTGTATAAAAGAGAAGGTTAGCTTTGCAAGGGGAGCAGTCTCCTGAGAATATACACATGTTGTACTTCTAGGATACCTGTTACTGGCTGCAGCCAATAAACAAGATCTTTGACTTCACCAAGAAGACTCTGGTGGTCATTCCAACCCTGGCGGTCCATGACCGCCGGGTTGGAGGACCGCGGGAGCACCGCCGACAGGCCGGCGGTGCTCCAATGGGCATTCCGACCGCGGCGGTAAAGCTGCGGTCGGACCGGCAACACTGTCCATGAATCCGTCTTCAGTGCTTTGCAGTCTGTTGTGGTCTTTGCAGAATCTCCTATCATAACTTTAGTGTGTTTCTGGGAAAGGAGTATCACTTTACTCCTACTCTTCAGGGTCTTGGGGTGGGGTATCTTGGACAACCTTAGTGTTTTCTTACACTCCCAGCGACCCTCTACACACTACACTAGGCCTGGGGTCCATTTGTGGTTCGCATTCCACTTTTGGGGTATATGGTTTGTGTTGCCCATAGGCCTATTGTCTCCTATTGCATTCTATCGTATTATACAGTGTCTGCACTACTTTTCTAACTGTTTACTTACCTGATTTTGGTTTGTGTGTATATTTTGTGTATTTTACTTACCTCCTAAGGGAGTATATCCTCTGAAATACTTTTGCCGTATTGTCACTAAAATAAAGTACCTTTATTTTTAGTAATTCTGAGTATTGTGTTTCTTGTGAAATAGTGCTATATGATATAAGTGGTATAGGGGGCGTGGCCAAGCCACGAAGCATGGCGGACGCGAGCTGTTGGAGCTCCACGCCGCATTCGGCTCATCTGCCATTGACAGAGGGGACTGGGGAGACACATCGCTCCCCGACAGGCCGGGTTGGAGCCTGGAAGACTTCGGGACCCACGTGTGCCGCGAGCGGACTCTCGGAGGCCCGCTGCGGCAAAGCTGTGCCCCGGCCACGCGGGCCAGACCTGTGGGCTTGGCCGCGAAGCAGAGCAGCCGCAAGAAGAGGAGCGGCCAATGCAGCTTACCAGCGATCGCGACCTGGGGGGGAGGGACGGCCCCCCCCCCGGTGGCAGGACAATGAGGTGATCGTGCGGCCCGCGCGGGTCCTACATTGGGACTAGTGGTGGGCCCAGGTGGTGCCCGTGGGCCCTCTGGGGAGCTGCCAGAGCCCGGGTGGCCTCTTCCCCCGGTTCTGACTGCGGCAATGGAAAGGGGACGGACGCCCCCTCGATGACCAAGACCCTGTGTGGAGGAGTGGTGATGGAGCCGCGGGCTGAGATTGACCTGCGGAAGTCAGCTGGCCTGCGCCTTCATCGGCGCTGAACCCTGTCGACCTGCTGGGAACTCGCGGCAGCCACAGAGGACCCCAAAGACGGAAGTGAGTGGCGGGGGGAGGAGCCGCTTGCACGGGTTGTTCGTGCTGTTGTGGGGAGTCGACTCACTACCCCCGGACAAGCGGGCCCGGCACCTCTCCGATCATATTGGGTACCTAAGCCAGCGAGGGCCGCACTGAAGTTTACAGAGCCAGCTGGTGGTCAGAAACATGTGGAGCGCTGCATGGGGGATGGCACTAGGTGCAATCCTCTACTGGACTGACCGCAGGGGGAGATCCACAGCGCAGAACTGAGTGTGACTACCGGCGGTGTTGCCTGGAGTCGAGTTGCGCGGACCTGCCGGTGTGCTACCCGCTTGTCCCAACCTGCTCCAACTGAAATCGAATTGAAGCGCGGAACACACGCGGTGGCTGATAGGGCGGTGGGAGAAGATCCGGAGCTGGACAGAAACCCCCTAAGGCCTAAAACATGGCCGGAACAGGGCACCTACGCTCTGGTGCTGGAACCGGGAAACCACAGGACTCGATAATCCAAGACAGTCAAAAACTAGATGCAGTGCTTGTTGCAGTGGAACGCATTGGAGACTCACTGGAGTGTGCCCGCACGTCGTTGGAAGCCAAGATAGATAAGGTGACGCGTGACCTTGTCCTGCAACATGCGGACCACCGCAAGCTAATGGACAAAACCAGCGAGATCGAGGCCAAAGTAAATGAACTAACACCTGTGACTGCCCAACTGAAAACGGGAATGGAAGACATACAGGCCAGGGTGACGGAGCTGGAGCGCCGAGTGGAGGACGCAGAGGGCCGCTTCAGAAGAAACAACATTTGTGTAGTGAACTTGCCAGAAGGTACCAAAATCCGGGATCTGGTGGCCTATCCGGAGAGTTGGCTGTGGGGGCTGGCACCAGAGGGCGAGCTTACCCCCTTCTTCTCTGTGGAATGTGCCCACCATATTCCAGCACAGTCGAGACCGCCGGGGAGTGCTCTGCGCCCATTTATCATTCACCTCCTCCACTATGCAGACAGAGACATTATACTACGAACAGTGAGAGACAGCCCGCCTCCCCGAATGGACGACGTGCAGATCTTGTTGTTCCCGGACTATACCTTAGCGGTGCAAAGGGATCGGGCCGCCTACCTGCCTCTGAAATGTAAGCTACGATCCCTTGGCCTAACTTACTCTTTGCTATTCCCACCAGACTAGGCGAAAAACAAAACGCACTTCTTCCCCACACCTGAGGCAGCATGGTAGTGGCTTGAGTCATCAGGACTGTCCTCTGGTGGCGCACCTGAACGAACTGGGCCGACACCCTGGGCCAAGCGCAGTCGAACCAGACAGGACTGAAAAAGAAACACAACTCACACTGGACCAACGAAATGCGCTCCAGACCTGGAACAGCTAATTCAGGAGAGAAGGGAAGCGATCCACACTGCTGCAGTGATAAGTGCATCCCCCCTGGACTCGGGATCAGACACAGAACTTTCGCAGCCGGCCAGTGACCGTCCTCTCACACGAGCCACCGCAGACAAACTCTTTTAACGGATCCTCAAACAATGTCGAGAGACTATACACCGTAGGAACTGCCCAACTAATGATACCTGCATAGGTGTGGTCTGAGAGATGAGCAGGCAACTGACCTGATTGTGGAATGCATGCGTCGGACTACATGTGGCTATGTGCGCACTAGATGGCGCGGTGCCCTACCTTGCACGCTGCGCTTCCTTGCGACTAGAGAATGTGAGACTTCCCCTATGTTCCCCTCTATTCTCTCTGTTATCTGCTACAGCCGGATAAAATGGCTTGTGGTTGAATTGCTCCTCTGTGAGTTTGGCCTATCCCCAAGGTCCTACCAGTGGAGACACATTATGTATGGATGTGCGATTGCACGTTACTGTTTTCGTTGTTGTGTTTGGGCGGTGACCTGTTATCTATCTGCTCTGATGGCATTAGTTATGTTTTGTTGTTGCTGGTGGACACCTACTGAACCCCTGACTGTTGGTTGGGAGTGGAAGAATGACGATGTGGTGCTGCGCGGAGGGGCGGGAAGAATTGAAAGAGAACTCATTGCCTATGATATGGCTACATACACAGCAATTACCTGGAATGTAAGAGGCATTCACACCCCAGGAGGCGATATGCTATTTACTCTTACCTCAAAAGACATTCAATCCATTTGGCGTTTTTACAGGAGACACACTTAACGGGCCCTGAGATACCCCGACTGCCCCAGCGCTGGAGAAGGCAATTGTATGCGACGGGTCACTCGGCATACGCCAGAGGTACACTAATTTGGATTAGAGCTGGTACTCCCTTTGCGATGGAGGAGCAGATCGTGGACCCACAGGGTAGATTTGTGCTAGTTAAGGGAAGGCTTGTGGGCCACACGGTTGTATTAGGCTCTATATATGCCCCAAACACAGACCAGACTGCCTTTCTACATAATCTATCTCAGCATCTGGCGAGCAGGAGTGGCCTTCCATGGCTGCTGGGGGGAGACTTCAACAGCGTGCTTGAAGTGGAATTGGACCGCTCCTTCCCCTCGCTGCCCACATTACTGGTGGTAACTGCCTCTCGCGGTCTGGTAAACTTGACCCAACAATGGCAATTGGTTGACGTATGGTGACAGCGACACAGGGGGACAGGTTCTACTCCTTCTATTCTGCCCCACACTCCCTGCACGTGCGCCTAGACAGGATGCTTTGCACTGCGAGTTTCACCACGGTAGTAGTGAACTCAGATTATCTGGGGCGCACACACTCGGACCATAACACGCTGATTGCGCACCTATGCTGGGGATCCCCCCGTCCAGCTGTCCCCACCTAGAGATTGAGGCCGGAGCTACTGGAGGACGCTGCTTTCAGAGCGTCATTGAGTGCTATAATCCCAGAATTCTTTGAGCAAAACGACGGCACGGCCTCGTCGGGTTTGATAGAGTGGGATGCATTCAAGGTTTTCATCCGGGGGCACTGTCTGGGAGCTCAGTGTAATCTGCGCCGCTCTGTTGAACGCGATCTGACCCTGGTGGAGCGGGTCCTGTTACGACCAGAGGGGGAGGTAACTAACAATCAAGCTGAAGAGTCGAGACTGCCAGCAATACGCACCAAACACCTGTCACTACTAGAGCGTCTGCGTTGTCTAAATTACACTGCACACTCCGCGAGAAACCCATGCATCGGCCGACAAAGCGGGCAAGCTCCTGGCCTAGCTGATCCGTTGGGACTGTGAGAGGAAACCGATAGTGGAAATTTGCTCACACACAGGGGAACTGATACACACACCTGGGGAGATACAAGCCGAATTCACAAGACATTATGAGGCACTCTACGCTTCAAGGGCGCCTCCTTGGGGTGATTCCAGTGCTGAATTCCTTGCCAGAGTGGAGCTCCCACACTTAGAGGATGACCAGATTGAGGTACTTGAAACACCTTTCGACCTTGAAGAGATCAGATCTAGTATCCGTGAACTTGCATCTGGCAAAACGCCGGCCCCAGACGGGTTGCCAGTTGACTTCTACAAGGCCTTCGCGATACAACTGGCACCCAGGCTGCTTCGTGTATATGAGGTGGCTGAACAGGAGGGCGCTGCTGGTCTCCCTTCCCAAGCCTGGGAGGGATCCGGTGGATATGGGCTCGTATAGACCCTTGACAATACTGAACACCGATTTTAAATATTAGCCAAAGTACTGGTGACACGCCTTGCGCCAAGCGTGCCGGGTCTAATACATCCCGACCAAAACAGGTTCGTACCGGCCAGAGACACCTCCCACAATATCAGAAGGTTATTCCGGGTCATGCAATATGCGAGGCGTGATTGTCCGTGAGCGGGCTGCCTTGTCCTGGATCTGGAAAAGGCATTCGACTCCCTGGAGTGGCCCTACTTGTTTAAAGTGTTACATCAGTTTGATATGGGTCCAACCTTTACTCGTCTAGTTAAACTACTATACACCAGACCGCTAGTCCAGGTGAGGCTGGGATCTGAGATATCGGAGCCGATACGGGTGCGCAGGGGTACGAGACAGGGGTGCCCTCTCTGACCGGTGTTATTCTCACTCGCTATGGAACCTCTAGCGGCGGCCTTGCACAGAGAAGGGAGTAACTGGGGAATCCCTCTAGGGGATGGTCTACACATAGTGTCGCTGTATGCTGACGACCGCCTTCTATACTTTAGAGATGTCACGCAAATCCCACCTGGGACTGGCTCGCTTCTACAATGTTTTGCATCGATATCCGGCCTCAGGGTCAATTGGTCCAAGTTGTGCCTCTTTCCCTTTGACCCGGGACCCGGGACTTTCAGATCCGGGACTTAATCTGACTGGGAGCCCTGTTCTGTGGCAACCATCCATGTTCAGATATTTGGATATCTGAGTCTACCACCGCGAGGAAGATATATTTGAGGGCAACCTAGCAAGAGCGGTGTCCTCAGTCAAGTCTCAAATGGTGTTTTGGAGGACACTACCGCTGTCATTAGCAGGCAGGATAGCACTCTTAAAAATGGTGGTTCTGCCACGACTCTTGTATTTTTTTCCTAACCGCCAGCACTACGTTCCCTCCCCCGGCTTCTTTAGGACACTGGAGACGGGACTGAGGGAATTAATCTGGAATGGCGGCCGTTGTAGAGTTGCCCTTAAAAAGCTGTACCTACCACCTGACAAGGGCGGACTAGCGGAACCTAATCTGGAACACTATTACCTGGCGGCCCAGCTTCAGTGTACATCCAAGTGGCTAGCGGGCGCTCAACTCGTGGACACATCGTCGGAGAGAGGACCATGGCCGCTCCAGCAGATACAGCACTTATTTCACCCACTCACGCATGCTCGGACCCAGCGGAAACTGTTTCTTAGAGTGGCCCACAGGTGTTTCCGCAGATAACTCCACCTCATGGAATCAGTGATCCCATTTGCGCCGGCTTTGGCGCTATCGGGCATGCCAAGGGGCCCCGGAGTCACGTCAGACTCTGAGGTACGCACATGGCACGAAATAGAGTTATACACACTGGGTGATCTTTAAGAAGAAACCCAGTTGCTCCCTTTTGCCAGGCTCCAGGAGATGGGATTGCCACCTGGCCAGTTTCTATTATACTGCTCCTTGGTGAGGGCTCTGGGGTCTGGGTGGGGAGACATCTCGGTGGCTCCTCCTACTCACTTACTGATTCAGTATCTGCAGGTGGTGGGTCAGGGTCATCATTTGATTAGCTGGCTAGCAGATGCCCTGAGAGCCCAGACCGCCCTTGAGAACAAAACGCTACACGCGGCATGGGAAGCGGACACTGGCGATTCAATTGCGGTAGCGCAATGGAGGTCTGCTCTTTCAGGCCACTTAACGTATCCCGCAATTCTCGATTCCGCTTAATTCAGTACTATATAGTGCACAAAGCCTACCTTACCCCAGCCCACGTGAACAGATACTTCGCCCGCGGAGACGCTCCCTGTCGCCGATGCCGCGAGATTGGAGCAGACTTGTTACACATGGTATGGTCCTGTCCTAGCTTGGGCTCCTACTGGAGGGTGGTAATTGACAATTTATCTGACTGCATAGCACAACGAATACCCTTCACATGGGAGGCATGCATTCTGGGACTATTCCCCAGAGGCATACAGGGCAGAGCCGAGGTGCGCTTTACGGACTTAGGGCTCATTGTGGCAAAGTGATTAGTGACCCGCAGGTGGAAATCACCAGATCCTCCGCCAGTACAGGCCTGGAGGCGCTCTCTTGAGGTGTGGGCAGGGGCAGAGGGCACAGCGCTGAAGCATGAGGAGGTCCTGGGGCTGCGACAGTTCCCGCTATCCACCTGCTGGGAGGGGCTGTTACAGCCGCTGCGTAACATGGGGGTGTGCGTGTGTGAGGTGGCTGGCTGCTGGGTTCTGAGTACGAGCGTTTGTGAGGTGGTCAGACAGGGTGGGAGAGGACAAAAAGGACACGTGGATGGATGTTGTGTAGGTGTATGCAAGTGAGGTGTGTGTGCTGCATGATGTGGTGATGGTGGTGGTGCAGTGCGTGCAGGTTTGAGTGCAGATGTGACTGTGAGGGAGGAGGGGGAGACAGTGGAGGCAGTGGATGTTGTTGTGTGTGCAACTGTCAGAACCTCAGTGCTTCTGCTCTCTCTGCTTTTAAATTTGTCACAGTAGGCCAGTGAATTAATTTACCAATTTCAATTGGCACACTGGACCCCCCTTATAAGTCTCTAGTATACGGTACCTAGGTACCCAGGGCATTGGCGTTGCAGGAGATCCATATGGGCTGCAGCATTTCTTTTGCCACCCATAGGGCGCTCAGACAAACCCTTACACAAGACTGCCATTGCAGCCTGCGTGAAATAATGCACACCTTATTTCACAGCCATTTTCAATGCACTTAAGTTACTTATAAGTCACCTCTATGTCTAACATATTGTCCAATTTGGTGTTGTTTTGTACGTTTGTGTGTATTTTGAGCGTGGTGCTATGTACCGCCAATGGTTTACCACCATTGAATGTCTGCTGCAGTGATTCGTGTGCCATAATGCTGTGGGTGTAGTTCCATTGGCGTAACACTGTGGGTTTTGCTACTGCCAGTTTATCACTGACCTTTAGGCTGGCGGACTTGTGTGTGTGGCTGTATAGTGACAGATTGGCATGTGTGTGTCATAATATGCTTGGTGGTTATCCGTTGCAGCGGTGTTATGTTGGTGGCAGTCGGCATGGCAGTAAGCAGGATTTACTGCGGATTGCTCATAGTCTGTGGTAGGATCTCTAAGCCCAGGACCCCTCTCGTCTTCCAGTAGATATCAACCATGAACTTAGCCATGACAATGGCAATGGCAGAAAGTTTACAGGATGACTTCAGGACATCTTTTACAGATCCTAGCTGTGCCATCATGGTGGAGGTGACACGCTCGGCAGAGAGTATAGACTTGATTGCCGCCAGTAACCATACATCTGTGGACACTGCCAGGTCATGTGCAAGAAATGTGCATTTGTTGTTCTACATCTCTAGCATGTAGAGTCTACAGCTAGCATCCTAGCCACAGGCAAATTGGTCTATGTATATATTTTAGCTGTATTACACTAAATGTTCCTCTGGGGGAAATATCTTTAGTCTGTTGGCAGCATTATATCCACTTCACTTATCCAGTCTCATTGCCCAATTCTAGTCCCCATTTTGCCATTCAGGCATTCTCCTCATCAAATACCTAGGTTTCCCTGACTCCCCACTCTCTTTTGCCATAATGCCTGAGATATACAAAATCCCCTCTACAGAAATCTATCATTTAAAAAAAATTAGGGTGGCACTTTGAAAATTGGGAGAAATACCTCCGCCTGACTGTGTAAAATTCCTTCTCTTGATTTCTGACAATGGCCACATTGCCAACACTATATACAAACTACAGGTTCCTGATACTCATTATATTGAAAAAACATTCCCTCTGCTTCAAAGAAATATGGGAAAAAATCCGGGACAATATCACTAGTTATAAAATATCCCTTTAATTTCTAAATGTAAATTGTAGGCTATCGTAGAGCATTGTGGACTCCAGGGAGGTTGCTCAAACTAGGATTGATTGACTCCAATACTTGCTGGCATTGTAAAGATTCAATAGAATACTTTGAACACCTTATCTTCCAAAGCAACCTTATTCACTCCTTCTGGGATCAATTGGAGTACACCATGCATTCAATGCAACTATACATTTAAATGTTACAGTGGTGATTTTAGGCCCCTCCACAATTGTCCCACTCCTCTTTACCAGCAAATGGGATCTCCAGCTACTACATTTATTGCTCAAATAGGCATCAAAACCATCCTCCAGGATAGAAGAAACATGGCCTTTTCTCACATCATGCATGATGGGCTTGGTTATATTCCCTGAGAAGTGCATGCAATATAATACATTATAACTTTACTGTTCCCTCTTCCATGTACCTGTGGAACAGTTTGGATTTCTAGCTCCAAACATGCAAAACCTATTGACCTATTTTGGACATCCTCAAACTACAATGATACCTGGAAGAGCATCTCTCCCTTCTTCCTTATATTTCACCTTTTTGTCTCCTATTTCCTTTCCCAACTATCTCTACTCTCTATAAATTTTGTATCTGCCGTTCATATATCATTCACATATAATCCACCCCTGTCAGTATGATATACTACTCATATGTACAAAGTCAGCCTCGTACCTTGTTTCTTCATGATTTATTTTTTTCTGTTTTGATGAACCTCAGTAAAACTTAGCCCACAGATTTAAAGTCCCATGTCAAGTGCCTCACCCTAAAGAACCCACTGTAGCAGGCAACACAGGAGGATCACCTGACCCCCCACAACTGACAGCATGTGCCACTGAAGAATTGTTAACCTGACTATCAACATCCATCCACCAAATATTCGAATCTGACGCAGGATGATGCAGGAACATGTTCTTCATGCCCAGCATCTCTGAGCTTGGCCAGCGATCTATTGTTCCACTGCTTTTCATTCTACACCATAATAGCATATTTAGAGACTCAAATCACACAAGCACATGGGTAAAACTAGAATGTACTTACTTACACCCCAGAGGCCCCTTAATTCTCAATGAGCATAACCGCGCTAAAGGCTAGCCCATCTTCGCCCATCCATGCCTGGACCGTGCCCAGCATCAGGAACCCTAGTCCAGCAACCATTCACAGCTACACTTCTACTGCGCATTGCGCCCTTGACGCTGGATGCTGCCATGGACACTGCCACCATGCCGCACCAAACGTCACAGTAGGACCTTTCACCTGCACCCTCTGCCACTTCACCTGCCCCAACAAGCACTCCCCCACGTCTCTCACTAATACCCATCCCACCTGACTGGCAGAACCAAATACGCACCACCAGCTCGTATGCACCCTCCTTAACAATCGCTCACCAAACATGCCACTGAGATCTGGGACCTTATTGAAACTCCCATGCCTGACATCGTCTTCCTAACCAAGACCTAGCTCAACCCTGCATCAGCCTCCAACATTGCCAACACCATAGTGGCAGGATATAGAATCACCCACCGTCACCACATCAACAAATCAGGTGAAGGAATAGCCTCTATCCACAGAGACTCCATCACGTACCACTGACATGGACAACACCATCCCAGCAAGGGAACACCTCAACTTCCCTATCCAAACAGGCAAGAAATCTACCATTAGGGGAACCCTCAAATACAGTCTACCGGGACCTCCAACCACCTTCTGCAACCCCATCACGGATTTCATCACCCCCCTAGCCATTCTCTCGAAGGACTACATGTGTCTGGATGACCTCAACTTCCACCTCAATGACATAACCGGCCCTAACTACATCAACCTCCTCGACAGCCTGAACAACATCTAATACATGATCCCACACACATCACAAGACACATGTTCAACCTCATATTCACCTCCAGTGACTGCATCAAATACAGCCACACAACCAGATTAACATGGACCATCCACTCAGTCATCCACTTCATCATCACAACCCCCCATGTATTCCCCCAGTGCAACTCAGCGCCACCTGTTACAGTTGGAACAAGGCCTCAGAGACTGAATAGACCAACACCCTCAACCCACCCAAACTCCAGATCAATGTGAACCAGGACTCCAGAAGCTTCATTGCCTGGATCACTGACTGCACTGATATTGTTGCCCCCTTCAAGAACCAGAAACATAAAAGATCCACCAAACAAGCCAGCTGGTACACCGAGGACCTTAGGACAGCCAAGTGCCATTGCAGGCACCCCGAGAGAAGATATTGCACCATCAAAAACCCAGCCAACAGAACCACAAATCAGTATTCAACCTATTCCACCACCAACTCTTGTGACAAAAAAAAGCCCTGTTATTGTGCTTCAAAGCTAACCCCAACAACTGTGAGGAGCTCTACTGCATAGCCAAGGAATTCAACAACATTGCAATGGCAATAAGCAACAGCTCTCCCTCTCAGGACAACAAAATTGCCAACATTTACAGAAACTTTAACCCCCAACTCAAGCCTGATGATTTTTCAGCAGCTATACCTTCACACACACAACCATCCCAAGGCTACTCACCTGGAACCACCTCACCACTCAGGACACCATCACTATCATAAAATCCATCCACTCCGGTGCCACATTTAACCCATGCCACCACCACATCTTCAACTTAGGAGCATCCAGGATCGGCCTCAAATTTTCCACCCTACCAAACACTTCTCTGGATTCTACCACCGTCCCAGAAGACTTGAAGCACACAGAAATCAAACTCCTGCAAAAAAAACCTTCAGAGCTTTAGCGGACCCCAACAAACTCAACAACTTAAGACCCATCTCCCTGCTCCCTTTCCTGGCCAAACTCATATTCAGCACAGATAAGACAGAAGTCTTAAGCTTCGGCTGCCACAACTCTCCCTGGACGCCTCTTGGTGGCCCACAGAACTGGTACCCATTCCAACTCCAGCTGGGCACACCAGGAATCTTTGTATCATCCTGGATAGCAAACTCACGACGACGTGTCAAAGCAGTGCCAATCTCCCGCTTCTTCATCATGCTCATGTTGTTTAAGGTTTTGAAGTGGCTTCCCCAAAACGCAAGACTTACCATCACACAAGTCCTCATTACTAGTTGACTGTACACGGAAATACCTCTCAGAAGGTATTGAGGCCCACCTAGTTGAAAAAACTACAGACAATCTAATACACCGCAGCAAGGCTCATCCTGGATCTCCCTCGTCGCACCCATGTCACCCCACCTCAAATAACTCCACTGGCTCCTGGTTCAGGAGATGTCACTTCAAACTACTCACCCACATGTTCAAGGCCTTGCACAACTCCAGTCCTGCCTACATCAGTCACCACCTGAGATGTCATAGACATATCCGCTCCGCCTCTTTTGCCCTGGCCCATACCCCCGCATCCAACGCAGTAAAACAGGAGGACGCTCCTTCTCCTACCTCCCAGCCAAAGCCTGGAACTGTCTCCCACTGCACCTCAGGACCCCCTCTACTCTCCACGAGTTCCATAAGACACTGAAAACCTGGCTCTTCCACCCTGCCAGTGTCTGGATACCTTCCTGGTTGACAAGTTGATCTCAATAAGTTGACTGATTGATTGATTAATTGAAATCACCACACCCTCAACCAGCACCACTACAGATTCTACGTCATCTACAATGCGAATCGTAGTAACATCAGTTAAAACACCTTGACAAAAAAACTGCTATGGAATTATTTCTACCAGGAATATATTTTACTTTGAAGTGAAGTTCATATATTTTAGACAGCAACCTAACAAGTCTTGGGCTAGCTTTACTAAAACTCTTTTCAGTGAACAGATGCACCTAGGGCTTGTGATCAGTTAGAAGAGAAAATTCACTATCTTGCAAATATGTGGAAAAGTGAATGTTGTCCTACACATATGCCAATGCCTCGCTCTATCAATGGTGCTGTAATTGTGTTTAGACAAGGACACGCTCCTGGAAGCAAAAGCAAGTGTATTTTCCTTACTGTCTATTATTTAACCCAATCTCACACTCAGACCCACCCCACTGGCCCCAACTGTAACAAAGAATTAACTTCATCATCAGAGGCTTGTAAAGAAGATGCATTAATGGTGAAACGTTTTAATGATATGAAAGCAGGCTCATCATCAGGGCCCCTACAAAACCTTTTAGCCTTTTCTGAAACGTTTTCTCAAGGGTTCAGTATGGAAAGCAAAGTAGTCATTGTGTCGCGGCGCACTACCGTGGCAACTCTTTCTCGAGCTGCGGTCGGGCCGGCGGTCCAAGTTTCGGAACATTGGCACTGCCGCTGTCCATTGTTTTGTCATCCTGTTTCCACAGTGCGACCCAGGAGGCACATTTCGTGCTTTGGGTCGCGCCGAAGCCCCTGCTACCGTTCCTGAAATTCACCTATACTTACGTCCTTGGGCTTTTTCCTTTTTCTTTCCTCCTTTTTCTTCTTTTTTTCTTCCAACTTTGTTTCTTCTTTTTTCTTGGTGTCCAAGTTGTATTCCTCTTTGGTCTTCTTCTTCCCAGCATGCCTTTTTCCTTTTCCTTTTTTACTTGGTCTTTTTTCCTATTCTTTTCTATGGTCTTTCCCAAACCAAGATGGTGTCACACTTTCGTCCTGTTGTGTCACTTCCTGTTTTCTGGTATATAAGCACTTCAGTTCTTTTCTTTCTTACATCACTGGCAAAATGCCCAAGTTCCACCTGTAGCGAAACAGTGCGCCTTGACAGGCAGGTAGTAGCGGTTGTGAGGTGGCCAATCGACTGACTCAGCCGGTCCATACGGGCAGCAGTGTTGCACTCTCTGCGCCTTGCATGTGCCCTATCCGGCCCCATTTTCCTGCACAGGTCATTGATGGTGGTGGTGAGGTTTGCCATGTTGTTGTTCATGGTGTTGAAATGTGTGTCAACATTGGCAAAACCCTGTGAGAGGGTCTGTTGCAGTCTGTGCAGTCTGTCTGTTCAGTACCCGCATATATTTATTTTGCAGGCAGTGACTGCTCAGTAAGGATGCCTCCAGTCCTAGGAATTGTTCCCTGTGACATCCTCCTCACCTGCTGACTGTGTTTGATGTCGCTGTCTCCCCCCAGACCCAGCTGACCTATGTGGCTGACTCACACTCATCTATGGCTCCGGTGTCAGGTTGCCTGTCTCAGGGTCCACATCTGTCTCCTCGGTGGTATCACATGAATGGTGGACAAGTGGTGTGGTCATGCATTCCCTTGCTGATTCACTGGCTGCCTCGTCTGCGGTGATGGTGGCCGATTCATCTCCCTGCACAGTAGGGTCATCGGTGGGTACTTGTGGGAGACCTGTGAGACACAGGGGACTTAGCTTTGACGATGACATAGTGTCTGCTATTTTACAGACATCGTCTATTCTGGTCAATGATGGTGCTGGACCTTCGGGTCCCACAAAGGAAGAGTGGGACAAGTTGTCCTCACTCAAACGAGACCTTATTAAAACGGTCCTTCATGGAACAATCATGACTGAGTACCTGAGAGACAACATAGCCCCTAATGGACTATTGGTATCCAACATGCCAAGGATATTTTTACAAGACCTGGCTTTCAGGAAGGATTGGGCCGAGATCGCCTGGAAATGCACCAGGGACTGGCTTGTTCTTATCATTAATACTTCCAAACGTCTAGTAGAGTCCATTACCATTCAAATCAATTTGATGGAAAGTTCACTCAAAACCACTGTTTCTATGACCGCTTTCAAAAGCCGGTTGACTGAAATTAATTCTGAACTGAATGAAACAAAGGAATTCCTTACTCAACAGAAGATCACCAAATTACAGAAAGATATCACTAAGTTCAGCAGGGAGAAGGTCTACCCATACATCAAGGAAGACTTCACGGCTGACACTCAATCTCTTTCATCTGACGATTCATCCTCCTTTGTCAATAAATCACAGAAATTCAGCAATAGCTCCTCTTCTGATGGTTGGGGCACTGATGACGACAGACCCCAACCTTACTTCCATTTTCCACAGTACCTTCATGGCCAGCCACTAGCATGGCAACCTCCGTTTCCCTTCTACCAACCCCACCCCATGGGACCTTATCTGCCTTTTTTAGGCCAAGGCCGGGGCAGAGGAAGAGGCAGAAGGAGAGGGAGAGGCAGAAGGGTCCATGGGCACCAGAGGAACCACAGATGGTCACCCGGAGCCAAGGGAAGATGCAGACAAATCAGACTTAGTAGTAAATCTATCTTCAAGACTACTTTCCCCACATGAAAGTAGGGTACTGAACAGAGGATTGGGCTTTGTTCCCACCCCTTCTGAGGATTTATTTCGCCTCCATTGTGAACTCTCTCAATTGTTCAGAAAGATTAGATTACAGGTCTTTTTCAACAACAGACCTGTGGACAACCAGCCTGAGGATTCAGGCCTTAGGAAACAATCCAAATGTATGCCCCCCTCAACTTCCTGGCCATGTGAGGTCTTAGCATTCGAGAAAGCAGTTATGAATGATATTTCTATGTTACAACCCAGATCGAATTTTGTGAACTTACCCAACCTGGAACGGAATGCTCTTAGAACACTAGCATCCGACACCAGCATTGTGATCAAACCAGCGGATAAGGGTGGTGCAATTGTGATAATGAATACTGTAGACTATAGGCAAGAATGCCTGCGTCTTCTCGGGGATTCCTCCTATTATGGTCGAATCACACGCGACCTGACGGAGAGACTACAGATTCTTGGATTACCCAAAAAGAAGCAGAGTTCCTTGACACCAAAGATCCCCCGTGTCCCTTAATTCTATTGCCTCCCTAATATCCATAAATGGAGGTTCCCCCCTCCTGGTCGCCCTATAGTATCAGGGATAGGTTCAGTTCTTGAACCATTATCTACCTTTTGCGACCATTTCCTCCAACCTTTGGTACAAGAATCAGCCACCTACTTAAAGGACACTAAGGATGTCCTTAACCTAATAGACAACATTAACTCTACGGTTCAAGTGCATGCACTCATCACTCTGGATGTGGAGGCATTGTACACAAATATACCACAAGAGGCCACTTTCAAAGTAGTTGAATCAGCTCTTCTCTCTTCCACTTGGGAATCAGCCACTCCCGTCCATTTTAGCATGCATTGCGCCACTCTTGCCATGACAGAAAATAAATTTCAATTTGAAAACTGTCTTTTCCATCAGACAGGTGGCACGTCAATGTTAAGCACTTTTGCCCCGAGTTTGGCCTGCCTACACATGTACGATTTTGAAAAGCGGTTTATATTGCCCCCCACCAACCCTTTTCATGATGACATTAAATTGTGGCGCCGGGACATAGACGATATTTTGATCATCTGGCAAGGCCCCTGCTCTGTAGTCGATGCTTTCACAACATGGGTTAACAGTCTAGATCCATTTCTGAGGTTTACTACTTCAGTATCCTCCACTGAGATCCCATTTTTGGATTTACTGATCAGTATTGATAATGGCAAGCTTGTGACAAGAACTTATCACAAACCCACTTATCGCAATAGTCTATTACTCTACGAGAGCCACCACCCTAAGGCATTACGAAATAATAACCCTTACGGGCAGTTCCTCCGATTACGCCAGAATTGTTCCAGTTTGTCAACGTTTAACACTCAAGCGCAGGACCTGACTAGCAAACTGAACGTGCGCCATTACCCGGATCATGTGGTAAAATCAGCTTATAAACGAGCTAAAAATTGCAATCGTGATGCGTTACTGTTGACAAATTCTCGTTCAACAGACAATAAGCTGACTTGTGTGTCCACATTTACCCCTTTATCCAATACTATAAAAAAGGTGATCAATAAAAGGTGGAACATCTTGCATAGTGGAGGACTAGAGATTCCTAGACCCCTTTTTGCTTTTAAAAGAACAACCAACATCAGAGACATGCTGGTCCATACTCGACCACGACCCTGGTGCCACTTCTGCCAGACAAAGGGCTCTGTGGGACATTCCACCAGTTGCAGGCCATTTTCCATGTGGCAATTGCAATGTTTGTACACTTACGAAACGCATCGACACTCTAGAACTTGACCCTATAGGCACTTGGCGTTTATTAAAAGATACCAATTGTAACACTCGCTATTGTGTCTATATGATCACGTGCCCATGTAATTTACGTTATGTGGGCATGACCACGAGAGCAGTCAAATTGAGAATCAATGAACATCGCAGTAATATCAGATGTGGCCGGACTACAACTAAACTCAGTATACATTATATTGAGGTAAATCACGGCCCTGGCGATATATGGTGGGTCATATTGCAGACTTTCCCGACTCAAGACTCGAGGGGCCTTTTCGAACTCGAACAACGTTGGGTGTCCTAGTCATCCGTAACAGTCCATCCCTCGCTTTCTCGATCGTTTAGTTACGATCGTAAGGGAGAGTTCAGCAGAGTCTCTTTTTTGTTTCCATGCTGACTTGCAATGCGAGGGAAGCGTTCCTAGACTCGGTAGCGTTGCTTAGCAACACCCACGTCGGCCAGACGTAGTCACTTCTGGCATACAGGCTTTTTCTTTGCCTTCCCCCGCACTCCCTTCATTCTCCTGGAAGCGCGGCCAGGGGTACGTGCACCGTCCAGGCACCACAGCGACGCAAGTAAGTTTCTCTCCGGCTGCCTATCTTTTACTATTTTTCATGACACTGACCTTGCTTGTCATACTGCCTTCCATTTTGCGCCATTTTCCCAAGTTAATACCGAAAAATGTGTAACGGCTCTTTGGGTTGCTATTGACCTGAACTTCTCAGTCTGATTTCAACGTTGTTGTTTTGATGCATTCATGGGGGACATCATAAGTAATATTGGACCGTCTAAAAAACCATTAATGCCTGTCCTTATTCTGATCCACCTGGCTCATTGGTTTTGCTTTAATGACGTGACATTTATAGCCCAATCTACTTAAAGGGTTTATAAAGTCTTACATGTAATTATGACAAGGGATTATATTTTCTGATAAGAGGGTAACTTTACTTTATTGTTGTGTACACACTCTGTAACTGGTTTTACCTCAGTAACAACCTTTCTATGTTTTATCTAATGATCAGATAAGTGTATGCGTGGCCATTGGGCCCTCGCTATCCGATGAAGCTCGTTCCCTTAATGAGGGGGTAAGCATTTTTTATTAATTTTCATGCACCCGAGTGCCATCACCCGCACCATCACAGCGTGTCTCTCACTAAATAGGACACTTTAATTTGTTATTTAATACCTATATGTTGCAATTTTATGATTGCTTTGTCACCTGTGTTCTTTTAATTTCAGGGCGACAGTTAGGAATAGGACGTTCTAATAACATACACTCAGTGTAAGTGACTTAAGTACTGACTAGTGACAGTCTTATCCTATAGGAGCTATTTTTCAAATGTGGAGACGGAGAAGTTGATTTTCACCTGGTCCTGAAGAAGCGTCATTGGATATACTCGGACCGCCTAAAACACGAAACATGTTGACCCTTGTTTCAGGGTCGGCCTGGTAATTCCATACCGTCCCATCTCCATTATATGTGGTTGAGAGTGTTTTGATCATTATATTCATTTCACTCTCCTCATCTGTTTAATCTTGGCCTTTACCCTCTTTGGTTGAATTAAATAGTTACCCCGAGTTTTTGGGTCCTGAGCTAATTTTAACCTTGATTACTCTCTTTCTTCCTTTCCCTCTTCCAAGCTCACTAATGGGGTCTTGGCATCATCGAGTAAAGATCTCCGGCAAAGAGCCTCCCCTCACGGGGGGTGCCCATCAGACATTGCAGCGCCAGTCTGACGAGGAGCACTTCCGATGATGAAGCATGACACCCAGCTGGGTGTGTGAGGATTCTTGCTCCTAGAATTAGGACTCCTCCCTCCTTTGTGGAACAGTGTATCTTTGTGCATAAGATACACTGTCAGTGCCTCTCATATGTGTGGTGTATCAACATAAATATTCCTCAAAAGTTGGACTACTGAACTACATTGCCCATAATGTATTGTTCTGTAGGTTGCAATATAGGCATGTATTAAATTTGGAGGATGCATGCTTTTGTGTACTGTGGTTGTGTGCATGGTTTATTGAATGGTGTAAATACGTAAGATGTGCTGCTTACTTTTGGATGTTCCTGGTGCAGAACTGTCCAGGTCCCCAATTCCAATGACAGCCTCCAGCTCCAGAGTGGTCTCCACCATGCTCTCAATGGCTGTAGGAGGTGGTACTGTGGATGGTCCTCCACCAGTTCAGTTCGTCTCCCTCATCCGCTCTTCCACCCTTTCTTTGGTCCTGGAGCTGAGCTTCTACCCCTTTTTGCACACCTCATCGATTGTGCGAAGCCTGACTCCAGTTGCATTGATCTTGTTCTGAAAGTCCAGCCAGATCTTCTTTTTTCTGGGTGTCAGGGACACTCATTGGTGCCTTGCAAAACAGGACCTCAGGGTGCAGGCAGCACTCCTCAGTCAGGACCTCTAGCTCCTTATCAGAAAACTTCAGTTTCCTCTTCCTCCCTGCAGTGGGTGTCTCCTTGGTCTGAGCTGCCATGGCTGCAATTGCTCCTCTCTGCTGGGTGTGCCTCTGCTGTCTATGCTGGGTAGACTCCTCCCAGTTCCATGGGGGTACTTCCTGGTTCTGATGTCATCACTCAGAACCAGGAAGGGTTTTTTTTTTTTGGGCACCCTCTCATAAATTGCAACACAGTCGCAAATCACAAGTCCGGGCCACACTCTTGTGCAATTTGCAAAACCGCAATTTGCGATTTTGCAAATTGCAATGCGACTCCAAACCGAATCGCAAACTGGAGTTGCGATTCTTACTTACATCCGTTTTGCGACTTGCAAATTGTGTCGCAAAACCAGAGTTTGATACATGTAGCCCCAACTGCTCTATCAACATGATACAGGGGGTATCAAGTTGTTACCAAGAATACTATGATGTATTCCAGAAAACTTGCACACCTGTTTTACCTTCTCATCGTGTCTATGACTGCACCATTCCTTTGATTCTGGGAGAAATGGTTCCCTTTGGTCAGATGTATTCGTTGACTGAAAAAGAAAAGAAGGTACTTAAAGAATACCTAGATGATAATCTACAGAATGGTTTAATCGACCCCTCTTCATCACCTTCAGGGGCTCCTCTCTTCTTTGTACCAAAGAAAATGAAAGATCTACGTCCCTGTGTTGACTTTCACAGACTTAACAAGATAACCATTAAGGATTGGTGTTCCTTACCCCTTATTAGGGATATTCTGGACGCCGTCCAAGGTGCCAATAGGTTTACAAAATTGGATTTGAGGGGTGCTTATCACCTCTTACGTGTCAGGGTAGACGAATGGAAAACAGCCTTTCGTACTCCATTCGGCCATTATGAATACCATGTCATGCCTTTTGGTTTAACCAATGCACACTCCATATTTCAACGATTCATGGATTCCTTGTTTTCTGACTTATTAAATCATAGTGTGGTGATTTATCTGGACGACATCCTAGTATATTCCCGTATACCTGAACAGCATACAGAGTATGTACTTCAGGTTTTTGAAAGACTCAGACAGAATCAGTTATACTGTAAATCAGAAAGATGTGAATTTAACAAGACTGGCGAACAGTGTCTTGGGTTCTGCATCAATCAGACTGGAATAGCTATGGATCCAGACAAAGTACAAGCCATTCTTGATTGGCCCTCTCCTTCTGTCAAAGAAACCCAATGCTTCTTAGGTCTCTCCAACTTTTATCGATAATTTATTTATTGCCCATCAACAAAGTTTTATCACCCAGACCATCAAGGGAGAAGATCTGAAGAAGGGATTTGTCTGGGCTGGCAGTGCTGAAAGGGCTTTTCAAAATCTAAAACAGGCCTTTACCCAAGCTCCTATAGTACGACACCCGGATACGACTAAGAAGTTTAAATAGTTACTGACGCCTCTGAGAGAGCAATTGGTGCAGTCTTGCTTCAGAAACAAGAAGACAACAATTTGGAATATCCTATTCTTTACTTATCCCATATACTTACAGAAACCGAACGCAATTATTCAGTGTTAGAACGGGAATTACTGCTCTCAAGACTTCCTGTCAAGAATGGAGACATTTCCTAATGGGTACCAAAGAACCATTTGAAGCAAGAACTGATCATCATAATTTAAAATATCTCTGGAATTTCCAATGTTGAAACAGCCGTCAAGTAAGATGGGCCTTCTTTTTTAGCCAATATGACTTCATTGTAACCTACATTCGTCATCACAGAACTTAGTAGCTGATGCATTATCCCATCGCTATCTAGAACCTACTAACACTTCCTCTCCAAATATCATCGAATCCAGTCGAATAATTGGGGTTACTCAGTCTTTTCTTGACCATGTTAAATCAGAATACCAGTATATTTCACTAGAAGAATGGAAAGTAGTCCTCAACTACAAAAGGATCAGGACTACTTCTCTTATCAAGACACCCCCTTTTTGCCAACTAAGAGAGTGCAAACCAAGGCGTTACAGATGTGCCATGATTCTCCTGTATGTGGACATTGTGGAATTAAAAAGACACAGGAGTTTCTTCTACTTTCATTTTGGTGGCCAACTCTTAAGAACGATGCCGAATCATATGTAACATCATGTCCTGTATGTGCCCAGACCAAGACACCTCGAACCAAGCCAGCAGAATTACTGATGCCCTTGCCTGTTCCCTCTGCTCCATGGCACACTCTGTCTACAGATTTCATCTGTTCATTACCGTCTTCTTCAGGGAATCATGTCATCATGGTAACTGTTGATTCTTTTACCAAGAAGGCGCATTTCACAGCCTTAAAGAAATTACCTACAACTCAAGAAATGAGTCATATATTTATGCGAGATATTTTTTGCCTTCCAGGAGTGATTATTTCAGACTGAGGACCCCAATATGTGTCATGTTTTTGGAAAGCTTTTTGTACTTTACTGCACATTGATGTCTCCCTTTCCTCCACAAAGCAACAGTCAAACTGAACGCGCGGAGGCGTAGGGAAGACTGGGGGTTGTGCGCAAAAGAATGGTGCAAGAATGGTGCAAGTTAGGTTAGAGTCCAAAGTATGGACTCTAACCTGACTAGCATCATTTTTTGATGCACAACCCCAATGGAAATTACTCCTGTCTTAGGAAAGACAGGGTTCATGCCTCCCTGCCCAATGGCCATGCCCAGGGGACTTCTGTCTGCATAGACCTTGCAAGGAGCAGCAAAGCATCTTTAGCGTGAACAGCTCCAACGATAGACAACTAGAAGCAACTTCTGCACCCGGAGCCATCGGACGTGGTGGCGAAGTTCAAACTCTTGGTTCAGGGTCCTAGCCCCCCAAAGAGCTCTACATCAAAAACCAATTATTATGTTCTTGATAAGATAGAGGTATTTCTAGATATGCATATGCTCTGTATTGTGCAGGTGTGTTTTCAGGTGGATAGTAATGAAATGTATTTGTGTTCCCATTCGCTGCTGGAAATGTGACCCAAAAATAGAAAATTTCTGTTCTATAGGCTGGATGAGCCTCAACAACAAATGTAACTGGACCCCCCTGGGCCGTTAGGCCATGTGCCAATAAATGTGCAGTAAAGGGTGGTCGCATATTGACTGCGATTGCTACCTGTTGCAGGTTTGCCATGATGAATGGTAAATTTTGTTCAGAGTTTTTTTCTTTTATATTTCTTTATTGTATTTTACTGTAAATAAGAAGACAATCTATGCAGTATATGAGGACAAGCAAGGGAAAAAAAAGAGATAAATCAAGAAACTGCAGCAACCCACTGCACATTTTGAATATTAACATCCAGCACAGCACATAGAGGTAGCCAGTCCTAGGGGACTGGGAGTAAAAGGCAGCAGTATTTGCAGCAGTAAGAAACAATTTCCGAATAACAATTACAAACCTGTTGGATGCTGTGCAAATGTTACCCTATAAGCAGAGTACAGAGATATCTGGGAAAGAGGAAACACAATAGAACATCAAACCTTAAAACATCTATCATAATCTATATTAAACTGCAGTGGACTGAGTAGGCGCGCTGCCGGGGCCCGCAAAGGGAGCGCTGAAGAGAAACCCCCGTGATAGGGACGCGGATTATTAGTTATTATTTATGAGTGAATAGGACAGAGGAGATTGCCGCGGGCGGGACACCAGTAGCCCATCAGCACGCAATACCCCCCATCACCTCGTCCTGCCGGTCAGTTCAGCTCACCCTCTATCATCACTAGAACCCCCACCCAATCAGAGGGATCCGCAGAGGGGCCAGATGTAGCGTACAGTGATGCAAGCGCCTGCTGCTCCGCCAGCACCTCCATGCGCAAGTCAGTTAGCCATCTCGATGGCGGCGGTAAACTGGGGGATTTCCAAGTCATGGGTAGACGTCTTTTTGCCAGTACCAATGCCAGATCTAGGATTTTGTTCGCTGATTTGTTTTTGGAGGATCTGCGTGTTATACCCAGTAAATACTGTGCATGTCCCAAAGCATGTTCCTTCCCGTACATTTATTCAATATCTCAGTTATGCTTGTCCAATATTCGATAACCCGGGGGCAGGCCCACACCATATGCAAGAAATCGGCAGAATCACTGTGACATCTCGGACACTCGTCCCGTGCAGTTGGATAGATCCTCGCCAGCCTAGCAGGTGTTAGATAAGTGTGGTGTGAATAATTGAACTGGATGAGTTTGTAGCGGGCATTCATTGAAATAATTTTAGGAGCTGCGAGGGCCAGCTGCCACAGGCCGTCAGTGAGTAAGCTGCGCAGTGCCTCCCCCCAGTATGTCCGAAGTGATGTAAGGGAAGCGGCATCATCTATGCTGAGCACGTTGTATAAGTTTGTAACCGCCTTATTTGCGTTCCCATGAGCCAGAATTGTCTGGAGCAAAACCGATGTGGCGGGTTCATTGGGTAGGGACCCCCAGTCGGACGCCGCCATCCGAGTTAGGGCAGAATAAGTAAGAAAGGATCCAGGAGGGAGGCTAAAGTCACTCAGCAAGTCATTAAATGGGGTCAGCATGCTATCGTCGAAGAGATCACCCCAATCCCTTATTCTCGCCCCCTCCCATGCCATGGCCGTCCGTCTGTGTTGGGTAGGACCTCCCCCGGTAACACCCATAGTGGGAGCTGTGGTGCATATGGAGCTACCCAGCCCGATCTGCAGATGTACTTGAACCAGCACTTCTCGGCAATTCTCAGCAATAGGTTAGTCTCTGCAACTGGAGTATCAGGGCTAGGTGACAACAGCCGCTGCAGCAGCCTGGTCGTGCCCCCTCGTTTAATCGCGGTGTCTAACTTATGCAGATTGTGTCCTGCCAACCAACGCATTACTCACTGGAGCTGAGCTGCCGCCAAGTTAGGAGCTCCCAGGCCTCCCTCCGACAGGGAAGCTTAAAGTTTGTTTAAGGCCACCCGTGCTCTGCCCTTGCCCCATATAAGTGCAGTGAGGAGAGAGCGCAGCTCCACAAACCATTTGTTTGGAAGAAGGAACTGAAGAGCAGAGAAGTGATACAGTAATTGTCAACATCAGGGCAGTGTGCGCTCTACGGGCGACTAAAATGCAAAAACCCAACCTTTATGCAAGGACCTAATTCATGCATTGCATTTATATGCAGTATGTTAATCTTTTGCATTGCAGACTTTAAACTTGAAAAAACACTATTTATGATGTTTGCAATAAATGTTCATTTGCAATGTATTGCTGCAGGCTTTCAGAGTGTGTCAGGGTGTGGTCCCCTTCCAGGGCCTTCTAGAAGCTTTCCCTGCAGCATGACTGGGTGTGGTTTGTGGGCTGGGCCAGACTCTGTATAAGGGAGCCAGCCCAGCTCCACATGCTCACTATTCAGAGGTCCCTAAGCAGAGCAGCAGCAACTTCCTGAGCTCCTTTTCCGGAGGCCTACTTTGACCTTTCCAGGCCTTGCCCTTCATTGTATTGGTGATCCTTGAACAGGGCAGTAAGACGGAGGTCGGGCTGGGCCCCCGATCCCGGTTTTCAAAGCCATTCGAGTTTTGGGGCATAGTTTTCATGTTGAAAGATTTTTCCTTGTGCGTGTGAATGTGCTCGTGGTTTCTGGCATTTACATGTTGATATTTGAATCGGCAAGCCGTGCAATTCATTCTTTGTATTTAACTCTTGATACTCGTTGTGCGCTACTATTTCTTGGCAGTTGCATGGTGGCATTCAAATCGGCAAGACGCGCGATTCATTCCTTGCATTTAACTCTTGATAATCATTGTGCGCTACCATTTCTTGGCAATTGCATGGTGGCACTCGAATCGGCAAGCCGCGCAATTCATTCCCGCATTTAAATCTTGGTGTTTCAGATCGCTTACAGTGTGTGCGATCATTTCATGGCATTTGCTTATTCTTGCTGGAATCTGCAAAATGTGCGATTAATTCCCGCCTTCAAATCTTGATGTTCAGATCGCTTACAGAGTGCGCGATCATTTCATGGCATTTGCATATACTTGTTGTAGGAGGCTGGACTGGCTTGTAGTGAGTACCAAGGGGTACTTGCACCTTGCACCAGGCCCAGTTATCCCTTATTAGTGTATAGGGTGTCTAGCAGCTTAAGCTGATAGATAATGGTAGCTTAGCAGAGCAGCTTAGGCTGAACTAGGAGACGTGTGAAGCTACTACAGTACCACAAGTGTCACTTGCACAATATCATAAGAAAACACAATACACAGTTATACTAAAAATAAAGGTACTTAATTTTATGACAATATGCCAAAGTATCTTAGAGTGTACCCTCAGTGAGAGGATAGGAAATATACACAAGATATATATACACAATAGCAAAAATATGCAGTATAGTCTTAGAAAACAGTGCAAACAATGTATAGTTACAATAGGATGCAATGAGGAAACATAGGGATAGGGGCAACACAAACCATATACTCCAAAAGTGGAATGCGAACCACGAATGGACCCCAAACCTATGTGACCTTGTAGAGGGTCACTGGGACTATTAGAAAATAGTGAGAGTTAGAAAAATAGCCCTCCCCAAGACCCTGAAAAGTGAGTGCAAAGTGCACTGAAGTTCCCCAAAAGACAAAGAAGTCGTGATAGAGGAATACTGCAGGAAAGACACAAACCAACAATGCAACAACTGTGGATTTCCAATCTAGGGTACCTGTGGAACAAGGGGACCAAGTCCAAAATTCACAAGCAAATCGGAGATGGGCAAATGCCCAGGAAATGCCAGCTGTGGGTGCAAAGAAGCTTCTACTGGACAGAAGAAGCTGCAGTTTCTGCAGGAACAAAAAGGGCTAGAGACTTCCCCTTTGGTGGACGGATCCCTCTCGCCGTGGAGAGTCGTGCAGAAGTGTTTTCCCGCCGAAAGAAAGCCAACAAGCCTTGGTAGCTGCAAATCGTGCAGTTAGCGTTTTTGGACAGTGTTGCAGCCCAGGAGGGACCAGGAGGTCGCAAATTGGAACAGAAGAGAGAAGAGACGTCGAGCAAGACAAGGAGCCCTCTCAGCAGCAGGTAGCCCCCAGAGAAGTGCCAGAAACAGGCACTACAAGGATGTGTGAAACGGTGCTTGCCGAAGTTGCACAAAGGAGTCCCACGTCGCCGGAGACCAACTTAGAAAGTCGTGCAATGCAGGTTAGAGTGCCGTGGACTCAGGCTTGGCTGTGCACAAAGGATTTCCGCCGGAAGTGCACGGAAGCTGGAGTAGTTGCAAAAGTCGTGGTTTCCAAGAATGCAGTCTGGCGTGGGGAGGCAAGGACTTACCTCCACCAAACTTGGACTGAAGAGTCACTGGACTGTGGGAGTCACTTGGACAGAGTTGCTGGATTCGAGGGACCTTGCTCGTCGTGTTGAGAGGAGACCCAAGGGACCGGTAATGCAGCTTTTTGGTGCCTGCGGTTGCAGGGGGAAGATTCCGTCGACCCACAGGAGATTTCTTCGGAGATTCTGGTGCAGAGAGGAGGCAGACTACCCCCACAGCATGCACAAGCAGGAAAACAGTCGAGAAGGCGGCAGGATCAGCGTTACAGAGTTGCAGTAGTCGTCTTTGCTACTATGTTGCAGTTTTGCAGGCTGCCAGCGCGGTCAGCAGTCGATTCCTTGGCAGAAGGTGAAGAGAGAGATGCAGAGGAACTCTGATGAGCTCTTGCATTCGTTATCTAAAGTTTCCCCAGAGACAGAGACCCTAAATAGCCAGAAAAGAGGGTTTGGCTACTTAGGAGAGAGAATAGGCTACTAACACCTGAAGGAGCCTATCAGAAGGAGTCTCTGACGTCACCTGGTGGCACTGGCCACTCAGAGCAGTCCAGTGTGCTGGCAGCACCTCTGTTTCCAAGATGGCAGAGGTCTGGAGCACACTGGAGGAGCTCTGGACACCTCCCAGGGGAGGTGCAGGTCAGGGGAGTGGTCACTCCCCTTTCCTTTGTCCAGTTTCGCGCCAGAGCAGGGGCTAAGGGGTCCCTGAACCGGTGTAGACTGGCTTATACAGAATTGGGCACATCTGTGCCCAAGGAAGCATTTCCAGAGGCTGGGGGAGGCTACTCCTCCCCTGCCTTCACACCATTTTCCAAAGGGAGAGGGTGTAACACCCTCTCTCAGAGGAAGTCCTTTGTTCTGCCATCCTGGGACAAGCCTGGCTTGACCCCAGGGGGGCAGAAACCTGTCTGAGGGGTTGGCAGCAGCAGCAGCTGCAGTGAAACCCCAGGAAAGGCAGTTTGGCAGTACCAGGGTCTGTGCTACAGACCACTGGGATCATGGAATTGTCCCAATAATGCTAGGATGGCATAGAGGGGGCAATTCCATGATCTTAGACATGTTACATGGCCATATTCGGAGTTACCATTGTGAAGCTACATGTAGGTAGTGACCTATATGTAGGGCACGCGTGTAATGGTGTCCCCGCACTCACAAAGTTCAGGGAATTGGCCCTGAACAATGTGGGGGCACCTTGGCTAGTGCCAGGGTGCCCTCACACTAAGTAACTTTGCACCTAACCTTTACCAGGTAAAGGTTAGACATATAGGTGACTTATAAGTTACTTAAGTGCAGTGTAAAATGGCTGTGAAATAACGTGGACGTTATTTCACTCAGGCTGCAGTGGCAGGCCTGTGTAAGAATTGTCAGAGCTCCCTATGGGTGGCAAAAGAAATGCTGCAGCCCATAGGGATCTCCTGGAACCCCAATAACCTGGGTACCTCAGTACCATATACTAGGGAATTATAAGGGTGTTCCAGTAAGCCAATGTAAATTGGTAAAATTGGTCACTAGCCTTTTAGTGACAATTTGAAAGAAATGAGAGAGCATAACCACTGAGGTTCTGATTAGCAGAGCCTCAGTGAGACAGTTAGTCACTACACAGGTAACACATTCAGGCACACTTAGGAGCACTGGGGCCCTGGAGAACAGGGTCCCAGTGACACATACAACTAAAACAACATATATACAGTGAAAAATGGGGGTAACATGCCAGGCAAGATGGTACTTTCCTACACTTGTTGAAATCAACAGTGTGCGCGATTCATTTCCCGTATTTAAATATTGGTATTCAGATCGCTTCCAGTGTGCACAATCATTTCATGGCAATTAAAACTTTGATGTGTAGTGTTTCCTGAAGTGCACTCAACTTTCCAGAGCTTTTGAATTTTCTGCAAAGGTGTTAAAATTCAAAATGTTACATTATATGTGCATATTAAGTTCTTAGTACAATTCCTATTGCTTTCCAGGGAATGTTAAGATTACTTTTTGTCCTCTTGTCCTCATGTAAAAAGACAAAGGTGGTCATTCTGACCCCGGCGGTAAAAGGCACTTACCGGCGGTCAGAAGACCGCAATAACACCGCCGCGACCGCGGTAAACCGCCACGGTCATTCTGACCCACAACTGCCAAACCGACAAAAACCCGACCTCCACTGCAGTCCGCCACATCAGCGGCCAGCGATAAACTGGAGATGACCAAACCTCCACCGTCACGGCAACAGAAATACGCCCATGCCATTACGACCCACGAATCCACGCGGCGGTCATTCAAACGCGGTATTCCACTGGCGGTACACACCGCCGCGGTCAAAATACACACCCAGCACCAAAACACAGCCACATTGGACAAATCGAAATACACACACCTGATACACATACAAACACCACTCCCACACAATCAATCAACTATAAAACACACACCCACATCACCCACAAACCCCCACAAATCGAAATTAAGAGACAAGGCACAATACACAGAGAGAGAGCACAGGGAACGCAAACCACAACACACACAGGAACCCAACATCATCACCCACACCACATCTACGCACAAAGCACCACACACCACCACACCCATCACCACATACACCACCCCACACCTCATCCACACCACCCCATGGCACCCCAAAGGCACCCCCGGTTTTCGGACCAAGAACTCAGGGTCATGGTGGAGGAAATAATAAGGGTAGAGCCCCAGCTCTTCGGCACACAGGTGCAGCACACCACAATAGCCAGGAAGGCAGAGCTATGGCAACGGATCGTAGACAGGGTCAACGCTGTGGGACAGCATCCCAGAAATCGGGAGGACATCCGCAAGCGCTGGAACGACCTACGGGGGAAGGTGCGGTCGATGGTGTCAAGGCACAATATCGCTGTGCAGAAGACTGGCGGCGGACCCCCACCCACCCCACCCGAATTCACAGCATGGGAGCAAGAGGTCTTGAACATCCTGCATCCTGAGGGCCTCGCTGGAGTAGGCGGAGGAATGGACTCTGGTAAGTATAATCTCAACTACTACATCCACCCCACCCCACCAGCATGCCAACCCACACCCCCACCCTCACCCCCAACCCCCCATCACACATCCTCCCTGATAATGTCTCACCAGCACAACACACCCAACCCAACACCAACCCCTGAATGCCAACACAAACCATGGACACCCATCACCTAAGCATGACCACTGCACATACCCCCCCCCCCTCAAACCACCCTCACAACTCCTCCCACAAGGGAACGCCAGCACTGGGGGACAAGGGCACACACAAATCGCACGCCATGGCACACACAGAACCAATAACCATACTCTTTTACCCCTGCAGGACCCGAACGCCAACACACCGGTCAGGAGGGTCCAGAAATGTCCATCCCACCCCCAGAACAGGCCCCCAGTGATGACAGCAGCTCTGTCAACCTGGAACCTGATGACCAGCCCGGACCATCGGGGATCTCTGGACATTCGGTTCCCCTCAGGCAGCCACAGGCCACAGCAGACCTACCCCCCTCTGGGAACACCAGCACAGCACCCACCCAGCGGGCCCATGCCTCTGTCTCCAGGACAGGTCAAGCAGCGGTGTGTCCACCACTAAAGGGCACCCAGTGTAACCCACCACCCCAACAACAACAGGGACCTGGGGGCAGTGGTAGTGGGCACACCGTCCAGGGGACAGAGGCCCAGGAACAAAGGGGAACTGGGAGGGCTGCTGTGCGACAGGGGGAGGACAGGCCTAGGGAACCCTCTGTCCAAGAGGCCCTCACCACCATCATGGGAGCGTATCACCACTCCCAAGAGACGATGGCGATGGTCCTGGCCAGGTTCCAGGAGATCCAGGCCATGCAGGAGGAACGGTACATGGGGTTCCGGGAAGAACTGCGCACCATCAGTTCCGCAATGGGTACAATCGTGGTGGCACTCAACCTGATTGTTACCACATTGCGGGACCATGTGGCCCCCCAAAGGGCCCCTGCCACTAGCATGGACGAAGAACAGCCTACCACCTCCGCCGGCGCTAGTGGTCAGGAGGCCCCCACACAACAGCAACGGGCCACCCGGACCCCACCCCCTGCAGAACAAGAACCACCCTGCAAGAAAGGCCTGAGATCCAGGAAGAAGACAGAGTAGGGTGTCAAGACCCCCGCCAGGAAAGGATCCCCCCGGATGTCATCCCACTGTCCCACTTGTTCACCCTGTCCAACCTAGAACTGCCCCTGCTCCACCTTCCACAGGCATATGGACAATGCACCTGTGCAAACGAGAGTCTGGACTTTGCCAAGGACATGCCTCCACCATCACCCATCACCCTTCTTGAACTATTCACCCATTTCTTCACTTCAATAAACACAATTATTGCACCAAAACCATCTGGAGTCTGTAATTTATTTCCTTTAAACCAAATGTATTAGACATAACCAACCAAAAATGTCCAGTTACATTGTGATGACAACATACCAGTGTCACACAGCGGTAGTCCATGGGGAAAGAAACCAGAGGGCACTCCGTGGGGACCAGATCACTGAAATAGGAAGGGAAATCCACAACTAAGTTACCATACATTGGGGGGAAAGGTCAGACAGTAGAGAGCTTGTACTGTTACAGATAGTTTTAAATGCTGGAGTAAATTCTTACCTGTGTGTCACTGGAAATACTGCTGTATCACTCTGTCCCTGTTGTCTGTGTCGTCCTCTTCGTCTTCCTCCTCTTCACTCTCCGTAGGCTCCACAGCGGCCACAACACCACCATCTGGACCATCCTCCTGCAGGAAAGGCACCTGGCGTCGCAAAGCCAGGTTGTGGAGCATGCAGCAGGCCACGATGATATGGCACACCTTCCTTGGTGAGTACATTAGGGATCCCCCTGTCATATGCAGGCACCTAAACCTGGCCTTCAGGAGGCCGAAGGTCCGCTCGATCACCCTCCTAGTACGCCCATGGGCCTCATTGTACCGTTCCTCTGCCCTGGTCCTGGGATTCCTCACTGGGGACAATAGCCAAGGCAGGTTGGGGTAACCAGAGTCACCAATTAGTCACACACGCTGTCTCTGTAGCTGTTCCATCACATAAGGGATGCTGCTATTTCGCATGACGTACGCGTCATGCACTGACCCTGGGAACTTGGCATTTAAATGGGAGATGTACTGGTCAGCCAAACAGACCACCTGCACATTCATCGAATGATAATTCTTTCTGTTCCTGTACACCTGTTCATCGTCTTTTGGGGGGACCAAAGCCACATGGGTACCATCAATGGCACCTATGATATTGGGAATGTGTCCAAGGGCATAGAAATCACCCTTCACTGTAGGCAAGTCACCCACCTCAGGGAAAATGATGTAGCTCCGCATGTATTTCATCAGTGCAGACAACACTCTGGACAATACCTTGGAAAACATAGGTTGAGACATCCCAGATGATATGGCCACTGTAGTTTGAAATGATCCACTAGCCAAAAAATGGAGTACTGACAGCACCTGATCTAGAGGGGGGATCCTTGTAGGTTGGCGGATGGGTGACATCAGCTCTGGCTCCAGCTGGGCACACAGTTCATGGATAGTGGCACGGTTGAGTCTGTAGGTCAGTATGACATGTCGTTCTTCCATTGTCGACAGGTCCACCAGCGGTCTGTACACAGGAACATTCCTCCGTCTCCTTGCAAGTCCCAGCGGACGGTGCCTAGGAAGGACAACAGCGAGCACAGAGTTAATCAACCCACAGGTAAGTTCCCACAGCTTGCACAGTACACGTTTCTCTCTGGAATGAATGGCTTGTATGAGTGTCGATGCAAGGCCTAGGCATGTGTGACGCAGTAGGAATTAAGCCATGTGGGCCCTTGAAATGGCGGCTGCCTGACCTGTGAAGTGTGACAATGTGAAGTGAGATCATTGCGCTGGCGTGGCACACCGTGGCGGTAGGCGGTCGAAGACCGCGGCGCAAAGCCGCATTGGATAACATTGAACCCTATGGGTTTCAGGAGCCAATGGCGATGTGCGCTGGCGGTCGCGGTACGCACCGCTGCGGTACGCACCGCCGCGGCCGTAACCGCCATTTTCTATCTGCTTAATCACTCGAGACCTGATCATCCACAGGAGAGGACCTATACTGCAAGTGCTGCTGTGACCTCGGTCTGGAAGTGATAATGGCTGCTGCGACTGGGGAAAGGGCCCCCGCCTTCAGTTCCGAAGAGTTGGAGAAGCTCGTGGACGGGGTCCTCCCCCAGTATGCGCTACTCTACGGTCCTCCAGACCAACAGGTGAGTACACGGGGGACAATGCTTAGTGGCCAATGCCTGGGATGAGTGGAGTGGATGTACGATGGAGGTGAGGGGAGCGAATGAGGAATGCATGGCACGACAGATGAGAGCATGTGCCACATGGCAAGTTTGGGGAGGGGGGGCCACTCACATCGAGCATGCAGAAAAGTGATGATGTTTCTTTTCCCCCCCTGTACATGTCACATAGGTCAGCGCCCATCAGAAGATCGAGATTTGGCGTGCCATCGCCAAGGACGTCCGGGCCCTGGGGGTCCACAACAGACGGGGCACCCACTGCCGCAAGAGGTGGGAGGACATCCGCCGCGGGAGCAGGAAGACCGCCGAGGCTCTGCTGGGGATGGCCTCCCAACCTAGGAGGGATGCCAGTCGTACCTTGACCAACCCTGATGTCCCGGATACTGGCGGTGGCCTACCCCGATTTGGATGGGCGCTTGAGGACATCACAGCAGACACAAGGGGGTGAGTACCAGCACATTCTGCTATCTTTGCGCGCAGTGGAGGGGCCTGGGTGGGGGAGGAGGGCTATGGGTATCCCTAGGCCAGGGCGATTTCTGTAGGCTAGGCCCCTCCGTGAGGCATGGCCCTGTGCCCCCGCCCCCCACCTCTGTAGGGTGCCTAGTAACGCTATTCATGGACCTGTGTATTCTGTGTGGGCAGTTGTCGCCCATAGGCTTGTGGGGCATGTCCCAGTGAATGAGTAGTGTACCCCAAGTGCGCAGCGTAGTGCAGGGGGCTTCTGTGTCTGTCCTCTCCGCCAACAGTGTCCCCAATGCATGCACTCAACTTGTCTTTATTTCTCCACCCCCCCCCCTTTTTCTTTGTTTTTCTCTGAATGTGTGCATTAGCATCATCAGGCGGAGGAGAAGTGGCATCGGCGCAAGAGTGAGCTGCATCTCACATGGCCCTGGAGGGCCATGCAACGGATTCCGAGGTGACCAGTGAGACGGAGGGCGAGGGGGGCTCCACAACGGGAACCCGTGCAGACGTCAGTGACACCGACACGTCCTCGCATGGGAGCTCCCTTGTGGTGGCGGCAACATCCGTGACCACCGAAAGTACAGGTACAGCCGCCACCCAGCGCACCAGCTCCGCCCTCCCAGCAGCCCCTCGGCGGTTTGGCCCGTGCCCGCACGGCCAGGAAGCCGGCCATCTCCTTCGCCCCAGGCACCTCAGGCCCTGCCCCAGTCACCCCTGCTGCCCTCAGTGAGGAGGTCATTGACCTCCTGAGGACCATCATTGTTGGGCAGTCTACCTTTTTGAATGCCATCCAGGGTGTGGAGAGGGAGGTGCATCAAAGCAATGCATACCTGGAGGGCCTTCATTCGGGTCAGGCTGCCCAGCAGCGATCGTTCAACGCTCTGGCCTCAGCACTGACGGCAGCCATTGTCCCTGTCTCCAGCCTCCCTCTTCTAACTGCCTCCACCCAGTCCCACTCCCCTGTTCCTCTGCCTATCCCATCCACACCTACAGACCAGCCTGCACACACCTCAACACCCAAGGGAAGCTCATCCAAACATAAGCACCACAAAACACACAAGCATTCACACAAGCAACATCCAGATGCAGACATGCCAACAGCCACTACCTCCTCTGTGTCCCCCACCTCCTCCCTCCCTGTGACGTATACACTCACACCTGCATGCACACCACCATCAGCCAGTACACCCATCACCAGCACACCCTCCAGACCAGTCCGCACACCTGCAGTCACCACCCCCACTGCCATGTACACGTCCCCTGTGTCCTCTCCCAGTGTGTGTCACCCCCGCTTCCAAACCACACAAACGCAGGCAGCCACCCACCCAAAAGCCATCCACCTCACGACAGCCTCCAGCCCAAGCACCTGCACCCAATGACACCAGACTTGACTCACATACAACCACATCCTCTTCCTCCACTCCCATACCCACTCCAGCTACCATTCGCATGGCTCCTAAAAGAATCTTCCTCTCTAAAGTGAACTTCTTTCCATCACCTGACCCACCCCCTCCATCTCGTAAGAGTTCCAAAAACACCTCAGCCACCACCAGCCCAGCAACTCCCAAAAAGGTCGTCCCTGGCTTCTGGAGTCTGCCCTTTCCTTGGGCAGGGACATCGTCCAGCAGCATCAACACAGCCAGCCCCCCCCCCCGGGAAGAGGACCAAGAAGCTCAAGGGCAGGCGCGACAGGCCTGATACGCCTGCCCCCAAGGAGGGTAGCCTTGCCCCGTCACCTGCCACATCGGGGAAGGGTGCCAAGGGCCACGGTGAGTCAGCCAAGGAGGGCAAGGGCAGCAAGGTGCAAAAGGCCGGGAGCAGCAGACCTGGCCATGAGGGCCCCACCAGCCCCATTCCGGGGGTATCTGAGGAGACCCAGGGCCCCAGGACTCCATCACAGGAGGGCCCCGCAACGGAAAGAACCGAGGCAGACTGAGCGGAAGGTATTGGCCAGGTGTGGTTCACTCCAAACACAAGACAGGCACCGCTGAACAGAGCCCCGCCGTGAGAAGCACCGCTGAACAGGGCCCAGCCAAGACAAGCACCACTGAAGAGGGGCCGCTGTGAGAAGCACCGCTGAACAGGGCCCCGCCAAGACAAGCACCGCTGAAGTGGGGCCACCGTGAGAAGCACCGCTGAACAGGGGCCCGCCGTCAGAAGCACCGCTGAACAGGGCCCCGCCGTGAGAAGCACCGCTGAACAGGGCCCCGCCGTGACAAGCACCGCTGAACAGGGCCCGCCAAGACAAGCACCGCTGAAGAGGGGCCGCTGTGAGAAGCACCGCTGAACAGGGCCCCGCCAAGACAAGCACCACTGAACAGGGCCCCGCCAAGACAAGCACCGCTGAACAGGGCCCCGCCGTGAGAAGCACCGCTGAACAAGGCCCCGCCGTAACAAGCACTGCTGAACAGGGCCCCGCCAAGACAAGCACCGCTGAAGAGGGGCAGCTGTGAGAAGCACCGCTGAACAGGGCCCCGCCGTGAGAAGCACCGCTGAACAGGGCCCCGCCGTGAGAAGCACCACTTGTAGGAGGCTGGACTGGCTTGTAGTGAGTACCAAGGGGTACTTGCACCTTGCACCAGGCCCAGTTATCCCTTATTAGTGTATAGGGTGTCTAGCAGCTTAGGCTGATAGATAATGGTAGCTTAGCAGAGCAGCTTAGGCTGAACTAGGAGACGTGTGAAGCTACAACAGTACCACTTAGTGTCATATGCACAATATCATAAGAAAACACAATACACAGTTATACTAAAAATAAAGGTACTTTAATTTTATGACAATATGCCAAAGTATCTTAGAGTGTACCCTCAGTGAGAGGATAGGAAATATACACAAGATATATATACACAATAGAAAAAATATGCAGTATAGTCTTAGAAAACAGTGCAAACAATGTATAGTTACAATAGGATGCAATGGGGAAACATAGGGATAGGGGCAACACAAACCATATACTCCAAAAGTGGAATGCGAACCACGAATGGACCCCAAACCTATGTGACCTTGTAGAGGGTCGCTGGGACTATTAGAAAATAGTGAGAGTTAGCAAAATAACCCTCCCCAAGACCCTGAAAAGTGAGGGCAAAGTGCACTAAAGTTCCCCTAAGGACAAAAGAGTCGTATTAGAGGAAAAATGCAGGAAAGACACAAACCAGCAATGCAAAAACTGTGGATTTCCAATCTAGGGTACCTGTGGAACAAGGGGACCAAGTCCAAAAGTCACAAGCAAGTCGGAGATGGGCAGATGCCCAGGAAATGCCAGCTGCGGGTGCAAAGAAGCTTCAACTGGACAGAAGAAGCTGAGGTTTCTGCAGGAACAAAAAGGGCTAGAGACTTCCCCTTTGGTGGACGGATCCCTCTCGCATTGGAGAGTCGTGCAGAAGTGTTTTCCCGCCGAAAGGATGCCAACAAACCTTGCTACACGCAAATCGTGCGTTTGGCGTTTTTGGACGCTGCTGGGGCCCAGGAGGGACCAGGAGGTCGCAAATTAGACCTGCAGAGAGAGGGGACGTCGAGCAAGACAAAGAGCCCTCACTGAAGCAGGTAGCCACTGGAGAAGTGCCAGAAACAGGCACTACTAGGATGCGTGAAACGGTGCTCGCCGAAGTTGCACAAAGGAGTCCCACGTCGCCGGAGACCAACTTAGAAAGTCGTGCAATGCAGGTTAGAGTGCCGTGGACCCAGGCTTGGCTGTGCACAAAGGATTTCCGCCGGAAGTGCACAGGGGCCGGAGTAGCTGCAAAGTCGCGGTTCCAAGCAATGCAGCCCAGCGAGGTGAGGCAAGGACTTACCTCCACCAAACTTGGGCTGAAGAGTCACTGGACTGTGGGGGTCACTTGGACAGAGTCGCTGGATTCGAGGGACCTCGCTCGTCATGCTGAGAGGAGACCCAAGGGACCGGTGATGCAGCTTTGAGTGCCTGCGGTTGCAGGGGGAAGATTCCGTCGACCCACGGGAGATTTCTTCGGAGCTTCTGGTGCAGAGAGGAGGCAGGCTACCCCCACAGCATGCACAAGCAGGAAAACAGTCGAGAAGGCGGCAGGATCAGCGTTACAGAGTTGCAGTAGTCGTCTTTGCTACTATGTTGCAGGTTTGCAGGCTTCCAGCGGTCGATTCCTTATCAGAAGGTGAAGAGAGAGATGCAGAGGAACTCGGATGAGCTCTTGCATTCGTTATCTGAAGTTTCCCCAGAGACAGAGACCCTAAATAGCCAGAAAAGAGGGTTTGGCTACCTAGGAGAGAGGATAGGCTACTAACACCTGAAGGAGCGTATCACAAGGAGTCTCTGACGTCACCTGGTGGCACTGGCCACTCAGAGCAGTCCAGTGTGCCAGCAGCACCTCTGTTTCCAAGATGCAGAGGTCTGGAGCACACTGGAGGAGCTCTGGACACCTCCCAGGGGAGGTGCAGGTCAGGGGAGTGGTCACTCCCCTTTCCTTTGTCCAGTTTCGCACCAGAGCAGGGGCTAAGGGGTCCCTGAACCGGTGTAGACTGGCTTATGCAGAATTGGGCACATCTGTGCCCAAGAAAGCATTTCCAGAGGCTGGGGGAGGCTACTCCTCCCCTGCCTTCACACCATTTTCCAAAGGGAGAGGGTGTCACACCCTCTCTCAGAGGAAGTTCTTTGTTCTGCCATCCTGGGCCAGGCCTGGCTGGACCCCAGGAGGGCAGCTGCCTGTCTGAGGGGTTGGCAGCAGCAGCAGCTGCAGTGAAACCCCAGGAAGGGCAGTTTGGCAGTACCAGGGTCTGTGCTACAGACCACTGGGATCATGGGATTGTGCCAACTATGCCAGGATGGCATAGAGGGGGCAATTCCATGATCATAGACATGTTACATGGCCATATTCGGAGTTACCATTGTGAAGCTACATCTAGGTAGTGACCTATATGTAGTGCACACGTGTAATGGTGTCCCCGCACTCACAAAGTTCAGGGAATTGGCTCTGAACAATGTGGGGGCACCTTGGCTAGTGCCAGGGTGCCCTCACACTAAGTAACTTTGCACCTAACCTTTACCAGGTAAAGGTTAGACATATAGGTGACTTATAAGTTACTTAAGTGCAGTGTAAAATGGCTGTGAAATAACGTGGACGTTATTTCACTCAGGCTGCAGTGGCAGGCCTGTGTAAGAATTGTCAGAGCTCCCTATGGGTGGCAAAAGAAATGCTGCAGCCCATAGGGATCTCCTGGAACCCCAATACCCTGGGTACCTCAGTACCATATACTAGGGAATTATAAGGGTGTTCCAGTAAGCCAATGTAAATTGGTAAAAATGGTCACTAGCCTGTCAGTGACAATTTGGAAAGAAATGAGAGAGCATAACCACTGAGGTTCTGGTTAGCAGAGCCTCAGTGAGACAGTTAGTCACTACACAGGTAACACATTCAGGCACACTTATGAGCACTGGGGCCCTGGGTTACCAGGGTCCCAGTGACACATACAACTAAAACAACATATATACAGTGAATAATGGGGGTAACATGCCAGGCAAGATGGTACTTTCCTACACAACCCCCCCCCCCAAACGAAGGACAATAAGACTAGCCATGACCTGATGAGTCTTCATTGTCTAAGTGGAAATATCTGGAGAGTCCATCTGCATTGGAGTGGCTACTCCCAGGTCTATGTTCCACTGTATAGTCCATTCCCTGTAGGGATATGGACCACCTCAACAATTTAGGATTTTCACCTTTCATTTGTTTTAGCCAAAGTAGAGGTTTGTGGTCTGTCTGAACAATGAAGTGAGTGCCAAACAGGTATGGCCTAAACTTCTTCAGAGCCCAGACCACAGCAAAGGCCTCCCTCTCAATGGCAGACCAAAGCTTTTCTCTAGGGGTCAACCTTCTACTAATAAAAGCAACAGGTTGATCCTGGCCCTCAGAATTAAGTTGTGATAGGACTGCCCCTACTCCTAATTCAGATGCATCAGTCTGGGCATAGAATTTTTTAGAGTAACAAGGGCTTTTCAGGACAGGTGCAGAGCACATGGCCTGCTTCAGCTCCTCAAAAGCTTTCTGACAGTTTGCTGTCCATAATACCTTTTTAGGCATTTTCTTGGATGTGAGGTCATTAAGAGGGGCTGCAATGGAGCCATAGTTCTTAATGAACCTCCTGTAATACCCAGTGAGGCCTAGGAAGGCTCTCACCTGAGTCTGAGTGGTAGGGGGAACCCAATCAATAATAGTTTGGATTTTCCCCTGAAGTGGTGCAATCTGTTCCCCACCAACAAGGTGTCCCAGATAAACCACCTTACCCTGCCCTATCTGGCACTTTGAAGCCTTGATAGTGAGGCCTGCCTTTTTCAGAGCCTCCAAAACTTTCCATAGGTGGACCAGGTGATCATCCCAGCTGGAGCTAAAGACAGCTATATCGTCCAAATATGCTGCACTGAAAGCTTCCAGCCCTTGCAGGACTGTGTTCACCAACCTCTGAAAAGTGGCAGGTGCATTTTTCAAACCAAAAGGCATTACAGTAAACTGGTAATGTCCTCCAATGGTAGAAAATGCAGTCTTAGGTTTAGCATCTTCTGACAATTTGATCTGCCAATACCCTGCAGTCAAATCAAAAGTGCTTAGATACTTGGCAGATGCCAGTGTATCTATGAGCTCATCTGCCCTGGGTATAGGGTGAGCATCAGTTTTGGTTACCAAGTTGAGACCTCTATAGTCTACACAAAACCGCATTTCTTTCTTTCCATCTTTAGAATTGGGTTTTGGTACCAGTACCACAGGAGAAGCCCATGGACTGTCAGAGTGCTCAACCACTCCTAGTTCCAACATTTTCTGAACTTCTTGCTTTATGCAGTCCCTGACATGGTCAGGCTGCCTATAGATCTTACTTTTGACAGGTAAACTGTCTCCAGTATCTATAGTGTGCTCACACCAAGAAGTGGTGCCTGGCACAGTAGAGAAGAGTTCTGAAAATTGTCCTAGGAGATTTATGCAATTGTCTTTCTGCTCAGCAGTAAGACAATCTGCCAAAACTACACCTTCCACAAGAGCATCTTGTTCTGTGGAAGAAAAGAGATCAGGTAGAGGATCACTGTCTTCTTCCTGTCCCTCATCTGTTGCCATGAGCAGGGTGAGATCAGCCCTGTCATAGTAGGGTTTCAGGCGGTTGACATGGAGCACCCTAAGGGGACTCCTGGCAGTGCCTAAGTCAACCAAGTAGGTGACTTCACCCTTTTTTTCAACAATTGTGTGGGGTCCACTCCATTTATCTTGGAGTGCTCTTTTGGCCACAGGCTCCAAGACCCACACTTTCTGCCCTGGTTGGTACTGAACCAAAACAGCCTTCTGATCATGCCATTGCTTTTGGAGCTCTTGGCTGGCCTGAAGGTTTTTACTGGCCTTTTTCATGTACTCAGCCATCCTTGATCTGAGGCCAAGTACATAGTCCACAATATCCTGCTTAGGAGCTTTTAAAGGTTGTTCCCAACCCTCCTTTACAAGTGTGAGTGGACCCCTAACAGGGTGTCCAAAAAGAAGTTCAAAGGAGCTGAAGCCCACTCCTTTCTGGGGTACCTCCCTGTAGGCAAAAAGGAGGCATGGTAGAAGGATATCCCATCTCCTGCGGAGTTTTTCAGGGAGACCCATAATCATGCCTTTGAGAGTTTTATTAAATCTCTCCACCAGTCCATTTGTTTGTGGATGATAGGGTGTTGTGAACTTGTAAGTTACACCACACTCCTTCCACATGGCCTTTAAGTATGCAGACATGAAATTGCTTCCTCTGTCTGATACTACTTCCTTTGAGAAGCCCACCCTGGAAAATATTCCCAGGAGGGCCTTTGCCACTGCAGGAGCTGTAGTGGTCCTTAAAGGAATAGCTTCAGGATATCTTGTGGCATGGTCCACTACCACCAAGATAAACCTATTGCCTGAAGCAGTAGGAGGGTCAAGGGGGCCAACTATGTCAACCCCTACCCTTTCAAAGGGAACCCCAACCACAGGCAGTGGGATAAGGGGTGCCTTTGGAGTGCCACCTGTCTTGCCACTGGCTTGACAGGTTTCACAGGACTTACAAAATTCCTTTGTGTCCTCAGACATCCTAGGCCAATGAAACAATGGAACCAATCTGTCCCAAGTTTTCATTTGACCCAGGTGCCCAGCTAGGGGAATGTCATGTGCCAGTGTTAGGAGGAACTTTCTGTACTCCTGAGGAATCACTAATCTCCTGGCAGCTCCAGGTTTAGGATCCCTATGCTCAGTGTACAAGAGGTTGTCCTCCCAGTAAACTCTGTGAGAGTCACTGACATCCCCATTAGCCTGTTTGACAGCTTGCTGTCTGAGACCCTCTAATGTGGGACAGGTTTGCTGTGCCACACTCAGCTCCTCTCTGGCAGGCCCCCCTTCACCCAAAAGCTCAGCAGTGTCTGCTTCCAGCTCCTCTGGTGTAGGTTCTGCACAGGGAGGGAATTCTTCTTCCTCAGAATTAGAATCCACTGTAGAGGGAGGGATAGTAGGAAGTGGTTTGCTTCTACTAGCCCTAGCTTTAGGGAGCACTTGGTCCATTGTTCCAGGATCCAAGCTTCCCTGTCCTTTTTGCTTTTTGGCATGAGCCCTTGTCAAAGCAAAAATATGCCCTGGGATGCCCAGCATTGCTGCATGGGCCTCCAACTCCACATCTGACCAAGCTGATGTCTCCAAATCATTCCCTAATAGACAGTCTACAGGTAAATCTGAAGCTACCACAACTTTCTTTGGACCAGTTACCCCCCCCCCCCAGTTGAGATTTACAACAGCCATGGGGTGGCTTTGTGTTATGTTGTGAGCATCGGTTACTTGGTACTGGTGTCCAAGTATGTGTTATTCAGGGTGCACCAGTTTCTCAATCACCATTGTGACACTGGCACCTGTGTCCCTGTAGGCCTGGACCTCAACACCATTTAATAGGGTTAGTTGCTTGTACTTCTCCAAGTTATGGGGGCAAGCAACCAAAGTGGCTAAATCAATAGCCCCTTCAGAGACTAAAGTAGCCTCTGTGGTCTCCCTAATCAGACCAACCCCAACTAAATTACCAAAAGTGAGCCCAGCTACTCCCTTGGATTGGCTATTAGTAGGTTTGCTCCCACCACCACTGCTATTAGTAGGGACACTAGGTGTAGCAGTAGGGGTTGTAGTGGTAGGAGCTGTGGTGCCTTTCTTTGGACAACTGGGATCTGTTGTCCAATGGCCTTTTATTTTACATAAATAGCACCATGGTTTCTTTTCCTTGTTCTGATTAAAGGAGGATTTGGACCCACCACCCCCACCAGAGTGTTTTTGTGGGCCTGATGAAGACTCATTTTTAGATTTGTCCCCACCCTTGTCAGAAGACTTACCATCCTTCTTTTTGTTGCCATCTTTGTCACCCCATGTATGAACTTTTCTGTTCACTCTTGTTCTGACCCATTTGTCTGCCTTCTTTCCCAATTCTTGGGGAGAGGTCAGATCAGAGTCCACCAAGTACTGGTGCAACAAATCAGACACACAATTATTAAGAATATGCTCTCTCAGGATCAAGTTATTCAGGCTGTCATAATCAGTAACTTTACTGCCATGTAACCACCCCTCCAAGGCCTTCACTGCCTGGTCAATGAAATCAACCCAGTCTTGTGAAGACTCCTTTTTGGTCTCTCTGAACTTTATCCTGTACTGTTCAGTGGTTAAGCCATAACCATCCAGGAGTGCATTCTTAAGAACTTGGAAATTATTAGCATCATTTTCTTTCACAGTAAGGAGCCTATCCTTACCTTTTCCACTAAATGATAGCCATAGGATAGCAGCCCACTGCCTTTGAGGGACATCCTGTACAACACAGGCCCTCTCAAGTGCAGCCAACCACTTGTTAATGTCATCCCCCTCCTTATAAGGGGGAACTATCTTGTGCAGATTCCTGGAATCATGCTCTTTTGCAGGATGACTATGGGGAATACTGCTGCTGCCACCATGGGTATCTAAACCCAACTTCTGTCTTTCCTTCTCTAATTCAAAAGACTGTCTATCCAAATCCAGCTGTTGCTTTTTAAGCTTCAGTCTGGTTTGTTCCACCCTCAACTTATTGAGTTCCCTCTCTAACATTCTGTCATCAGGGTTGGTGGGACGGACATTTCTAGAAACAGAGCTATGATGGGAATGAACAGAAGGAGACCTGTCCCTTACAGAAGCCAACTTAACAGCTTGGTTTACAGAAACATTACTACCAGTATGGTGAGAATAAATGCTTTTGCTATGATGTGAGACAACACTATTTCTTTGGTGTGGCTCATCATCATTACCATCTATGCTAGATTGTCTAGTAATGGGCAGGCTAGGAAGTTTCTTTCCTGAATCTTTTCCTGGGGGAGTCCCTGAATCAGATTGGGAACTATTAGGTACTTTTTCAACAGATGGGGCACCTATGGCCTTATCCTGTTCTCTAAGCATGTTAATTAACAGTTCCAAGGCAGGATTCTTCCCTACACTCAAACCTCTCTCTATACAGAGACTCCTTGCTCTTTTCCAGCTAAGGTTGTCATATGCAAGTTTGGACAGATCAACACTTTGGCCTGTGCCAGACATTTTTTAGAGAGAGTTAAAGTGATAGAAAAAGAGAAAAAAGTTTTCAGAACTTTTTGGAAAGACAGAAAAAAACTTTTAAAACTTTTAAGAACTTTTTGAAAGTTTAGAGGTACTTTTCAGCACTTAGAAAAGAGTGAAAAGAGGAAATGCAAAACTTTTTGGCTATGTGTATATACACTGACCTTGTTTTGTATATTTTTCTCTTATGAAAAGTACAATGACAAGAGTGGTAAGTAGTCTCAAGCACTTATCCCACCACTGCACAACCAATGTTGGAGGCTGGACTGGCTTGTAGTGAGTACCAAGGGGTACTTGCACCTTGCACCAGGCCCAGTTATCCCTTATTAGTGTATAGGGTGTCTAGCAGCTTAGGCTGATAGATAATGGTAGCTTAGCAGAGCAGCTTAGGCTGAACTAGGAGACGTGTGAAGCCACTACAGTACCACTTAGTGTCATATGCACAATATCATAAGAAAACACAATACACAGTTATACTAAAAATAAAGGTACTTTATTTTTATGACAATATGCCAAAGTATCTTAGAGTGTACCCTCAGTGAGAGGATAGGAAATATACACAAGATATATATACACAATAGCAAAAATATGCACTATAGTCTTAGAAAACAGTGCAAACAATGTATAGTTACAATAGGATGCAATGGGGAAACATAGGGATAGGGGCAACACAAACCATATACTCCAAAAGTGGAATGCGAACCATGAATGGACCCCAAACCTATGTGACCTTGTAGAGGGTCGCTGGGACTATTAGAAAATAGTGAGAGTTAGCAAAATAACCCTCCCCAAGACCCTGAGAAGTGAGTGCAAAGTGCACTAAAGTTCCCCTAAGGACAAAAGAGTCGTGTTAGAGGAATAATGCAGGAAAGACACAAACCAGCAATGCAACAACTGTGGATTTCCAATCTAGGGTACCTGTGGAACAAGGGGACCAAGTCCAAAAGTCACAAGCAAGTCGGAGATGGGCAGATGCCCAGGAAATGCCAGCTGCGGGTGCAAAGAAGCTTCGACTGGACAGAAGAAGCTGAGGTTTCTGCAAGAACGAAAAGGGCTAGAGACTTGCCCTTTGGTGGTTGGATCTCGTTCGCCTTGGAGAGTCGTGCAGAAGTGTTTTCCCGCCGGAAGGACGCCAACAAGCCTTGCTACACGCAAATCGTTTGTTTGGCGATTTTGGACGCTGCTGGGGCCCAGGAGGGACCAGGAGGTCGCAACTTGGACCTGAAGAGAGAGGGGACGTCGAGCAAGACAAGGAGCCCTCACTGAAGCAGGTAGCACCCGGAGAAGTGCCAGAAACAGGCACTACAAGGATGCGTGAAACGGTGCTCGCCGAAGTTGCACAAAGGAGTCCCACGTCGCCAGAGACCAACTTAGAAAGTCGTGCAATGCAGGTTAGAGTGCCGTGGACCCAGGCTTGGCTGTGCATAAAGGATTTCCGCCGGAAGTGCACAGGGGCCGGAGTAGCTGCAAAGTCGCGGTTCCCAGCAATGCAGCCCAGCGAGGTGAGGCAAGGACTTACCTCCACCAAACTTGGGCTGAAGAGTCGCTGGACTGCTGGGGTCACTTGGACAGAGTCGCTGGATTCGAGGGACCTCGCTCGTCGTGCTGAGAGGAGACCCAAGGGACCGGTGATGCAGCTTTTTGGTGCCTGCGGTTGCAGGGGGAAGATTCCGTCGACCCACGGGAGATTTCTTCGGAGCTTCTGGTGCAGAGAGGAGGCAGGCTACCCCCACAGCATGCACAAGCAGGAAATCAGTCGAGAAGGCGGCAGGATCAGCGTTACAGAGTTGCAGTAGTCGTCTTTGCTACTATGTTGCAGGTTTGCAGGCTTCCAGCGTGGTCAGCGGTCGTTTCCTTATCAGAAGGTGAAGAGGGAGATGCAGAGGAACTCGGATGAGCTCTTGCATTCGTTATCTAAAGTTTCCCCAGAGACAGAGACCCTAAATAGCCAGAAAAGAGGGTTTGGCTACCTAGGAGAGAGGTTAGGCTACTAACACCTGAAGGAGCCTATCAGCAGGAGTCTCTGACGTCACCTGGTGGCACTGGCCACTCAGAGCAGTCCAGTGTGCCAGCAGCACCTCTGTTTCCAAGATGGCAGAGGTCTGGAGCACACTGGAGGAGCTCTGGACACCTCCCAGGGGAGGTGCAGGTCAGGGGAGTGGTCACTCCCCTTTCCTTTGTCCAGTTTCACGCCAGAGCAGGGGCTAAGGGGTCCCTGAACCGGTGTAGACTGGCTTATGCAGAATTGGGCACCTCTGTGCCCAACAAAGCATTTCCAGAGGCTGGGGGAGGCTACTCCTCCCCTGCCTTCACACCATTTTCCAAAGGGAGAGGGTGTCACACCCTCTCTCAGAGGAAGTTCTTTGTTCTGCCATCCTGGGCCAGGCCTGGCTGGACCCCAGGAGGGCAGCTGCCTGTCTGAGGGGTTGGCAGCAGCAGCAGCTGCAGTGAAACCCCAGGAAGGGCAGTTTGGCAGTACCAGGGTCTGTGCTACAGACCACTGGGATCATGGGATTGTGCCAACTATGCCAGGATGGTATAGAGGGGGCAATTCCATGATCATAGACATGTTACATGGCCATATTCGGAGTTACCATGGTGAAGCTACATATAGGTAGTGACCTATATGTAGTGCACGCGTGTAATGGTGTCCCCGCACTCACAAAGTTCAGGGAATTGGCTCTGAACAATGTGGGGGCACCTTGGCTAGTGCCAGGGTGCCCTCACACTAAGTAACTTTGCACCTAACCTTTTCCAGGTAAAGGTTAGACATATAGGTGACTTATAAGTTACTTAAGTGCAGTGTAAAATGGCTGTGAAATAACGTGGACGTTATTTCACTCAGGCTGCAGTGGCAGGCCTGTGTAAGAATTGTCAGAGCTCCCTATGGGTGGCAAAAGAAATGCTGCAGCCCATAGGGATCTCCTGGAACCCCAATACCCTGGGTACCTCAGTACCATATACTAGGGAATTATAAGGGTGTTCCAGTAAGCCAATGTAAATTGGTAAAAATGGTCACTAGCCTGTCAGTGACAATTTGGAAAGAAATGAGAGAGCATAACCACTGAGGTTCTGGTTAGCAGAGCCTCAGTGAGACAGTTAGTCACTACACAGGTAACACATTCAGGCACACTTATGAGCACTGGGGCCCTGGGTTACCAGAGTCCCAGTGACATATACAACTAAAACAACATATATACAGTGAAAAATGGGGGTAACATGCCAGGCAAGATGGTACTTTCCTACACCGCTGAACAGGGCCCCGCCGTGACAAGCACCGCTGAACAGGGCCCCGCCAAGACAAGCACCGCTGAAGAGGGGCCGCTGTGAGAAGCACCGCTCCGCTGGGCCCTTCATCTCAAGCACCGCTCCGCTGGGCCCTTCCTGTCAAGCACCGCTCCGCTGGCCATTCCTGTCAAGCACCGCTCCGCTGGGCCCTCCTGTCAAGCACCGCTCCGCTGGCCCTTCCTGTCAAGCACCGTTCCGCTGGCCCTTCATCTCAAGCACCGCTCCGCTGGGCCTTCCTGTCAAGCACCGCTCCGCTGGGCCCTCCTGTCAAGCACCGCTCCGCTGGCCCTTCCTGTCAAGCACCGTTCCGCTGGGCCCTCCTGTCAACACCGCTCCGCTTGCCCTTCCTGTCAAGCACCGCTCCGCTGGGCCCTCCTGTCAAGCACCGCTCCGCTGGCCCTTCCTGTCAAGCACCGCTCCGCTGGGCCCTCCTGTCAAGCACCGCTCCGCTGGCCCTTCCTGTCAAGCACCGCTCCGCTGGCCCTTCCTGTCAAGCACCGCTCCGCTGGGCCCTCCTGTCAAGCACCGCTCCGCTGGCCCTTCCTGTCAAGCACCGCTCCGCTGGCCCTTCCTGTCAAGCACCGCTCCGCTTGGCCCTCCTGTCAAGCACCGCTCCGCTGGCCCTTCCTGTCAAGCACCGCTCCGCTGGGCCCTCCTGTCAAACACCGCTCCGCTGGCCCTTCCTGTCAAGCACCGCTCCGCTGGCCCTTCATCTCAAGCACCGCTCCGCTGGGCCCTCCTGTCAAGCACCGCTCCGCTGGGCCCTCCTGTCAAGCACCGCTCCGCTGGCCCTTCCTGTCAAGCACCGCTCCGCTGGGCCCTCCTGTCAAGCACCGCTTCGATGGGCCTTCCTGTCAAGCACCGCTCCGCTGGCCCTTCATCTCAAGCACCGCTCCGCTGGGCCTTCCTGTCAAGCACCGCTCCGCTGGGCCTTCCTGTCAAGCACCGCTCCGCTGGGCCCTTCATCTCAAGCACCGCTCCGCTGGGCCCTTCATCTCAAGCACCGCTCCGCTGGGCCCTTCATCTCAAGCACAGCTCCGCTGGGCCCTTCATCTCAAGCACCGCTCCGCTGGGCCCTTCATCTCAAGCACCGATCCGCTGGCCCCTCCTGTCAAGCACCGCTCCGCTGGGCCCTTCCTGTCAAGCACCGCTGGCCCATTGACAGCCCCGGATCTGTGTCGGGCAGGGCTTCACGAGGCACTCTGCCCACCATGCCTCCTCCATGACCAGTGGACTCTGTAATCCACCTGATGGACTGTGGCTTTGCACTCCCCAGGATGGTCCAGTGGGCAACCCACCCACTGTAGAGACTTGAGAGACTGTGGCTTTGCACTCCCCAGGATGGCACAGTGGGCAACCCACCCACTGTAGAGACTTGAGAGACTGTGGCTTTGCACTCCCCAGGATGGCACAGTTGGCAACCCACCCACTGTAGAGACTTGAGAGACTGTGGCTTTGCATTCCCCAGGATGGCACAGTGGGCATGGAGGAGCTTCGTGGATCTGGCGTTGTGGACTCATGTGGCTGAGGTGCCCCCCCTTCCATTCCCCCTGAGGTGCCTGTATTTTATTTTTGTGATGCCCCAGCAGTGTTCTCTCCAATGGAGTCTGTCTCGTGTGTGGGCTTTGCCCATGTGTTAATGCACATTGGCCCACGGACATTTGCACTTGGATAACTGTGCCGGACTTTGTAAATTTTAAATTTAAAATGTAAATGTAAATTTGCACTTGTATAGCGCACTACTCACCCGTTAGGGTCTCAAGGCACTGCACTCATACCTCTATGGAACCCCTCCTGGCTTTTCCCTGTGAGGTGCCCACTCCTGGGCACCCCCAGGGTGAAGCCAGGCATCCAAGCGCTGTTGGGGCCGTTGTGGAGATTAAGCAAGCTATTGCCCAGAGTTGCAGAGTGGGACCCATGAATTAGATTAGGCACCGAGGCGAGAATTATCTGGTGAAGGGGAATTGAGCCCAAGACCTTGCGAAGCGGGACATGAACCCTGGTCTTGAGCCAGATCTCTGCTTCAGGGTCTGCTGCTCTAACCATTGAGCCACACTTCTCTGCTGGGGACTTTGGCTCACTGTATATATTTTAAGTTGCAGATGTGTACATATTTATTTCTATATTGCTGAGTTCACTATACTAAATTACTGATATAATATAGTTCTATTTTGGCAATCATGGCCTTTTGTCTATGCATTTATTTTTGAGGGGTTTGGGGGTGTCACTCTGACTTTTTAATCTGCATTGGTGTGTAGGTATTTGGGTGGGGGTGAGGGTGGGGGTGGGTGTGTCGTGTATGTGTGTGCCCGTAACCTTTCCTCCTCCCCCCTCCCCTGTGTCGTAGGTGCAGTACTCACCGTTGTCGTCTGCGGCGACCTTCGTGATCCTGGAAGAAGAGCAGGAAGGCAATGACTGGGAGGATGTGGAGTTCGGGTTCCATGATGTCCGGATTCCGCGTGGAGTGTCTCGAGGTGAGCGTTTTCCATTGAAAATGTCTGTTTCCGCCGTGTTTTTATCGGCGGGGCTCCCGCCCCGGAAAAGGTGGCTGATTGGTGGGTCGTGATAGGGTGGGCGGTACATTGTCTGCCGCCTGGCTGTTGGCGGTGACCGCCGCGCTGTTTGTTTGTGCCGCCGTGGCGGTCGGAGTGTTAAAGCGGCGGCCTGTGCTGGCGGTTCCCGCCAGGGTCAGAATTCCATTTTTTGGACCGCCGGCCTGTTGGCGGGTTGGCCGCCGCTTTAACACTGTCCGCCAGGGTCAGAATGACCCCCAAAGTTTGTTCTGAAAACATAATTCTAGAAGGTTTTTCCTAGACAATATGTGACATTTCATGAAGAGTTCATTTGAAAAGCTGTATTAACCATTCTTGATTCCTTCCTAGGTACCCAGATGTCTTGTGGCCTAGTTATAGTCCTTTCTTAAGTTATCCATGGTTACAGTATGACCAGAATCATAGTCTAGAGAAAAGTAATGTGATAAAATCTTGATATTGTGTGGTTTAACCTTTTGCTTCCTACAGGTCTCCTTCCCAGCTGTTCCCATCCTAATCCCCTTTTCCCCCGCTTGGACTCTCTCAGGCTCTGTGATTTTTCTATCAGAGTTTTGGAGCTGTCTAGTGGTGGACATGTTGGGAACATGCTCAGACCCCGTGGATCTGGTCTCCCTGACAGTATTCTTGGAAGGACAAACATCTTATCAATAGCCAATTTACCAAGGGGAGAGAGCGGAAGAGAGTTCCAGAAAGGCAACGAGGACTTCACACCCATCAGAACGCCGCCTATGTTTGCATCTGTTAGGTCTTTTACCTCATGGAAGATTTTGACCCCGAGTTATTTATTGGTATCATATTCCCACGCCAGTGAAGTATGAAGTAATTGCTCATGCTGGGCCGTGGATAACGGTATAAGGGGAAACAGGTGAGACTTCGACCAATTAACCTGGAGTCCAGAGGCCTCTCCAAACTTCTGCAAAAATGTTAACAGTTGGGGCAAGGCAGCTGCAGGGTTGTGGAGGTATATCAAGGCGTCGTCCGCATAAAGTGATACGACGTGCCACAGCCCTCCCACTTGAATTTCCCATTCGGGCGCTCTCAGTCTCAAAGCTTGCGCCAAGGGCTCCATAGCTAGCGCAAAAAGGAGCTATGACAGGGGGCACCCCTGGTGGGTCCCCCGGGCAATATCGAAGGGTTTAGAGAACACTGTGCCCATCCTTACACGAGCCCTGTGGAAGTGGTATAATAGGGATATCCATTTCAGGAAGTTGGGGCCAAAGCCTAGCTGTCAGAGAACTTGCAGTAGATCCCAGTGTGTCAAACGCCTTTTCGATATCTAACGAGGCCACCGCTGATTCATTTTGCTCTTTACTCGCCCAGTTCATAATGGCAAACAGTCTGCGAAGGTTAGGGAAAGTGCTTCTACCTGGAATGAATCCGTTTTGGTCAGCATGAATCAACCCTGTAATAATGGGCGTAAGTCTATCCGCCAGCAGACGGCTTAATATCTTATAGTCGGTGTTTAATAACGACAATGGGCGGTACAAACCCCTTTGTAGAGGATGCTTGCCTGGTTTAGGAAGGACCACCAACGTTGCCTCCCTCAAGGAAGGTGGAAGGGCTCCCCCCTCAAAAGCTGCATTGGACATAGTCATCAATCTGGGGACTAACATTGCTTGATAAGTGGCATAAAATTCAACCGGCCACCCGTCCATGCCAGGGGTCTTCCCTCGTGACAAACTTTTTATAGCTCCCTAGAGCTCAGAGAGCTCTAGGACGGCATCCAGCGACTCCCTCTCTGCTGTAGACAATGCGGGCAGGTGGAGAGAGGACAAAAAGTCCTCCGCCACCACCTGATCCCCCCTAGATGCAGAGGCAGCATATAATGTGGAGTAATAGTCGCAGAATGCCATATTGATTTCCTCTTGAGAGTTCATCATTTGGTTATTCCCACCCCGTATTGCAATAATAGGTGACTGGGAGTGCTCTGTATGGAGCAGCCAAGCCAACAAAAATGTGTTCGGAGTTAAGCACACCAAACAGGGATTATTCTTTTAGGGTTCAAGCTTGAACAACCTACAGCATTAGTTAGGTACTCCCTACTTAGCTGAGGATGAGAATCCTCAATACCACGGACGTCTCTGTATATGGTACTGATGTGTCCTCGTATGTAGTGAGAGAGAGATACTCAGGAGGACCCAAAAATTAAAGCCTGACCAAAGGTTGGCGGCGCCGTGACACGTAGGCTCTTATTATGCTAATGAGACTACTGGATTTGGGTGGAAGAATCACTTGTACTGTGGGGGTCTGAGTCTGATTGTGAGAAAGTAGCCTCTTTCTAGCCTTGTTACCCCCACTTTTGGCCTGTTTGTGAGTGTATGTCAGGGTGTTTGTCACTGTTTTCACTGTCTCACTGGGATCCTGATAGCCAGGCCTCAGTGCTCATGGTGAAAACACTATGGGCCTGATTCTAACTTTGGAGGACGGTGTTAAACCGTCCCAAAAGTGGCGGATATACCACCTACCGTATTACGAGTTCCATAGGATATAATGGACTCGTAATACGGTAGGTGGTATATCCGCCACTTTTGGGACGGTTTAACACCGTCCTCCAAAGTTAGAATCAGGCCCTATGTTTTCAGTATGTTTGTTATGTGTCACTGGGATCCTGCTGGTCAGGACCCCAGTGCTCATAGGTTTGTGGCCTATATGTATGTGTCACTGGGACCCTGTCACACAGGGCCCCAGTGCTCATAGGTGTGCATGTATATGTTCCCTGTGTGGTGCCTAACTGTCTCACTGAGGCTCTGCTAACCAGAACCTCAGTGGTTATGCTCTCTCATTATTTCCAAATTGTCAATAACAGGCTAGTGACAATTTTTACCAATTTACATTGGCTTACTGGAACACCCTTATAATTCCCTAGTATATGGTACTGAGGTACCCAGGGTATTGGGGTTCCAGGAGATCCCTATGGGCTGCAGCATTTCTTTTGCCACCCATAGGGAGCTCTGACAATTCTTACACAGGCCTGCCACTGCAGCCTGAGTGAAATAACGTCCACGTTATTTCACAGCCATTTTACACTGCACTTAAGTAACTTATAAGTCACCTATATGTCTAACCTTTACCTGGTAAAGGTTAGGTGCAAAGTTACTTAGTGTGAGGGCACCCTGGCACTAGCCAAGGTGCCCCCACATTGTTCAGAGCCAATTCCCTGAACTTTGTGAGTGCGGGGACACCATTACACGCGTGCACTACATATAGGTCACTACCTATATGTAGCTTCACAATGGTAACTCCGAATATGGCCATGTAACATGTCTATGATCATGGAATTGCCCCCTCTATGCCATCCTGGCATAGTTGGCACAATCCCATGATCCCAGTGGTCTGTAGCACAGACCCTGGTACTGCCAAACTGCCCTTCCTGGGGTTTCACTGCGGCTGCTGCTGCTGCCAACCCCTCAGACAGGCAGCTGCCCTCCTGGGGTCCAGCCAGGCCTGGCTTAGGATGGCAGAACAAAGAACTTCCTCTGAGAGAGGGTGTGACACCCTCTCCCTTTGGAAAATGGTGTGAAGGCAGGGGAGGAGTAGCCTCCCCCAGCCTCTGGAAATGCTTTGTTGGGCACAGATGTGCCCAATTCTGCATAAGCCAGTCTACACCGGTTCAGGGACCCCTTAGCCCCTGCTCTGGCGCGAAACTGGACAAAGGAAAGGGGAGTGACCACTCCCCTGACCTGCACCTCCCCTGTGAGGTGTCCAGAGCTCCTCCAGTGTGCTCCAGACCTCTGCCATCTTGGAAACAGAGGTGCTGCTGGCACACTGGACTGCTCTGAGTGGCCAGTGCCACCAGGTGACGTCAGAGACTCCTGCTGATAGGCTCCTTCAGGTGTTAGTAGCCTTTCCTCTCTCCTAGGTAGCCAAACCCTCTTTTCTGGCTATTTAGGGTCTCTGTCTCTGGGGAAACTTTAGATAACGAATGCATGAGCTCAGCCGAGTTCCTCTGCATCTCTCTCTTCACCTTCTGATAAGGAAACGACCACTGACCGCGCTGGAAGCCTGCAAACCTGCAACATAGTAGCAAAGACGACTACTGCAACTCTGTAACGCTGATCCTGCCGCCTTCTCGACTGTTTTCCTGCTTGTGCATGCTGTGGGGGTAGCCTGCCTCCTCTCTGCACCAGAAGCTCCGAAGAAATCTCCCGTGGGTCGACGGAATCTTCCCCCTGCAACCGCAGGCACCAAAAAGCTGCATTACCGGTCCCTTGGGTCTCCTCTCAGCACGACGAGCGAGGCCCCTCGAATCCAGCGACACTGTCCAAGTGACCCCCACAGTCCAGTGACTCTTCAGCCCAAGTTTGGTGGAGGTAAGTCCTTGCCTCACCTCGCTGGGCTGCATTGCTGGGAACCGCGACTTTGCAGGTACTCCGGCCCCTGTGCACTTCCGGCGGAAATCCTTCGTGCACAGCCAAGCCTGGGTCCACGGCACTCTAACCTGCATTGCACGACTTTCTAAGTTGGTCTCCGGCGACGTGGGACTCCTTTGTGCAACTTCGGCGAGCACCGTTTCACGCATCCTCGTAGTGCCTGTTTCTGGCATTTCTCTGGGTGCTACTTGCTTCAGTGAGGGCTCTTTGTCTTGCTCGACATCCCCTCTCTCTGCAGGTCCAATTTGGGACCTCCTGATCCCTCCTGGGCCCCAGAAGCGTCCAAAAATGCCAAACGCACGATTTGCGTGTAGCGCGGCTTGTTGGCATCCTTTCGGCGGGAAAAAACTTCTCCACGACTTTCCAAGGCGAGAGGGATCCGTCCACCAAAGGGGAAGTCTCTAGCCCTTTTTGTTCCTGCAGAAACCTCAGCTTCTTCTGTCCAGTCAAAGCTTCTTTGCAACCACAGCTGGCATTTCCTGGGCATCTGCCCATCTCCGACTTGCTTGTGACTTTTGGACTTGGTCCCCTTGTTCCACAGGTACCCTAGATTGGAAATCCACAGTTGTTGCATTGCTGGTTTGTGTCTTTCCTGCATTATTCCTCTAACACGACTCTTTTGTCCTTAGGGGAACTTTAGTGCACTTTGCACTCACTTTTCAGGGTCTTGGGGAGGGTTATTTTTCTAACTCTCACTATTTTCTAATAGTCCCAGCGACCCTCTACAAGGTCACATAGGTTTGGGGTCCATTCGTGGTTCGCATTCCACTTTTGGAGTATATGGTTTGTGTTGCCCCTATCCCTATGTTTCCCCATTGCATCCTATTGTAACTATACATTGTTTGCACTGTTTTCTAAGACTATACTGCATATTTTTGCTATTGTGTATATATATCTTGTGTATATTTCCTATCCTCTCACTGAGGGTACACTCTAAGATACTTTGGCATATTGTCATAAAAATAAAGTACCTTTATTTTTAGTATAACTGTGTATTGTGTTTTCTTATGGTATTGTGCATATGACACTAAGTGGTACTGTAGTAGCTTCACACGTCTCCTAGTTCAGCCTGAGCTGCTCTGCTAAGCTACCATTATCTATCAGCCTAAGCTGCTAGACACCCTATACACTAATAAGGGATAACTGGGCCTGGTGCAAGGTGCAAGTACCCCTTGGTACTCACTACAAGCCAGTCCAGCCTCCTATATTGGTTGTGCAGTGGCGGGATAAGTGCTTGAGACTACTTACCACTCTTGTCATTGTACTTTTCATAAGAGAAAAATATACAAAACAAGGTCAGTGTATATACACATAGCCAAAAAGTTGTGCATTTCCTCTTTTCACTCTTTTCTAAGTGCTGAAAAGTACTTCTAAAACTTTCAAAAAGTTCTTAAAAGTTTTAAAAGTTTTTTTCTGTCATTCCAAAAAGTTCTGAAAACTTTTTTCTCTTTTTCTATCACTTTAAATCTCTCTAAAAAATGTCTGGCACAGGTAAAAATGTTGAACTGTCCAAATTTGCATATGATCACCTTAGCTGGAAAGGAGCAAGGAGACTCTGCATAGAGAGAGGTTTGAGTGTAGGGAAGAATCCTTCCTTAGAACTGTTAATTAATATGCTTAGAGTACAGGATAAGGCCATAAGTGCCCAATCTGGTGAAAAAGTAGCTAATGGTTCTCAATCTGATCCAGGGACTCCCCCAGGAAAAGGTTCAGGAAAGAAACTTCTCAGCCTGCCCATTACTAGACAGTCTAGCATAGTTGGTACAGAGGTTGAATCACACCATACTGATGGTGTGCTCTCACATTATACTGGTAGCCAAGCTGTTAGGGTGCCCTCTGTAAGGGACAGGTCTCCTTCTGTTCATTCCCATCATACCTCTGTATCTAGAAATGTCCCTCCCACCCACCCTGATGACAGATTGTTAGAAAGGGAGCTCAATAGATTGAGAGTGGAACAAACCAGACTGAAGCTCAAGAAGCAACAGCTGGATTTGGATAGACAGTCTTTAGAATTAGAGAAGGAAAGACAGAAGTTGGGTTTAGATACCCATGGTGGCAGCAGCAGTATTCCCCATAGTCATCCTGCAAAAGAGCATGATTCCAGGAATCTGCACAAGATAGTTCCCCCTTATAAGGAGGGGGATGACATTAACAAGTGGTTTGCTGCACTTGAGAGGGCCTGTGTTGTACAGGATGTCCCTCAAAGGCAGTGGGCTGCTATCCTATGGCTATCATTTAGTGGAAAAGGTAGGGATAGGCTCCTTACAGTGAAAGAAAATGATGCCAATAATTTCCAAGTTCTTAAGAATGCACTCCTGGATGGTTATGGCTTAACCACTGAACAGTACAGGATAAAGTTCAGAGAGACCAAAAAGGAGTCTTCACAAGACTGGGTTGATTTCATTGACCATTCAGTGAAGGCCTTGGAGGGGTGGTTACATGGCAGTAAAGTTACTGATTATGAAAGCCTGTATAACACAATCCTGAGAGAGCATATACTTAATAATTGTGTGTCTGATTTGTTGCACCAGTACCTGGTAGACTCTGATCTGACCTCTCCCCAAGAATTGGGAAAGAAGGCAGACAAATGGGTCAGAACAAGGGTGAACAGAAAAGTTCATACAGGGGGTGACAAAGATGGCAATAAGAAGAAAGATGGTGAAAAATCTCAAGATAAGCATGGGGATAAGGGTAAAACCAAAGATCCCACTTCAAATCTTAAACACTCTTCAGAGGGTGGGGATAAAACAAATTCTTCCTCTTCTTCCCAACCTGCACACATTAAAAAGCCTTGGTGCTTTGTGTGTAAAAACAGAGGCCATAGGCCAGGGGATAAGTCCTGTCCAGGTAAACCCCCTGAGCCTACCACCACTAATACATCAAGCTCTAGTGCCCCTAGCAGTAGTGGTACTAGTGGTGGGACTGCTGGCAACAGTCAAGTGAAGGGTGTAGTTGGGTTCACTTTTGGGTCCATAGTAGAAACTGGGGTAGTCACTCCCAAGACAGTTTCTGTCACACCTAGTGGCATTGGCCTTGCCACACTGGCTGCTTGTCCCCTTACAATGGATAAGTACAGGCAGACAGTTTCAATAAATGGTGTTGAGGCCTTGGCCTACAGGGACACAGGTGCCAGTTTCACTTTGGTGACTGAAAACCTAGTGCACCCTGATCAACACATCATTGGACAACAGTATAAGATTATTGATGTCCATAACTCCACTAAGTTTATTCCCTTAGCTATAATTCAGTTTAGTTGGGGTGGAGTTACTGGCCCTAAGCAGGTGGTGGTATCACCTAGCTTACCTGTAGACTGTCTCTTAGGTAATGACCTAGAGGCCTCAGGTTGGGCTGATGTAGAGTTTTATGCCCATGCAGCCATGCTGAGCATCCCTGAGGAATTGTTCCCTCTCATTTCAAGTGAAATGAAAAAGCAAAGGAGAGAAGGCCTGAAAACTCAGGATCCCTCTCCATCAACAGGTAAAAAGGGTATCACAGTATCCCCTAACCACCCTACCATTCAGGATACCCTTCCTGTGGTGGGAGAAACCTCTCCTGGGGTGGCACCTGTTCCAAGGGAATCATCAGCTGGCAAAGCTGGACTCCCTGAGGTGGAAGTACCTCTCTGTGGGATAACTAACATTGGTGAGAAAAACAGCACCATTTTAGTTAACATGGAGCATCCCTCCAACCCTCCCAGAGAAACTTTAGTGCAGAAACTCTGCACTGCCTCACAACACTTAGGACAGCATCCCTGCCCTAGTGTGGAGCTGATAGGACAGCATCCCTGCCCTGCTCCAACCCAAGAGAAACAGCATCCCTGTTCTCTCTTCCAGCCATATGGACAAAGTTTTTGCCCAGCTATGGCTTTTCTGAGACAGCATCCCTGTCTGGCATTTCCATCACTACAAATAGGTTCAGTGGACAATTCCCACTGCTCTAAACTAAAACTTACTGATAGAAACTCTGAAAATACATCTTCACATTGTTGCTTAGCTAAAAAACTTCAAACAGGGTGGTTTACATCCCCACAGGGAAGTAACCATATAGTGGATGATAAAGGGAGTAACCAGTCTATTGCAGAGCTACTCTCTACTTATCACCACTTAGACAATAAAGTCTCAACTGGCCAAGGTTAGCCTTATTGTCCTTCGTTTGGGGGGGGGTTGTGTGAGAAAGTAACCTCTTTCTAGCCTTGTTACCCCCACTTTTGGCCTGTTTGTGAGTGTATGTCAGGGTGTTTGTCACTGTTTTCACTGTCTCACTGGGATCCTGATAGCCAGGCCTCAGTGCTCATGGTGAAAACACTATGTTTTCAGTATGTTTGTTATGTGTCACTGGGATCCTGCTGGTCAGGACCCCAGTGCTCATAGGTTTGTGGCCTATATGTATGTGTCACTGGGACCCTGTCACACAGGGCCCCAGTGCTCATAGGTGTGCATGTATATGTTCCCTGTGTGGTGCCTAACTGTCTCACTGAGGCTCTGCTAACCAGAACCTCAGTGGTTATGCTCTCTCATTATTTCCAAATTGTCACTAACAGGCTAGTGACCATTTTTACCAATTTACATTGGCTTACTGGAACACCCTTATAATTCCCTAGTATATGGTACTGAGGTACCCAGGGTTTTGGGGTTCCAGGAGATCCCTATGGGCTGCAGCATTTCTTTTGCCACCCATAGGGAGCTCTGACAATTCTTACACAGGCCTGCCACTGCAGCCTGAGTGAAATAACGTCCACGTTATTTCACAGCCATTTTACACTGCACTTAAGTAACTTATAAGTCACCTATATGTCTAACCTTTACCTGGTAAAGGTTAGGTGCAAAGTTACTTAGTGTGAGGGCACCCTGGCACTAGCCAAGGTGCCCCCACATTGTTCAGAGCCAATTCCCTGAACTTTGTGAGTGCGGGGACACCATTACACGCGTGCACTACATATAGGTCACTACCTATATGTAGCTTCACAATGGTAACTCCGAATATGGCCATGTAACATGTCTATGATCATGGAATTGCCCCCTCTATGCCATCCTGGCATAGTTGGCACAATCCCATGATCCCAGTGGTCTGTAGCACAGACCCTGGTACTGCCAAACTGCCCTTCCTGGGGTTTCACTGCGGCTGCTGCTGCTGCCAACCCCTCAGACAGGCAGCTGCCCTCCTGGGGTCCAGCCAGGCCTGGCCCAGGATGGCAGAACAAAGAACTTCCTCTGTGAGAGGGTGTGACACCCTCTCCCTTTGGAAAATGGTGTGAAGGCAGGGGAGGAGTAGCCTCCCCCAGCCTCTGGAAATGCTTTGTTGGGCACAGATGTGCCCAATTCTGCATAAGCCAGTCTACACCGGTTCAGGGACCCCTTAGCCCCTGCTCTGGCGCGAAACTGGACAAAGGAAAGGGGAGTGACCACTCCCCTGACCTGCATCTCCCCTGGGAGGTGTCCAGAGCTCCTCCAGTGTGCTCCAGACCTCTGCCATCTTGGAAACAGAGGTGCTGCTGGCACACTGGACTGCTCTGAGTGGCCAGTGCCACCAGGTGACGTCAGAGACTCCTGCTGATAGGCTCCTTCAGGTGTTAATAGCCTTTCCTCTCTCCTAGGTAGCCAAACCCTCTTTTCTGGCTATTTAGGGTCTCTGTCTCTGGGGAAACTTTAGATAACGAATCCATGAGCTCAGCCGAGTTCCTCTGCATCTCTCTCTTCACCTTCTGATAAGGAAACGACCGCTGACCGCGCTGGAAGCCTGCAAACCTGCAACATAGTAGCAAAGACGACTACTGCAACTCTGTAACGCTGATCCTGCCGCCTTCTCAACTGTTTTCCTGCTTGTGCATGCTGTGGGGGTAGCCTGCCTCCTCTCTGCACCAGAAGCTCCGAAGAAATCTCCTGTGGGTCGACGGAATCTTCCCCCTGCAACCACAGGCACCAAAAAGCTGCATTACCGGTCCCTTGGGTCTCCTCTCAGCACGACGAGCGAGGTCCCTCGAATCCAGCGATGCTGTCCAAGTGACCCCCACAGTCCAGTGACTCTTCAGCCCAAGTTTGGTGGAGGTAAGTCCTTGCCTCACCTCGCTGGGCTGCATTGCTGGGAACCGCGACTTTGCAGCTACTCCGGCCCCTGTGCACTTCCGGCGGAAATCCTTCGTGCACAGCCAAGCCTGGGTCCACGGCACTCTAACCTGCATTGCACGACTTTCTAAGTTGGTCTCCGGCGACGTGGGACTCCTTTGTGCAACTTCGGCGAGCACCGTTTCACGCATCCTCGTAGTGCCTGTTTCTGGCACTTCTCCGGTTGCTACCTGCTTTAGTGAGGGCTCTTTGTCTTGGTCGACGTCCCTTCTCTCTGCAGGTCCAATTTGCGACCTCCTTGTCCCTCCTGGGCCCCAGCAGCGTCCAAAAACGCCAAACGCACGATTTTCGTGTAGCAAGGCTTGTTGGCGTCCTTTTGGCGGGAAAACACTTCTGCACGACTCTCCAAGGCGAGAGGGATCTGTCCACCAAAGGGGAAGTCTCTAGCCCTTTTCGTTCCTGCAGAAACCTCAGCTTCTTCTGTCCAGTCAAAGCTTCTTTGCACCCGCAGCTGGCATTTCCTGGGCATCTGCCCATCTCCGACTTGCTTGTGACTTTTGGACTTGGTCCCCTTGTTCCACAGGTACCCTAGATTGGAAATCCACAGTTGTTGCATTGCTGGTTTGTGTCTTTCCTGCATTATTCCTCTAACACTACTCTTTTGTCCTTAGGGGAACTTTAGTGCACTTTGCACTCACTTTTCAGGGTCTTGGGGAGGGTTATTTTTCTAACTCTCACTATTTTCTAATAGTCCCAGCGACCCTCTACAAGGTCACATAGGTTTGGTGTCCATTCGTGGTTCGCATTCCACTTTTGGAGTATATGGTTTGTGTTGCCCCTATCCCTATGTTTCCCCATTGCATCCTATTGTAACTATACATTGTTTGCACTGTTTTCTAAGACTATACTGCATATTTTTGCTATTGTGTATATATATCTTGTGTATATTTCCTATCCTCTCACTGAGGGTACACTCTAAGATACTTTGGCATATTGTCATAAAAATAAAGTACCTTTATTTTTAGTATAACTGTGTATTGTGTTTTCTTATGGTATTGTGCATATGACACTAAGTGGTACTGTAGTAGCTTCACACGTCTCCTAGTTCAGCCTGAGCTGCTCTGCTAAGCTACCATTATCTATCAGCCTAAGCTGCTAGACACCCTATACACTAATAAGGGATAACTGGGCCTGGTGCAAGGTGCAAGTACCCCTTGGTACTCACTACAAGCCAGTCCAGCCTCCTACACTGATCCCACTACAGATGACACCTATCAGCCTAATCCGGGTTTTGCTCGGGCTAACTAGCAGTGCCTCATCTCCACCCAAGAGCAGGGATGATTTGGCAACCGAGCACATGACACAATTGACTCCTCTGGGAAATCGTGGTCACTCAGGTCTCATCCGTTTCTCTCAGTTACATTAGTCTCACATATGCAAGGACAATTAAAGGCAGAGTATAGTTCAATAAGATTTTATTGAAGTAACTGCATCTTAGATAATAAAACATGTATTGCAATTACTAGGATGACGAAGCATGACAGAATTAAAATTGTAACAAGGAGAAGTAAAGCATAAAAGTAATGCCTACCATATTGTCACTACGATTGTTAAGCACAGCTCCTACCTAGGCTGGGTTAGAGCACGGCATGTTAATCTCTAATTCCGCCCTTCAGGTTCCCCTGGGAAGTCATCATCTCTCATTCCTGAGCAAGAGGCCTGTAGTCTACATAAGCAGTTGCATCGAAGCGTTCAGCAATCAAGATACAGTCGTGGTTATCTGGCTGGAATTTCCCTCTAACGTACAGGGCTCAAAGTAGTGTTTTTATAATAAAACAGCTGATGTTCCAAGAAAGGATCACCACGTAAGAGTGTGTATGTTTCTGTGAACATTAGAGACAAAGCGCACCACTTTTGCCGGCAACCCATTTTTACTGCAGCCTTGAGAAAAGCACAGAGTGAAAGAAATGTCTTGTTTAATAACGCAGTGCTGGCCTAGGCAAAAACCAGCTAGATAGGGAAAATAAAACAAGACCGCAAATGTGGATATTGTTAAAATAATAAAACAAAGCCAAATAAAATATGTCTAGCTTAAAGTGCACAGCAGCAGGCCTAGTTTGCTAAAATAACATGTATGAAGCTATAACTGAAATGGCTACACAACAGGCAGACTTCTATTCTGACAGTTTAGTACTTGACTGCCTGCTTCACAGCACAAATGTATTGGTGGTGGTGAACAAGCAGGTTAGGTGTTAATTCCTCCAAACAACAAAAGTGGCCTAGGTTGAGGGTTAACTACCATCGCCGTCTGAATAATTAAAGCTGGCAAACCTTTACGATGTGGAGCCATTTCAAATGCCAGCTACCTAATGATGAAAGCATGCCTATGAGTAGGCTGTATAGCCAGTTGGCACCTTCTTAAACATAAGAGTGGAAGCGTGAGGCTACATGACTTTACTATGGGTACCCTCATATATAGACCCACCGCCCCTGACAATCACTACTCAGCGCACCTCAGCCATCATGTCATCCATTCACTCCGGGGCACCCAACAACCCATGCCCCCACCACCTGTTCAACCTCTGAACCAACCCCATCAGCACAGAGCTCACCAGCATCCTCAACACTTCCATCACCTCAGCAGCTTTTCCAGACAAATGGAAACATGCAGAAATCAAACCCCTCCTGAAAAAAACCTTTGCCGACCCCAACAAACTCTAGAATAACCGACCCATCTCTCTACTCTCCTGCCCGGCCAAAGTACTCGAGAAGGCCCTCAATCAGCAGCTACTCATCAATCATCAATCAATCGGCTACTTGGAAGAAAACCAGCTACTGGACACCTCCCAATCAGGTTTCCGATCCAACCATAGCACTAAGACCGCACTCATCGCTGCCACTGTTGACATCAGAGCACTCCTCAACTGTGGGGAAATCGCAACCCTGATCCTTCTCCACCTGTCAGCCGCATTTGATACAATATTCCACCACACCCTCATCAATATACTTCACAGCATCGGAATATAAAACGAGGCCCTCAAATGGATCACCTCCTTCTTGACAAGGCGCACTCAGACTGTCTGACTACTCCCATTCACCTCCACACCCAAAAGCAAAATTCATCCCTCAGCCCCAGTCTGTTCAGTACCTACATGACCCCCCTGGCTGACATTGTTAGCTCCCACGGACTCAACATCATCTCCTGCGTAGGCGATACTCAAATGATCCTCTCACTTACTAAAGACCCATCCACAAACAATACCAATTTCCACAATGCAAAGACCACTGTAGCTGACTGGATGAAAACCAAATGCCTGAAGCTCAACAACGACAAGACAGAAGCCCTGATCTTCGGGAAAAACACCTCCATTTGGGACCATGGAGAGTGTCCAGCCTAACTCGGACCCACTCCCATGCCTACAGACCACGCTTCCAACCTTGTCATCATCCTCAACAGTAAGCTGACTATGAAGTGCAGATCAACGCAGCTGCCTCCTCCTGCTTCCACACCCTCCACATGCTCTGTAGAATCTTCAGATGGATACCAGCCAACACCAGGAAAACCATCACCCAGGCCCTCATCCCCAGCCGCCTCAACTAAGGCAACGCTCTCTATGCCGGCATGTCCACCCAGCTCCTAAAAATATTCCACATCATACAGAACACCACTGCCAGACTTCTCCTGGACCTTCCCAGGCGCATTCCACATCACCCCCACCTCAGAGACCTACACTGGCTCTCCATCCAGAAGAGATGCACACCTACAAAGCCCTACACGATCAAGGACCGGACTACATCAACCACCGTCTACACTTCCACCAACCCACCAGACACCTGCGCTCTTCCTCTTTGGCCCTCGCACACACACCCAGAGTCCAGCACAGATACAGCTACAGCTGCTCTTTCTCCTACATTGCCGCTAAGGCTTAGAACAACCTATTCCTCTCCCTCTGAACTGCACACTCACTGGCAAACTTCAGAAAGAGGCTTAAGAACTGGCTCTTCGACAGGGACATCGCACCCCAAATATGGATTTTTGGACAATTATGAATGGCTACAAGAGGAAAATCAATTTGTTGCGGTTGCATGTTGAAACCTGTTTTTCTCCAAAAGAGTCTATTCAATCCAGATGCTATTCTCAGTTACTAAGCGGAAATTTCACTATTGTTTCTGCTGGAAAAACATAGTTCAAAGTCCAAAAGGCATGTGATGTAAATAGATCTGGAATAAACCATTTGTATCTATTCATGCTCAGTGATAAACACACACATGCGCAGTATACAATGACGTACCGCACACTGCACAGTACACAATGGCTTACTGCACATGCATAAGCTGGCAGAGGTTGGCAATGCACCACCCATTGGCAGCACAAGGGGGGCATCAATGTGAATATCCATATCTGTGCAGCAAGTCCTACACAGCTACGTGTCCGCTCTCAGTGCCTTTGTACGCCAGGAAACCAGCGGTGCTTCGACATCTTTATGGCCCACAATCAGTGGTTAATTTGCTAAATAAAAACGTGCCAGTCTCCGCTGAAACACGCAGCTGCTGCAATTAAATGTGCGAGAAATTAAATGTCCTGAAGCCATCTCGGGCCTCTTTAATACATTTACAGACACTCCCTGCCCCTTGAGCTCACTCTTGCAGCTTTCTGCTTTCTCCCTTTGTGACCATTTTTCTTTTTACCCTTCCTTCCCATATGTGAATTTTGCTTGCTGTAAATGCTTGAGGCAGAAAAATAAGTGACGGTACTCCGCGCTGGAAACCACTGGCTCAAATTAAGCACTGCCCACAATGCACCCTACCAGTTATCAATATCATACAACAATGCTTCATCAGGTAAAAGTAAAAATGAGAGAAATGTACTACAAATAACTTAACTATAGTGAGACGGAAGAAAAGATAATGGCACCAGAATTGTACAAACAGATGCACGTATTTTTTCACATAATCTGGGGCAGAGACTCACAATGTGTATTTAGTGCATAGTGAACACACAGTGCTCGTGAAGGGACAGTGAACGGCGTAAAGTGAAACACGTGGACGCTTCTTGAACAGCGACCGGGTGACAATGTACAACATTCATGCATTAATCGCATTTGAATAATTCAAATTGTATATAATGACGTAGTTGTAATCCGTATATTCGCTGAAGATTGTCCCTCAAGTGAAAGTAAACCTCTGGTCCTGTCACCCCATATAACATCAAGGACCCCCTTTAATCAGGGTGGCAGGACGTCTCTTGGATGGATGGACTGGCAGGTGGCTCGTTAAAGCCACTGTGACATCATCTGAGGGTCCCTGTAAGAAGAAGTGGCCTATTTTAATATAATACGAATAAAAAGGAAAATATACTATACATATTGGCAATGCGAGCAAAAGTATTTCCTACCAGAAATGCCAATAATTTCAAAAGAACCTCAGTCATTTACCAAGCGCTGCTTTGTTCACGATGCTCAAAGGTTATATTTCTTTTATTCTGGTTTCAGAAAAAACACACAGAAAAAATTCTTTATTCCAAAGAATGAGAGAAGGCACTTTATACATTTATCCACCAACTCACTCGTCTGCCTCCTGTCTTCAGTTACAAACCCACCGCAGCTGGGAAAGTGTGTGGGGTTAGAACAGAATAAAGATGTCTCAAGTGCTCACCCTTTATGTTCATTTGTCCAGTGGGGAACAGACTGGACCCTGGAGCACAGTTAGGAAACCCTGAATGTGCACTTGTAAAAGCACTCTTCCTCAGAGGCGCACATTTATTCTAACCTACTCCCAAAGCCCAGCGGTAGGTTGCCTAGAAGACTGTGCCAGGCTCAGCTTTTGTAGTGAGGCGCTATTTTTTCGAAGGTTCTGATTTCCAAAATGTGGAATTGTACATAATGTATACTGATGCACTACAGAAAGGTGGCCCGATGGGCAAATGCACATTTATTCCCTTGGAGAGACCCCTTCACCTCCACCCAGTGCTGGCATGGGTCTCCCACTTCCCTGCGTGAGAGGGCGTCTCTTCCAGCTCTTTGCTGTAATACAAACTCCAAATGGCGCCAACTCACAGCTTTGTGGGTGTTCACAGACACAGAACATAAACACACTTTCACCCTCTCAGCCCCCGTGCCTTGCTTGGGATTAACTATTGCATATTCCTACTTACACTTAGCGAGGAATTAAACATTTATATATTTTCATACCATACAGAATCTTTTTGAAATGTAATATTATTTATAACAATAATATGTTTAAATATATGTTATTACTTGTTTAAAGTGTATAACAGTTGAAATTAGATATACTTACCTATTTTGTGATGAAATGATGGTCTTCCCTATTTTTGTTGGTGATATTTTCGACTTTACATACAAAGTATGTAAAGTTTATATTAGTGTCCTCGATAGTTTTTGGCGTTGTGTTTGGCACCCATAATGTTGTTGCCGATATTTCATGATACAACCCACTGCTCCTTTCCCATCCATGAACAGCTGGTGGTCCATGCGTTGCTTCCAAGATGAGTCTGGTGCCTGGTGGTGCTCTTGGGCCTTGACTCTCACACCTCGTACAACATGTAAAACAGCCACTAAAGAAGTTCACTATAATTCACTAACTTGTGATAGTGCACTGAGGAGCAGCGACTTGTTTATAGAAGTCTGCAGTGGAAGGAATTCATGGAGCTCTTAGCTCCAAGTAAACAACTTCTCTTCTTACAAAGAGTAGGTGTTTCAGGCATCAGTCCCATGATGTGTGGAAGTGCAAAGTGGGAGCATCTGCTGGAGTTCCTTGATTATCCAGCCCTATGCAATGTCAGCCGTGATGCTGACGTGTGGCAATGGCGGTGCGAACAGCATCACTGCAAAGTGCACAGAATGTGACGCTGGAGTGCACGAGAAACTGGGCCAGAGTCTGTCTGTGTCTTCCTCTGTTGAGGAATACAAGTTCTTTATTTCATTTCATTTTATATTGATTTCATTACTATATTTACACCTAGGAGCATTTTGTTTTAGCTTTGGGGAAAAAAGGCTTCTTACCCACTAGAAGTAAACATACATCGATAGTAAAAAGTGGTGTTTGGAAAAAGTGTGGATGAGAACAATATAACTTTGTAGCAGCATTACTATATTACTTCAATTTTACTTACCTGTTTCTTCACCTACCAGAATATAAACAAACTTAAGCAAAACCAATATATCTGGCATTTGCTTACATTGTTTTTGCTTCATACACTTTACCAAATGGAGAACCCTGCAACCAGGTTGGAAATCTTCCTAAGGTAAAGTACAGGGAGAAGTAAAAAAAAAAATGTTAAACTTTGGAACAAAATAGTAAAAATATGTTTGTTAAATATTAATGTAAATTAATTTATAGATTTATTTTAATTGTAGAACAAAGTAGAAAACTGCCACAAAACTATTAACCTAATTTTGAATTAAATATTTAAGATATTTAATATAATTTAACTACTTAATATTTGTTAAAACTATACCACCGAAATTCGAATGTTTATATCTATTTATTTAATGAAATGTATTTATATATTTAAAATCAAAATAAATGAATGTAACTGATCATCATTTACTGTGAGATTCACAGAGATGGTGGCCTACGGGGTCAGCACACCACCATGTCTGGGATTGTGCTTAAATAAAGCAATATCACTTTTTTTTAAACACAACCCATTTTCCTTAAAGGAAAATATGATATCTTGTAAAAAAAAAATTGAGAATGGAAAATGGGCAGCATTTAAAAAATAAAACATAAAAGTTACACAAAACTTTTTTAGGAGTAGGCAGTGGTCCCTTGACAGATAGCAGCTAGTACATTCCATATGGAATTGGTATTTGGATGACATGGAAGAGGTGCTCTAGACACGCCTTTTCCAAATACCTATATCATTGGTTTCTAAACCCTTTATGAATCGTTAGTTGGGTTTAGTGCATTAGGAAAAGTGTCTTCGTGGTTACACACCCTCCAATTTACCAATTCTGAGGGTTTGCAAGAACATGAGGCTCTAACAATTGTAAATTTGGCCTCATGCAAGTCTACGCTTTTGAGTAACTTTACACTCATAAAGGGTAAACAGCCGTAAGTAGTAAAGTTACTAAAAAGTGTCAGAGTAAACTTACACAACTCACCTTTCTAAATAGCCCGGCAGTCAGAATGCTCTTGTTAAACCAATCTGTGGGTTGCAGTTGACTTAACACTGACCTAAGTCCCTCAATGGCTGACTTTACAGCGAACGATTGGGAAGCGATAACATTAATCGAGCAGGTCGTAAAGCAAGAGGCAGCAACATACACTCTGGAGTGATCTGAGATCTGATTGACAAACATAAGGAAATGTCTTCTTTTTACCTCTGATGCCACATATTCCTTTGACACAAGGAAATGGAAGTGCTTGCCTTTAATTGCTTAAAACAAAACATTCACCAGAGTTCAATGAGCTGAATAAGGCAGATGTAATGAAATTGTATTTTATATTTCATTTGCTCTATGATCTATGAATTGATTACTATAGCTTCGGTGACCTCCTGGACGTAAAATATAATAGAGCTTGTTTTACAGCATGCAGTTTATCACCCGGATTCACCCGAAAGCTCCTTTGGGAGGAGGCATGAAAGATCCAATGGACTGCAAGGGACCTTGCAATGGAGTAGGACACTGTATGAGGCTGGACTGGCTTGTAGTGAGTACCAAGGGGTACTTGCACCTTGCACCAGGCCCAGTTATCCCTTATTAGTGTATAGGGTGTCTAGCAGCTTAGGCTGATAGATAATGGTAGCTTAGCAGAGCAGCTTAGGCTGAACTAGGAGACGTGTGAAGCTACTACAGTACCACCTAGTGTCATATGCACAATATCATAAGAAAACACAATACACAGTTATACTAAAAATAAAGGTACTTTATTTTTATGACAATATGCCAAAGTATCTCAGTGAGTACCCTCAGTATGAGGATAGCAAATTTACACAAGATATATGTACACAATCCCAAAAATATGCAATATAGTCTTAGAAAACAGTGCAAACAATGTATAGTTACAATAGGATGCAATGGGAGCACATAGGGATAGGGGCAACACAAACCATATACTCCAAAAGTGGAATGCTAACCACGAATGGACCCCAAACCTATGTGACCTTGTAGATGGTCGCTGGGACCGTAAGAAAACAGTGAGGGTTAGAAAAATAGCCCACCCCAAGACCCTGAAAAGTGAGTGCAAAGTGCACTAAAGTTCCCCAAAGAGCACAGAAGTTCTGATAGGGGAATTCTGCAGGAAAGACCAACACCAGCAATGCAACAATGATGGATTTCCAGACGAGAGGACGTGTGGAACAAGGGGACCAAGTCCAAAAGTCACAAGCAAGTCGGAGATGGGCAGATGCCCAGGAAATGCCAGCTGTGGGTGCAAAGAAGCTGCTACTAGGCAGTAGAAGCTGAGGATTCTGCAAGAACGACAAGGGCTAGAAACTTTCCCTTTGCAGGATGGATGTCCAACGCCGTATAGAGTCATGCAGAAGTGTTTTCCCGAAGAAAGACCACAAACAAGCCTTGCTAGCTGCAAATTGTGTTGTAAGGGTTTTTGGATGCTGCTGTGGTCCAAGAGGGACCAGAATGTCGCCAATTGTGTCTAGGGACAGAGGAAGCGTCCAACAAGACAAGGAGCCCTCTCAGAAGCAGGCAGCTTCCAGAGAAGTGCTGGAACAGGCACTACAAAGAGGAGTGAAATGGTGCTCACCCGAAGTTGCACAAGAGAGTCCCACGCCGCCGGAGGACAACTCAGGAGTTCATGCAATGCAGGTTAGAGTGCCGTGGACCCAGGCTTGGCTGTGCACAAAGGAAATCCTGGAAAAGCGCACAGGAGCCGGAGCAGCTGCAAAAGACACGGTTCCCAGCAATGCAGTCTGGCGTGGGGAGGCAAGGACTTACCTCCACCAAACTTGGACTGAAGAGTCACTGGACTGTGGGAGTCACTTGGACAGAGTTGCTGGATTCAAGGGACCTCCCTCGTCGTGCTGAGAGGAGACGCAGAGTACCGGTAATGCAGTTCTTTGGTGCCTGCGGTTGCAGGGGGAAGATTCCGTCGACCCACAGGAGATTTCTTCGGAGCTTCTAGTGCAGAGAGGAGGCAGACTACCCCCACAGCATGCACCACCAGGAAAACAGTCGAGAAGGCGGCAAGATCAGCATTACAGAGTTGCAGTAGTCGTCTTCGCTACTTTGTTGCAGTTTTGCAGGCTTCCAGCGCGGTCAGCAGTTGATTCCTTGGCAGAAGGTGAAGAGAGAGATGCAGAGGAACTCTGATGAGCTCTTGCATTCGTTATCTAAGGAATTCCCCAAAGCAGAGACCCTAAATCGCCAGAAAAGAGGGTTTGGCTACTTAGGAGAGAGGATAGGCTAGCAACATCTGAAGGAGCCTATCAGAAGGAGTCTCTGACGTCACCTGCTGGCCCTGGCCACTCAGAGCAGTCCAGTGTGCCAGCAGCACCTCTGTTTCCAAGATGGCAGAGGTCTGGAGCACACTGGAGGAGCTCGGGGCACTCCCCTTTCCTTTGTCCAGTTTCGCGCCAGAGCAGGGCCGAGGGGTCCCTGAACCGGTGTAGACTGGCTTATGCAGAAATGGGCACCATCTGTGCCCATGAAAGCATTTCCAGAGGCTGGGGGAGGCTACTCCTCCCCTGCCTTCACACCTTTTTCCAAAGGGAGAGGGTGTAACACCCTCTCTCTGAGGAAGTCCTTTGTTCGGCCTTCCTGGGCCAAGCCTGGCTGGACCCCAGGAGGGCAGAAACCTGTCTGAGGGGTTGGCAGCAGCAGCAGTGAAACACTTGAAAAGGCAGTTTGGCAGTACCCGGGTCTGAGCTACAGACCCGTGGGATCATGGGATTGTGCCAACAATGCCAGGATGGCATAGAGGGGGCAATTCCATGATCTTAGACATGTTACATGGCCATATTCGGAGTTACCATTGTGAAGCTACACATAGGTGGTGACCTATGTGTAGTGCACGGGTGTAATGGTGTCCCCGCACTCACAAAGTCCGGTGAATTTGCCCTGAACGATGTGGGAGCACCTTGGCTAGTGCCGGGGTGCCCACACACTAAGTAACTTAGCACCCAACCTTTACTAAGTAAAGGTTAGACATATAGGTGACTTATAAGTTACTTAAGTGCAGTGAAAATGGCTGTGAAATAATGTGTGCATTATTTCACTCAGGCTGCAGTGGCAGGCCTGTGTAAGAATTGTCAGAGCTCCCTATGGGTGGCAAAAGAAATGCTGCAGCCCATAGGGATCTCCTGGAACCCCAATACCCTGGGTACCTCAGTACCATATACTAGGGAATTATAAGGGTGTTCCAGTATGCCAATGTGAATTGGTGAAATTGGTCACTAGCCTGTTAGTGACAATTTGGAAAGAAATGAGAGAGCATAACCACTGAGGTTCTGGATAGCAGAGCCTCAGTGAGACAGTTAGTCATAACACAGGTAACACATACAGGGCACACTTATGAGTACTGGGGCCCTGGCTGGCAGGGTCCCAGTGACACATACACTAAAGCAACATATATACAGTGAAATATGGGGGTAACATGCCAGGCAAGATGGTACTTTCCTACAGACACTGTCCCCCACAAATGTTTACAGCACTGGTCTCTAATTCACTGCTGTGCTCTTTTCAGCACAACCTCAACGTTTGCACAGTTCAGATCTGGCACCTAGTATCCAGATTATAAAGTCCACTGTTAGTCAGTAGTCAGTGGATCTTAGCATGTCCTTATCCAAGTTACCTTTTCACATATGTTAACAAGCATTTGCAATGCAGTGGGTCTCGCATTTGCTCGAGAGCTATTAGCATTGTAAATTCCTAACTGGACTTTTCTTGCCACATAAATTGGTCAAACCTGCCTCATAATTTCGTCTTTTCCTGCCACATAATTCCAGTGACCCTGCATATAACTGAAGCACTTCCATTTACCTTCTTCCTCTATCTTGAAAAATGTACAATCATATAAACCTTTATCAGAAATAAACATTTCGCATCAGAGTGCATTGCTCAAATCACCATAACAAAAACATCATTTGGGACGGATGGGAGGGTGAAAGGAAATAGGGGGTCGGGAGTAAAGATGGAGAGGACAAGCGGCGTAGTAGCGGTGTCACGGGCCCTGGAGGAAGAAAGGAAAACAGCTGCCTGGAATTCGGGTAGGAAAATACAGCAGTAATTAGAGTTGAGTGAGGTCCGCAGGTCTTTGGGCCGCGGTGTCACTGCACCTGTTACTCCATTGATTACTAGGCCTCAGGAGAAAAAGCGGATGGGGTAAAAAAGGGAAACAAAAGGAATACAACAGACAACAGGAAGAAAGAGAAGGAATTGCATTGAAATAAAAGAAAGAGGGGAAAAAAGAGGGAGAAAATGAAAACACAATTACGAAGAAATAGAGCAAACATATTAGACAAAAGAAAAAAGGGAAGCTAGCGAACGAAAGAGAAAGAGAAAAAATAATGAAAGGATTGTGAAAAGAAAGAGAAAAATTAACATCAAATTAAAAAAGAGATGGGGAGAGAAACAAGCAGCGAAAGAAACAGGGCATGTATGTACTGACACATTTCCCACAGAATGGGAAAACCACTTTGAGACCTCGGATCCCGACAAGTAACTTGTGGTTTCCACATACAGATGGGAAAAAAAGGGATTTATAGTAAAAGGTGAATTGGCAGATAAAGATAAGAAAGCACCAGAGAAAGGAAGGAAGAAAGATCTAAAAAAAAGTGAAAGTGAAAGGATGCATACCGAGTCAAAGGAAAGAGCAAATAAAAAAGACAACGAAAAAATGAAGGGAAGAGAAAAAAATAGTGAAAGAACGAATGTCTGATGAAGAAAAAAAGAGAGGAATGAAACAAGGAAAGAAATAACCAAGTTTTTAGGAGTTTAAAAGAGGAGGCTGCAAGAGGAAGAGGGAAATAGTAAAAGGAGAGGAGTAGAAATAAACAGTTGAAAGAAAAAGCGAAACTATTGAGATGTGGATTTTAAGAGGTGGAAAGAGAAAGTGAGGAGAAAGAAAACATTGAGAGTAAAGGAAAGAACGGAGTGAGATAAATGGCGTTTAAGAATAGATTTAAGGGGCTCTCCCACGTCCTCAAACAGGAGTCAGAGAGTGGAACAGCAGGGGGCGCTGCAGAACTGCAGGCGGTGCATTAGCAGAGTTACATGTGAACCCCAATACAGCATTATTAGGGCGCTTCAGATCAGGATTGGGGGTATAGACAGCTGTGTCCCGGCCCAGTGCTGGAATAACAGAAAGGCAGTGGGTGAGGATTGAGAAACGGACCACTGTGTAATTCCTTGTATTGGAATAATGGGGCGCTGCGGGTTAGTGTTGAGGTGCAGAGTTGTATGTGGGCTGCAGTACTGGAATAGGAACAGGCACACAAGGTGAGAAGTGAGGTCTGTTAATGGAAGTATGTGTGGAACCTAGGATTGGCGTGCCAGTGTTGCCGAGTGTTGGCATGGGGGTGCCCTGGTGAAGCTGCGAGTGGTGCCCAGCATGGGAGTGGCATTGCTTCTGAACCACAGAAGCGAGGAGTCCTGAAGGGCGTGTGAGCCTTGGCACTGAGAAGAAATGTGCACTGAATGCTAGAATTGATGGATTCTGGTGGAACTGTGGTGTTGGATGCTAGACTTGAGGTGCACTGGCAGAGCTGTGTTTTGCTCTTTTGGGTCCAGTATTGGCTTGGCAGTGGACTGAATATTAGAACCGAGCTGCTGTAATGGAACTGTATGTGAGCAGGGACCCAGTATAGGAAAGGAAGTGACCTCGCCGGGGTAGAACTGAGGTGCACTGATGGAGCTGCGCTCGAGGTCCCAGTACTGGAAGGAGCGGAGTAAACTGACTTCAACGATTGATGGACTCTTGCATACAGTGTGTGTGGGGTTCCTGGCACTGGCACATCTGAGGGTTTGGAGTTTGTGAACTGAGGTGCACTGATGGAGATGCACCGGAGGTCCCAGTACTAAAGCAGCAGAGTATACTGACTGGAAGAATTGAGGTGCTCTGGCAGACAGCGTGTGTGGGGTTTCTGGTACTGGCACGGCTGAGAGCCTGGAGTGTGTGAACCGAGGTGCATTGATGGAGCTGCGAGTGTGATCCCAGTACTGGAGCACCAGAGTGTACTGACTGCAAGAGCTGAGGTGCTCTGGCAGAAATCGTGTGTGGGGTTCCTGGCACTGGCACTGCTGAGAGCCTGGAGTGTGTGAACTGAGGTGCACTGAAGGAGCTGTGAGTGGGATCCCAGTATGGAGCAGAAGTAGGTGCTGTCTATAAGGATTGCCCAGCCCTGGTAGAGATGGGTGCCCAGGCTATAAGCAATTACAAGAGATCCTCCGCCCTTGCACTCAGCACACAGGCAGGCACACTTGGTAAGGTAAATCCAAGCCAAGGAAGGGCGGGTGCCCGGCAGCAGAGAAAGGGTGCAGACAGCCCACAAAAAGCAAATGTGACCAAGATAACAGCCTGATGCGAAGCCTTGTTTACAGCTAAGCTCAGAGGAAGAATGCTCTGCAATGAAAAGGGAAGCTTACATGGACAGGAGCAGGAAACAAAGTAAAACAAAAAAGTCCCCTACAGACCACATAAACAGGACAAGGCGGAATTACACAGTAGTTAGTCCTTGCTCCCACACAGAAGAAGGAGGGAGAAAGAGGCATAAGTGACCACTAGCAAGCAAGAATTTTTAAATGACACTGAAACTAACAAATGAAATAGCTGGAAACCCACCGAAGAAGTATACTTAAAAGTATACAAGAGGTCATACGCTTACACTCGACCTAAAAATTAATTATATATGCAATATGTAGTGCTACTTACATGTTTGAAATCTATCTAGGGAAGATAATAGTGCTGAAGAGTGGGCATGAACATGAGATATGATTCAAGAGGCAGGTAGGATGTTGCTTTCAACATGTCGAGTGTCATGCTGTCTGCGAAGATGTGTCTTTGGTTTCTTTCTGAATGGCAGGAGAGTAGGAGCCGTTCTGATGTTGATTGAGATGTCCTTGACCTAGGTGTGAAGAAGAGGAAGTGCTCCCTTGTGGTCTTTTCCCTCCTGCATTGCACTTCCTGATTCATTGCTTCTTGGCGTGGGCCTGGGCGCCACAGGAGACTCATTTCTCAGGTATGCAGGGGCATCATTTCTGAAGACCATGTTGGTGATGAATCTGATGCTGATGATGATTCAGGGTTGAGGGGGAGGTAGTGTGATTCCTTCAGTGCTGGGGTGCTGTAGGTGAACCTTTTCAGACCCTTGATGCAAGGACAGGGCAAGCCTATTGTTTATATGCGGCGTTCTCTTCCTTAACTGCGGAGTCTTCCAGTCATAACGTTACGATAAAATCGTAGTTTGTGAATACCGAAAAAGAGTCAGCAGTGTAGGTTTACCTTTGTGAATCAGGCCCCAAGTATTTAGACTGTATTTGTGAGCAAAATGTTTTATCAGATGGGTTGATGTGGAGTTGCACAAATGCAAATATTGTATTAGCGCTCACCCGCACTAGCACTAATATTTTTTCACACATACACAATCTGAATATAAACATCCTTTAACACAACTAGTAGGTGGTAAAAGGTGACGTTCCATGACATGGATGCACACAAACGAGGTGTTAGATGTCTGCAGGCGTTGAAGGACATGGTCCTTCACGGACACCGTACACCTCTGCTCCTCTTAGAGTTATCAGAAGATTGCCACTCAGAGAACCCACTAACTGTGCAAATAGTTCATAAAGATGAAGTCGTGGGCAGCTGCTCACACTAAAAGAATTTCTGTGTCCTAACGTCTCATTTTCTGCTTCTCAGCTCAGCACTTAATTATGGCCTCTATTGTCCTTCAGGGGCTGAAGGCACCACGAAGAGTCTTAATAAAAACCTTCTATTTGCTAGGCTTTAGGAGCTGCATTGATGATCTGTTTTCAGCTCCTTCGGTGACAGCATGACATCATTCTTCGATATAACTAATTCATTGTGCTTCACGAAGGGTTGAACCACATGAAATGCCGAGGAACAGGCAAAGTTTATTGTGTGACAGGCAAGAATACAGTTTGGTTTGCATCTCCCCCCCTAGGAAATGTGGCCGCATTTACACCTTCCTCTGGATTACAGAGATCTTTGCTGCCCCCTGCTGGTGGCACCATGCTACGGCTGCCTGCATTTGCCTTATTGAATCTCTCGTACAGCAGGTGCCAAACAGTCAAGACCGGACGTTTTAAACTCTTTACACATATAGAATCTTTGTGAAAAAATGGCAGGTGATTCATAAACTCAGATCTGCGCGTGCTGCAATATTTTACGCATCTCAAAATTCTGCTACAAGTGCAGAGTTTTCACCCAATGAGCTCCCTGGGGTGCTAAACGCAAAAGAGGTAAAAGGCGAAGAGAAGTGTAACTTTGTGGACGTTCCCGAACATTTGCATTGCTCTTCCTCAATGGAACAGGCACAAGATGTGCAGTGTGGAAGCAAACTGAAGACTTCCCCAGGAATAATGTTTCCATGTGCAGGATGCGCCCTCTGTATATCCAAACTAGAATATTGACGGCACACAACACCTCAGACGAAATACTGAATCCAAAATATCAACATCTAGGCATAGATTTTCAATACCTAACATATATATTTACCTACACGCTCACGTCTCCTGGAGAGTAGACACCTCTCTAGCTTTTAGAAAGTAATTAAAAACAAGCATTTGCAATGCAATAGGTCTCGCATATTTCAAACAAGTCAAAAGTAATCTTTTGATAACAGCACCCACGAGCAAAAATAAAAACAGGAGTGGGAACTGAGAAAAGACAACTTAACAAAATAATATAAAGTTGGCTGTAAAAAACGTTGTAACTTTGCAATTTTGTTTGCCATGCTGGGCACGTTTTTGCCAGTCTCAAGCCTTCTGTTTGCTGGGCACTGGAAGTTAGAACAAAACAGTACCTTAATCTCATTAGGAAGAGCGGACGGGCCCTAATTAAGTTAAAATAAATAAATCAATCATTCTATTTGTAGAACATGCTACTCACCCGTGAGTGTCTCACGGCGCTAGGGGTTGGGGGTTTTGGGGAGTCTCCTGAAGGTCATTAGGTCGGAGAATGATCTGCCGCCGGTTGTTGGCCTGTGGATGCGTGGGACGGTGGCAAGGTCAGCTGTAGAAGGTAAGACAATCATTGAGGTATGCTGGTCCGGCGTTGTGGAGTGCTTTGTGGGCGTGAATTAGGAGTTTGAATGTCATCCTTTTGTTGACGGGGAGTCACTGTAGGTCTCTCAGGTGGGCTGTGATGTTGCTGTGGCAGGGGATATCGAGGATGAAGCGTGCTGAGGCGTTCTGTATCCGTTGCAATTTTTTCTGGAGAGCGGCCGTGGTTCCTGCGTAGAGAGCGCGTTGCCGTAGTCCAGTCTACTGCTGACGAGGGCCTGGGTGACCGTCCTTCTGGTTTCAGTAGGGATCCACCTGTAGATGTTGCAGAGCATGCGGAGGGTGTTGAAACAGGAGGATGAGACGGCATTGACTTGTTGGGTCATTGAGAGCGATGAGTCAAGGATGAAACCCAGGTTGCGGGTGTGGTTGGTGGGCATTAGTGCGGCTCCCAGCGTGGGCGGCCACCAGGAGGTGCCCCAGGCAGAGGGGGTGATGCAGAGGATGAGGACCTCTGTCTTATCTGAGTGTAGCTTTAGGCGACTGTTCTTCATCCAGTTGGCGACGGCCTTCATACTGTCGTCGAGGTTGGTTTTGGCGGTGGCGGGTTCCTTGGTGAGGGAGAGGATCAGCTGGGTGTCGTCGGTGTAAAAGACGATGTTGAGGTTGTGAGATCGGACGATTTTGGCGAGCGGTGCCATGTAGACGTTGAAGAGTGTCGTGCTGAGGGAGGAGCCCTGTGGTACGCCGCAGATGGTCTTGGTGGCTTCAGATCAGAATGGAGGGAGGCGGACTCTCTGTGTTCTGTCAGAGAGGAAGGAGGTGATCCAGTCCAGGGCTTTGTCGCGGATCCTTGCGTCATGGAGGCGTTTGCGCAGGGTGTGGTGGCAGACAGTGTGAAGACAGCTGAGAGGTCAAGGAGGATGAGGGCTGCGGTTTCGCCTTTGTCCGGGAAGGTCCGTATGTCGTCGGTGGCGGCAATGAGGGCGGTCTCAGTGCTGTGATTGCTGTGAAAGCCAGATTGGGATAGGTCCAGAGTGTTGTTTTCCTCCAGGTGGTGGCTCAGTTGCCTGTTGACGATCTTCTCGATAACCTTCGCCGGGAACAGAAGCAGTGAGATGGGCCGGTAGTTTTTGAGGTCCTTAGGGTCTGCTTGGGGTTTCTTGAGCAAGGCATTGATCTTGGCGTGCTTTCAGCTTTCTGGGAAGGTGGCGGTCTCGAAGGAGCTATTAATTATCATACGGAGTTGGGGGGCGATGATGGAGATCCCTGTGTTGTAGATGTAGTGCGGGCAGAGGTCAGATGGAGAGCAGGAATGAATGGTGCTTATTACTTTGGTGGTGTCAGCGTCGTTGACGTGTGTCCAGGAGAGCAGGAGGCTGGTGTGGTTGGGGGCGGTGAGTCGGAGGTGTTGGTGACTGCTGGTGGGGCTTTGGTGTTGAAGCTGTCGTGGATGTCTGTGATTTTGTGGTGAAAGAAGGTGGCGAGGGAGTCGCAGACGACTTGCGAAGGTGGGATGTTGTTGGTGCTGGAGCTGGGGTTGTAGAGTTCCTTCATGATGTTGAAGAGGTTTTTGCTTTTGTGCGCGTTGTTGTCGATACGTTCAGTGCTTGATCCCTGCTTCACTCAGAGGAATGGAAATGATGCCTGGCTTGCCTTGACGAATTACGAGTCTGTAAAGAAGAGTGCCAAGCAAACCAACAAATGGTGAGTGAAAGGTGGATTCCAAGCCCTTTACTCAACACAACAGAGTCTCACAAGCGAGACGCATGCGCACGTGCATGCACTCGCTGACTCGACCCTAACAAGGTTTTACAGGCAATAATTGTCTTAATTGGATATGTCTATTTAGTGTTAAGTCTCAGCATCAGCTTTCTGTTCTTGCACGTTATGGATTGACCATTTGTAGGAGACTGGACTGGCTTGTAGTGAGTACCAAGGGGTACTTGCACCTTGCACCAGGCCCAGTTATCCCTTATTAGTGTATAGGGTGTCTAGCAGCTTAGGCTGATAGATAATGGTAGCTTAGCAGAGCAGCTTAGGCTGAACTAGGAGACGTGTGAAGCTACTACAGTACCACTAGTGTCACTTGCACAATATCATAAGGAAACACAATACACAGATATACTAAAAATAAAGGTACTTTATTTTTATGACTGTAGGAGGCTGGACTGGCTTGTAGTGAGTACCAAGGGGTACTTGCACCTTGCACCAGGCCCAGTTATCCCTTATTAGTGTATAGGGTGTCTAGCAGCTTAGGCTGATAGATAATGGTAGCTTAGCAGAGCAGCTTAGGCTGAACTAGGAGACGTGTGAAGCTACTACAGTACCACTCAGTGTCATATGCACAATATCATAAGAAAACACAATACACAGTTATACTAAAAATAAAGGTACTTTATTTTTATGACAATATGCCAAAGTATCTTAGAGTGTACCCTCAGTGAGAGGATAGGAAATATACACAAGATATATATACACAATAGCAAAAATATGCAGTATAGTCTTAGAAAACAGTGCAAACAATGTATAGTTACAATAGGATGCAATGGGGAAACATAGGGATAGGGGCAACACAAACCATATACTCCAGAAGTGGAATGTGAACCACGAATGGACCCCAAACCTATGTGACCTCGTAGAGGGTCGCTGGGACTATTAGAAAATAGTGAGAGTTAGAAAAATAACCCTCCCCAAGACCCTGAAAAGTGAGTGCAAAGTGCACTAAAGTTCCCCTAAGGACAAAAGAGTCGTGTTAGAGGAATAATGCAGGAAAGACACAAACCAGCAATGCAACAACTGTGGATTTCCAATCTAGGGTACCTGTGGAACAAGGGGAGCAAGTCCAAAAGTCACAAGCAAGTCGTAGATGGGCAGATGCCCAGGAAATGCCAGCTGCGGGTGCAAAGAAGCTTCGACTGGACAGAAGAAGCTGAGGTTTCTGCAGGAACGAAAAGGGCTAGAGACTTCCCCTTTGGTGGACGGAACTCCCTCGCCTTGGAAAGTCGTGCAGAAGTATTTTCCTGCCGGAAGGACGCCAACAAGCCTTGCTACACGCAAATAGTGTGTTTGGCATTTTTGGACGTTACTGGGGCCCAGGAGGGACCAGGAGGTTGCAAATTGGACCTGCAAAGAGAGGGGACATCGAGCAAGACAAAGAGCCCTCACTGAAGCAGGTAGCACCTGGAGAAGTGCCAGAAACAGGCACTACGAGGATGCGTGAAACAGTGCTCACCGAAGTTGCACAAAGGAGTCCCACGTCGCCGGAGACCAACTTAGAAAGTCGTGCAATGCAGGTTAGAGTGCCGTGGACCCAGGCTTGGCTGTGCATGAAGGATTTCCGCCGGAAGTGCACAGGGGCCGGAGTAGCTGCAAAGTCGCGGTTCCCAGCAATGCAGCCCAGCAAGGTGAGGCAAGGACTTACCTCCACCAAACTTGGGCTGAAGAGTCACTGGACTGTGGGGGTCACTTGGACAGCGTTGCTGGATTCGAGGGACCTCGCTCGTCGTGCTGAGAGGAGACCCAAGGGACCGGTAATGCAGCTTTTTGGTGCCTGCGGTTGCAGGGGGAAGATTCCGTCGACCCACGGGAGATTTCTTCGGAGCTTCTGGTGCAGAGAGGAGGCAGACTACCCCCACAGCATGCACAAGCAGGAAAACAGTCGAGAAGGCGGCAGGATCAGCGTTACAGAGTTGCAGTAGTCGTCTTTGCTACTATGTTGCAGGTTTGCAGGCTTCCAGCGCGGTCAGCGGTCGATTCCTTATCAGAAGGTGAAGAGGGAGATGCAGAGGAACTCGGCTGAGCTCATGCATTCGTTATCTAAAGTTTCCCCAGAGACAGAGACCCTAAATAGCCAGAAAAGAGGGTTTGGCTACCTAGGAGAGAGGAAAGGCTACTAACACCTGAAGGAGCCTATCACAAGAAGTCTCTGACGTCACCTGGTGGCACTGACCACTCAGAGCAGTCCAGTGTGCCAGCAGCACCTCTGTTTCCAAGATGGCAGAGGTCTGGAGCACTCTGGAGGAGCTCTGGACACCTCCTAGGGGAGGTGCAGGTCAGGGGAGTGGTCACTCCCCTTTCCTTTGTCCAGTTTCGCGCCAGAGCAGGGGCTAAGGGGTCCCTGAACCGGTGTAGACTGGCTTATGCAGAATTGGGCACCTCTGTGCCCAACAAAGCATTTCCAGAGGCTGGGGGAGGCTACTCCTCCCCTGCCTTCACACCATTTTCCAAAGGGAGAGGGTGTCACACCCTCTCTCAGAGGAAGTTCTTTGTTCTGCCATCCTGGGCCAGGCCTGGCTGGACCCCAGGAGGGCAGCTGCCTGTCTGAGGGGTTGGCAGCAGCAGCAGCTGCAGTGAAACCCCAGGAAGGGCAGTTTGGCAGTACCAGGGTCTGTGCTACAGACCACTGGGATCATGGGATTGTGCCAACTATGCCAGGATGGCATAGAGGGGGCAATTCCATGATCATAGACATGTTACATGGCCATATTCGGAGTTACCATTGTGAAGCTACATATAGGTAGTGACCTATATGTAGTGCACGCGTGTAATGGTGTCCCCGCACTCACAAAGTTCAGGGAATTGGCTCTGAACAATGTGGGGGCACCTTGGCTAGTGCCAGGGTGCCCTCACACTAAGTAACTTTGCACCCAAACTTTACCAGGTAAAGGTTAGACATATAGGTGACTTATAAGTTACTTAAGTGCAGTGTAAAATGGCTGTGAAATAACGTGGACGTTATTTCACTCAGGCTGCAGTGGCAGGCCTGTGTAAGAATTGTCAGAGCTCCCTATGGGTGGCAAAAGAAATGCTGCAGCCCGTAGGGATCTCCTGGAACCCCAATACCCTGGGTACCTCAGTACCATATACTAGGGAATTATAAGGGTGTTCCAGTAAGCCAATGTAAATTGGTAAAATTGGTCACTAGCCTGTTAGTGACAATTTGAAGTAATGAGAGAGCATAACCACTGAGGTTCTGGTTAGCAGAGCCTCAGTGAGACAGTTAGGCACCACACAGGGAACATATACATGCACACCTATGAGCACTGGGGTCCTGACCAGCAGGATCCCAGTGACACATAACAAACATACTGAAAACATAGTGTTTTCACTTTGAGCACTGAGGCCTGGCTATCAGGATCCCAGTGAGACAGTGAAAACAGTGACAAACACCCTGACATACACTCACAAACAGGCCAAAAGTGGGGGTAACAAGGCTAGAAAGAGGCTACCTTCTCACACAACCCCCCCCCAAACGAAGGACAATAAGGCTAACCTTGGCCAGTTGAGACTTTATTGTCTAAGTGGTGATAAGTAGAGAGTAGCTCTGCAATAGACTGGTTACTCCCTTTATCATCCACTATATGGTTACTTCCCTGTGGGGATGTAAACCACCCTGTTTGAAGTTTTTTAGCTAAGCAACAATGTGAAGATGTATTTTCAGAGTTTCTATCAGTAAGTTTTAGTTTAGAGCAGTGGGAATTGTCCACTGAACCTATTTGTAGTGATGGAAATGCCAGACAGGGATGCTGTCTCAGAAAAGCCATAGCTGGGCAAAAACTTTGGCTGGAAGAGAGAACAGGGATGCTGTTTCTCTTGAGTTGGAGCAGGGCAGGGATGCTGTCCTATGAGCTCCACACTAGGGCAGGGATGCTGTCCTAAGTGTTGTGAGGTAGTGCAGGGTTTCTGCACTAAAGTTTCTCTGGGAGGGTTGGAGGGATGCTCCATGTTAACTAAAATGGTGCTGTTTTTCTCACCAATGTTAGTTATCCCACAGAGAGGTACTTCCACCTCAGGGAGTCCAGCTTTGCCAGCTGATGATTCTCTTGGAACAGGTGCCACCCCAGGAGAGGTTTCTCCCACCACAGGAATAGTATCCTGAATGGTAGGGTGGTTAGGGGATACTGTGATACCCTTTTTACCTGTTGATGGAGAGGGATCCTGAGTTTTCAGGCCTTCTCTCCTTTGCTTTTTCATTTCACTTGAAATGAGAGGGAACAATTCCTCAGGGATGCCCAGCATGGCTGCATGGGCATAAAACTCTACATCAGCCCAACCTGGGGCCTCTAGGTCATTACCTAAGAGACAGTCTACAGGTAAGCTAGGTGATACCACCACCTGCTTAGGGCCAGTAACTCCACCCCAACTAAACTGAATTATAGCTAAGGGAAGAAACTTAGTGGAGTTATGGACATCAATAATCTTATACTGTTGTCCAATGATGTGTTGATCAGGGTGCACTAGGTTGTCAGTCACCAAAGTGAAACTGGCACCTGTGTCCCTGTAGGCCAAGGCCTCAACACCATTTATTGAAACTGTCTGCCTGTACTTATCCATTGTAAGGGGACAAGCAGCCAGTGTGGCAAGGCCAATGCCACTAGGTGTGACAGAAACTGTCTTGGGACTGATTACATCAGTTTCCACTATGGACCCATAAGTGAACCCAACTACACCCTTTGCTTGACTGTTGCCAGCAGTCCCCCCACTAGTACCACTACTGCTAGGGGCACTAGAGCTTGATGTATTAGTGGTGGTAGGCTCAGGGGGTTTACCTGGACAGGACTTATCCCCTGGCCTATGGCCTCTGTTTTTACACACAAAGCACCAAGGCTTTTTAATGTGTGCAGGTTGGGAAGAAGAGGAAGAATTTGTTTTATCCCCACCCTCTGAAGAGTGTTTAAGATTTGAAGTGGGATCTTTGGTTTTACCCTTATCCCCATGCTTATCTTGAGATTTTTCACCATCTTTCTTCTTATTGCCATCTTTGTCACCCCCTGTATGAACTTTTCTGTTCACCCTTGTTCTGACCCAGTTGTCTGCCTTCTTTCCCAATTCTTGGGGAGAGGTCAGATCAGAGTCTACCAGGTACTGGTGCAACAAATCAGACACACAATTATTAAGTATATGCTCTCTCAGGATTGTGTTATACAGGCTTTCATAATCAGTAACTTTACTGCCATGTAACCACCCCTCCAAGGCCTTCACTGAATGGTCAATGAAATCAACCCAGTCTTGTGAAGACTCCTTTTTGGTCTCTCTGAACTTTATCCTGTACTGTTCAGTGGTTAAGCCATAACCATCCAGGAGTGCACTCTTAAGAACTGTAAAATTATTGGCATCATTTTCTTTCACAGTAAGGAGCCTATCCCTACCTTTTCCACTAAATGATAGCCATAGGATAGCAGCCCACTGCCTTTGAGGGACATCCTGAACAACACAGGCCCTCTCAAGTGCAGCAAACCACTTGTTAATGTCATCCCCCTCTTTATAAGGGGGAACTATCTTGTGCAGATTCCTGGAATCATGCTCTTTTGCAGGATGACTATGGGGAATACTGCTGCTGCCACCATGGGTATCTAAACCCAACTTCTGTCTTTCCTTCTCTAATTCTAAAGACTGTCTATCCAAATCCAGCTGTTGCTTCTTGAGCTTCAGTCTGGTTTGTTCCACTCTCAATCTATTGAGCTCCCTTTCTAACAATCTGTCATCAGGGTGGGTGGGAGGGACATTTCTAGATACAGAGGTATGATGGGAATGAACAGAAGGAGACCTGTCCCTTACAGAGGGCACCCTAACAGCTTGGCTACCAGTATAATGTGAGAGCACACCATCAGTATGGTGTGATTCAACCTCTGTACCAACTATGCTAGACTGTCTAGTAATGGGCAGGCTGAGAAGTTTCTTTCCTGAACCTTTTCCTGGGGCAGTCCCTGGATCAGATTGAGAACCATTAGCTACTTTTTCACCAGATTTGGCACTCATGGCCTTATCCTGTACTCTAAGCATATTAATTAACAGTTCTAAGGAAGGATTCTTCCCTACACTCAAACCTCTCTCTATGCAGAGACTCCTTGCTCCTTTCCAGCTAAGGTGATCATATGCAAGTTTGGACAGTTCAACATTTTTGCCTGTGCCAGACATTTTTTAGAGAGAGTTAAAGTGATAGAAAAAGAGAAAAAAGTTTTCAGAACTTTTTGGAAAGACAGAATTTTTTTTTTTAAACTTTTAAGAACTTTTTGAAAGTTTAGGAGTACTTTTCAGCACTTAGAAAAGAGTGAAAAGAGGAAATGCAAAACTTTTTGGCTATGTGTATATACACTGACCTTGTTTTGTATATTTTTCTCTTATGAAAATTACAATGACAAGAGTGGTAAGTAGTCTCAAGCACTTATCCCACCACTGCACAACCAATGTAGGAGGCTGGACTGGCTTGTAGTGAGTACCAAGGGGTACTTGCACCTTGCACCAGGCCCAGTTATCCCTTATTAGTGTATAGGGTGTCTAGCAGCTTAGGCTGATAGATAATGGTAGCTTAGCAGAGCAGCTTAGGCTGAACTAGGAGACGTGTGAAGCTACTACAGTACCACTCAGTGTCATATGCACAATATCATAAGAAAACACAATACACAGTTATACTAAAAATAAAGGTACTTTATTTTTATGACAATATGCCAAAGTATCTTAGAGTGTACCCTCAGTGAGAGGATAGGAAATATACACAAGATATATATACACAATAGCAAAAATATGCAGTATAGTCTTAGAAAACAGTGCAAACAATGTATAGTTACAATAGGATGCAATGGGGAAACATAGGGATAGGGGCAACACAAACCATATACTCCAGAAGTGGAATGTGAATCACGAATGGACCCCAAACCTATGTGACCTCGTAGAGGGTCGCTGGGACTATTAGAAAATAGTGAGAGTTAGAAAAATAACCCTCCCCAAGACCCTGAAAAGTGAGTGCAAAGTGCACTAAAGTTCCCCTAAGGACAAAAGAGTCGTGTTAGAGGAATAATGCAGGAAAGACACAAACCAGCAATGCAACAACTGTGGATTTCCAATCTAGGGTACCTGTGGAACAAGGGGACCAAGTCCAAAAGTCACAAGCAAGTCGTAGATGGGCAGATGCCCAGGAAATGCCAGCTGCGGGTGCTAAGAAGCTTCGACTGGACAGAAGAAGCTGAGGTTTCTGCAGGAACAAAAAGGGCTAGAGACTTCCCCTTTGGTAGACGGATCTCGCTTGCCTTGGAGAGTCGTGCAGAAGTGTATTCCCGCCGGAAGGACGCCAACAAGCCTTGCTACACGCAAATCGTGCGTTTGGCGTTTTTGGACGCTGCTGGGGCCCTGGAGGGACCAGGAGGTGGCAAATTGGACCTGCACAGAGAGGGGACGTCGAGCAAGACAAAGAGCCCTCACTGAAGCAGGTAGCACCCGGAAAAGTGCCAGAAACAGGCACTACGAAGATGCGTGAAACGGTGCTCGCCAAAGTTGCACAAAGGAGTCCCACGTCGCCGGAGACCAACTTAGAAAGTCGTGCAATGCAGGTTAGAGTGCCGTGGACCCAGGCTTGGCTGTGCACGAAGGATTTCCGCCGGAAGTGTACAGGGGCCGGAGTAGCTGCAAAGTCGCGGTTCCCAGCAATGCAGCCCAGCGAGGTGAGGCAAGGACTTACCTCCACCAAACTTGGGCTGAAGAGTCACTGGACTGTGGGGGTCACTTGGACAGCGTCGCTGGATTCGAGGGACCTCGCTCGTCGTGCTGAGAGGAGACCCAAGGGACCGGTAATGCAGCTTTTTGGTGCCTGCGGTTGCAGGGGGAAGATTCCGTCGACCCACGGGAGATTTCTTCGGAGCTTCTGGTGCAGAGAGGAGGCAGACTACCCCCACAGCATGCACAAGCAGGAAAACAGTCGAGAAGGCGGCAGGATCAGCGTTACAGAGTTGCAGTAGTCGTCTTTGCTACTATGTTGCAGGTTTGCAGGCTTCCAGCGCGGTCAGCGGTCGATTCCTTATCAGAAGGTGAAGAGGGAGATGCAGAGGAACTCGGCTGAGCTCATGCATTCGTTATCTAAAGTTTCCCCAGAGACAGAGACCCTAAATAGCCAGAAAAGAGGGTTTGGCTACCTAGGAGAGAGGAAAGGCTACTAACACCTGAAGGAGCCTATCACAAGGAGTCTCTGACGTCACCTGGTGGCACTGACCACTCAGAGCAGTCCAGTGTGCCAGCAGCACCTCTGTTTCCAAGATGGCAGAGGTCTGGAGCACACTGGAGGAGCTCTGGACACCTCCCAGGGGAGGTGCAGGTCAGGGGAGTGGTCACTCCCCTTTCCTTTGTCCAGTTTCGCGCCAGAGCAGGGGCTAAGGGGTCCCTGAACCGGTGTAGACTGGCTTATGCAGAATTGGGCACCTCTGTGCCCAACAAAGCATTTCCAGAGGCTGGGGGAGGCTACTCCTCCCCTGCCTTCACACCATTTTCCAAAGGGAGAGGGTGTCACACCCTCTCTCAGAGGAAGTTCTTTGTTCTGCTATCCTGGGCCAGGCCTGGCTGGACCCCAGGAGGGCAGCTGCCTGTCTGAGGGGTTGGCAGCAGCTGCAGTGAAACCCCAGGAAGGGCAGTTTGGCAGTACCAGGGTCTGTGCTACAGACCACTGGGATCATGGGATTGTGCCAACTATGCCAGGATGGCATAGAGGGGGCAATTCCATGATCATAGACATGTTACATGGCCATATTCGGAGTTATCATTGTGGAGCTACATATAGGTAGTGACCTATATGTAGTGCACGCGTGTAATGGTGTCCCCGCACTCACAAAGTTCACGGAATTGGCTCTGAACAATGTGGGGGCACCTTGGCTAGTGCCAGGGTGCCCTCACACTAAGTAACTTTGCACCCAACCTTTACCAGGTAAAGGTTAGACATATAGGTGACTTATAAGTTACTTAAGTGCAGTGTAAAATGGCTGTGAAATAACGTGGACGTTATTTCACTCAGGCTGCAGTGGCAGGCCTGTGTAAGAATTGTCAGAGCTCCCTATGGGTGGCAAAAGAAATGCTGCAGCCCGTAGGGATCTCCTGGAACCCCAATACCCTGGGTACCTCAGTACCATATACTAGGGAATTATAAGGGTGTTCCAGTAAGCCAATGTAAATTGGTAAAATTGGTCACTAGCCTGTTAGTGACAATTTGAAGTAATGAGAGAGCATAACCACTGAGGTTCTGGTTAGCAGAGCCTCAGTGAGACAGTTAGGCACCACACAGGGAACATATACATGCACACCTATGAGCACTGGGGCCCTGTGTGACAGGGTCCCAGTGACACATACATATAGGCCACGAACCTATGAGCACTGGGGTCCTGACCAGCAGGATCCCAGTGACACATAACAAACATACTGAAAACATAGTGTTTTCACTATGAGCACTGAGGCCTGGCTATCAGGATCCCAGTGAGACAGTGAAAACAGTGACAAACACCCTGACATACACTCACAAACAGGCCAAAAGTGGGGGTAACAAGGCTAGAAAGAGGCTACCTTCTCACAATGACAATATGCCAAAGTATCTCAGTGAGTACCCTCAGTATGAGGATAGCAATTATACACAAGTTATATGTACACAATACCAAAAATATGCAGTATAGTCTTAGAAAACTGTGCAAACAATGTATAGTTACAATAGGATGCAATGGGGACACCTAGGGATAGGGGCAACACAAACCATATACTCCAAAAGTGGAATGTGAATCCCGAATGGACCCCAAACCTATGTGACCTTGTAGAGGATCGCTGGGACTATTAGAAAATAGTGAGAGTTAGAAAATTAGCCCTCCCCAAGACCCTGAAAAGTGAGTGCAAAGTGCACTGAAGTTCCCCAAGACAAAGAAGTCGTGATAGAGGAATAATGCAGGAAAGACACAAACCAACAATGCAACAACTGTGGATTTCCAATCTAGGGTACCTGTGGAACAAGGGGACCAAGTCCAAAAGTCACAAGCAAGTCGGAGATGGGCAAATGCCCAGGAAATGCCAGCTGCGGGTGCAAAGAAGCTTCTACTGGACAAAAGAAGCTGCGGTTTCTGCAGGAACGAAAAGGGCTAGAGACTTCCCCTTTGGTGGACAGATTCCTCTCGCCGTGGAGAGTTGTGCAGAAGTATTTTCTCGCCGAAAGAATGCCAACAAGCCTTGCTATCTGCAAATAGTGCAGTTAGCGTTTTTGGACGATGCTGTGGCCCAGGAGGGACCAGGAGGTCGCAAATTGGACCAGGAGGTAGAAGGGACGTCGAGCAAGACAAGGAGCCCTCTTAGCAGCAGGTAGCGCCCAGAGAAGTGCCAGAAACAGGCACTACAAGGATGCATGAAACGGTGCTCACTGAAGTTGCACAAAGGAGTCCCACATCGCCGGAGACCAACTTAGAAAGTCGTGCAATGCTGGTTAGAGTGCCGTGGACCCAGACTTGGCTGTGCACAAAGGATTTCTGCCGGAAGTGCACAGGGGCCGGAGTAGCTGCAAAAGTCGCGGTTCCCAGCAATGCAGTCTAGCGAGGTGAGGCAAGGACTTACCTCCACCAAACTTGGACTGAAGAGTCACTGGACTGTGGGAGTCACTTGGACTGAGTTGCTGGATTCGAGGGACCTCGCTCGTCGTGCTGAGAGGAGACCCAAGGGACCGGTAATGCAGCTTTTTGGTGCCTGCGGTTGCAGGGGGAAGATTCCGTCGACCCACGGGAGATTTCTTCGGAGCTTCTGGTGCAGAGAGGAGGCAGACTACCCCCACAGCATGCACAAGCAGGAAAACAGTCGAGAAGGCGGCAGGATCAGCATTACAGAGTTGCAGTAGTCGTCTTAGCTACTTTGTTGCAGTTTTGCAGGCTTCCAGCGCGGTCAGCAGTCGATTCCTTATCAGAAGGTGAAGAGAGAGATGCAGAGGAACTCTGATGAGCTCTTGCATTCGTTATCTAAAGTTTCCCCAGAGACAGAGACCCTAAATAGCCAGAAAAGAGGGTTTGGCTACTTAGGAGAGAGGATAGGCTACTAACACCTGAAGGAGCCTATCAGAAGGAGTCTCTGACGTCACCTGGTGGCACTGGCCACTCAGAGCAGTCCAGTGTGCTGGCAGCACCTCTGTTTCCAAGATGGCAGAGGTCTGGAGCACACTGGAGGAGCTCTGGACACCTCCCAGGGGAGGTGCAGGTCAGGGGAGTGGTCACCCCCCTTTCCTTTGGCCAGTTTCGCGCCAGAGCAGGGGCTAAGGGGTCCCTGAACCGGTGTAGACTGGCTTATGCAGAATTGGGCACATCTGTGCCCAAGAAAGCATTTCCAGAGGCTGGGGGAGGCTACTCCTCCCCTGCCTTCACACCATTTTCCAAAGGGAGAGGGTGTAACACCCTCTCTCAGAGGAAGTCCTTTGTTCTGCCATCCTGGGACAAGCCTGGCTTGACCCCAGGGGGGCAGAAACCTGTCTGAGGGGTTGGCAGCAGCAGCAGCTGCAGTGAAACCCCAGGAAAGGCAGTTTGGCAGTACCAGGGTCTGTGCTACAGACCACTGGGATCATGGAATTGTACCAATAATGCCAGGATGGCATAGAGGGGGCAATTCCATGATCTTAGACATGTTACATGGCCATATTCGGAGTTACCATTGTGAAGCTACATATAGGTAGTGACCTATATGTAGTGCACGCGTGTAATGGTGTCCCCGCACTCACAAAGTTCAGGGAATTGGCCCTGAACAATGTGGGGGCACCTTGGCTAGTGCCAGGGTGCCCTCACACTAAGTAACTTTGCACCTAACCTTTACCAGGTAAAGGTTAGACATATAGGTGACTTATAAGTTACTTAAGTGCAGTGAAAAATGGCTGTGAAATAATGTGTGCATTATTTCACTCAGGCTGCAGTGGCAGGCCTGTGTAGTATTTGTCACAGCTCCCTATGGGTGGCAAAAGAAATGCTGCAGCCCATAGGGATCTCCTGGAACCCCAATACCCTGGGTACCTCAGTACCATATACTAGGGAATTTTAAGGGTGTTCCAGTATGCCAATGTGAATTGGTGAAATTGGTCACTAGCCTGTTAGTGACAATTTGTAAAGAGAGAGCATAACCACTGAGGTTCTGGTTAGCAGAGCCTCAGTGAGACAGTTAGGCATCACACAGGGAACACATACCTATAGGTCACCAACTTATGAGCACTGGGGTCCTGGCTAGCAGGGTCCCAGTGACACATAACAAACATACTGAAAACATAGGGTTTTCACTATGAGCACTGGGCCCTGGCTAGCAGGATACCAGTGAGACAGTGAAAACACTCTGACATACACTCACAAACAGGCCAAAAGGGGGGGTAACAAGGCTAGAAAGAGGCTACTTTCTCACACAACCCACCCAAACTAAGGACAATAAGGCTAACCTTGGCCAGTTGAGACTTTATTGTCTAAGTGGTGATAAGTAGAGAGTAGCTCTGCAATAGACTGGTTACTCCCTTTATCATTCACTATATGGTTACTTCCCTGTGGGGATGTAAACCACCCTGTTTGAAGTTTTTTAGCTAAGCAACAATGTGAAGATGTATTTTCAGAGTTTCTATCAGTAATTTTTAGTTTAGAGCAGTGGGAATTGTCCACTGAACCTATTTGTAGTGATGGAAATGCCAGACAGGGATGCTGTCTCAGAAACGCCATAGCTGGGCAAAAACTTTGTCCATATGGCTGGAAGAGAGAACAGGGATGCTGTTTCTCTTGAGTTGGAGCAGGGCAGGGATGCTGTCCCATGAGCTCCACACTAGGGCAGGGATGCTGTCCTAAGTGTTGTGAGGCAGTGCAGGGTTTCTGCACTAAAGTTTCTCTGGGAGGGTTGGAGGGATGCTCCATGTTAACTAAAATGGTGCTCTTTTTGTCACCAATGTTAGTTATCCCACAGAGAGGTACTTCTACCTCAGGGAGTCCAGCTTTGCCAGCTGATGATTCCCTTGGAACAGGTGCCACCCCAGGAGAGGTTTCTCCCACCACAGGAATGGTATCCTGAATGGTAGGGTGGTTAGGGGATACTGTGATACCCTTTTTACCTGTTGATGGAGAGGGATCCTGAGTTTTCAGGCCTTCTCTCCTTTGCTTTTTCATTTCAGTAGAAATGAGAGGGAAAAATTCCTCTGGGATGCCCAGCATGGCTGCATGGGCATAAAACTCTACCTCAGCCCAACCTGAGGCCTCTAGGTCATTACCTAAGAGACAGTCTACAGGTAAGCTAGGTGATACCACCACCTGCTTAGGGCCAGTAACTCCACCCCAACTAAACTGAATTATAGCTAAGGGAAGAAACTTAGTGGAGTTATGGACATCAATAATTTTATACTGTTGTCCAATGATGTGTTGTTCAGGAGCCACTAGGTTTTCAGTCACCAACGTGATACTGGCACCTGTGTCCCTGTAGGCCAAGGCCTCAACACCATTTATTGAAACTGTCTGCCTGTACTTACCCATTGTAAGGGGACAAGCAGCCAGTGTGGCAAGGCCAATGCCACTAGGTGTGACAGAAACTGTCTTGGGACTGACTACCCCAGTTTCTATTATGGACCCATAAGTGAACCCAACTACACCCTTAAGTTGACTGTTGCCAGCAGTCCCACCACTAGTACCACTACTGCTAGGGGCACTAGAGCTTGATGTATTAGTGGTGGTAGGCTCAGGGGGTTTACCTGGACAGGACTTATCCCCTGGCCTATGGCCTTTGTTTTTACACACAAAGCACCAAGGCTTTTTAATGTGTGTGGGTTGAGAAGAAGAAGAAGAATTTGTTTTATCCCCACCCCCTGAAGAGTGTTTAAGATTTGAAGTGGGATCTTTGGTTTTACCCTTATCCCCATGCTTATCTTGAGATTTTTCACCATCTTTCTTCTTATTGCCATCTTTGTCACCCCCTGTATGAACTTTTCTGTTCACCCTTGTTCTGACCCATTTGTCTGCCTTCTTTCCCAATTCTTGGGGAGAGGTCAGATCAGAGTCTACCACGTACTGGTGCAACAAATCAGACACACAATTATTAAGAATATGCTCTCTCAGGATCAAGTTATACAGGCTGTCATAATCAGTAACTTTACTGCCATGTAACCACCCCTCCAAGGCCTTCACTGAATGGTCAACAAAATCAACCCAGTCTTGTGAAGACTCCTTTTTGGTCTCTCTGAACTTTATCCTGTATTGTTCAGTGGTTAAGCCATAACCATCCAGGAGTGCATTCTTAAGAACTGTAAAATTATTGGCATCACTTTCTTTCACAGTAAGGAGCCTATCCCTACCTTTTCCACTAAATGATAGCCATAGCATAGCAGCCCACTGCCTTTGAGGGACATCCTGTACAACACAGGCCCTCTCAAGTGCAGCAAACCACTTGTTAATGTCATCCCCCTCCTTATAAGCGGGAACTATCTTGTGCAGATTCCTGGAATCATGCTCTCTTGCAGGATGACTATGGGGAATACTGCTGCTGCCACCATGGGTTTCTAAACCCAACCTCTGTCTCTCCTTCTCTACTTCTAAGGATTGTCTATCTAAATCCAGCTGTTGCTGTTTAAGCTTCAGTCTGGATTGCTCCACTCTCAATCTATTGAGCTCCCTTTCTAACATTCTGTCATCAGGGTGGGTGGGAGGGACATTCCTAGACACAGAAGTATGGTGAGAATGGACAGAAGGAGACCTGTCCCTTACAGAAGGCACCCTAACAGCTTGGCTAACAGTATAATGTGAGAGCACACCATCTGTATGGTGTGATTCAACATCTGTACCAACTATGCTAGACTGTCTAGTAATGGGCAGGCTGAGAAGTTTCTTTCCTGAATCTTTTCCTGGGGGAGTCCCTGGATCAGATTGGGAACCATTTGCTGCTTTTTCAACAGATGTGGCCCATATGGCCTTATCTTGTTCTCTAAGCATATTAAGCAACAATTCCAAGGAAGGATTCTTCCCTACACTCAAACCTCTCTCTATGCAGAGACTCCTTGCTCCTTTCCAGCTAAGGTGATCATATGCAATCTTGGACAGATCAACATTTTGGCCTGTGCCAGACATTTTTAGAGAGAGTTAAAGTGATAGAAAAAGAGAAAAAAGTTTTCAGAACTTTTAGAAAGACAGAAAAACACTTTTTAAACTTTTAAGAACTTTTTGAAAGTTTAGAAGTACTTTTCAGCACTTTAGAAAAGAGTGAAAAGAGGAAATGCAAAACCTTTTAGCAATGTGTACACACACTGAACTTGTTTTGTATATTTTTCTCTTATGAAAAGTACAATGACAAGAGTGGTAAGTAGTCTCAAAGCACTTATCCCACCGCTGCACAACCAATGTAGGAGGCTGGACTGGCTTGTAGTGAGTACCAAGGGGTACTTGCACCTTGCACCAGGCCCAGTTATCCCTTATTAGTGTATAGGGTGTCTAGCAGCTTAGGCTGATAGATAATGGTAGCTTAGCAGAGCAGCTTAGGCTGAACTAGGAGACGTGTGAAGCTACTACAGTACCACTAGTGTCACTTGCACAATATCATAAGGAAACACCATACACAGATATACTAAAAATAAAGGTACTTTATTTTTATGACAATATGCCAAAGTATCTCAGTGAGTACCCTCAGTATGAGGATAGCAATTATACACAAGTTATATGTACACAATACCAAAAATATGCAGTATAGTCTTAGAAAACAGTGCAAACAATGTATAGTTACAATAGGATGCAATGGGGACACCTAGGGATAGGGGCAACACAAACCATATACTCCAAAAGTGGAATGTGAATCACGAATGGACCCCAAACCTATGTGATCTTGTAGAGGGTCGCTGGGACTATTAGAAAATAGTGAGAGTTAGAAAATTAGCCCTCCCCAAGACCCTGAAAAGTGAGTGCAAAGTGCAATGAAGTTCCCCAAGAGACAAAGAAGTCGTGATAGAGGAATAATGCAGGAAAGACACAAACCAACAATGCAACAACTGTGGATTTCCAATCTAGGGTACCTGTGGAACAAGGGGACCAAGTCCAAAAGTCACAAGCAAGTCGGAGATGGGCAAATGCCCAGGAAATGCCAGCTGTGGGTGCAAAGAAGCTTCTACTGGACAAAAGAAGCTGTGGTTTCTGCAGAAACGAAAAGGGCTAGAGACTTCCCCTTTGGTGGACGTATCCCGCTCGCCGTGGAGAGTCGTGCAGAAGTGTTTTCCTGACGAAAGAACGCCAACAAGCCTTGCTAGCTGCAAATCGTGCAGTTAGCGTTTTTGGACGCTGCTGTGGCCCAGGAGGGACCAGGAGGTCGCAAATTGGACCAGGAGGTAGAAGGGACGACGAGTAAGACAAGGAGCCCTCTTATCAGCAGGTAGCTCCCAGGGAAGTTCCAGAAACAGGCACAACGAGGATGCGTGAAACGGTGCTCACCAAAGTTGCACAAAGGAGTCCCACGTCGCCGGAGACCAACTTAGAAAGTCGTGCAATGCAGGTTAGAGTGCCGTGGACCCAGGCTTGGCTGTGCACAAAGGATTTCCGCCGGAAGTGCACAGGGGCCGGAGTAGCTGTAAAAGTCGCGGTTACCAGCAATGCAGTCTAGCGAGGTGAGGCAAGGACTTACCTCCACCAAACTTGGACTGAAGAGTCACTGGACTGTGGGAGTCACTTGGACAGAGTTGCTGCCTTCGAGGGACCTCGCTCGTTGTGCTGAGAGGAGACCCAAGGGACCTGTAATGCAGCTTTTTGGTGCCTGCGGTTGCAGGGGGAAGATTCCGTCGACCCACGGGAGATTTCTTCGGAGCTTCTGGTGCAGAGAGGAGGCAGACTACCCCCACAGCATGCGCAAGCAGGAAAACAGTCGAGAAAGCGGCAGGATCAGCATTACAGAGTTGCAGTAGTCGTCTTAGCTACTTTGTTGCAGTTTTGCAGGCTTCCAGCGCGGTCAGCAGTCGATTCCTTATCAGAAGGTGAAGAGAGAGATGCAGAGGAACTCTGATGAGCTCTTGCATTCGTTATCTAAAGTTTCCCCAGAGACAGAGACCCTAAATAGCCAGAAAAGAGGGTTTGGCTACTTAGGAGAGAGGATAGGCTACTAACACCTGAAGGAGCCTATCAGAAGGAGTCTCTGACGTCACCTGGTGGCACTGGCCACTCAGAGCAGTCCAGTGTGCTGGCAGCACCTCTGTTTCCAAGATGGCAGAGGTCTGGAGCACACTGGAGGAGCTCTGGACACCTCCTAGGGGAGGTGCAGGTCAGGGGAGTGGTCACTCCCCTTTCCTTTGTCCAGTTTCGCGCCAGAGCAGGGGCTAAGGGGTCCCTGAACCGGTGTAGACTGGCTTATGCAGAATTGGGCACATCTGTGCCCAAGAAAGCATTTCCAGAGGCTGGGGGAGGCTACTCCTCCCCTGCCTTCACACCATTTTCCAAAGGGAGAGGGTGTAACACCCTCTCTCAGAGGAAGTCCTTTGTTCTGCCATCCTGGGACAAGCCTGGCTTGACCCCAGGGGGGCAGAAACCTGTCTGAGGGGTTGGCAGCAGCAGCAGCTGCAGTGAAACCCCAGGAAAGGCAGTTTGGCAGTACCAGGGTCTGTGCTACAGACCACTGGGATCATGGAATTGTACCAATAATGCCAGGATGGCATAGAGGGGGCAATTCCATGATCTTAGACATGTTACATGGCCCTATTCGGAGTTACCATTGTGAAGCTACATACAGGTAGTGACCTATATGTAGTGCACGCGTGTAATGGTGTCCCCGCACTCACAAAGTTCAGGGAATTGGCCCTGAACAATGTGGGGGCACCTTGGCTAGTGCCAGGGTGCCCTCACACTAAGTAACTTTGCACCTAACCTTTACCAGGAAAAGGTTAGACATATAGGTGACTTATAAGTTACTTAAGTGCAGTGAAAAATGGCTGTGAAATAATGTGTGCATTATTTCACTCAGGCTGCAGTGGCAGGCCTGTGTAGTATTTGTCAGAGCTCCCTATGGGTGGCAAAATAAATGCTGCAGCCCATAGGGATCTCCTGGAACCCCAATACCCTGGGTACCTCAGTACCATATACTAGGGAATTATAAGGGTGTTCCAGTATGCCAATGTGAATTGGTGAAATTGGTCACTAGCCTGTTAGTGACAATTTGTAAAGAGAGAGCATAACCACTGAGGTTCTGGTTAGCAGAGCCTCAGTGAGACAGTTAGGCATCACACAGGGAACACATACCTATAGGTCACCAACTCATGAGCACTGGGGTCCTGGCTAGCAGGGTCCCAGTGACACATAACAAACATACTGAAAACATAGGGTTTTCACTATGAGCACTGGGCCCTGGCTAGCAGGATACCAGTGAGACAGTGAAAACACTCTGACATACACTCACAAACAGGCCAAAAGGGGGGGTAACAAGGCTAGAAAGAGGCTACTTTCTCACACAACCCCCCCCAAACGAAGGACAATAAGGCTAACCTTGGCCAGTTGAGACTTTATTGTCTAAGTGGTGATAAGTAGAGAGTAGCTCTGCAATAGACTGGTTACTCCCTTTATCATCCACTATATGGTTACTTCCCTGTGGGGATGTAAACCACCCTGTTTGAAGTTTTTTAGCTAAGCAACAATGTGAAGATGTATTTTCAGAGTTTCTATCAGTAATTTTTAGTTTAGAGCAGTGGGAATTGTCCACTGAACCTATTTGTAGTGATGGAAATGCCAGACAGGGATGCTGTCTCAGAAAAGCCATAGCTGGGCAAAAACTTTGTCCATATGGCTGAAAGAGAGAACAGGGATGCTGTTTCTCTTGAGTTGGAGCAGGGCAGGGATGCTGTCCTATGAGCTCCACACTAGGGCAGGGATGCTGTCCTAAGTGTTGTGAGGCAGTTCAGGGTTTCTGCACTAAAGGTTCTCTGGGAGGGTTGGAGGGATGCTCCATGTTAACTAAAATGGTGCTCTTTTTCTCACCAATGTTAGTTATCCCACAGAGAGGTACTTCTACATCAGGGAGTCCAGCTTTGCCAGCTGATGATTCCCTTGGAACAGGTGCCACCCCAGGAGAGGTTTCTCCCACCACAGGAATGGTATCCTGAATGGTAGGGTGGTTAGGGGATACTGTGATACCCTTTTTACCTGTTGATGGAGAGGGATCCTGAGTTTTCAGGCCTTCTCTCCTTTGCTTTTTCATTTCAGTAGAAATGAGAGGGAACAATTCCTCTGGGATGCCCAGCATGGCTGCATGGGCATAAAACTCTACCTCGGGGGGCGTGGCTTCGGGCGTCAAGATGGCGGTCGCACTCTGAGAGTGATCTGGACCCCTCCGTCATCCGCCCTCAGAAGCCGCCATCGAGAGGTCTACCATGCTGCCCTGGCCGCCCCTGTGAGCTCCTGGACCTCGGGGAGGCCTCCGGCGCTAGCGCTGGCTCAGTCCGAGCCGTGAGAGCTGTGAGGGATGGATGCGACCGGGTCGGTGGGTCTCCTAAGATGGCGGCCGGGCTGACGGCGCCGGGATGCGCCTCGGCGTTGCAGCCCGCCCGCTGACGGGGCCTCCTCCGGCGCGGGTGCCTTGTGCGGGGCTGGAGTGCCTGGGGCGAGCTGAAACCTGGTGCCCCCGGGGGACGGGAGAGCGACGAAGCCGGCGTTCTCCGTTGGTCCTCGGAGGGCTGGACTATGAGGTGCTGGACCCGTGGGCCCGGCGTGAGGCCCGGAGAGAGTGAGCCCCGGGAGAGGGGCTCCCCTGCCTGACTCGAGTGGACGTGGTCGGGCCCCTGGACAGGGGCTTGCCCGCTAAGAAGACCGCGCGGAGTGTCCTACGGAGGGCGTCTGGACCGGATTCTGCAGTCCGGAGCCCACAGGCCGGCTTGTGATACCCTGCCTATGCGAGGGGAGAGTAGCGAGGACGACGTGGAGGAGGTGAGCTGTGCGGCTAAGGGGACGTGATTGTGCGGCACGGCCGCTGATCCTGGGCGACTGGGGTGAAGTGGACGCCCGCGGCCCCCCCTGGTCCGCCCGCGCAGGAGCGCAGTTGCCCCTCACGCCAGAGAGGAGAGGAGGAGGGGAGAAGAGAGATCGGGGCCCCCCTCCCCATAAGTAAGCAGCGTAATGGGAACTCAGTAGGGCGCAGCGGGCCTGAACATTAAGGCTGTGCCCTGCGATTCACAATCCTTAATTTTAAAGAGACTCCCCAAAGGCTTGCCCCTATTCCGCAGCCGCAATTTTGATAAAGCACGCCAATAACCTCGGAGATGGGAATTTAATTGCGACGCGCTGGGGCTCGCGGATGGTCATCGAGCCCCACGACTTCCCGTCTTTCCAAAACTGTCTGATAGGAGAAGAAACCGGCCACGGGGCAATCCAGCTACACATGACTGAGTGGAAGCCAACAAATTCAAAGGTCCTTGACATATTTCGCTGGCACACCCTGTTGGGGCCCGACCGCTGTGTCTTCCCTGTAGATGCGCTTAGGGTGCTGAATTTGGACGGAAGAGCTGCATAATTCGATCTGGGTTCTCCATCCCCTCCCTCCGAGATAACATGGGGAAAGACAGAGCAAGTAAACACCCTCCACCCTCTCAACCAAAGATTGATCAATTTGCAACGCCAACAGGTCCGAGAGGGGGCGGAGAGACAGCCGCGGGGGACCCAACACCAGACGGAGTGAATGCCATCCTCCTGGCAATCCAGTCTTCGCAATCAGCTGTAGAGACTAAAATCGGAGAGGTGCGTGAGGAGATGGGCCTTATCAGGCAGGACCTCAGAAATGCGGCAAATCGGATCACTAACGTGGAGGGCAGAGTCTCTTGCAACGAAGACGAACTAGCTGACCTTAGAACCAAGGTGGCCCAGTTACAAACTCGAACAGCAGAATTACATAGCCGGGCAGAAGATGCTGAAAATCGATCGAGACGAAACAACCTACGTTTTGTAGGATTCCCGGAAGGCGCGGAAGAGGATAAAGCCACAGAATTTTTAGAGCAATGGATCAAAAGCTGGATGCCAGACCAATCTCTTTCACCTTGGTTTGCAGTGGAACGTGCGCACAGGGCCCTTGGTCCTCGCCCCCCTCTGGGCGGTCCAAAACGGCCGATGATTGCCCGAATCCTCAACTTTAGAGATCGTGACAATATCCTCAAAGAGGCGAGGCGCTCTGAAAATCTTCAGTGGGACAACTACAAAATCTTAGTATTTCCAGACTATACCCGGGAGGTCCAGGTCCGCCGCCGCTCATATTAGCAAGTGAAACAAAAACTTAGGGCGATGCAGCTTTCGTACATGCTCCTTTTTCCTGCGAGACTCAAAGTTATTATGGCAGACAAGGCGTACTTCTTCGATTCCCCGGAAGAGGCATGGGACTGGCTGACTGAGGAGGGCGTCGGGGCTCGGAGGGGCCCGGCGGCGCGAAGAGGGGAGCCCTTCCAGGTGGATCCCCCCCCCCGCTGGTGGGCCCTGGCGGGGTCGTAAACGTACTAGTCTCGAAGAGGAAGACGAGGACACTTGGACACTTCTGTGAACGGAGAGGCGATGGGAGAGGCTGGCCCACAAATGGGAGGGTTGCCCGTTGAGTCTCCGACGGGACAGATTCAGGCGCAGGCCGAGGAGGAGGGCCGTCTGAGTCAATCCCCAGCGCTTGGCTGACGTGTTCCATGGAGCCCCGAATGGAGCGAATGGGGAAGTTTGGAGAGTCTGGTCCACCTTGAAGAAACCCGTGATGGGCTACAGCGGGGATACAGGCTCCCCTCAAGTACTGTAAAATATGGCTTGACTTCTAGTGAACAATTGTAAATGATCCGTCTTAATGGAGGGGTCCATCACTCCACTCCTATGGCAGTCCTTATGGCTGTCTTGTTTTGGTTGACGGTTAGGGCGACAGATGCTTCCTGGGTGGGTGTATGGGGTGGGGGGCGGTTTTGGGGGAGGAAGGTTAAGTTAGGGTTAGATAGATGTATTTTGAGTATTGCGCTATTAAGTTTTAATTGGTCATTCCTTAGCCCACTGACTGGCATCCAAAGCTGTAAGACTCCCACGCAACCCACGTCTGGTCCACATTGACACAAATCATTTCTTGGAATGTGAACGGGCTGCTAGATAAGATCAAGAGATCTGCAGTAATTAACACTCTCCGTAGATATTCCCCATTGGTAGCCCTATTGCAGGAAACACACCTCATGGGAACTAAATGCCCTATGTTGGCCCGAGGGGGATTTGATAGGGTCTATCACGCAGGCTTCTCTAGGGGATCAAGAGGGGTAGGTATCCTGCTTCATCGCTCACTGCCCATGGTGTTAACATCTACGAGATCCGATCCACAAGGCAGATTCATAGTAGTCTCAGGACTACTTTGTGGCGTGACATTGAATCTTGTATGCGTATATGCCCCCCCAGCGGGATTTGACACCTTCTTATGTTCACTTCGACATGTGGTGGCGGGACTCCCCCATGGAATCACAATAGTAGGAGGAGACTTTAATGCGGTTCTAGACCCTAGATTAGATGTGTCAGGAGATGTCACAGCGGGCAGGTCGGCCCGAGCCACAGGCCTTAAGAGTTGGGCAGACAGCCTAGGCCTATGTGAAGTGTGGAGAACTTGGCACCCTATGGAGCGTCAATATACGCACACGTCTGCTGCCCATCAGACACACTCTAGAATTGATCTAATATTTATGCCGGCCATGGACTTCTCCGGTGTCACGGGAGCAGAGATACTGTCCCGTGGGGTGTCGGATCACGCACCGGTGCGAGTCCAACTGGGCGGAGTAGACCTCACCAAGCGCCCGGTATGGCGCCTAAATGCTTGGCTCTTGCAAGATGAAGATTGTGTCCTCGAGATTAGAGATCGTCTCACGCAGTACTTTGAACTGAATGTGGGAACAGTCCAGTCGTCAGGCACGCTATGGGCTGCCTACAAGGCTACCTTGAGAGGGCAGGCTAAGTGCCTCTTGCGAGCACGTGAGCGCATTCGTGAGTCACGTGTGTCCGAGTTAGAAGCGGTAGCGTTAAAACTGGAACGCCAGCAAGCAGTCTTATCCGAAATCTCCACACTGAGGCAGCTCACCAGGGTCCGAGAGGAAATTAAACACCTAACACTTGAGTCAGCGAAGCATATGTGGAGGGCATCGTCCGCCCGAATTTATGGCTGGGGGGACAAAAATGGGAAGCTCTTACACTGGTTGGCCACTCGACCCTTAGCTAACAAATTCATTCCCGAAATTAGAGATAACACAGGTACCCTTCACAAGACACCCATCGAGATTGCACAGAGTTTTGCTTCCTATTATGCATGCCTATACGCAGAACACCCCCGGCCTACGGTTGAAAAAGCTTCCCCCCTCCTGAACGACATAACACTCGCCAGAGTGTCTCAGGCGACTAGGGACAGGCTGGACGAAGCACTTGACCTAGCGGAAGTAACGAGTGCGATCGCCAGTCTGGCTTCAAGCAAGACACCAGGTCCGGATGGGTTTCCTGCGGAACTGTACAAGAAATGTAGTGACATTCTGGCCCCACACTTACTTGAGATGTATAGAGAAGCCGAGCAGATAGGTCACCTCCCCTCAGGGATTGACCTTGCTACAATAGTAGTAATCCCGAAGACCCAGCCCCCATCGCCAAATTGCTCGGCTTATCGGCCTATCTCCCTCCTCAACACTGAGATCAAGGTGCTTGCCTTGATCCTTGCCAATAGATTAAAAGAGGCAATGCCCGTCTTGGTGCACCCTGACCAATGCGGCTTCATGCCTACGCGGAGCACCAGGCACTGTATTAGGCGTCTACATTTAGCCTTAGCACACCGTAAAATCCTGTCACACACCCCTCTAGCGCTGCTCCTACTTGATTTCGAGAAGGCCTTTGATACAGTGGATTGGTCCTATCTTGAACAAGTACTTATAAAAAACGGCCTTGGACCCAAGTTCCGAGGTCTTGTGGGACTGCTCTACTCTAATCCGACGGCTCAGGTCCAAGTAAACGGAGTGGTCTCAGGGGTGTTCCCGATCGGGCGTGGTACCAGACAAGGATGTCCACTATCCCCCTTACTCTTCGCATTAATAATAGAACCCCTGGCGAAGTTATTTCGAGAGGATCCTCTGATGGAAGGCTAGTCTTGGCCAGTGTGTCCTGAAGACCGTGTGGCACTTTATGTGGACGATGTCCTATTATACATAGCCAATCCGGCCAGGAGCGGTCCCCGTATCATGCAAATTCTGGATGTCTTCTCGGAGGCATCGGGTCTCGCCCTAAACCCCCAAAAATCCCTGTTGGTTCCGCTCCATCAATCTAGAGATTGTATGGACTGGCAACAAAGTATTCCAGTGCGAAGAAATAGCTTTAAATACCTGGGGGTGCATGTCGCAATGCTCCCTGAATTAGCATGGGAGCTCAATGTCACACCTTTAACCAGAAGAATCAAAGACGATCTTCAACGTTGGAAGGACCTTCCTCTTAATTTGCTGGGAAGAATCGCACTCTATAAGATGATGGCCCTTCCCAGACTTCTCTACCTCCTTCAAAACTATCCTAACCCTATCCCCATGAAATGGTTTAGAGACATGGACTCGCTAGCACGCCAATTTCTATGGAGTGGTACCCGTCCCCGGCTAGCGCTTAAAACCTGTCAGAGAGATGTTAATGAAGGGGGCTTGGGAATGTCTAATGTCCATTACTACCACCTGGCGACGCAACTACTAGTGATCAACGACTGGTTGGGGGGGGGTTGGACAGACCCGGCGTACCGTCTGGAACTCCAGACATTGACCTACCCCATGATCTTTGACGCCCTATATGGTGGTAAGATCACTCGTGAGACCCCTGGGGTGACAGGGGTGGTGCTGCAGGGATGGTGGACGGCTCAAAAGATCTCGGGATGGTGGGGACGCCTTACTCAGCAGACCCCACTGTGGCAGGGGACCTGCTTGGGCGAAGTTGTGGGTCTTGAGGGATTCCAGAAATGGGATATTATAGGCATCTCTACTCTGGGTGATGTATGGGAGGGCACGAGCATGCGTTCCTTTGAGGATCTCCAAGAAATCTTTGCACTAAATAAGACACAGTTCCACAAGTACCTCCAAGTACGACATGCCCTTCTGACGCAGGTCCAGCCAGGGAATAGCATACCCGTAAGCAGTCCTATGGAGAGGAGGGCTCTGATGGGGAATCTGGGCAGGGGAGGTGTCTCCCAGGTGTATCGCACATTAATCTCTACTACGGCCTGCTCTCTGGAGGAACTTCGTCAGAAATGGGAGGGATGGGTGGGCCCTCTTGAAGAGGAGGACTGGACTGAATCTTTGGCAGCTCCCCACTCCCTGACTATGACGACACGTCTCCGACTAGTACAGACATATTATCTTCATACTGCTTACCTTGCACCCTCCAGATTGCACAGAGCAGGACTCCGGCCTACGGCTGATTGTCCCCGCTGTATGAGCCCTAAAGCTGATTTTTTCCATATGGTGTGGTCATGCTCGGTTATCAGTACATATTGGAAGATGATCTCGCGTGAGGTCTCGTTGATTCTGCAAGTAGACGTGGCGCTGACACCATTGACATCCCTATTAGGGGTTATGGGAGAATCGGGACTACGTAGAGCAGAACGTACCTGGCTGGGGGTGGCATGCCTAGTGGCCAAAAGAGACATCGTGGCGGACTGGAAAGCCACTATGGCTCCGGCCCTGACCAAATGGAGGAGGGGAATGGACTGGTGTGCCCAATGTGAAAAGCTCGTATATGAGGTTAGAGGGTGTCCGAGTAAGTATAACAAGATCTGGGGGAAGTGGGACGGAATGACATTTTAACCCCCTGGGATGCGGACCGACACAGTGGAAAGAAGAACCCTTACACACTCCACCAACTCCTTTGGAAGAAAATGAGACACATACGTGGCACGTTGGTATTGACATGTACCGTCTATCTACTCAAGGTGCTGTCTGGGGCTTTGGAGCTGACCACTGTTTGGTGCCCATTGGCGCCTTGTTACTTTATTTTTAGTATATAATTGTATTGTTTGTTTTGTATTACTTTATTTTATTGCAAAATCAATAAAAATTCGTTATAAAAAAAAACTCTACCTCAGCCCAACCTGAGGCCTCTAGGTCATTACCTAAGAGACAGTCTACAGGTAAGCTAGGTGATACCACCACCTGCTTAGGGCCAGTAACTCCACCCCAACTAAACTGAATTATAGCTAAGGGAAGAAACTTAGTGGAGTTATGGACATCAATAATTTTATACTGTTGTCCAATGATGTGTTGTTCAGGAGCCACTAGGTTTTCAGTCACCAACGTGATACTGGCACCTGTGTCCCTGTAGGCCAAGGCCTCAACACCATTTATTGAAACTGTCTGCCTGTACTTACCCATTGTAAGGGGACAAGCAGCCAGTGTGGCAAGGCCAATGCCACTAGGTGTGACAGAAACTGTCTTGGGACTGACTACCCCAGTTTCTATTATGGACCCATAAGTGAACCCAACTACACCCTTAACTTGACTGTTGCCAGCAGTCCCACCACTAGTACCACTACTGCTAGGGGCACTAGAGCTTGATGTATTAGTGGTGGTAGGCTCAGGGGGTTTACCTGGACAGGACTTATCCCCTGGCCTATGGCCTTTGTTTTTACACACAAAGCACCAAGGCTTTTTAATGTGTGTGGGTTGAGAAGAAGAAGAAGAATTTGTTTTATCCCCACCCCCTGAAGAGTGTTTAAGATTTGAAGTGGGATCTTTGGTTTTACCCTTATCCCCATGCTTATCTTGAGATTTTTCACCATTTTTCTTCTTATTGCCATCTTTGTCACCCCCTGTATGAACTTTTCTGTTCACCCTTGTTCTGACCCATTTGTCTGCCTTCTTTCCCAATTCTTGGGGAGAGGTCAGATCAGAGTCTACCAGGTACTGGTGCAACAAATCAGACACACAATTATTAAGAATATGCTCTCTCAGGATCAAGTTATACAGGCTGTCATAATCAGTAACTTTACTGCCATGTAACCACCCCTCCAAGGCCTTCACTGAATGGTCAACAAAATCAACCCAGTCTTGTGAAGACTCCTTTTTGGTCTCTCTGAACTTTATCCTGTATTGTTCAGTGGTTAATCCATAACCATCCAGGAGTGCATTCTTAAGAACTGTAAAATTATTGGCATCACTTTCTTTCACAGTAAGGAGCCTATCCCTACCTTTTCCACTAAATGATAGCCATAGGATAGCAGCCCACTGCCTTTGAGGGACGTCCTGTACAACACAGGCCCTCTCAAGTGCAGCAAACCACTTGTTAATGTCATCCCCCTCCTTATAAGGGGGAACTATCTTGTGCAGATTCCTTGAATCATGCTCTCTTGCAGGATGACTATGGGGAATACTGCTGCTGCCACCATGGGTTTCTAAACCCAACCTCTGTCTCTCCTTCTCTACTTCTAAGGATTGTCTATCTAAATCCAGCTGTTGCTGTTTAAGCTTCAGTCTGGATTGCTCCACTCTCAATCTATTGAGCTCCCTTTCTAACATTCTGTCATCAGGGTGGGTGGGAGGGACATTCCTAGACACAGAAGTATGGTGAGAATGGACAGAAGGAGACCTGTCCCTTACAGAAGGCACCCTAACAGCTTGGCTAACAGTATAATGTGAGAGCACACCATCTGTATGGTGTGATTCAACATCTGTACCAACTATGCTAGACTGTCTAGTAATGGGCAGGCTGAGAAGTTTCTTTCCTGAATCTTTTCCTGGGGGAGTCCCTGGATCAGATTGGGAACCATTTGCTGCTTTTTCAACAGATGTGGCCCCTATGGCCTTATCTTGTTCTCTAAGCATATTAAGCAACAATTCCAAGGAAGGATTCTTCCCTACACTCAAACCTCTCTCTATGCAGAGACTCCTTGCTCCTTTCCAGCTAAGGTGATCATATGCAATCTTGGACAGATCAACATTTTGGCCTGTGCCAGACATTTTTAGAGAGAGTTAAAGTGATAGAAAAAGAGAAAAAAGTTTTCAGAACTTTTAGAAAGACAGAAAAAAACTTTTTAAACTTTTAAGAACTTTTTGAAAGTTTAGAAGTACTTTTCAGCACTTTAGAAAACAGTGAAAAGAGGAAATGCAAAACTTTTTAGCAATGTGTACACACACTGAACTTGTTTTGTATATTTTTCTCTTATGAAAAGTACAATGACAAGAGTGGTAAGTAGTCTCAAAGCACTTATCCCACCGCTGCACAACCAATGTAGGAGGCTGGACTGGCTTGTAGTGAGTACCAAGGGGTACTTGCACCTTGCACCAGGCCCAGTTATCCCTTATTAGTGTATAGGGTGTCTAGCAGCTTAGGCTGATAGATAATGGTAGCTTAGCAGAGCAGCTTAGGCTGAACTAGGAGACGTGTGAAGCTACTACAGTACCACTAGTGTCACTTGCACAATATCATAAGGAAACACCATACACAGATATACTAAAAATAAAGGTACTTTATTTTTATGACAATATGCCAAAGTATCTCAGTGAGTACCCTCAGTATGAGGATAGCAATTATACACAAGTTATATGTACACAATACCAAAAATATGCAGTATAGTCTTAGAAAACAGTGCAAACAATGTATAGTTACAATAGGATGCAATGGGGACACCTAGGGATAGGGGCAACACAAACCATATACTCCAAAAGTGGAATGCGAATCACGAATGGACCCCAAACCTATGTGACCTTGTAGAGGGTCGCTGGGACTATTAGAAAATAGTGGGAGTTAGAAAATTAGCCCTCCCCAGGACCCTGAAAAGTGAGTGCAAAGTGCACTGAAGTTCCCCAAGAGACAAAGAAGTCGTGACAGAGGAATAATGCAGGAAAGACACAAACCAACAATGCAACAACTGTGGATTTCCAATCTAGGGTACCTGTGGAACAAGGGGACCAAGTACAAAAGTCACAAGCAAGTCGGAGATGGGCAAATGCCCAGGAAATGCCAGCTGCGGGTGCAAAGAAGCTTCTACTGGACAAAAGAAGCTGCGGTTTCTGCGAGAACGAAAAGGGTTAGAGACTTCCCCTTTGGTGGACAGATCCCTCTCGCCGTGGACAGTCGTGCAGAAGTGTTTTCCCACCAAAAGAACGCCAACAAGCCTTGCTAGCTGAAAATCGTGGGGTTAGCGTTTTTGGACGCTGCTGTGGCCCAGGAGGGACCAGGAGGTTGCAAATTGGATCAGGAGGTAGAAGGGACATCGAGCAAGACAAGGAGCCCTCTTAGCAGCAGGTAGCCCCCAGAGAAGTGCCAGAAACAGGCACTACAAGGATGCGTGAAATGGTGCTCGCCGAAGTTGCACAAAGGAGTCCCACGTCGCCGGAGACCAACTTAGAAAGTCGTGCAATGCAGGTTAGAGTGCCGTGGACCCAGGCTTGGCTGTGCACAAAGGATTTCTGCCGGAAGTGCACAGGGGCCGGAGTAGCTGCATAAGTTGCGGTTCCCAGCAATGCAGTCTAGCGAGGTGAGGCAAGGACTTACCTCCACCAAACTTGGACTGAAGAGTCACTGGACTGTGGGAGTCACTTGGACAGAGTTGCTGGATTCGAGGGACCTCGCTCGTCGTGCTGAGAGGAGACCCAAGGGACCTGTAATGCAGCTTTTTGGTGACTGCTGGTTGCAGGGGGAAGATTCCGTCGACCCACAGGACATTTCTTCGGAGCTTCTGGTGCAGAGAGGAGGCAGACTACCCCCACAGCATGCACAAGCAGGAAAACAGTTGAGAAGGCGGCAGGATCAGCGTTACAGAGTTGCAGTAGTCGTCTTAGCTACTTTGTTGCAGTTTTGCAGGCTTCCAGCGCGGTCAGCAGTCGATTCCTTATCAGAAGTTGAAGAGAGAGATGCAGAGGAACTCTGATGAGCTCTTGCATTCGTTATCTAAAGTTTCCCCAGAGACAGAGACCCTAAATAGCCAGAAAAGAGGGTTTGGCTACTTAGGAGAGAGGATAGGCTACTAACACCTGAAGGAGCCTATCAGAAAGAGTCTCTGACGTCACCTGGTGGCACTGGCCACTCAGAGGAGTCCAGTGTGCTGGCAGCACCTCTGTTTCCAAGATGGCAGAGGTCTGGAGCACACTGGAGGAGCTCTGGACACCTCCCAGGAGAGGTACAGGTCAGGGGAGTGGTCACTCCCCTTTCCTTTGTCCAGTTTCGCGCCAGAGCAGGGGCTAAGGGGTCCCTGAACCGGTGTAGACTGGCTTATGCAGAATTGGGCACATCTGTGCCCAAGAAAGCATTTCCAGAGGCTGGGGGAGGCTACTCCTCCCCTGCCTTCACACCATTTTCCAAAGGGAGAGGGTGTAACACCCTCTCTCAGAGGAAGTCCTTTGTTCTGCCATCCTGGGACAAGCCTGGCTTGACCCCAGGGGGGCAGAAACCTGTCTGAGGGGTTGGCAGCAGCAGCAGCTGCAGTGAAACCCCAGGAAAGGCAGTTTGGCAGTACCAGGGTCTGTGCTACAGACCACTGGGATCATGGAATTGTACCAATAATGCCAGGATGGCATAGAGGGGGCAATTCCATGATCTTAGACATGTTACATGGCCATATTCGGAGTTACCATTGTGAAGCTACATATAGGTAGTGACCTATATGTAGTGCACGCGTGTAATGGTGTCCCCGCACTCACAAAGTTCAGGGAATTGGCCCTGAACAATGTGGGGGCACCTTGGCTAGTGCCAGGGTGCCCTCACACTAAGTAACTTTGCACCTAACCTTTACCAGGTAAAGGTTAGACATATAGGTGACTTATAAGTTACTTAAGTGCAGTGAAAAATGGCTGTGAAATAATGTGTGCATTATTTCACTCAGGCTGCAGTGGCAGGCCTGTGTAGTATTTGTTAGAGCTCCCTATGTGTGGCAAAAGAAATGCTGCAGCCCATAGGGATCTCCTGGAACCCCAATACCCTGGGTACCTCAGTACCATATACTAGGGAATTATAAGGGTGTTCCAGTATGCCAATGTGAATTGGTGAAATTGGTCACTAGCCTGTTAGTGACAATTTGTAAAGAGAGAGCATAACCACTGAGGTTCTGGTTAGCAGAGCCTCAGTGAGACAGTTAGGCATCACACAGGGAACACATACCTATAGGTCACCAACTTATGAGCACTGGGGTCCTGGCTAGCCGGGTCCCAGTGACACATAACAAACATACTGAAAACATAGGGTTTTCACTATGAGCACTGGGCCCTGGCTAGCAGGATACCAGTGAGACAGTGAAAACACTCTGACATACACTCACAAACAGGCCAAAAGTGGGGGTAACAAGGCTAGAAAGAGGCTACTTTCTCACACCATTCCAATTGGTAATCATACATTCTGGCTGGACCATTCAGATTGGGCCAGCCTGCTTGTAGTGCCACAGTGAGCAAACAAATAATGCACAGGAATGTAGCCCACACAGATTACTAACACCTGAGATGAATTCAAACATGAGGCTCATCATTATTCTTGTTGCATCCTGGGACCCCATTTTTTTAAGTGCACTTGATCCATCCGCGACTCTTGACATTGTGGATTTCAACCTCTGACTACAGACCTTGGTCCTCATGTGGGAAACAGTATTTACAACATGATTTTCACATCGCATTGCCTTTACCATGCATTTATTAGCACCCAAGTGTTTACCGTGTAGAGACCTTTCCGCGCATTCCTTTCCCACACATTTAAGGTAAGTATAGAGGTTTGGGGGTCTACCCCAAAAAAGATAAAATTTAAATATATATAAACATATATAGATTTAACATTACCTTAGTTAGACTTGTAATGTGTGGCAATGGCATGAGAGGTAAAAGCACATGTGTGCTAAACATTTGTTGGGTAAAATATGTGTTGTAAAGGCATGCAATGTCTTTACCTGCATTGTTCTGTCTCCATGTCAGGGGGTTAACCTCATCCATTATGTGTTTTCTGGATTTTTCAAGTGGCAGAGCCCAACACGTCCACTCAGCCATGTCCGCAGGGGTCACTCCTGATATCATTACTCGTTAATATTTACGTCCTACCACATTCCTCAGTCATCTCTAAACATTAGAGGAAATTCCATAACAAGCTGAGGATGCCCTTTTAGTGGTCCAGCTATCAGGTGACCAAATCAACATACAGCTCTGGTTCAATGTTTCCATGATGTTAAAGCATAGATGGAAAGTTGTCAACAGCAGTTAAAGAAGGGCAAAACTCAATTGCACTCAGTCGTTGCACTGATTGGACTGGATGCTGTTAAGGTTTTGCCCCTCTATGAGGGGTGCTTTTAAGGCTTTGCCTCCCTTAGAGCGATGCCTTTAAGGCTTTGGCTCTCCATCGGATATGCTCTTAAGGCTTAGCTTTTCCATGAGATATGTTCTTAAGCTGTCGCGGCTCGTGCAGATTCCTGGGGGCCGAATGGCGTGCACGGGGGGATTGGTACATTTAAAATTATTATATTAAAACATTTTGAAACGTACCTTCTCCACTGCTCCTCTCTCCCGCGTCGTCACTGCATGCAGGCACAGGCTCCCAGCCTGCCCTGTGGCCTATCCTGACGCTGCTCAAAGCAGCATCAGGATTGGCTGGGTGCTCCCAGGCAGACTCAGAGCTCTGTGCGCATGTATTTTTAGCCGGCCTGAGACAGCCGGCCAAACATACATGCGCAGTGAGGGGGAGTGCACAGCACTACCCCTCATTGCATGTCACTCCCATGGCCACACCCCTTTCAAAGAAAATGATATTAAACATGGTTTATTGTCCTTTTCTTTGAAAGGTTTTGCAGCTGCTGGCGGGTGGGGGGGCACTCTTCAGCCCTTATGAAGGAGCCACCCTGTCTTATGGATTTGTCTCTCCATGAGAGATGCTGTTAAGGCTTTGACTCTCCATTAGAGATGCTCTTAAGGCTTTGCTTCTCTTAGAGAAACGCCTTTAACCCCTTCGCTGCCAGGCCTTTTCCCCCTCCTGTGCCGGGCCTTTTTTTGCCTATTTGGGGCAGTTCGCGCTTAGGCCCTCATAACTTTTTGTCCACATAAGCTAACCAAGCCAAATTTGCGTCCTTTTTTTCCAACATCCTAGGGATTCTAGAGGTACCCAGACTTTGTGGGTTCCCTTGAAGGAGGCCAAGAAATTGGCCAAAATACAGTGAAAATTTCGTTTTTTTCAAAAAAATTGGAAAAAGTGGCTGCAGAAGAAGGCTTGTGGTTTTTCCCCTGAAAATGGCATCAACAAAGGGTTTGTGGTGCTAAACTCAGCAGCTTCCCAGCTTTCAGGAACAGGCAGACTTGAATCAGAAAACCCAATTTTTCAACACAATTTTGGCATTTTACTGGGGCATACCCCATTTGTGCAATTTTTTGTGCTTTCAGCCTCCTTCCAGTCAGTGACAGGAATGGTCATGAAACCAATGCTGGATCCCAGAAACCTAAACATTTCTGAAAAGTAGACAAAATTCTGAATTCAGCAAGGGGTCATTTGTGTAGATCCTACAAGGGTTTCCTACAGAAAATAACAGCTGAAAAAGAAAAATATTGAAATTGAGGTGAAAAAACCATCAATTTTTCTCTACGTTTTACTCTGTAACTTTTCCCTGCAATGTCAGATTATCGAAAGCAATATACCGTTACGTCTGCTGGACTCCTCTGGTTGCGGGGATATATAGGGCTTGTAGGTTCATCAAGAACCCGAGGAACCCAGAGCCAATAAATGAGCTGCACCCTGCAGTGCGTTTTCATTCTATACCGGGTATACAGCAATTCATTTGCTGAAATATAAGGAGTAAAAAATTGCTATCAAGAAAACCTTTGCATTTCCAAAAAGGGCACAAGATAAGGTGTTGAGGAGCAGTGGTTATTTGCACATCTCTGAATTCCGGGGTGACCATAGTAGCACGTGAATTACAGGGAATTTCTCAAATAGATGTCTTTTTTACACACACTCCTATATTTGGAAGGAAAAAATGTAGAGAAAGACAAGGGGCAATAGTACTTGTTTTGCTAATCTATGTTCCCCCAAGTCTCCCGATAAAAATGGTACCTCACTTGTGTGGGTAGGCCTAGCACCCGCGACAGGATATGCCCCAAAACACAACATGGACACATCACAGAAAACAGAGCTGTTTTTAGCAAAGTGACTACCTGTAGATTTTGGCCTCTAGCTCAGCCGCCACCTAGGGAAACCTACCAAACCTGTGCATTTCTGAAAACTAGAGACCTAGGGGAATCCAAGGAGGGGTGACTTGTGTGGCTCGGACCAGGTTCTGTTACCCAGAATCCTTTGCAAACCTCAAAATTTGGCTAAAAAAACACATGTTCCTCACATTTCTGTGGCAGAAAGTTCTGGAATCTGAGAGGAGCCACAAATTTCCTTCCACCCAGCGTTTCCCCACGTCTCCCGATAAAAATGATACCTCACTTGTGTGGGTAGGCCTAGCGCCCGCGACAGGATATACCCCAAAACACAACGTGGACATATCACAGAAAACAGAGCTGTTTTTAGCAAAGTGACTACCTGTAGATTTTGGCCTCTAGCTCAGCCGCCACCTAGGGAAACCTACCAAACCTGTGCATTTCTGAAAACTAGAGACCTAGGGGAATCCAAGGAGGGGTGACTTGCGGGGCTCGGACCAGGTTCGGTTACCCAGAATCCTTTGCAAACCTCAAAATTTCGCTAAAAAAACACATGTTCCTCACATTTCTGTGGCAGAAAGTTCTGGAATCTGAGAGGAGCCACAAATTTCCTTCCACCCAGCGTTCCCCCACGTCTCCCGATAAAAATGATACCTCACTTGTGTGGGTAGGCCTAGCGCCCGCGACAGGATATGCCCCAAAACACAACGTGGACATATCACAGAAAACAGAGCTGTTTTTAGCAAAGTGACTACCTGTAGATTTTGGCCTCTAGCTCAGCCGCCACCTAGGGAAACCTACCAAACCTGTGCATTTCTGAAAACTAGAGACCTAGGGGAATCCAAGGAGGGGTGACTTGCGGGGCTTGGACCAGGTTCTGTTACCCAGAATCCTTTGCAAATCTCAAAATTTGGCTAAAAAAACACATGTTCCTCACATTTCTGTGGCAGAAAGTTCTGGAATCTGAGAGGAGCCACAAATTTCCTTCCACCCAGCGTTCCCCCAAGTCTCCCGATAAAAATGATACCTCACTTGCGTGGGTAGGCCTAGCGCCCGCGACAGGAAACGCCCCAAAGCGCAACGTGGACATATCACAGAAAACAGAGCTGTTTTTAGCAAAGTGACTACCTGTAGATTTTGGCCTCTGGCTCAGCCGCCACCTAGGGAAACCTACCAAACCGGTGCATTTCTGAAAACTAGAGACCTAGGGGAATCCAAGGAGGGGTGACTTGCGGGGCTCGGACCAGGTTCTGTTACCCAGAATCCTTTGCAAACCTCAAAATTTGGCTAAAAAAACACATGTTCCTCACATTTCTGTGGCAGAAAGTTCTGGAATCTGAGAGGAGCCACAAATTTCCTTCCACCCAGCGTTCCCCCATGTCTCCCGATAAAAATGATACCTCACTTGTGTGGGTAGGCCTAGCGCCCGCGACAGGATATGCCCCAAAACACAACGTGGACATATCACAGAAAACAGAGCTGTTTTTAGCAAAGTGACTACCTGTAGATTTTGGCCTCTAGCTCAGCCGCCACCTAGGGAAACCTACCAAACCTGTGCATTTCTGAAAACTAGAGACCTAGGGGAATCCAAGGAGGGGTGACTTGTGGGGCTCGGACCAGGTTCTGTTACCCAGAATCCTTTGCAAATCTCAAAATTTGGCTAAAAAAACACATGTTCCTCACATTTCTGTGGCAGAAAGTTCTGGAATCTGAGAGGAGCCACAAATTTCCTTCCACCCAGCGTTCCCCCACGTCTCCCGATAAAAATGATACCTCACTTGTGTGGGTAGGCCTAGCGCCCGCGACAGGATATGCCCCAAAACACAACGTGGACATATCACAGAAAACAGAGCTGTTTTTAGCAAAGTGACTACCTGTAGATTTTGGCCTCTAGCTCAGCCGCCACCTAGGGAAACCTACCAAACCTGTGCATTTCTGAAAACTAGAGACCTAGGGGAATCCAAGGAGGGGTGACTTGCGGGGCTCGGACCAGGTTCTGTTACCCAGAATCCTTTGCAAACCTCAAAATTTGGCTAAAAAAACACATGTTCCTCACATTTCTGTGGCAGAAAGTTCTGGAATCTGAGAGGAGCCACAAATTTCCTTCCACCCAGCGTTCCCCCACGTCTCCCGATAAAAATGATACCTCACTTGTGTGGGTAGGCCTAGCGCCCGCGACAGGATATGCCCCAAAACACAACGTGGACATATCACAGAAAACAGAGCTGTTTTTAGCAAAGTGACTACCTGTAGATTTTGGCCTCTAGCTCAGCCGCCACCTAGGGAAACCTACCAAACCTGTGCATTTCTGAAAACTAGAGACCTAGGGGAATCCAAGGAGGGGTGACTTGCGGGGCTCGGACCAGGTTCTGTTACCCAGAATCCTTTGCAAACCTCAAAATTTCGCTAAAAAAACACATGTTCCTCACATTTCTGTGGCAGAAAGTTCTGGAATCTGAGAGGAGCCACAAATTTCCTTCCACCCAGCGTTCCCCCACGTCTCCCGATAAAAATGATACCTCACTTGTGTGGGTAGGCCTAGCGCCCGCGACAGGATATGCCCCAAAACACAACGTGGACATATCACAGAAAACAGAGCTGTTTTTAGCAAAGTGACTACCTGTAGATTTTGGCCTCTGGCTCAGCTGCCACCTAGGGAAACCTACCAAACCTGTGCATTTCTGAAAACTAGAGACCTAGGGGAATCCAAGGAGGGGTGACTTGCGGGGCTCGGACCAGGTTCTGTTACCCAGAATCCTTTGCAAACCTCAAAATTTGGCTAAAAAAACACATGTTCCTCACATTTCTGTGGCAGAAAGTTCTGGAATCTGAGAGGAGCCACAAATTTCCTTCCACCCAGCGTTCCCCCATGTCTCCCGATAAAAATGATACCTCACTTGTGTGGGTAGGCCTAGCGCCCGCGACAGGATATGCCCCAAAACACAACGTGGACATATCACAGAAAACAGAGCTGTTTTTAGCAAAGTGACTACCTGTAGATTTTGGCCTCTAGCTCAGCCGCCACCTAGGGAAACCTACCAAACCTGTGCATTTCTGAAAACTAGAGACCTAGGGGAATCCAAGGAGGGGTGACTTGCGGGGCTCGGACCAGGTTCTGTTACCCAGAATCCTTTGCAAACCTCAAAATTTGGCTAAAAAAACACATGTTCCTCACATTTCTGTGGCAGAAAGTTCTGGAATCTGAGAGGAGCCACAAATTTCCTTCCACCCAGCGTTCCCCCACGTCTCCCGATAAAAATGATACCTCACTTGTGTGGGTAGGCCTAGCGCCCGCGACAGGATATGCCCCAAAACACAACGTGGACATATCACAGAAAACAGAGCTGTTTTTAGCAAAGTGACTACCTGTAGATTTTGGCCTCTAGCTCAGCCGCCACCTACGGAAACCTACCAAACCTGTGCATTTCTGAAAACTAGAGACCTAGGGGAATCCAAGGAGGGGTGACTTGCGGGGCTCGGACCAGGTTCTGTTACCCAGAATCGTTTGCAAACCTCAAAATTTGGCTAAAAAAACACATGTTCCTCACATTTCTGTGGCAGAAAGTTCTGGAATCTGAGAGGAGCTACAAATTTCCTTCCACCCAGCGTTCCCCCAAGTCTCCCGATAAAAATGATACCTCACTTGCGTGGGTAGGCCTAGCGCCGGCGACAGGAAACACCCCAAAGCGCAACGTGGACACATCCTAAATTTTGGAAAAAAACAGAGGTGTTTTTTGCGAAGTGCCTACCTGTAGATTTTGGCCTCTAGCTCAGCCGGAACCTAGGGAAACCTACCAAACCTGTGCATTTCTGAAAACTAGAGACCTAGGGGAATCCAAGGAGGGGTGACTTGCGGGGCTCGGACCAGGTTCTGTTACCCAGAATCCTTTGCAAACCTCAAAATTTGGCTAAAAATACACATGTTACTCACATTTCTGTGGCAGAAAGTTCTGGAATCTGAGAGGAGCCACAAATTTCCTTCTACCCAGCGTTCCCCCAAGTCTCCCGATAAAAATGATACCTCACTTGTGTGGGTAGGACTAGCGCCCACGAAAGGAAAGGGCCCAAAACACAACGTGGACACATCACATTTTTTTATAAAAAGCAGTGCCTACCTGTGGATTTTGGCCTGTAGCTCAGCCGACACCTGAGGAAACCTAGCAAACCAGTGCATTTTTGAAAACTAGAAACCCAGGGGAATCCAAGATGGGGTGACTTGCGGGGCTCTGACCAGGTTATGTTACCCAGAATCCTTTGCAAACATCAAAATTTGGCCCAAAAAACACTTTTTCCTCTCATTTCGGTGACAGAAAGTTCTGGAATCTGAGAGGAGCCACAAATTTCCTTCCACCCAGCGTTCCCCTAAGTCTCTCGATAAAAATGGTACATCACTTCTGTGGGTAGGCCTAGCGCCCACAAAAGGAAATGGCCCAAAACACAACGTGGACACAACATATTTTTTCACAGAAAACAGAGGTGTTTTTTGCAAGGTGCCTACCTGTGGTGTTTGGCCTGTAGCTCAGCCGGGGGGGGGGGCAGAAATGCCCTAAAATAAATTTGCCCCCCCAACCCCCACCCTCCCCCGCCGGGAGCGACCCTTGCCTACGGGGTCGCTCCCCCTGCGTGACATTGGCACCAAAAAACAAATCCCCGGTGCCTAGTGGTTTCTGCCCCCTTGGGGGCAGGTTGACCTAAACTCAGCCAATCTGCCCCCAAGGGGGGCAGAAATGGCCTAAATACAATTTGTCCCCCAGGGGAGCGACTTTTGCCTGATGGGTCGCTCCCCATCTCTAAAAAAAAAAAACAAAGAAAAAAAAAGAAAAATTCCCCTGGCGCCTAGAGGTTTCTACCCCCCCCCCCCCCCGGGGGCAGTTCGGCCTAATAATAGGCCGATCTGTCCCCCGGGGGGGCAGAAATGGCCTAAAATAAATTTGCCCCCCAACCCCCACCACCCCCCCGGGAGCGACCCTTGCCTACGGGGTCGCTCCCCCTGCGTGACATTGGCGCCAAAAAACAAATCCCCGGTGCCTAGTGGTTTCTGCCCCCTTGGGGGCAGATTGACCTAAAATTTGCCAATCTGCCCCCAGGGGGGCAGAAATGGTCTAAATACAATTTGCCCCCCCAGGGGAGCGACCCTTGCCTGATGGGTCGCTCCCCATCTCTAAAAAAAGAAACAACAAAAAAAAAAACACACAAAAAAAAAATTGCCCTGGTGCCTAGAGTGTTCTGCCCCCGCCCCCGGGGGCAGTTCGGCCTAATAATAGGCCGATCTGTCCCCCGGGGGGGCAGAAATGGCCTAAAATAAATTTGCCCCCCCAACCCCCACCCCCCCCCCGGGAGCGACCCTTGCCTACGGGGTCGCTCCCCTTGCGTGACATTGGCGCCAAAAAACAAATCCCCGGTGCCTAGTGGTTTCTGCCCCCTTGGGGGCAGATTGACTTAAAATTGGCCAATCTGCCCCCAGGGGGGCAGAAATGGTCTAAACACAATTTGCCCCCCCCAGGGGAGCGACCCTTGCCTGATGGGTCGCTCCCCATCTCTAAAAAAAGAAACAACAAAAAAAAAAAACACAAAAAAAAAATTGCCCTGGCGCCTAGAGTGTTCTGCCCCCCCCCCCGGGGGCAGTTCGGCCTAATAATAGGCCGATCTGTCCCCCGGGGGGGCAGAAATGGCCTAAAATAAATTTGCCCCCCCAACCTCCACCCCCCCCCGGGAGCGACCCTTGCCTACGGGGTCGCTCCCCCTGCGTGACATTGGCGCCAAAAAACAAATCCCCGGTGCCTAGTGGTTTCTGCCCCCTAGGGGGAAGATTGACCTAAAATTGGCCAATCTGCCCCCAGGGGGGCAGAAATGGTCTAAATACAATTTGCCCCCCCCCCAGGGGAGCGACCCTTGCCTGATGGGTCGCTCCCCATCTCTAAAAAAAGAAACAACAAAAAAAAAAAAATAAAAAAAATAATTGCCCTGGCGCCTAGAGTGTTCTGCCCCCCCCCGGGGGCAGTTCGGCCTAATAATAGGCCGATCTGTCCCCCGGGGGGGCAGAAATGGCCTAAAATAAATTTGCCCCCCCAACCCCCATACCCCCCCCCGGGAGCGACCCTTGCCTATGGGGTCGCTCCCCCTGCGTGACATTGGCGCCAAAAAACAAATCCCCGGTGCCTAGTGGTTTCTGCCCCCTTGGGGGCAGATTGACCTAAAATCGGCCAATCTGCCCCCAGGGGGGCAGAAATGGTCTAAATACAATTTGACCCCCAGGGGAGCGACCCTTGCCTGATGGGTCGCTCCCCATCTCTAAAAAAAAAAAAAGAACAAAAAAAAAAAACACAAAAAAAAAATTTGCCCTGGCGCCTAGAGGTTTCTTCCCCCCCTGGGGGCAGATCGGCCTAATAATAGGCCGATCTGCCCCCAGGGGGGGCAGAAAAGTCCTTCCCAAAAAATTGCCCCCCCTGGGAGCGACCCTTGCCAAAGGGGTCGCTTTGTTGCGTGACATTCGCGCGCAAAAACAATCTCCCTGGTGTCTAATGGTTTCTGCTCCCCTTGGGGGCAGATTGGCCTTATCAAAATAGGCCAATCTGCCCCCAAGGGGGGCAGAAATGGCCTAAATATATATTGCCCCGTAGGGGAGCGACCCTTGCCTAACGGATCGCTCCCCACCTAAAAAAAAAGAATTCATCACAAAAAAACAAAAAAACAAAAAATGGTCCCTGGTGCCTAGAGGTTTCTGCCCCCCCTGGGGGCAGATCGGCCTAATAATAGGCCAATCTGCCCCCAGGGGGGGCAGAAAAGGCCTTCCTAAAAAAATGCCCCCCTGGGAGCGACCCTTGCCCAAGGGGTCGCTCCCTTTTGCCAATTTCAAGAAAAAAAAAAAAATCCCTGGTGTCTAGTGGGGTTTCAAAAGCCGGATTGCAAGCAATCCAGCTTTTGAAACCTGTGAGAGACTTCAAAGGGAAGGAAATACATTTCCTTCCCTTTGAAGCCTCTCGGGGCCTCCCCCATGGGATTGAAAAAGAAATGCAAAAGCATTTATTTTTCAATCGCGCTGGAAGCTCTGCTTCCAGCGCGATGGGGGAGACCCTGTGACTAATCAGCGCGCGCTCGCGCGCTGACGTCACAGGGGGGGTTGGGGGGGGTCGGGGGTGGGAGGGGAAGGGCTTCCTCTTCCATCCCTGACTTGGGGGGGTGGGGGGGAACCCCACAGAGGGAGCGAGAGCGCTCCCTCTGGGCTGTGTGCCGAGGACGTAGTGGTTACGTCCTCGGCACAGCAGCACTGTGCCGCAGGACGTAACCACTACGTCCGCGGCACAGAAGGGGTTAAGGTTTTGGCTCTACATCAGAGATGCTATTAGTCCTTTGTCTCTCCACGAGAGATGTTCTTAAGGCTTTGCTTCTCCATGAGAGATGCACTTAAGGCTTTGCCCCTCCATGAGATATGCTCTTAAGGATTTGCCCCTCCATGAGAGATGTTCTTAAGCCTTTGCCTCTCCATGAAAGATGCGCTAAAGGTTTTGCCTCTCCGTGAGTGATGCTCTTAAGACTTTGGCTCTCCATCTGAGAAATTCCTAAGACTTTGCCTCTCCATGAGAAAATTACCACAAAATCACCAATGCACGCTGGATTGTGATGCTAACCGACTCATTCTATGTGATTGTGATGGAATTCAAATGTAATTACGTGAACACAGGTCAAATCGTGTGTCTAGGCTACTCTGGAAGCGAGTCATTGTTCAGTGTAATACCATCAACATAAGGTTACCCGGGGACAGTTGGCCCATCTCAATTAAAAGCAAATCAGACAATGATGTTATCTTAGCACCTGGCATATGTCTCCTTCTAGGTTTGTGTGCTGTTAGTTGATAAAGTATCTGAATGCATTTTGCATGCTTTGCTTGGCCGTATATATTGTTTTGCCTTATTTTATCATGTCATTTATTAGGCAATTCATACTATTGACTAAGCTCCAGAACACTTTCAAAGGACAGAAAGTACCCAGCTCTGTGCATTGTGGACCATAAGTGTGAGCTCTCTGGGAACAATATGGACTCTGATTGTCTTCCTCAGTTATATTAAGAAATGCAACTCCAGGATCCTCCTTGCCCAGCATGATATCTGGAGTGATATCCGGCTGCCACTGCCCTGACAACTGTTCTAGTTACTTTACATTAATTCCGTTGCTCAGAATCCATTCTTCCTCATTCCAGTCCTAACAGAATGAGGTGAGTCCAAGCCCTTCACAGACTAAACCCTCTCAAAAAACTCAGGCCCTCATTCTGACCTTGGTGGGCGGCGGAGGCCGCCCGCCAAAGTCCCGCCGTCAGGTTACCGTTCCGCGGTCGAAAGACTGCGGCGGTAATTCTGACTTTCCCGCTGGGCTGGCGGGCGGGCGGCCTGAATGGGCTGGCGGGCGGTCGCCTTCAGGCCGCCCGCCAGCCCAGCGGGAAAGAGGCTTCCACGATGAAGCCGGCTCGGAATCGAGCCGGCGGAGTGGAAGCTGTGCGACGGGTGCAGTTGCACCCGTCGCGTATTTCACTGTCTGCGCAGCAGACAGTGAAATACATTTAGGGGCCCTCTTACGGGGGCCCCTGCAATGCCCATGCCAGTGGCATGGGCACTGCAGGGGCCCCCAGGGGCCCCGCGACCCCCCCTACCGCCATCCGGTATCTGGATGGCGGTAGGGGGGGTCGGAATCCCCTCGGCGGCGCAGCAAGCTGCGCCGCCTTGGAGGATTCAATGGGGCGGCGGTACACTGGCGGGAGACCGCCAGTGGTGCCGGTCCGACCGCGGCTTTACCGCCGCGGTCGGAATCCCCATTGGAGCACCGCCGGCCTGTCGGCGGTGCTCCTGCGGTCCTCCGCCCTGGCGGTCTTTGACCGCCAGGGTCAGAATGACCGCCTCAGTCCTTCCCACGGCTGGTTGGTGTATGTTGAGACTCACCTACACAGAGCTCTTCAGATAGTGAGAGGTTGATCACCTGGGGGAGGATGATATGTAAAGACTGAAACTATGAGGAATAGAATCAGAATCCTACTTCTTACATTCAGTCTTAACAGAATGAGGAGTACCAAAGCAAACCTCAAGGAAGGCCATCTTCATGGGAATAATATACACACTTCCACAGACCAAAGTAACGCATCTCCCATGCAAAACTTCATAAAGTCATCATCAGATACTAGCATCCGAACCAAAGTGAAGAAATAACTTTAGTACCAAAGTTGAGTGATCCTGTTCCCTCATACTGAAGAAAGTAATGTACAAACAGTGGAAGGAAAGACCAAAGAGCTGGCCTACACATTTCCACTAAGAATTCACCCTGATCCTCTACCCATTTCATAGGTAGACCACCCTTACACACCCAATGGTTGGGGAAATCCATGTACTTCATAAGGCAGGGAAATATGATAATGCACCCAGTGACTCAGAGAGGACTTTAAGGGTTACAGACCCTAGTGGGTCAGGACTATATTTTACAAAAAGGTCATGAGCCTTGCGAATAGAAGCTTTGTGTGTTAGATAGAGAAAAACTGCTCACCAAACACCCAGAGGGTGAAAAAGAACTTCTTCATGAGAAGAAGAATATGGGCAGACACGTGCAATAGAATATCCTGGTCCACATCATACATGGAAGGAACTTTATGAACAAATGTAGCGCCCAACCTGAGTACCAATATGTCTGGGAAAACCTGCAGCAAAGGGGGACTAAAGGTGAAGCACATAACTCACCCAATTGTCTCGTCACATTTCGTCACAGGTACATGAAGATAGACATCCTGTTGGCTCTGAGTTGCTAGAAACTCTCTGGATACATCAGTAGCTAATCCTCTGCAGACAGACCATCTTGAAGTGAAGAGTTTGTACTCATTTCTTCATGGCCTTCAGATCACGTACTTTGAGGAAATCGCCTACCCCTTTCTCATCAAGAAATAGGGCTAAATCAATCCTCCTACCCAGTTTATCTAATAGTACTGGAATGATCACCCTCTTTTGAAGGAGATGAAGCCGATAAGATATCCTGAACACAGCACCTACAACACTGATTGGTCAAACATGCTGTACTCACAGGGTGAAACAAAGCCTTGGATGTGCTCTCCTAGGGAGCAGTAGACTCGTCTGCTTAGCAGCAGTCAGTATTATTGCTGCTTTTGTCCTCTTTGTCCTGTTGTCTGTTGGTTCTAGCACTTGACATCTTCCCAGAATTCCATGGCTGAAAACATTTACAAAAAGATCTTGAAGACAGGTGGTGCTTTTTGGCAGAGTCTACAAATTCAGGGTGAAGGCGAGATAGGGAACAGGTATATCATCTGGCATACATATTGAGTGTTAAATATCATTTACAAATATTTCTCTGCATTGAAGTTGAAAGCAGAAAATCTAACCCACTGGGCCAACATTTCTGATAAATTATTTATGTCAGATGATAACTATGTAGAAGTTATTCTGACATCCAGTCACAAGGGAAGCTGGACCCTTGCCCTTATACGGAGGAGCATGTTTTTGATCTTTAACTGTGTTGTTTATCATCTGTTCCAATTGGTCTTTAAAAAGCTTAAGTCCCATTAGAGTAATCTTCAAGAAGGTGGCCTTCTCAGCTCCATCTGCCTTCAATCTCTCATCCGCTTATGGTAACGCCCCAATGCTGACACTCCCAAAGATAAAGCTGAAGCTCGAACTCCATCACATAAGCCATCAGATGAAAACATGGCCTGCAGTTTCACTTGCTCCTGCATGACAAAGCAATAATCACATTCTACCATGTCTAAAGGCAGCGTCTCAAAATCCTGTACTATAGGCTATGCTGTGTAAGTAGCATAAGTTTCAGCCATTAATGTCAGGTTGTCCCCTACCTCTGCCTTCTTCTTGGGATTTACACTCTGTTTATCAGCTGGGGAGTACAGCTTTCTAGATTCACCAACGTATGCTCTGTAAAAGTTCACAACATTATCTCAATTCACAATTCTTAGGGTATGAGGCAGCTGGTTCTGCATTCCCTGAGGCATCAAGTGGGCGCATGAATCTGGAAATAGGGAGACGATTCAGATCCCGACACTCAGGACTGGGCATTTCATTGATTGTCTCAAGAAAGGGTGACTCCTTCCAATAGTCATGATGCCATTATGTACAGAATAGTGAACATTAAACGTGCCAAGTGCAGGAGGAAAAATCTGCAAAGGGGAAAAAACCTCCTTGGCAAACATGAATTTTAACTGAAAAAGATTCAAAATTATGACCTTTGCAAGCACCAAACACCTTCTAAAGAGCACATGAGTTGCTTAACTCTTCTCTGTAGGCAGAGTTGTGCATCATTATTGCTTGCAAGAGCACGGTATTCTTCTCCGTGGTCCCCGCCGTCCACGTCCCACTGAATGCTGAAGCAGTGAGGGCCTGTTCCTTCGTCCCCATGGCTCACTTGTGGTACATGGTGGACTTCGGCAGTAGTTCATCCCCGCAGATCTTGCTGCTGTGTCCCTAAACTAGGATTATATACACAATGCTGTACCTCAACCAATCAACACTTCCTGGTCAAAGCCATGAAAAGACTAGAAGGTGCAAATGACAACTTGTTGTAGCGTACGCCTAGCATTAGGCTAAACTAAATAAAAGAAACAGAAAACAATAAAACTAATATGTAGGAGGAATCAAAATTTAGATTAGAGCTACCAGGAGTGCCTTCCCAGAAGACTAACCAGGATGCCTTCTGGGAAGGTGAGTCATAATATATGCACCTACCAGGAGGCATGGGGGGCAAAGTTTTTTGTGAGAGTTTTAAGCTTAGGTGTGTTACATAGGAGGTGGACTCACCTCAATCTTTTAAGACTGGAATGGGGAAGCAGGGCAAAGAAGCCTCCATGGCTTTTGTGCCAAGAACAGTTAGTTCTCCAGAGCCATGCTAGGTGTAACACATCATTGCGCTGGTATGTCCAGCGATTCAGAAGTTAAATCAAAGCCTCAGGGTCTTATCGCTATACGCCTCAATCATGGCGATAGCTCACTCATTACATTTCCACAGCTGAGGCTGTGCTGGACTCCATCGTGAAAGTAATAAATGGCTGCCTACAGCAAGGCTGACAGGTGATCATGGTTACGGCATAATGATTTAATGTCATCGCATGGTTCACCTTGCTGAGGTGCTCCTCACTCATTGAGCTGAAGACGCTGGCATCATATGTAATGCCATTCCTAGAGTCCTCCCCTCCAATCCTGCCCTCCTCCAAGAATGTTGCTGTGCACTGATTGGGTAAGGCGTTGGATAGTTACCCAGCCAGCCAATCACCAATAGACAAGAAGCTTGTGGGAAATTATATCAGCCTGAGCCTAACATAGAGGACCTGTTTACACGTTTGGTAGAGGAGAATTTCAGTGTGGGATTCTGTTGCAACCAATCACAGCAGGCCCTTGGTTCCTGCACCCGGACTGAACAGGCGTGGGAACACCAGACCTGATTTTATCAGGCAAAAAAACAGGTCATAAAATCACACGAGGCTTTGGCTGCAACACCATCCAAGCCTCTGTCCTTGACTCCACCTGACCTTTTCCTACAGTAAGGAGGAAGATGCAGTGCTGCCCCCTTGCCACAGTGTTCTTCCCGCCTTCTTCCCCTGCCACCCTGAGAACACCCATGCAATGCCCATGGAATGCCTCCCTTGCGCAGAGTAATGAAACACAGCGATTTGTACTTCATTGCATTACTCCATATTTTGGAGCCACTCAAAGCCACACAAAGTGGTTTTGCGTGGCTTCAAAATTACGAGTTAGAGCCTTATGTCACGCATGTACCACGATGCGTGGTGCAAGCATGATGCAAACCTCTCATAAATATGCCCCTAAGGACACAACCGGCCACATTTTCATGCAAAATTAGAATAATTGATAATGTTTTCCTTGGCTCACCAGCCGCAGTGAAGGGCACGAATGACCCTTCAACATGAACTCTACTCATCCAGGCTGATCTCTGGAGTTGGCAAAGGTGTGTCTGAATTGTGATCTGTCCTGGGTCATCCAGGCACTTAACTCAGGACATGCCTTCACCAGAGTCCCTCAACAGGCAATCCAATATGATGTCCACACTACAAGGACACAATTCAAGAACACTACACACACTCACCATGGCTGAACCAATATATGCTCTAGACTAGAAGGACACAATTAGTAAGAACTAATTTCAGGCAAATTACAAACAAGCAACGTTTGCCCTTTTTTTCCTCCCAAAGAGCAGAACTGGGGCCTGATCTACTGCTGCCTGGGCAGAAAATAGCAAGGGTTGGGAAAGACAATAGGTCTCACCAATCGGCGAGCTATAAGCTTTGCCAATCAGGTGGTGGTGTGTTCGAACATGCAGGGAACACGGAAGGGGACAACGAGAAGGTGGAAAGGGGTGTAGAACAGGACTGCGGGAATTGAATAACTAGACAGTTAAATAAACAAGCATTTTCAATGAAACGGGTCTCGCATTTGCTCGAGTTAGAGCTATTAGCGCTGTAAACTCCTAACCTGACTTTTATTGCCACACAAATTAAAAGAAAAAAAAACAGCGCGATCGCACTATGTAAAATGCAGCACGATCATGATGAAATTGAAAATGAAAAAACTGAGCACGATCGCGATATGTAAACCCCAGTGCAATCGCACTGCATGGAAAATAAACAGATAAAGTAGTCCAGAAACCATGCTAAAAACATCGAATCTCGTATGTTTTTAGTAGTTTACCGGTGCTGTATAGGTGGGCTAAACACCAGAAAAGGAATGACGTTTGCATGCCTTTCACAAATGAAAGCAAACAGATTTTAATAGGAAAGCCCCCGAACCAATGAAAGTGACTGGCGTGGTTGGAAGCCCAAAGAGAGATTGCTACAGGGGACGGAGTCCTTTGCGCTCGCCCCTAAAAAGCAATATGGAGGGGCCAGTGATGGCTGTGTCATAGCGTTTTTTTGTTCTGTCCGAATAAGAAACACGGCTGGGGTGAGGGAGGTGGGTAAGAAATACTAGGGGGCAATATGAGGGGGTTGTCAGTGGAACAGGCAAGAAGGCTGGGGTGGGAGACAAAGAAGCAAGGCGGACAGGGGTTGGGAAGGGACGAATAGACATGGTTGGGGAGGGGAAGAAGAAACAGACCAGGGATGTGGGAAGGGGAAGGAGCAACATGGACAGCTGTCGGAACCATACATGACTTACAAACTATCATGTGATATATGTTACTGGTCACATTAACACAACACGAGAAGTGGGACTATTTACCTGAACATCGAAGAGCAAGAAAAGATGGTTTATCTTCATAAAGGGACCTTTTGTGTCTGTACAGTATTAGAAGGTACAGAGGAAGGGTAATTAGGAGACTCTGCAGGGGGGTTGCATCATGCCAGTGAAAAGTACTGTGCTGCAGCATGGCCCATCCTCAACGTATGCTGCCACACAAATGTCTATGGCAGAAACACCATCATCTGGTAATAACTAGTTGTGGGCGAGCCAACAACTGAACAGGTAGAGCCAGAGTGGAGCCAAGTGTCTGGCTTAGCTCTTATACCCCTTGCAGAAGCTGAGCCCTGAAAATGTCTGCTGTGTTGCCTCAAGTTCTTGAGAAGGATGCTTCATCTGGTTCCTGTGGCATCCCGTAAGACTATTGTTCATGCCTTAGTCACTTCCAAATTGAACTACGCCAAGAGTCTTTACCTGGGCTTGGCAGCCTACCTTCTGCAAAGGCTGCATATTATTCAAAATGCTTTCACACGCCTCATTCTTAAAATCCCGATACATCAATCGGTGTCCTCCCACCTCCGCCGGCTGCACTGGCCCCCTGTGACCAGCCGCATAAGATTCATGGAGCCTTGGAGAATGAGGGCCCTCAGGATTTTCCATCTGGATTCAAGGTCTCCCATCAGAGAAGATCCATCAGGTCTAATTCCCAGAGGTTCACATGGTTAGGAACGGTGGGGGATCCTTTGTCGTTCTGATGGCCACAGTCTGGAATGCGCTACTGTCCTCCCTTCGCTTGGCTCCCTCCTGTTCACTATGTAGCTCCGATGCCTGGTGCGCCAAGGTGCGCTCTGTGCGTTCCAGCTGACGCACAGGATGCTCCTTTGAGAGCAGCTGGGGGCGCTCTATAAATGCCTTTGGATTGTATTTTAAATCATATCACAAACACCATGAAAAACATGATAAAATCTATTCAAAATTAAAAAAGGTTTTTCTTTAACATGTGGAAGCTTTGACATTTTATGTCAAATTATAGCACTGCACTAAGAATAAACCATGATTGAACTGGGAGGCAAGGACAATTGATTTTCTGTACAGCTCGTATTCTGAATTCACACATTTGAAAGTGATTTCATATACACATAATGAAAAAAAGCAGTTTTGATACAATATTTGCCTAAGATCACATAATTTAAACAGGTAAACTATGATTTATCCATGTTTTACTTTGTACAAATCAGTCACTAAGTGGGTACCTGTCTTTCCTTTTTTGTGTTAGCACTTTGTTTTTTAGCTCTTTGCGCTTTTTTCAGCAATTTTTATATAACACAAACTCAACCAAAAGGTACTGGAGAGGTCTCAGGAGCACCAATTACATTGCACAAGAAAACATGCATTGTTTATAGGCAGAGAGAGATTATGGGGCATGAGTGGTTTGCAGAATACTTGCACCACGCAACGTGGTAGATGCGTGGTGCAAAACAATAAGACATTTTTTTAAGCCACGCAAAGCCACTTTCTGTGGCTTTGAAAGGCTTCAAAATTATGGAGCAAGGCAAGGCAGTGCAGTTCCATGGACATGCAAGGATCTTACTACGCAACTCCCATGGTTTTTGACGCATTTCCAGATTTACCAAACCCGCTAAACATGGAAATGTACCACAAAGATCCGCCTCCCCAGGAGAGGTGTAGCAAGGAGAAATATCTTTATTTCTCCTAAAATAAAAGTCCTCTTCTATGTGAAAGACGAAAAAGACTTGCAGGATAGTGTTGGTGCTGGAAGGTGCAGCTTCCTGCACAAAAACGATCCTGCGTTCCAAGGCAGGCACTCCTTCACGTGGTAGAAGGGTGCATGCGTTGGCACCGGGCTGCCAAAGCGGTGCCAGCACAGAGGGGAAGGACAGGAATTGGCCGTATTGGTTACATACAACACATTCCTGCCCTTCGACCACGTTGACCAGATGCTGAGACTCAAACCTGGTTCCCCAGGTCCAAAGTCTGCAGCTCTGGCCGTTACGCCACATCCTGGACAGAGAGACGGGGGCAGGCATAAAGCAACAGGGCCTCAAGCTGAGCCACAGCCAGGATTCAGGCTCGAGCTTCAGTGGCTCGCCCACCTCTAAATATCATACCCAAGGCCAGCAACTTGTCTTGGAGACAGGGACAGTTATGGAGGAGAAAGTAAGGGGAGAGGATATGGTGTAACAGCACGAGCTGTCGACGTTAGACCAGCTAGTTTGACTCTTGGCCTCAGCTCAACATCTTGTTATTCCAGAAAAAATGAATGTGTAAAGCACTCTAATACCTTTGGCAGTGTTTAATTTGAGCCAGTGGTTGCCGGTAGGGAGCACAGGCACTTCTTTTTGGGGGCTGGCACTTATTGTTCTGCATCAGGCAATTACTGCGAGCAAAAGATATTTGGGAAACACAAGGAAGAGAAAGACGGAAAAGCATCACAAAGCGAGAAAGCAGAAAGTTGCAGATGTAAGCTAAAGAGGCAAGGAGTGGCTTTAAATGGATAAAAGAGGCCTGAGATGGCTTTGGGATTACGTTTCCTCAGTATTCAGTGCCTGCACATTTAAATGCAGCAGCCGCATGTTTCTGATGAGAGCTTGGAGAACCAAAATGTTTTCATTTACAAATTAAGCACTGACCTTCTGGTTCAGTTCCCGCTATATAACTGCAAAATAAATAAAATAATTAAATAGAATTTGAGAATTATGAAAATCTATTGTAGAAAGAGGAGTCCTCCAGCCGAAATATTGGGGTGCAGGACGGTTCTGCCTTCTGCACCGACCGCAAAGTGCTGCGAGTCGCAAAACTATGGGTCAAGAAATAACAAAATAAATAGCGCTTTAAAAAAAAATCAACTCTCTCCTCCTCCCGAGGACCAAAATGCATATGTGTTGTCACAGTGTTGGGACATCAGAAGGTGCCGTGAGCCCAGACTGAGTTCAGCGTATGAGATACAGAGACCGTCTGCCACTTATTTGCCCACTAATTAGAGGCGAAAGAGACTTCTTTCCCATTTGCAACACCCACCGTGGCTGACAGGCAGGCAAGATGCGTGTGAATTCAGTGCCTAATTTGAGCCTGTGGTGTCCGGTGCGTGGCACCGGCGCCTATGTTTGAGGGACGGTCACTTATTTTTCTGCCTCAAGCATTTACTGCGAGAAAAAGACACACATGGGAAAGACGGAGGAACAGAAAAAATAAAAAGCTTCACAAAGATAGAAAGCAAAAAGCTGTAAGAGTGAGCTGAAGGGGCAGGGAGTGGCTGTAAATGTATTAAAGAGGAGCGAGATGGCTTCAGGATTAAGCTGCCTAAGTATTCTGTGGTCACACATTTAAATGCAGCAGCTGCATGTTTCAGTGGAGAGCTTTGGGCACCGGCACGTTTTTATTTACAAATTATGCACTGCCTGTAAGCATACTCATTATTTCACTGACATTGCAGTGCCCTCTCACTACACACTTAAAGATAAGATTGTCTTGAATAGACAACCAAAAACATCAACTCAGTGATGCACGTCTACGGCATCCATGTTAGGACATCCTCATTCCTCACTCCTCATCCCTACTTCTCATTCCTGCTTCTCATCCCTACTTCTCATCCATCATCCTTACTTCTCATCCATCATCCCTACTTCTCATCCATCATCCCTATATCTCATCCATCATCCCTACTTCTCTTCCATCATCCTTACTTCTCATCCCTGCGTCTCATCCATCATCCCTACTTCTCATCCATCATCCCTACTTCTCATCCGTCATACCTGCTTCTCATCCATCATCCCTACTTCTCATCCATAATACATCATCCCTACTTCTCATCCATCATCCATCATCCCTACTTCTCTTCCATCATCCCTACTTCTCATCCCTGCGTCTCATCTCAGCTTCTCATCCATCATCTCTACTTCTCATCATCAAACTTCATCCCTACTTCTAATCCATCATCACTACTTCTCATCCATCAAACATCATCCCAAACTTCTCATCCATCATCCCTAATTCTCATCCATCATACATCATCCCTACTTCTCATCCATCATCCCTACTTCTCTTCCATCATCCCTACTTCTCATCCCTGCGTGTCATCCATCATCCTTACTTCTCATCCATCATACATCATCCCTATTTCTCATCCATCATCCCTGCTTCTCATCCATCATCCCTACTTCTTATCCATCATACATCATCCCTACTTCTCATCCCTGCTTCTCATCCATCATCCTTACTTTTCATCCATCATACATCATCCCTACTTCTCATCCATCATCCCTGCTTCTCTTCCATCATCCCTGCTTCTCATGCATCACACATCATCCCTACTTCTCATCCATCATCCCTGCTTCTCTTCCATCATCCCCACTTCTTATCTATCATACATCATCCATACTTCTCATCCATCATCCCTAATTCTCTTCCATCAACCCTGCTTCTCATCCATCATACATCATCCCTACTTCTCATCCCTGCTTCTCATCCATCATACATCATCCCTTCTTCTCATTCATCATCCCTGCTTTTCTTCCATCATCCCTGCTTCTCATCCATCATACATCATCCCTACTTCTCCTCCATCATCCCTGCTTATTCTGTTCCCTCTGGCTGAATTGTTTCCCTAGGTTGCTGATGTGATGGTGAATGTTCTATTGTATTGAAGACGAGGAACATGTTTCATAGTTAACTAGGTAACAATATTTATTCTAGCTGTTAAACAGGACAGGAAACTTATAATTTTCATGTGAGAAATGTTTAGTTCATCCCGTGTATCATGAGAAAGAATCCTGAAGTTACAATCAACTAGAAAATGTAATATTTTGTTGGAACTGTATGAAATCATTGAAATGACTATGCGCTTTTGCTGATAAAATCCGGAATAGTTGCAAACTTGATGGTGTCAGTGGCAGCCATTGGATGCAGAATCTTGTGTGTAAGATGAGCCCACCTGAATGACCAATCAAAAGACCTAGGGATATTTTTAATTAGTGAGGAACTTTGAAACTTGGAGTCACTCTGCTAGAGCCAGTTTTGATGCGCTGATGATTCCAGATGTTTGCTGCTCTCTGCTTCTTCTGAACCCTTGTACCCCTTACCTATTTTCTAAAGAATAAAGTTATACTTTCTAATTGCCCTACTTGCTTATGTTGTTCAGTACTAATATGCCTAACCAATTCTGAACTGCTAGCCCGCCCTATGTGTAGCCTGTGTTCTGCTCCATCCTGATGCTGCTGTCTATTGATGTCGGAAGAAAGTGAAAGTTCTGTCGATGAAAATTCCCTCTCTGCTGTCCCATGAGGAGAGGTATAACTAAATATGGTTTCTTTTTTTTCTTTTTCCAGTTTAGATAATTACACCATCATATTGTTATAGAGACTAACCCTAGTTAGATTCTTTACCAAAATATTTGTGTCTTTTCTTTTGTTTCGCCCACACGTGTAGCCCATTGCACACATGCAAGTCCACATTTGAGTTAGAGTTATGGATGGCCCAGCTCTGAAATTAAATGTTGTTAACTGAATGTTGATGATTTACTGATGTCACCATCATCTGCTTTGAAACCTGAAGTAAATGTTCATGTTGAGGTTTTTCTAATTTATGTTGTTCTTTTTAAGTGGTTAACGGTATTGGTGTTTAGTAGACTATGGTTTTCATATATGTTTATAACTTAGTTTTGCACACCATGTATGTTACATTCATTTGGGGATTGTAATAAAGGTTTGAAACTTTATTCAGACTGGAGTTTGAATTGGTGTTTAAATTGGTAATGAACTCTAGAATTGTTATGGTTTATGTGATTTATTTGTGATTAAATGAATCTGACTACTACACTCTTCACTCAGTCCAAAGATCCAGTCGACTTCTAGTGGTGGGATAAGGTATTGTGGTTGTAATGTGTCATCAGCACGCTTGTGGTTCCTGAACCCGAGACGGGAAGAACACTTCTTCAAGTGCGTCAGCACAACCAAAAGCTGAGCATGCACCTCACCGAGCAATCTGTGGCCTTCTGCTCAACGGAACCATGTGGTGAAGAAGGAATTAGCAGGACAACCAATGCACGAAAAAGTCTCAAAATCCAAGGAACACAGAGGAAGAAGTCCTCCTCAACGCCAAATGTGAGGAGTATGTATCCAAGAAAGAAATATCTTTTAGAAAGTATTCATTTCTGTCATATGCAGGAGCCCACATCTGGAGGATCCTCGTCCTGTAACTCCAGCTGCAGCTGCGTGACAGAAGCGTTTGGAACTCACAGGGTGCAAAGGAGAACACGGCCAATAAATTAAACAATAAAACTTCTATGTCAAGCAATAACAAATCTGGATGAGCACATGAATCCAAACACTATATGAAACCAGGACTATAACAACTATGCACATGGAGTCATTACAGCCCACCAGTGCCCATCGTCAGGCATGTATCACATCAATTGCACAGATGAAGCTGTTGACAAGTACTTTATTAGTGATTCATGATTGATGAGGAAAGAAGAGCGGTCCGTTGGGGGTGTAAACCTCTTGGAAGAGTATCAAATGCTCAATGGGACGACACAAGGGTCTGGGAGGGTGCAGAACGAGGCGGAAGAAGCAACTCTGAGGGGTGTGGCAAAAGATGAACCAACATAGACAGGGTGGAAGGCGACAACGCAACATGGAAAGAGTCAGAGAAAAAGAAGCAAGGCAATACACTTAAAAAAAAATACCTCAATCACAGCAACGGAAGGACCTTAATTGATATGAAGCTATCAATACTTGGTCCTTTCTCCTGCTGAAAGAACAGGAACGGAAGACAGTCTGTGCTGCCCAATTAGAAGGCAGCATGTGAGAGTGCCAATGAAGCCCACAAATGGTAAGCAATGGGCGGGCTCCCAGGCCCTTATTCAACACAATATCTCTTGCAAGCAAGAGCGCATGTGCTAGCGCACATCCGCTTACTGAGGCGAGACGTAAAAACATCCAAAGTCAAATTCAGGGTAGTTTTAAGAAACACTATGCCGGGCAATGTATTTACCTTAATGCTAACTGCCCAGACTCCAGACAGGACAACATTCCCCATTAGGGATGTCTGTGCACCACAGCCACCTGCAAGTTCCTCCTGACCCTCTAGCAGGCAGATGCCCACCACAAGCTCCTCTGCTGGTAATGTTGCTTAGAAGAGCACTGCAGGGACCAGACAGTGTAATTAACTTAATGAAGTCACCAGTAAGTACATTTTCCAGCACAGCACAAGACATCTGAGTTCAGTGCATTCCTCAGTGCCCAAAAAGAGGAATTCTTGTTCTGCAAAATATTTTGGCTGCCTCAGTGCTTAATTTGTAAATAAAAACGTGCTGGTGCCCAAAGCCCTCCTCTTAAACACGCGGCTGCTGCAATTAAATGTGGGAACACGGAATACTGAGGCGGCGGAATCCTGAAGCCATCCCGGGCCTCTTTAATCCTTTTCCAGCCCCTCCCTGCCCCTTCAGCTCACTCTGGCAGCTTTCTACGTTCTCCCTTTGTGACGCCTTTTCGTTTTTCCCTTCCTCCGTCTTTCCCATGAGTGTCTTTTACTCACAGCAAATGCTTGAAGCAGAAGAATAAGCCCGGCCCTTTCCAGTTGAGGGAATGCGCAAGGTCAGAAGCAAAGGGGCTATGGAAGGTCGGGTATGTACTCGGCACTAGAGAGAGCATCTGCAGAAAATATGACGAAACCTGAAAGTATACACACATGCACACAAACACACACATATATGCATGTCTGATGTATTTATATAGTTCGCATGAGCCTAGATTTTTCTGATACATCCCTTTCTCTGCCAGTTACTTCCTCATTAATGGAACAAAGAGTATCTTCCACCCTCCACTGTGCCTATAAGGTGAGCCAATTGAGTTCCATCAGAGTAGCAATGAGATGGTCACATTTCTTCAGACGTGCTGCCCGTGGACAATAGGTGACCACAGAGCAGGGCGTAGCCACCATTCAGACTCAGTACAATTGATTGAACAGCAGTACTGAAGGAGTTTTTTGGGAGGAAAGGTTTCAATTTTTTTGAACAAAGAGCTTGTACCAAGGGACTTTGATCTTCTTGGGGGGGGGGTAATTTTGCTGCATCCTTCCATTACTGCTGTGAGCTCTCAGGTGGCTCCTTGATCTTCATGATTCACCTTACAGATGAACAATACAGGCGCAGTCTAAGGGTGTTTAGTTTCAGTCATAAAATACTTTTTACTTTCAGGGGTTTTACTGTAATCCATCGTCAGCAATAAGTGACACCTTAAGGCTGCTGCTTGTCCTCGCCTTATGGGAGTGCGTCTGGGTCAGGAATTACATACAGCCAGATCCTATGGTGAGCTGGCTGGGGAAGTCTGCCTTATTTGTTAGTCCTATAACTCAACACCTGATTGAAGGTGGTGTACAATATGACAGTTTTTGATTATTTTACAAAGTTCCACACAGCAGGCTAATAACAAGCATTGGCAAAGTGTAGGAAGCTGGCTCTGTATATGCTATATACAAATGAGATATAGTGTGCACAGAGTCCATGGGCTCCCCAGAGGCTTAACAGAGGCTAAAGTAGATAATACTAATGCTCTCTTTTGCGGTAGTGTGGTTGTTAGAGGACGGTTCTGACCATCAGGTCTGCCCTGATTTTTTGATTTTTGACCACCTGGTTTTTGAGTGTTTACTGTGAGGAAGCCTCCTATGAGGTGACTCCCGCACAATAAACACATGGTAAAATGGACTGCGCGTGTTTACCGCCGGTGTCGCCGTGCTAAGGAAAGGCTGCTGTGGCGCAGCAAGACAGGAGGCCCCGGGCAGGTTACATGTGATCATGTGTGCGCATGGATGTGCACCCTTGTGAGGGCTGTGGGAGGAGGATTCCTAGTGTGCACAGCCCAAGAACTGCGCTTAGGTAGTCCTGGTGCAGGAGGAACTATGCAGAGTGGGTGGAGACCTGGAATAGGTCTCATGAGAGGGGTGTATACATGTGAGGGAGAGTCAGTGTGCTTACTGTCTTTTCACTGTAGGGACACCAGGTTCAATGCCAATGTCAGGGTGCTTAAGATATTTGCATTGGGGGGATACTCCATTGAATGTCAATGGGAAAGGAGGGCCTAGGGTGCAACTCCAGTTCTCTGGGGTCCACTGAGACCAGAGTCACACCAAAGTACCCTGTAACCTGTAAGAAAAGAATAATGCAGTAGGTTACAAGAGCATAGTTGTACATCTTATGGGTCATCGATGGATGTCATCTTTCTCTGCCTCAGCTCAGGATTAGGGCCAATTACTGCTCTGTCCAGTTGCGGGAGCAGGGCCTTGCATCAATCAGCCAGCTGTCCTTCCGTGCCAGGAGCAGGCTGGAGAAGCCCTGCGAGGAATGTCAGGGAGGAGGGGCTGAGACTTTCAGAGCACATGTGGCAACTAACTCCTGGAGGATGCCATCTTGAGCTATCCCAGAAGACTGTGCAAGAAGGAGGGGGCGGGGGCAAGGAAGTGATGTGGCACATCTGGATAGGCCAGAGGTGCAGACCTGCTGGATACTTCCGCCCCCACTTAAAAGGTCCTGCACAGGGGAGAGCTCTCTCTCTTGGCTGCGCTTCACTGCTGGACACTGGGACTGCAGACGGGTGTCATGGACAACTGGAAGGAAGAACCTCCTGACTCCCCTTGGGGCAGGGACTCTGTCCCTGAAGGATTCCAGGCCAGCTAGGCGAATGCCAGGGCCAGGCAAGCTGGCCCCCTTAGCCCCCCAGAGGACTAGTTGGGGGAAGGACTGGGCTAGCGCAAGGAGAGCGCGCTGCCCAGAAGGAAAAGAGGGAACCCAGAGGAAAGATTGGCGCAAGGAGTCAGTGGGACTGGCTCCCTGATGATCTGGGACCCTTCCAGGCCAGGAGGCCTAAGGAGAGTGCTCCTGGTGGCAAGGGCTTGTCACCAGGAGCGGAACGACACAAGAATGATGAAAATCGGCCCTTGGGGGCCTGAGATATCACAGGACAAAGGATGGCGACCTTTGACCTTTGGGAAAGCAGCTACGAAGTGCGTGGGGCTCCGCAGCTGCTTGAGACTGGGCCCCCAGGTGGGCCAGGGCCTGGGGGCTGCCCCAGGAGGAAGAGAAGCAAAGGGGAGTGTAGTCGCACTCCCCCTCTCTGAAGAGGAAGGGGCCCCGGACCCCATCCCGGGGCCCCGTGAAGCCTGGTCCAGTATTGGACATCAGCTGGGGGAGGTGCCGTCGCGCACCCCCCTGCCGCTGTGGGAAGGGACCCCGGATCCCATCCCGGGGCCCCTGGAGGCGAAGACAAGCCGGAGAGCGCTGTCACGCTCCCCGTGAAGGAATGAGGAATGGAGGGGGCGCCGTCGCACTCCCCGTGAAGATGGCCAAATGAGATGGGGTCCGGGGCCCCGAGAAGAGGCAGGAGAGGGGGTGCGCCGTCGCGCACCCCCAGCCGAAGCGGAAGTCGGGGAGCGTTGTCGCGTTCCCCGTGAAAGTGGCCAGCAGGGGCCCCAGACCCCATCCCGGGGCCACGAACAGAAGAGGGCCTGGAGGAGCGCCATCGAGCTCCCCCCCCCCGAAGAGAAGAGGGGCCCCGGACCCCATCCCGGGGCCCCGAGAAGACGACAACCTCAGGAAGCGCCGTCGCGCTCCCCGTTGCGAGGAGGAGGGGCCCCGGACCCCATCCTGGGGCCCCGAAGACGCAAGGAGGAAGGGGGATTGCCGCTGCACTCTCCCCGCGCGGCCCGTCCGGCCACGAGCATCCCTGTGTCTGCCCGCTGGAGCGGGCAGACTCCAATGCAGCAGGCTGGCTCCCGCGTGCAGGGAGCCGGCGGGGGTGGCCAGGGGTGGGCTCCCTGGGCCGCCCTCCATCGAGGGATCCTCTGTCAGGACCGGCACGCCCTACAGCAAAGTCTTAAGGAAATGGCACAGCGGCTCTCCCAGCGCAGCGGGAGAGCCGCTCATCAATTATGCAGCCGCCCCAGCATGCTTTGCGGGGCAGGGGGCTGCTATTTGAGCCCCCAAAACACCTGTGGTTGTCCCAGGGAGATGGGGCCACCACCAAAAGAGTACCAGGAGACAGGGGGAGCTGCAGGAGCAGTGCAGCCTCCCTCCAACATCGGTTGGTGTCCCCACCCTAGGTAGGGTGGGACACATGAGAGATAACCCCTCAAGGGTTGGATGGATATTTGAAGCAGAAGCTTCAGTACATTTTTGTTCTTGTTTGTGCAAGAGTGCCTACCATAGATGTAGGTTGGTATGGTCCTATGTATTCTACTGTTATTTTATGGTCAATTAGGAGTAATCTTAAAGTAATCCAGATGGTTATAGTGCTAGAATTTTGTCTCATATGTTCCCTGATTATGCTAATTTGAATAATGATTTTGACAGCCACCTCTTGGCAAGATGCAAGTATTTAATCACAAATATAGGTGTCATCATTGCACTGTAGTGTTGAATACTGTCAAAATGTTCAAATGTCGCAAGGGGGGCACTGGGATTGTTTTGCCATGTGGATTGTTGGATTATCTTCTCCCTTGAGGAGACCTGAGAGATTACATAATGTTTGCCCAGAGTCACTTTGTATATATTTGTAGATTGTTGCATAGTATTGAGTAGTATGTGTGAATAATAAATGTACTTTTACTTTATCAAAAGAAAAAGCACAGACTGGACATTCATTTATTGAGAGTCATGCTTGCGTGCTTGTGAATGGGGATTACTAGCCCACACCACCTCCCTTGAGTAAGCCTTGGACTGCTCTGCAACGCTACCCTATGAGAGTCAAGTGCTACAATGGGGTGTTTGGTTCCCAGTGGCGGTCGTGTGCGGACTCGTTACTTGTGCAGGCCACACAACTAATGACCCACCTTCCAACAGTGGTTGAGCAGTTAGGCTTATAAGAGGGTAGTGCCCACAGACAATAAATGAATCACACACTCAATGGCAAAATGCAGGCCAAATTGTTTTTATATAGCAAAACTATATTTTCTTAATTCATTTTTTAGAACCACAAGATTCAAGTTGCAGGTAAGTACTCCAATACATTCATATTTCACACATGTAGCAACAGTACTTTGTTTGGAAACTATAAGTTATACTGCTTTCAAATTATTGGCAAATATCTGTTTTAAAAATGCAATTTTCAGAAACAGTTCTTGGCCAGAAGAAATGTTAGTTCGATTTGAGGTAAGTACAACACTTACAGTTTCAGTCTCTGGGTTTTAGGAAGTCTACCGGTTGGGGTTCGAGTTAACCCCAAACACCCACCTCCAGCAACACGGGGCCGATCGGGTGCAGAGGTTAAAGATGGGCTCCTATGGAGACATGGGGTACTCTGAATCAGGTCTGCCTGCAGGTAAGTACCGGCGTCTCGGAGGGCAGACCAGGGGGGATTAGAAGAGCACTGGAGGGGCCACAAATAGGCACCAAACACACACCCTCAGCGGCACAGGGGCGGCCAGGTGCAAATAGAACGTCGGGCTTCCAATGCTGGTCTATGTGGAGGTCCCGGGGTCACTCAGAGGCTGCAGGCGAGGTCCAGGGGGGAGTCCCGGGCACACCACCAGTCAGACAGGGAGGAGGGCCACCTGCTGAACGTAGATGCGCCAGGTGTCAGGTTCTCCAGAGCCTGGGGGCTGTGGGTGCAGTGTGTCTTTAGGCGTCGGTTATCTTTGTCTGGAGCTTTGCGGTCAGCGGGGTCCTCGGGATTCCCTCTACAGGCGTCGTTGTAGAGGGGTGGAGAGGTCAACCCAGGATGGGCACTTGCTCGTAATGGCCTGGGGACCATCTCCTGGGGACCATCTCCTGCTGAGTGGGCCACCTGGACACGGGCCGAGGGCGTTGTGTGCACAGAGGTCAGGACTCACGCTTCCGGAGTGAGATGGAAGTCCTTAGTTGTAGGTTTCTTTTAGACACAGCCACTGTCCTCTGGAGTTCTTGGTCATTTTGGGTGCAGGGCAGTCCTCTGGAGTTTGGCAGAGGTCACTGGTCCCACTGGACGGGTTGCTGGTCTTTTGCAGGTTCTTTGAAGCAGGAGACAGGCCAGTAGGACTGGGACCAAAGCAGTTGTCATCTTCCTTCTCCTCTGCTCAGGGTTTCAGCTTAGCCGTCCTTCCTCTTCTTGGAGGTCATCAGGAATCTGTTGAGCTTGGTTCAGGGAAGTCATTAAATACAAAATTTAGGGGTGTTTTAGGGGTCAAAGGGCAGTAGCCAATGGCTACTGTCCCTGAGGGTGGCTACACCCTTCCTATGTCCACTCCCTTTGATGAGGGTGGCAGATACCTAGCCCTATAGGTCCCTGTCCTCCAAATAAAGATGGAGGATTCTGCAGGGTGGGGGTGTCACCTCAGGGGTGGACCTAGCTGGGGGGTCACTCCTCCCTGTTTTCCGTAATTTTCCCGCCGGACTTGCTGCCAAAAGTGGGGCTTTGTCTGGGGGGGCGGGCAACTCCACTAGCTGGAGTGCCCGGGAGCACTCTAACACAAGACTTGAGCCTTTGAGGCTCATCGCCAGGTGTTACAGTTCCTGTAGGAGGGAGTGTGAGAAAGTAGCCTCTTTCTAGCCTTGTTACCCCCACTTTTGGCCTGTTTGTGAGTGTATGTCAGGGTGTTTTCACTGTCTCACTGGGATCCTGCTAGCCAGGACCCAGTGCTCATAGTGAAAACCCTATGTTTTCAGTATGTTTGTTATGTGTCACTGGGACCCTGCTAGTCAGGACCCCAGTGCTCATAAGTTTGTGGCCTATATGTATGTGTTCCCTGTGTGGTGCCTAACTGTCTCACTGAGGCTCTGCTAACCAGAACCTCAGTGGTTATGCTCTCTCTGTACAAATTGTCACTAACAGGCTAGTGACCAATTTTACCAATTTACATTGGCTTACTGGAACACCCTTATAATTCCCTAGTATATGGTACTGAGGTACCCAGGGTATTGGGGTTCCAGGAGATCCCTATGGGCTGCAGCATTTCTTTTGCCACCCATAGGGAGCTCTGACAATTCTTACACAGGCCTGCCACTGCAGCCTGAGTGAAATAACGTCCACGTTATTTCACAGCCATTTTACACTGCACTTAAGTAACTTATAAGTCACCTATATGTCTAACCTTTACCTGGTAAAGGTTAGGTGCAAAGTTACTTAGTGTGAGGGCACCCTGGCACTAGCCAAGGTGCCCCCACATTGTTCAGGGCCAATTCCCTGAACTTTGTGAGTGCGGGGACACCATTACACGCGTGCACTACATATAGGTCACTACCTATATGTAGCTTCACAATGGTAACTCCGAATATGGCCATGTAACATGTCTAAGATCATGGAATTGCCCCCTCTATGCCATCCTGGAATTATTGGTACAATTCCATGATCCCAGTGGTCTGTAGCACAGACCCTGGTACTGCCAAACTGCCTTTCCTGGGGTTTCACTGCAGCTGCTGCTGCTGCCAACCCCTCAGACAGGTTTCTGCCCCCCTGGGGTCAAGCCAGGCTTGTCCCAGGATGGAAGAACAAAGGACTTCCTCTGAGGGAGGGTGTTACACCCTCTCCCTTTGGAAAATGGTGTGAAGGCAGGGGAGGAGTAGCCTCCCCCAGCCTCTGGAAATGCTTTCTTGGGCACAGATGTGCCCAATTCTGCATAAGACAGTCTACACCGGTTCAGGGACCCCTTAGCCCCTGCTCTGGCGCGAAACTGGACAAAGGAAAGGGGAGTGACCACTCCCCTGACCTGCACCTCCCCTGGGAGGTGTCCAGAGCTCCTCCAGTGTGCTCCAGACCTCTGCCATCTTGGAAACAGAGGTGCTGCCAGCACACTGGACTGCTCTGAGTGGCCAGTGCCACCAGGTGACGTCAGAGACTCCTTCTGATAGGCTCCTTCAGGTGTTAGTAGCCTATCCTCTCTCCTAGGTAGCCAAACCCTCTTTTCTGGCTATTTAGGGTCTCTGTCTCTGGGGAAACTTTAGATAACGAATGCAAGAGCTCATCAGAGTTCCTCTGCATCTCTCTCTTCACCTTCTGATAAGGAATCGACTGCTGACCGCGTGGAAGCCTGCAAAACTGCAACAAAGTAGCTAAGACGACTACTGCAACTCTGTAACGCTGATCCTGCCGCCTTCTCGACTGTTTTCCTGCTTGTGCATGCTGTGGGGGTAGTCTGCCTCCTCTCTGCACCAGAAGCTCCAAAGAAATCTCCCGTGGGTCGACGGAATCTTCCCCCTGCAACCGCAGGCACCAAAAAGCTGCATTACCGGTCCCTTGGGTCTCCTCTCAGCACGACGAGCGAGGTCCCTCGAATCCAGCAACTCTGTCCAAGTGACCCCCACAGTCCAGTGACTCTTCAGTCCAAGTTTGGTGGAGGTAAGTCCTTGCCTCACCTCGCTGGGCTGCATTGCTGGGAACCTCGACTTTTGCAGCTACTCCGGCCCCTGTGCACTTCCGGCGGAAATCCTTCGTACACAGCCAAGCCTGGGTCCACGGCACTCTAACCTGCATTGCACGACTTTCTAAGTTGGTCTCCGACGACGTGGGACTCCTTTGTGCAACTTCGGCGAGCACCATTTCACGCATTCTCGTAGTGCCTGTTTCTGGCACTTCTCCGGGTGGTACCTGCTTCAGAGAGGGCTCCTTGTCTTGCTCGACGTCCCCTCTCTCTTCTGGACCAATTTGCGACCTCCTGGTCCCTCCTGGACCTCAGCAGCGTCCAAAAACACTAACCGCATGATTTGCAGCTAGCAAGGCTTTTTGGCATTCTTTCGGCGGGAAAACACTTCTGCACAACTCTCCACGGCGAGTCAGATCCGTCCACTGAAGGGGAAGTCTCTAGCCCTTTTTGTTCCTGCAGAAATTGCAGCTTCTTCTGTCCAGTAGAAGCTTCTTTGCACCCGCAGCTGGCATTTCCTGGGCATCTGCCCATCTCCGACTTGCTTGTGACTTTTGGACTTGGTCCCCTTGTTCCACAGGTACCCTAGATTGGAAATCCACAGTTGTTGCATTGTTGGTTGGTGTCTTTCCTGCATTATTCCTCTATCACGACTCTTTGTCTTTTGGGGAACTTCAGTGCACTTTGCACTCACTTTTCAGGGTCTTGGGAGGGCTATTTTTCTAACTCTCACTATTTTCTAATAGTCCCAGCGACCCTCTATAAGGTCACATAGGTTTGGGGTCCATTCGTGGTTCACATTCCACTTTTGGAGTATATGGTTTGTGTTGCCCCTATCCCTATGTGTCCCCATTGCATCCTATTGTAACTATACATTGTTTGCACTGTTTTCTAAGACTATACTGCATATTTTTGGTATTGTGTACATATAACTTGTGTATAATTGCTATCCTCATACTGAGGGTACTCACTGAGATACTTTGGCATATTGTCATAAAAATAAAGTACCTTTATTTTTAGTATATCTGTGTATTGTGTTTTCTTATGATATTGTGCAAGTGACACTTGTGGTACTGTAGGAGCTTCACACGTCTCCTAGTTCAGCCTAAGCTGCTCTGCTAAGCTACCATTATCTATCAGCCTATGCTGCTAGACACCCTATACACTAATGAGGGATAACTGGGCCTGGTGCAAGGTGCAAGTACCCCTTGGTACTCACTACAAGCCAGTCCAGCCTCTTACAGGGAGGTGTGAAGCACCTCCACCCAGGACATACTTTGTTTCTGACCACAGGGTGCACAGAGGCACTCACCTCATGCGGTCAGAAACTAGTCTGAAAGTGGCAGGCTGGCACAGACCAGTCAGTCTTAGACTAGCAGTTTGGCTAACATAGGTGGGCATCTCTAAGATGCCCTCTGTGTGCATCTTTCAAAAAATCCCACACTGGCATCAGTGTGGGTTTATTGTGCTGAGACGTTTGATACCAAACTTCCCACTATGCAGTGAAGCCATTATAGAGCGGTGGAGTTCATGATGACAAACTCCCAGACCATATACTCGATATGGTTGCAGTGCACTTACAATGTCTATGAATGGACTTAGATGCTGTAGGGGAATATTGCTATGCCCTCACCTGTGGTATAGTGCACCCTGCCATAGGGCTGAAAGGCCTGCTAGAGGGGTGACTTACCTATGCCACAGGTAGTGGTTTGTGGGCATGGCACTCTGAGAGGTGTGCCATGTCGTCTTTGTCTTTTTCTCCCCACCAACACACGTATGCTGCAAGACAGTGTACATGTGCTTTGTGTGGGGTCCCCTGGGGTGGCATAATACATGCTGCAGCCCTTAGGGACCTTCCCTGGCCACAGGTCCCTGGTACCATGGGTACCTTTTACAAGGGACTTAACTGTGTGCCAGGGTTGTGCCAATTGTGGAAACAAAGGTACAGTTTTTGGGAAAAAACACTGGTGCTGGGACCTAGTTAGCAGAGTCCCAGCACACTTGCAATCAAAGTTGGCATCAACACTAGGCAAAAAAGTGGGGGGTAACCATGCCAACAGTGGCACTTTCCCACACAAAGCCCATAGGTCTGGCTTTAATGAGCTAACACATGCAAACAGGTACGCACACATACAGGTTGATACATACGCGTGTTTGCATGCATGAGCAGATTAAAGGAAGACAAGGCCAACTATATCACCTTAGCAGTTTCTTATTGGCTCATGAGCCATATTCATCACCTTTACCCAGTGGAGGACATGATTGACTGATCTCCTGGAGTTCCTATCAAGGAGAAGGCACGTGGTACTATGAAGAAATTCACAGTGAGTACTGAGAAATGTACGCTCCACACGTTCTCCGTTGCCTCACTGAGAGTCGACTTATTGCCTTATTAACCACTTTAAACCTTTGATGAATTCCTGCCAAGGAGATGGAAAGCAGACATCACGTGAAGAGACAGAAAGGATGAATTCACCCCGCCAGCTTCATTGGCACTAGGACTGCAATACAGCAACCTGGCTATTAGTGAAAGCATCAGACATACTCACTGCAAACCATCAGTGTTTGAGGCGACAGCCTTTAGCAGGACAGGTGATTCACATTTTGTCAAGTCCACTCAAGGCGGGCTTTAACCATAAAAGTGTAATGAAACCTTAATGACTAAAGCATAAATTGGGGCAATATTAGACTTAAAGGACAATGTGTGCAATCTTTAAAATGTCTTAGAAGGAGTGATCAAACATGAGTACAAAACCTTTTTTATTGCTAATTAGAGTACTTTTCAATACAAATATGAGCCAGATGTACAACTCTTTATTTTGCGACTCGCAATTTGCGATCCGTTTGGGAATCACAAATTGTGAGTCACGAAACAAAATGTAAAACAGTGTTAAGTACACGTTACCTCACGTAAGAAGGTCCAATGCTCCCTTCCCTTAAATGCCACAATGAAATTGAATTGAGTGGGAGCTCAAAGTTTAGGGGTATGGACCAAAACCCCCTTATGAATAAGTCCAAACTCTATAAAATGATGAGAACCCACTGATTTTTAATTGTTGTATATATCCAGATAGTCTTTATTCAGAAAATCACAAATCCACATCAATATACGGGAGATAAGGTTTAAATAATCATTAATTGCATAAATGATATCCAGTTTTGGACTGTTTGTCCATCAAATGCCACAGTCCAATGGTTGGGAGACAGTTGTGATAGCCAACACGTGTTTTGCCCCTCTACGGTAATTTCACCTGGGGCTTTCTCAAGGCTACGAAATAATACAGAAAAGGTAGATTAAGGTCACTGGGAGACATCATTTAATTAGTCTGGTGATCATTAGAATTGGAGCATGCCGTTAGACGTGCTCACCTTGTGGTCTTCCCAAAAAATTAAGTGTATTTTTAAGGACTCAGTGAACATATGTATCAGTAATAAAGGAAAAAAGGAGAAAAAGAAAAAAGCAAGAAAGAGAAGAAGATAAGTTGTATTCATTTAAAGCCGTAATGTTGTAAGTAAGTGGTATTAGGACAACAGATAGTTAAGTTCACATCAGAAGGAAGAAAATCTAATTCGACAAGCTTTACCCTTTGAAGAAAGCATATCAATATTATTTAATTAACATGCTTTCTAAAAATGTAAATTAGAAAGATTAATAGTTGGTAAGTTGTGACTGTCACAAAGAAGAATAGATGATGTTAATCCGTGATTTTATTATAAGCCGTAGTAAGAAATTAATCAAGCGTGAATAAAAGAAGATCATACCAATATAATGTTCAATGGAATGACATCTTGTCGATTAGTGGTCTAAATTATCCAAGATAAGTTAAGAAACAATAAATACCTTTGGGTAGAATGGTCAACTCGAAATACTGAGAATATTCATGCGTGTAATAATATACTATGTATATGGTTGTGATTAAGGGACAATACATGTAATGTTCATTACACAAATTTCATTAATCATATGTTGCTATTTACTACTCAGTGCCACGTATTGTATTGTACAAGGGATGTGGAGATTTAAACTTGCCAAATAGTGACGTCTATTCCCTAAGGCATTTTTCAGTATGTAAAGAGGTACTCCAGTAGCACTACGTTACTATCGCACTAATGTTATTTATTAATCTTTGGGCAAAGAGGTCCAACTCTGGTTTCCTTATTTCCTATTTGCAGAGGTCCCTGACACAAGAGCAGTTTGGTTGCTCCATTATAGTGCCTGGGTCTTGATGTAATACGTGGAATATTTAGCTATGCATGGCGAGGACATGAGTTATGATTACCTTAGGACATGAATCATAATTACTAGGGGTAACTATAATTGGTATATTTCAGTGTTTTTTTAGTTTAAAATGTTATGTTCTCACAGACATTTTCACCTAACTATAGCTTCACTCTAACCTTTGTTTTTTTCTGTGAATTTCTAGGTGTTTAAAAAAAATGTAAAGTCATATTTTTGCCTGCGGCCAGGCCTTGCATCCAACCCATTGACGCAGTTCCCTTCCCTAAGCCACTTCAGGCTCCAGGGACCTCGTCCCCTGGGGCCTTTGTTTTATTTTTAATTGGAGGGGGCGAATGCCCCCCTCTTCCTGAGCCACTCAGGGCTCCAGGCACCCCATCCTCTGGGCTTTTGTTTCTTTATTAAGGTGAGGGGGCATGCACCCTCCTTTCCTGAGCCACTAACAACCTCAGGCACCCACAAAACATTATATTGGTACATGCAGGGGAAGCCCCATTGCCCCCACAGCCCCTGGCTGAGTGCTGCAGGGTGCCAGCACCATTCTTTGGCTCCCACTAATGGGTGGGACCAGCATTTTTAACTGGAGTTCCCTACCCATAAGTGTGGGGTCAAGGTATGTTCCCACTCCCCTGAGCAGGAAACCAGTGTCCCAGGGTAGGCTCCCTGGGACACTGTGAATCATCACACCCAAGGGGATGGGGTTGTCAGACCAATATCAGCATGGGGAGGGGGCACACAGCCACCCTTCTCTAATTATTTTGCCCCTTTTTTAAGACTTCCTCATTATTAAATAATCGTCCCCAGTGGATGGGGTCTCCGAGGCCCAATAGAGGCATTGGAGGAATATTATACATGAAAGACCATGCAGGTCCTGGCCCACACCAGGAGTCAAATAATGTATTTAAAAAAAGAACAATGGCTTTCATTTAAAAAAAAGTTGCAGTCCCATGGGAGTTCCTTGAGAGTCCTGTGGAATTGCGACTTTTAAAAAATGTATATATTGGGAGGGTACCTCTGTGACCTACCACAAGGGCTAAGGGGCAGGGTATACTCACCCTGCCCCCTTATATTTTTTTCATTATTTTAAACACAGGACAAAGGACTAAGTTCCTGAATCCTGTAATGGCTGCCTGAAACATTTTTCTCGAAGTTGCAGGACGCCAATCAGAGCACTCGTTCACAATTTACCACCTTTCAGGAACAGGCAGACTTGAATCAGAAAACCACATTTTTCAAAACAATTTTGGCATTTTACTGGTACATACCCCATTTTTACTATTTTTGGTGCTTTCAGCCTCCTTCCAGTTAGTGGCAGGAATGGGTGTGAAACCAATGCTGGATCTTAGAAGCTAAACATTTCTGAAAAGTAGACAAAATTCTGAATTCAGCAAAGCGTCATTTGTGTAGATCCTACAAGGGTTTCCTACAGAAAATAACAGCTGAAATAAAAAAATATTGAAAGGGAGCTGAAAAAAACAGCCATTTTTCTCCACGTTTTACTCTGTAACTTTTTACTGCAATGTCAGATTTCTTAAAGCAATATACTGTTACGTGTGCTGGACTCTTCCGGTTGTGAGGATATATAGGGCTTGTAGGTTTATCAAGATCCCTAGGTACGCAGGGCCAATAAATGAGGTGCACTTTGCAATGGGTTTTCATTCTATACCGGGTATACAGCAATTCATTTGCTGAAATATAAAGAGTGAAAAATAGGTATCAAGAACACCTTTGTATTTCCAAAATGGGCATAAGATAAGGTGTTGAGAAGCAGTGGTTATTGGCACATCTCTGAATTCCGGGGTGCCCATACTAGCATGTGAATTACAGGGCATTTCTCAAACAGACGTCTTTTTTACACACTGTCTTACATTTGGAAGGAAGAAATGTAGAGAAAGACAAGGGGCAATAACACTTGTTTTGCTATTCTGTGTTCCCCCAAGTCTCCCAATAAAAATGGTACCTCACTTGCGTGGGTAGGCCTAATGCTTGCGACAGGAAACGCAACATGGACACATCACATTTTTACATTGAAATCTGACGTGTTTTTTGCAAAGTGCATAGCTGTAGATTTTGGCCTCTAGCTCAGCCCCCACCTAGGGAAGCCTACCAAACCTGTGCAATTTTTAAAACTAGAAACCTAGGGGAATCCAGGATGGGGTGACTTGTGGGGCTCTCACCAGGTTCTGCTACCCAGAATCCTTTGCAAACCTCAAACTTTGGCCAAAAAAACACTTTTTCCTCACATTTCGGTGACAGAAAGTTCTGGAATCTGAGAAGAGCCACAAATTTACTTCCACCCAGCGTTCCCCCAAGTCTCCTGATAAAAATTATACCTCACTTGTGTGGGTAGGCCTGGTGCCCGAGACAGGAATAGATCACACAACGGTCAATGTTGGTCCTTACATGAGGCAGCTGTTGACCCTGGGGTGATCCATTCCTGACGCAGGCACTAGGTGTAGGCACTCAGGACAGGGTAGGAATCACTGGGTGGTAGGAATTTTGTGGATCCCAGCATATTCCTGTACTTTGTGTGACAGAAATGCGCGAAAAATAGAGTTTTTATTCAACATTTCAGCTTTGCAGAGTATTCTGGGTAAGAAAACTCTGGAGAATCCACACAAATCACACCTCTGTGGACTCCCCCGAATGTCTAGTTTCCAGAAATGTTTGGGTTTAGTATGTTTCTCTATATGCCCGCCGAACCCAGGACCAAAAACACAGGTGCCTGCCTTAGAAAACCAGTTTGTTTTGTGATAGATAATTTTGATGTCTCCACAATACGATTTGGGCGGTGGAATTTGGGGCTGAACTAAATTGGGGAGCTCCCAAGAGAGCACTCTCTCTCTCTGCTTGCCGCCGCATGCACCTGCTCTCTGGGTTGGGCTAACCCACTATTACCCCGTTGCACAGACTGTGCTTGCGAAGGGATAGCAGGACTGTCCTCATCACCTCCCTCATAATTTACTAGAAGAGGAGTTATCGAATGGGACTCCTCCGACTGAAGAATCACTCTCAGAGTCTGCACCGTTGTCCTATCCCTCAGATGCTGTCTCAGTATCTGATGTCTCAGTCTCTGATCCTATGTCAGAGCTGTCCTCTATAGCCCGAGTGACGGCAGCAGTCATCCATCAAGATGCCATCTCTGCTATTGGCTAAACTGTTGCTCTAAAACACTAGCCTACATAGACAGTCACAAAATCGATGGTGTGTGTGAGATACGTGCAACAGTAGAGGCCACCTTACCTGCGCTTCTTCCCTCAATCAGCACGTTCTTTCAAGACACCTTGTCACATACCATTCGTCACAGTCTTTAGCACCTCCTGCGCCCAGTCCAACAATCATTATTGGTGCTCCCACTCCCTCCTCCTCGGATTCCCTCATTACCACCAAGCAAAAGTGCCCTTCATCTCTCCATAGCCGCCCTCCACCCCGCACATACATTTCATTTGTATTATAGCGCAGGTAGTGGCTGACTTTACTAATGTACTCAACAATTTACATAAAATACAGATTTGCTCTTTGCAGTAGGCATATAAACCTTGTGCACTTCCTTATGGCACTAAAACTGCCACTAGACAAAAGTCTGATCCTTTTGTAGCAGAAACATAATCACAATACTTACTTGACTTTTTTTTATTGCTGCCTAAAAGCTACAGTTGAAATGCATCAGTTGAAGTATGTGCATTGCTTTGAGGACGCAAGCTGCAACTGCAAGACAACTGGTGGCAAATATATATATATATATATATATAGATCACTTTTATACATGGGTCTGGTTTTCCTGGAGGCCGATCGCAGCCCCCAGGGAAACCAAACATGTATTGACAAAAGTGATCTATATATATAGACGTTCGTGTATGTGATTACTTAATCAAACAAACCACTCAAGCGTGAAAGGAGTTCGGCTGAAGAAAACAGGCTCTAGCAAGAGGTGTGCTGAATGCAGTTTCTATAGAATGAAATCACTAAATACTTGAAATAACAAATTTGCAGAGGTGCCTGAATCATGTGTCAAAAATGGTTTAAAGTATAAAATAGTGCTGGCAAGCTGGTAAGCACACTAAATTCAGTGAAACAACAAAAACTGAAACAATATATGCATTGTGAACTGGAGGAAAGGAATAATATGGCCTTTAAAGTTATAAGCATGCACAGAATACTTCCCAGGCACACAGTGAATAAGTGATGTTATCCTCACAGTAACAGTTTGATGAGATTTTGACTTCAAGATATACAAATAAGTTCATGTTCCATGAAAATGAATCATTTTCATGTATGGATACAAGACATAATAAAGGTGAAGTCTTATAAGCCACACAGGATTCTTGGTCAAATAAATATTGAATGAAATAGGACCCCTACAAAGTGACCACAACCCAGCATACTCTAAGAGGCGACATATGCATCCTTGTTCGGCATAAGCAAATTTGTTTTATAAATAAAATGGAGGAAAGATTAGCCAAACGTATTCAGAGAGCAGAATCAGTGTTTGAGACTACAAGCAACACTCAAACTCATGGGCAAGTATCAAGTAGTGTAGAAATGGCCCCAAGGAACAATGTGAAATATTTATTTCTGCAATTAGAACGTCTTATGAAAAAGGAAATTTCGAAAAGTTGGGAAATAATGACACTGAAAAAATACATACAAGTGGGAAAAGTACCAAGAGGGCTGAGGATTTTCATTTTACCAAATCACTCAGACATAAGTCCTGAAATGCTTGAAGAATGGGGCATGAATACCATGGAATGCTCCAAACGTATGATGGAGATTTTGATCAAATATGCTGAAAAAGACGTTGAAAAACTGAGACAGAATATTGAAGAATTGGAGGAACAGATTGGATTATTAGATCAGGAAGAAGAGAAGGAGAAATGTAAAAAAACTATTAATATCTTCTTGGATAAATATGAAAATCAAATAGAGGAATTGAAAAAGAGCAAGTTTTTAAGGGATGCTCAAGACTATGAATCAGGACGCATCCTAACGTTTGCAAAAAGATTTGATATATTAAAGCAACAGTTTTATCCAGGACATAGCGATTTGGATCAAACAAAGAATACAGAAACGAGTGGATCAGAAACAGATCTGAGTGAAGGTGAAGGAACAAGTAAGAATATAAGAAAAACAACTTTTTTAGACGAAGTGAATTGCTGTATCTGGATCAAACAACACCGAAAAACAGAGGAAGGGGAGCAAGAGGCAGGGGCCGGGGGTGGCGAGATCCTGCAGGAAGAGGAATGCGAGGAGGGGAAAAAGGACAAGACTACATGTTACGCAGTTGAAAGGAACAGTGACCTCCAAGACACTAGTGGAGCAATCAGAAAACTTGATTGTAAATTTATCAAATTATGAACTGAGTAAGGTAGAGACATCAGTGTTACAGAAGGGACAACATTTTTGTCTGGAGCAACATCATGATTTTGCTCAAACAAGAATTGACGTATACAAGTTTGTAAGAAAGTTGAAATTGGCAAAATATTTTTCTAAAATGGGGCCCACAGTGACATCGGGAGTAAGCTCCAGTACAGATAACTTAGGTCTAACCATTAAACAAAGTACTGATCTGAAAACAATGTATGATTTGACTCATAATTTGAAAGATGAGGAGTTAACTGAAGCACAAGTACTGGCCACATTGGGTATTGAAATAGATCAAAAGGCGATAACGAAATTTAAACCGAAATCTACATTTTGCCCATCCCTGTCCCCAGGAAATAAAATTGATATATTTCATGATCTTGTTGTGAGCAATCTAGAAAAAGTACAGTCATCTTGGAAACGACATAAAGAGAATTTGACGAAAGGCCAACGAATAGCATTGAAGGGCCTGATGGACAATAAATCAATAGTGATCAAACCTGCGGATAAAGGAGGGAATATTGTAATTTGGAATAAGGATGATTATTTAGAAGAAGCATACAGACAATTAAATATGAATGTGAATTACTGCAAATTGACGGAGAATCCTGCTAATGATTTGATTTGGGACCTGAATGAAAGATTAGAGAAGTGGTACCTAGACGGTCTGATCAGTTGTCACAAGAAATTATTTATGATGAATGACAATCCAATTATGCCAACGATATACTTTCTGCCCAAAATTCATAAAACTTTTAACAAACCTCCAGGCAGGTCGATAATATCAAGCTGTGGCTCACTATATGAAGGTGTTTCAAATCATGTAGATTATTATCTGGCCCCAATGGTAAGAGATTTGAACTCATATATACAAGATGCAGGAGATTTTCTAAGATCATTGAATGGTATAGTCTGGCAGTCCGACTATCTACTAGTAACGATAGATGTGGTTTCATTATATACTTCAATTTCACATAAAGTGGGGATTAATGCAGTGACATTTTTTCTGTGGCAAAAAAGTATTCATTTCCTAAAACACTCTGAGATGCTATTAGAAATGATAGAATTCTGCCTCAATAACAATATTTTTTTGTTTAACCATCAGATCTATAAACAAGTCTGTGGGACAGCGATGGGAGTGTGCTTTTCTCCTAGCTATGCTAATCTCACAATGGGGTGGTGGGAGAAATGCATAGCTTGGAGTCAGGAGAATGATAAATATATGGATAGAGTGGTCATGTGGTTATGGTATATAGATGACATTCCTGATTTGGCAGGGAACTGTGGAAGAATTTGAGGAGTTCTTTGATATTTTGAGTAAAAATGATGTTGGATTACAATTTACATATAAGATAAGTGAAAGCTCAATTGAATTCCTAGATGTATTAGTGCATATTGGAGATGGAGAATTACAGACCACATTACATAGGAAATCCACAGCAACCAACAGTATCTTGCATGGAATGAGTTTTCACCCCAGTTCACTGATCAAAAGTATTCCTTATGGGGAGTTTATTCGTATTAAAAGAAATTGTTCAAATAAACAAGATATGCATGAGAACTTTGATGAGATCAGACAAAGATTCCTGAATAGGGGATACATATTGAAATGGATTAAACAGGGAGAGATGAAGGCAAGAAATAAGACCCGAGAACAGGTATTGATGAAGAATAGAAATGCATCAGATGAGTCTAGGTTGGAAAAGCATGAGATAAGATTAATTCTTGATTATAGTGAAGAAAACCCACAAATTATGAAAATTTTGAAGAAATGCTGCCATTTGATTAAAATAGACAGTGACATTGGACAAAGAGTGGTGCGATCGGGGGCCAGGAAACACTTTCAGGAAGGCCTCATAAGAAAGGGGAGAGTCTCCCCTTTCTTGCGAGGCCTTCCCGAACGTGGGGAAAGCCATTTGGGGCCGTTTTCTCCATCGGAGCAGGAAGCGGCCACAAGGCCGCTTCCTACTCCGATGGGGAAATCAACAAAGTGACATCAGCGCACCTCGCGTCGCGCTGACGTCACAAAGGTGCGGGTGGGGAGCGGGGGGACACACGGAAAAGCTTCCATGTCTCTGGGGATTGAAAAAAATAAAAATAAATCCTCGGGTGCAACGCACCCGAGGATTTATTAACTCCCTCCCTTGTGTCGCCCACTGGTCGTGACCCACACCAGGGAGGTAGTGCGGGCGTCGGCCAGTGGCTGACGCCCGCACCCAAGGGGTTAAAGTTAGAACCATGTTTCCATAGAAAAAACATTTTTTGACTTGCCTCTATCTTTGGCGTTGTTTGACAGATCTTCACGAAATTTTCCCAAAAAAGTGTGCCGTGATTCTTCTTCTTGCTGCGCATAAGAAGTTTCGGGGTGATCCGTCAAGCGGGACCTGAGAAAAAGGGGGGGGGTCAAGAAACATGTGTTTCCCATGTTAATTCCCATAGGAGATACAGCCCGGACCGCAGGACGGAATTACACCAAATGTGGCAGAAAGTCATATTCCGTTACACAGATTATGCTTTTAGTTATTTGGTGTAAATCTGTTCAGTAGTTTACGAGAAATAAAAGAAAATCCAAATTTGTTCATCTCTGTATATTTGTGAATGCACACACAAATAGAAGCCGCTGGCCGCAACCTGAAGAGAAAGTTGCAGCTGCCATTTTAAGGTCCTTGGACACGGTCCATGGGGCTGAAAAACAAAATGAAAAGTAGCATAAGGGGTCAGGGTCGAGGTACCCTGATCCTAGGGGTGTGATGTAGGGGTGTTTGGGGTTCAAATTATAGGTTTGAAATGATTTTTCTTCACCATGCGCAATATTCAAGAATGTTTTTGAATAGATGCACACAGAGACTCACGCGCAAACCCACACACTCACTCAGATACTCATGCACCCACTCAGACCCACTCACAGACTCGCACATCCACTTTCAGACCCACTCAGACACTTACGCACCTACTCAGAGATCCACTGACAGAGACAGGCTCCGTAGCCAACCCACACTGTGCACGGCCAAAGGTCATGTGCTGCTTGGGGTTGGGTGGTGATAATCGCTTGGTTGCAAAGCCTGGTTGCAGGCCAGGCCCTTGGGCCAACCCCCTTTGGCCGTGTGCGGTAGTGGTTGGATTAATGTGTAGTAATTAAAATTACTTTACGTTCACTGAAAAAATCAAAGGTTACAGGGATGTTATAGTTAGGTTCTGAATTTACTCGTACAAAACCATAGAAATTCAGCAGTTTAGAGTTATTTCAAGAAACTATAACTCGTGCCTTCCCCATGCACAGCTAATTATTCCAGATCTCATATCATTGATGACATCTTCTATGACATCTTTGATATTATCAGTGCAACATTTGCAAAAAAATTATTGATGAGAAAACTCGGCATGGACAGGGCACGAGTTATAGTTACTTTAAATACCTCTAACTGCTGAATTTCTATGGTTTTGGATTGTTAGGAGCAGAACTCCAACCCAGGGCTTTCAGCCAGTCTGGATCTCTTAGGCAGCTATTATTTTGTTTTTTAACTTTGTTTAAGTTTTCAAGAAATAAATTCACACATACAATGTAGTGCAAAACAGTGTACTACATGACGCTTGAGACTGAATCTCACATTACAATTCTCATAATTAATGTCTCAAAAAAAGATCAATGAAGGTGAAACGAGCATTCATCAACCCTGAGAATGCATAGCCAGAGTGTAATGTATTGTAAATGGTGGGGCTGGAGGCTTTAGGCACAATGGCTCTAATTATGAGTTTGGTGGGCGTAAAAGGGCACCGCCAAACTCCCACGGCCCCTATTATGAGCCTGGCAGATGGAGGGTGATACCCTGAAACCGGTCCCAGGATGCTTGTTTCCGGTCCAGGGAGGACCTGCCTGGCAGTTCGGGCTGGACTGTTCCCATGAGGAACTGGGTCAAGACTGATTTGCACATGGCTGGGTCCAAACTGGGGTGGCATGGTGAGCAAAAGAACAATGGATTAAACCCAGATGTGACTGGGGGTGAGTGTTTGCATTGTACAGCACTCCGTCCATCATCCTTTTGTGTTGCTAAAGTTGCCCTAAGTGGCAAGGGTATGCCCAGAAGTGGGTCTCTTGCTCACTGGGCCCCTGGATTCAAGCTAGCCTGGCTGATGAAGGGTGATACCCTGAAACTGGTCCCAGGATGCTTGTTTCCGGTCCAGGGAGGATCTGGCCTGGCAGTTCGGGCTGGACTGTTCCCATGAGGAACAGGGTCAAGACTGATTTGCATATGGCTGGGTCCTAACTGGGGTGACATGGTGAGCAAAAGTACGATGGATTAAACCCAGATCTGTGACTTGGTTTGAGTGTTTGCATTGTTCAGCACTCCGTCCATCATCCTTTTGTGTTGCTAAGGCTGCCCTAAGTGGCGAGGGTATGCTCAGACGTGGTTGCCTTGCTCACTGTGCCACTGGATTCAAGCTAGCCTGGCTGATGAAGGATGAAACCCTGAAACCGTTCCCAGGATGCTTGTTTCCGGTCCAGGGAGGACCTGGACTGGCAGTTCGGGCTGGACTGTACCCATGAGGAACAAGGTCAAGACTGATTTGCATACAGCTGGGTCCTAACTGGGGTGGCATGGTGAGAAAAAGAACGATTGATTAAACCTAGATCTGTGAGTGGGGGTGAGTGTTTGCATTGGTCAGCACTCCGTCCATCACCCTTTTGTGTTGCTAAAGTTGCCCTAAGTGGCAAGGTTATGCCCAGACGTGGGTCCCTTGCTCACTGGGCCCCTGGATTCATGCTAGCCTGGCTGATGAAGGGTGAAACCCTGAAACCGGTAACAGGATGATTGTTTCCGGTCCAGGGAGGACCTGGCCTGGCAGTTCGGGCTGGACTGTTCCCATGAGGAACAGGGTCAAGACTGATTTGTATATGGCTGGGTCCTAACTGGGATGGCATGGTGAGCAAAAGAACAATGGATTAAACCCAGATCTGTGACTGGGGGTGAGTGTTTGCACTGTTCAGCACTCCGTCCATCCTCCTTTTGTGTTGCTAAAATTGTCCTAATTGGCAAGGGTATGCCCAGACGTGGGTCCCTTGCTCACTGTGCCACTGGATTCAAGCTAGCCTGGCTGATGAAGGGTGAAATCCTGAAACCGGTTCCAGGATGCTTGTTTCCGGTCCAGGGAGGACCTGGCCTGGCAGTTTGGGCTGGACTGTTCCCATGAGGAACAGGGTCAAGACTGATTTGTATATGGCTGGGTCCTAACTGGGGTGGCATGATGAGAAAAAGAACGATTGATTAAACCCAGATCTGTGACTGAGGGTGAGTGTTTGCATTGGTCAGCACTCCGTCCATCACCCTTTTGTGTTGCTAAAGTTGCCCTAAGTGGCAAGGGAATGCCCAGACGTGGGTCCCTTGCTCACTGTGCCACTGGATTCAAGCTAGCCTGGCTGATGAAGGGTGAAACCATGATACCGGTCCCAGGATGATTGTTTCCGGTCCAGGGAGGATCTGGCCTGGCAGTTCGAGCTGGACAGTTGCCAAGAGGACCAGGGTCAAGACTGATTTGCATATGGCTGGGTCCTAACTGGGGTGGCATGGTGAGCAAAAGAACAATGGATTAAACCCAGATCTGTGACTGGGGGTGAGTGTTTGCATTGTTCAGCACTCCGTCCATCATCCGTTTGTGTTGCTAAAGTTGCCCTAAGTGGCAAGGGTATGCTCAGACGTGGGTCCCTTGCTCACTGTGCCACTGGATTCAAGCTAGCCTGGCTGATGAAGGGAGAAATCCTAAAAACCGGTCCCAAGATTATTGTTTCCGGTCCAGGGAGGATCTGGCCTGGCAGTTTGGGCTGGACTGTTCCCATGAGGAATGGGGTCAAGACTGATTTGCATATGGCTGTGTCCAAACTGGGGTGGCATGGTGAGCAAAAGAATGATGGATTAAACCCAGATCTGTGACTGGGGTGAGAGTTTGGATTGTTCAGCACTCCGTCCATCATCCTTTTGTGTGCTAAAGTTGCCCTAAGTGGCAAGGGTATGCCCAGACGTGGGTCCCTTGCTCACTGTGGCACTGGATCCAAGCTAGCCTGGCTGAAGAAGGGTGATACCATGAAACCGGTCCCAGGATGCTTGTTTCCGGTCCAGGGAGGACTTGGCCTGGCAGTTCGGGCTGGACTGTTCCCATGAGGAACGGGGTCAAGACTGATTTGAATAAGGCTGGGTCCAAACTGGGGTGGCATGGTGAGATCTGTGACTGGGGGTGAGTGTTTGAAAAGTTTCAGCACTCCGTTCATCATCCTTCTGTTTTACATAATATATTTAGTAGAGTCTTCTTTTATTTGATCCCTTTCAGTTTATTTTGATTAAGTTGATTAAGAGATGGAGCAAATGAGAATCAGAGTAGCACCAGCAGGTAGCATAACTTACTTGTGCATTAGGTCATATGTATATACTTAAACAGCTGCTCTTCTCTTTCACAGTTCTCAGTGCAGAAACTTGACAAACATTTTCTAAGTCCCTCTTCTTGAAGTTTTGGGAACATGAGGAGTACACTCTAACACCAGCTAAGTGTGCAGGACCTGGGAGGCATCACTAGGGGGTTAGGACTCACTCCAGCAGAGGCCAGCAGTGGGGTACACAGCAGATCAAGTTGGTACTGGTCAACTGACCAGATGCAGGGAAAGGGACTCTGGAAGTGTGTTGTATCCCCGTAGCTAAAACAGGAGGTTGGGCAACAGACCCTTGGAGTCACTTCTGGGGTCGTGTTCAAGACAAGGAGGTCCAGTCTTCCTTGAATTTCTTCACACAGCAGGCAGTCCTTCTTTTGATCTTTACATGCCAGGAGTGTTCTAAATAGGTATCTATGGTGTCCACTTGTATGTCTTTTGACTACCAGTCGGGACAAAGCCTTTGCCCATCCCCTAAATAAAGTATGGTCAGTTCCTCTACCCCCAATGGGTTTGGTGCCATCCTGACTAGCGAGACAAAGGGAAGTTAGGCCTAGGTGTGAGCTTCATCTGCCAGTGACAAGGTAGAATTCTTTTGAAACTCAGGTAGCATTCCCCCAGTTTTTTCCTTCTTTTGAAGAATTCATTTCTGTTGGGCCTTGGGTGCTGCACACTTTACTCCTGCTAACCAGTGGTAAAGTACTTTTGCACTCCTTCCAAACATCATTCAATTGGCATATACTTAATTGGTATACATGATACTGATTGTGGCACATGGGGTCGGTAGCTTCCCCCAGGTGTCTCTGTTGTGGGTGGCAGAGGGTACATTCTTACAGTCGATGTGGGATTGTACAGTGCTGGATAGGTTCTGGCAAAATGCTCTCTCCAGTGTGATTGAGGTCCTCTAATGGGTCACACCAAGAGATCCTGAAATGACCCTTCTCCATGTCACGGAGGAGATCAGGGTAAACAGGTATAAACACTCTCTTATTCCTGGGGCTTCCTCTTGCCAAGGGGGATACACCCCTCAGAAGCACTTCAAGATTTGGCAAAGATGGGCAGACTATGGGGGCATTATATTGGAACCGATACTGCATTTATGACCCTGGGACTGACAAAGACCTCCGGGGATGTAGTATGGGTGATTGGTGTGGGATGGTGACTACATGAAACTAATCACTGGCAGGTGCGCCAACTATTCGAGGGGTTTAGTGGGGGGCGGGTTGGTTGGTTTGTGCAGGTTGGTTGTTTTTTTTTCTTGTTACAGGTGTTTTTTTTCTATTCATATATTTAAGATCCGATTTCTCGACCTGTATCTTTGGACAACTAGGCCATGTGTGTGTACGAAATCTAATAAAATTTGCTGTGAAGAAAAATACATTAGACCTCTATGCGCTATCCTAAGTGTCTGTGTTTTGTTGCAAGTTCATTATATAACGAGGCGACCAAGCTATTTGTAACCATAATAAACATGGTTGAAAAATCCACCGACTCCACTAAGTGCACAATAAAGTGCAATGCGCATGCAGTTATGGTGGAAAAATAGAGTTTAAAGAATCAGGGATGGTGGGATTTTACCCTTAAAATGGGTTTATTACAGGTTTGTGGGTTTTCACAAGCCTTTTGCTTAGAGTTTCCTACCCTGAAATAGTTGCAAATTGACTCTCATAAAGAACGTTTTTGAGTGAGAAGGAGAGGAACCATTTTCAAACCTGGTGAGAGTGGGGGAGGAAGATTCTCTGCAGGAAAAAACATTTTTGGCTGCAAGAACATGAAAACACGTTCACAGTTCAAATGCACCGATTCTACAAAAAATATGCACAGAGGTATGCGAACTTGCTATATTGTTCTGTATATAAGTATTTATAGATGTGAGTACTCCTGGTAACCTGGGACTCTCACGATTTTCACGACTGCTCGTTCAGTTATTTCATAAATTTGAAGAAATCTCGTCTGTGCAAAAGGTTAAACTTTTTTAGCCCAAAGTGAGAAGACAACTTCTAAAAATACAAGCAAAGTTAGTGCGCACGTGCAAGTTAAAGTCACAGTAACCCAGTCCTTAAAGAGAAGGCCACGTGGATGCCAACATCGTCTACAGTGAGCCCAGTCCTTACAGAGACAGCCACGTGGATGCCAACATCGTCTACAGTGAGCCCAGTCCTTACAGACACGGCCACGTGGATGCCAACATCGTCTACAGTGAGCCCAGTCCTTACAGAGACGGCCACGTGGATGCCAACATCATCTGCAGTGAGCCCAGTCCTTACAGAGAAGACCACGTGGCTGCCAACATCGTCTACAGTGAGCCCAGTCCTTAAAGAGAAGGCCACGTGGCTGCCAATATAGTCGCAGTGAGCCCAGCCCTTACAGAGAAGGCCACGTGGATGCCAACATCGTCTACAGTCTTACAGAGAAGGCCACGTGGATGCCAACATCGTCTACAGTGAGCCCAGTCCTTACAGAGAAGGCCACGTGGATGCCAACATCGTCTACAGTGAGCCCAGTCCTTACAGACACGGCCACGTGGATGCCAACATCGTCTACAGTGAGCCCAGTCCTTACAGACACGGCCACGTGGATGCCAACATCGTCTACAGTGAGCCCAGTCCTTACAGAGACGGCCACGTGGATGCCAACATCGTCTGCAGTGAGCCCAGTCCTTACAGAGAAGACCACGTGGCTGCCAACATCGTCTACAGTGAGCCCAGTCCTTAAAGAGAAGGCCACGTGGCTGCCAATATAGTCGCAGTGAGCCCAGCCCTTACAGAGAAGGCCACGTGGATGCCAACATCGTCTACAGTGAGCAGTCCTTAAAGAGAAGGCCACGTGGATGCCAACATCGTCTACAGTGAGCCCAGTCCTTACAGAGAAGGCCACGTGGATGCCAACATCGTCTACAGTGAGCCCAGTCCTTAAAGAGAAGGCCACGTGGATGCCAACATCGTCTACAGTGAGCCCAGTCCTTACAGAGACAGCCATGTGGATGCCAACATCGTCTACAGTGAGCCCAGTCCTTACAGACACGGCCACGTGGATGCCAACATCGTCTACAGTGAGCACAGTCCTTAAAGAGAAGGCCACGTGGATGCCAACATCCTCTACAGTGAGCCCAGTCCTTACAGAGACGGCCATGTGGATGCCAACATCGTCTGCAGTGAGCCCAGTCCTTATAGAGACGGCCACGTGGATGCCAACATCGTCTGCAGTGAGCCCAGTCCTTACAGAGACGGCCACGTGGATGCCAACATCGTCTACAGTGAGCCCAGTCCTTAAAGAGAAGGCCATGTGGCTGCAAATATCGTCTACAGTGAGCCCAGTCCTTACAGAGAAGGCCACGTGGATGCCAACATCGTCTACAGTGAGCCCAGTCCTTACAGAGACGGCCACGTGGATGCCAAAATCGTCTATAGTGAGCCCAGTCCTTACAGAGAGGGCCACGTGGATGCCAACATCGTCTGCACCACAAACAATGCAAGTCGTCTTTATTGAAAGTACCAGAGCAGCATGCATTCCTCTCACCTTGCCCTTCCTTAGTGACCAACTCTCGTGATTGCGCTGGCATACAGATCTCAAACACCTGACCCTTGCTGGCAGTGGCTGCCGCTGAGACAGGGCTTGCTTCCAATTTCCTTCAGAGCAGCTGTGCCAGCTTGGGAATTATTGGCTCATCTGAAGGCTTCAGAACATTTCTGTGCTCAGCAGCTCGTGCAGAAGGAACTCACATCTTTCCAAATGAACACATGTGACAGCTGGCCAGGGTCTGACTATAGCTCCCCAGGCATTTCCTTCTTTTCTTTTATTTGCTTGCCAGCTTTCCTGTTTGTTTCTTCCTTCCTTTTAAGGTAAAGGATAGTTGGGGGGAGGCAGGAACTTGATGATGGGTAGCAATAACACACAAGAACCACAAGAATACATCACTAATTCCAAAATGAGCTGGGATTGCATGGTTACTTGACACCTTAGAACTGAAGGGCTTGTAAATCATACAGGATGAACTAAATGTTGGGGTTCTGTGACATCACATGGATGGGGCCGCAGGACATGTGATGTGACATATATAGTTGGAAGGGTCGCCGGAAAGACACTGGACTTGGATTGTGACAACAGGGAGTTTGTGGACTAAGTAACCCTTTCATCAGCTGACACTCCGGGCAGTGTGCTGGAGAAGTCTAAGGCTTACTTAGACTAGATAGACTAGACTAGACTAGACTAGATAGAAAGAACACAACTGCTCAACAAATAACACTCAAAAAATCTGTCTTTAGTCAGAGCCTTTTCTAAGAGTGCAGAGCAGACCTGTGGGCCTGGGGCACCTTTAACGCTTTGTGCACCATAATACCCGAACTCCTAAGCCAAAATACTTCCCTCTAAGCCTACAACAGATCACGTGATGTGCAGTTATAGAACACCAGGCCTACTGGTTTTGTCGTTCTTCATAACCCTTCAACAACAAAAAATGAGCATTCCATTATGAATGAATATGTCATTAATATTTTGAGAATTATGAACACATTTTGTATTCCTCTATTAAAAATCATACACATTTGAAGAAAACATGGCAAAACATTGAACATTTCCATCAAAGACTTTGGTGGTCATTCTGACCTCGGCGGTAAAAGGCATTTACCGCCGGTCAGAAGACCGCCATAACACCGCCGCGGCCGCGGTAAACCGCCACGGTCATTCTGACCCACAACTGCCAAACCGCCAAAAACCCGACCTCCACTGAAGGCCGCCACATCAACGGTCAGCGATAAACTGGAGATGACCAAACCTCCACCGTCACGCCAACAGAAATACGCCCATGCCATTCCGACCCACGAATCCACGCGGCGGTCATTCAAACGAGGTATTCCATTGGCGGTACACCCCGCCGCGGTCAGAATATGCACCCAGCTCCAGAAAATAGCCACATTGGACAATTTGAAATACACACACCTGATACACATACATGCACCACTCCCACACATCCAATCAACTATAAAACACACACCCACATCACCCACAAACCCCCACTACTAGAAAATCGGAGAGAAGGCGAGATACACAGAGAGAGAGCACAGCGAACGCAAACCACAACACACAGAGGAACTCAACATCATCACCCACACTACATCCACGCACAAAACACCACACACCACCACACTCATCACCACAAACACCACCCCACACCTCATCCACACCACCCCATGGCACCCCAAAGACACCCCAGGTTCTCGGACCAAGAACTCAGGGTCATGGTGGAGGAAATAATCAGGGTAGAGCCCCAGCTCTTCGGGACACATGTGCAGCACACCACAATAGCCAGGAAGGCGGAGCTATGGCAAAGGATCGTTGACAGGGTCAACGCTGTGGGACAGATTCCCAGAAATCGGGAAGACATCCGAAAGCGCTGGAACGACCTACGGGGGAAGGTGCGGTCGATGGTGTCGCGACACAACATCGCCGTGCAGAAGACTGGCGGCGGACCCCCGCCCACTCCACCCGAATTCACAGCATGGGAGCAAGAGGTCTTGAACATCCTGCATCCTGAGGGCCTCGCAGGAGTAGGCGGAGGAATGGACTCTGGTAAGTCTAATCTCAACTACTTCATCCCCCCCACCCACCAGCATGCCAACCCACACCCCCACCCTCACCCCCAACCCCCCATCACACATCCTCCCTGCTAATGTCTCACCAGCACAACCCACCCACCCCAACCCCAAGCCCTGAATGCCACCACAAACCATGGACACCCATCACCTAAGCATGACCACTGCACATACCCATCCCCCCCACAAACCACCCTCACAACACCTCCCCCAAGGGAATGCCAGCACTGGGGGACAAGGGCACCCACACATTGCACGCTATGGCACACACAGAAGCAATAACCATACTCTTTTACCCCTGCAGGACCCGAACGCCAACACACCGGCCAGGAGGGTCCAGAAATGTCCATCCCACCCCCAGAACAGGCCCCCAGTGATGACAGCAGCTCTGTCGACCTGGAACCAGATGACCAGCCCGGACCATCGGGGACCTCTGGACAGTCGGTTCCCCTCAGACAGCCACAGGCGACAGCAGACCTACCCCCCTCTGGGAACACCAGCACAGCACCCACCCAGCGGGCCCATGCCTCTGTCTCCAGGACAGGTCAAGCAGCGGTGTGTCTACCACTACAGGGCACCCAGGGTAACCCACCACCCCAACAACAACAGGGACCTGGGGGCAGTGGTAGTGGGCACACCGTCCAGGGGACAGAGGCCCAGGAACAAAGGGGAACTGGGAGGGCTGCTGTGCGACAGAGGGAGGACAGGCCTAGGGAACCCACTGTCCAAGAGGCCCTCACCACCATCATGGGAGCGTACCACCACTCCCAAGAGACGATGGCGACGGTCCTGGCCAGGTTCCAGGAGATCCAGGCCATGCAGGAGGAACAGTACATGGGGTTCCGGGAAGAACTGCGCAGCATCAGTTCTGCAATGGGTACAATCATGGTGGCACTCAACCTGATTGTCACCACATTGCGGGACCATGTGGCCCCCCAAAGGGCCCCTGCCACTAGCATGGAGGAAGAACAGCCGACCACCTCCGCCGGCGCTAGTGGACAGGAGGCCCCTACACAACAGCAACTTGCCCCCCGGACCCCACCCCCTGCAGAACAAGAACCACCCCGCAAGAAAGGCCTGAGATCTAGGAAGAAGACAGAGTAGGATGTCAAGACCCCCGCCATCCAAGGATACCCCCGGATGTCATCCCACTGTCCCACTTGTTCACCCTGTCCATCCTTAGATTGCCCCTGCTCCATCTTCCACAGGCATATGGACAATGCACCTGTGAGACTGAGAGTCTGGACTCTGCCATGGACAGTCCTCCACCATCACCCATCACCCTTTTAGAACTATTCCACAATATTTGCACTTCAATAAACACAATTATTGCACAAAATCCATCTGGAGTCTGCCATTTATTTTTTTAAACCAAATGTATTAGACAAAACCAACCAAAAATGTCCAGTTACATTGTGATGACAACATACCAGTGTCACACAGCTGTAGTCCATGGTGAAACAAAGCAGAGGTCACTCCGTGGGGACCACATCTCTGAAATTGGAAGGGAAATTCACAGCTCAGTTACCATACATTGGGGGGAAAGGTCAGACAGTAGAGAGCCAGTACTGTAAAAGTTATTTTAAAATGCTGGTGTTGATTCTTACCTGTGTGTTACTGGAAATACTGCAGTATCACTGTGTCCCTGTTGTCTGTGTCGTCCTCTTCGTCTTCCTCCTCTTCAGTCTCCGCAGGCTCCACAGCTGCCACAACACCACCATCTGGACCATCCTCCTGCAGAAAAGGCACCTGGCGTCGCAAAGCCAGGTTGTGAAGCATGCAGCAGGCCACGATAATATGACACACCTTCTTTGGTGAGTACATTAGGGATCCACCTGTCATATGCAGGCACCTAAACCTGGCCTTCAGGAGGCCGAAGGTCCGCTCGATCACCCTCCTAGTACGCCCATGGGCATCATTGTACCGTTCCTCTGCCCTTGTCCTGGGATTCCTCACTGGGGTCAGTAGCCACCGCAGGTTGGGGTAACCAGAGTCACCAATTAGCCACACACGCTGTCTCTGTAGCTGTTCCATCACATAAGGGATGCTGCTATTTCGCATGACGTACGCGTCATGCACTGACCCAGGGAACTTGGCATTTACATGGGAGATGTACTGGTCAGCCAAACAGACCACCTGGACATTCATCGAATGAAAACTTTTTCGGTTCCTGTACACCTGTTCACTGTCTTTTGGGGGGACCAAAGCCACATGGGTCCCATCAATGGCACCAATGATGTTGGGAATGTGTCCAAGGGCATAGAAATCACCATTCACTGTAGCCAAGTCCCCCACATCAGGGAAAATGATGTAGCTCCGCATGTATTTCATCAGGGCAGACAACACTCTGGACAATACCTTGGAAAACATAGGCTGAGACATCCCAGATGAAATGGCCACTGTAGTTTGAAATGATCCACTAGCCAAAAAATGGAGTACTGACAGCACCTGCACTAGAGGCGGAATCCCTGTGGGTTGGCGGATGGGTGACATCAGGTCTGGCTCCAGCTGGGCACACAGTTCCTGTATAGTGGCACGGTTAAGTCTGTAGGTGAGTATGATATGTCGTTCTTCCATTGTCGACAGGTCCACCAGCAGTCTGTACACGGGAACATTCCTCCGTCTCCTCGCAAGACCCAGCGGACGGTGCCTAGGAAGGACAACATGGAGCACAGAGTCAATCAACCCACAGGTACGTTCCCACAGCTTGCACAGTACACGAATCTCTATGCAGTGAATGGCATGTATGAGTGTCGATGCAAGGCCTAGGCATGTGTGACGCAGTAGGAATTAAGCCATGTGGGCCCTTGACATGGCGGCTGTCTGACCTGTGAAGTGTGACAATGTGATGTGAGGTCATTGCGCTGGCGTGGCACACCGTGGCGGTAGGCGGTCGAAGACCGCGGCGCAAAGCCTCATTGGATAACATTGAACCCTATGGGTTTCAGGAGCCAATGGCGATGTGCGCCGGCGGTCGCGGTACGCACCGTTCGGGGTACACACCGCCGTGGCTGTAACCGCCATTTTCTATCTGCTTAATCACCCGAGACCTGATCATCCACAGGAGAGGACCTATACTGCAAGTGCTGCTGTGACCTCGGTCTGGAAGTGATAATGGCTGCTGCGACTGGGGAAAGGGCCCCCGCCTTCAGTTCTGAAGAGTTGGAGAAGCTCGTGGACGGGGTCCTCCCCCAGTATGCGCTACTCTACGGTCCTCCAGACCAACAGGTGAGTAAACGGGGGCCAATGCTTAGTGGCCAATTGCTGGGATGAGTGGGGTGGATGTACGATGGAGGGGAGGGGAGCGAATGAGGAATGCATGGCACGACAGATGAGAGCATGTGCCACATGGCAAGGTTGGGGAGGGGGGGCCACTCACATCCACCATGCAGAAAAGTGATGATGTTTCTTTTCCCCCCCTGTACATGTCACATAGGTCAGCGCCCATCAGAAGATCGAGATTTGGCGTGCCATCGCCAAGGACGTCCGCACCCTGGGGGTCCACAACAGATGGGGCACCCAATGCCGCAAGAGGTGGGAGGACATCCGCCGCGGGAGCAGGAAGACCGCTGAGGCTCTGCTGGGGATGGCCTCCCAACCTAGGAGGGGTGCCAGTCGTACCTTGACCCCCATGATGTCCTGGATCCTGGTGGTGGCCTACCCCGATTTGGATGGGCGCCTGTGGACATCACAGCAGACACAAGGGGGTGAGTACCAGCACATTCAGCTATACTTGCGCGCAGTGGAGGTGCCTGGGTGGGGGAGGAGGGCTGTGGGTATCCCTAGGCCAGGGCGATTTCTGTAGGCTAGGCCCCTCCGTGAGGCATGGCCCTGTGCCCCCGCCCCCCACCTCTGTAGGGTGCCTAGTAACGCTAGTCATGGACCTGTGTTTTCTATGTGGGCAGTTGTCGCCCATAGGCTTGTAGGGCATGTCCCAGTGATTGAGTAGTGTACACCAAGTGCGCAGCGTAGTGCAGGGGGCTTCTGTGTCTGTCCTCTCCGCCAACGGTGTCCCCAATGCATGCACTCAACTTGTCTTTATTTCTCCACCCCCCCCATTTTCTTTGTCATTCTGTTAATGTGTGCATTAGCATCATCAGGCGGAGGAGAAGTGGCATCGTCGCAAGAGGGAGCTGCATCTCACATGGCCCCGGAGGGCCATGCAACCGACTCCGAGTTGACCAGTGAGATGGAGGGCGAGGGGGGCTCCACCACGGGGACCGGTGCAGACGTCAGCGACACCGACACGTCCTCGGATGGGAGCTCCCTTGCGGTGGCGGCAACATCCGTGCCCACCGCTACTACAGGTACAGCCGCCACCCAGCGCACCAGCTCCGCCCTCCCAGCAGCCCCTCAGCGTTTGGCCCGTCCCCGCACGGCCAGGAAGCCGGCCATCTCCTTCGCCCCAGGCACCTCAGGCCCTGCCCCAGTCACCCCTGCTGCCCTCAGTGAGGAGGTCATTGACCTCCTGAGGACCATCATTGTTGGGCAGTCTACCCTTCTGAATGCCATCCAGGGTGTGGAGAGGGAGGTGCATCAAAGCAATGCATACCTGGAGGGCCTTCATTCGGGTCAGGCTGCCCAGCAGCGATCGTTCAACGCTCTGGCCTCAGCACTGACGGCAGCCATTGTCCCTGTCTCCAGCCTCCCTCTTCCAACTTCCTCCACCCAGTCCCACTCCCCTGTTCCTCTGCCTATCCCATCCACACCTACAGACCAGCCTGCACACACCTCAACACCCAAGGGCAGCTCATCCAGACATAAGCACCACTGATCACACAAACATTCACCCAAGCAACATCCAGATGCAGACATGCCAACAGCCACTACCTTCTCTGTGTCCCCCACCTCCTCGTCTCCCTCCTCCCTCCCTGTGACGTCTACACTCACACCTGCATGCAAACCACCATCAGCCAGTACGCCCATCACCAGCACACCCTCCAGACCAGTCCGCACGCGTGCAGTCACCACCCCCACTGCCATGTACACGTCCCCTGTGTCCTCTCCCAGTGTGTCTGTCACCCCCTCTTCCAAACCACACAAACGCAGGCAGGCACCCACCCAACAGCCATCCACCTCACGACAGCCTCTGTCACAAGCACCTGCACCCAAAGACAGCACACTTGACTCTCCTACAACCACATCCTCTTCCTCCACACCCATACCCACTCCGCTGGGCCCTTCCTGTCATGCACCGCTCCGCTGGGCCCTCATCTCAAGCACCGCTCCGCTGGGCCCTTCCTCTCAAGCACCGCTCCGCTGGGCCCTCCTGTCAAGCACCGCTCCGCTGGGCCCTTCCTGTCAAGCACCGCTCCGCTGGGCCCTTCCTGTCAAGCACCACTCCGCTGGGCCCTCATCTCAAGCACCGCTCCGCTGGGCCCTTCCTGTCATGCACCACTCCGCTGGGCCCTTCATCTCAAGCACCGCTGGCCCATTGGCAGGCCCGGATCTGTGTCGGGCAGGGCTTCACGAGGCACTCTGGCCACCATGCCTCCTCCATGACCAGTGGAGTTTGTAATCCACCTGATGGACTGTGGCTTTGCACTCCCCAGGATGGTCCAGTGGGCAAGCCACCCACTGTAGAGACTTGAGAGACTGTGGCTTTGCACTCCCCAGGATGGTCCAGTGGGCAAGCCACCCACTGTTATCCACTTGAGAGACTGTGGCTTTGCACTCCCCAGGATGGTCCAGTGGGCAAGCCACCCACTGTAGAGACTTGAGAGACTGTGGCTTTGCACTCCCCAGGATTGAACAGTGGCCATGGAGGCCCTTCATGGATCTGGCGTCGTGGACTCATGTGGCTGAGGTGCCCCCCCCTTCCCTTCCCCCTGAGGTGCCTGTAGTTTATTTTTGTGATGCCCCAGCAGTGTTCTCTCCAATGGACTCGGTCTCGTGTGTGGGCTTTGCCCATGTGTTGATGCACATTGGCCCCCGAACATTTGAAGTTTGCCAAACTGTGCCGGACTTTTGATACATGTATATATAGTTCATGATGTAAAATAATTTTTAATATATTTCATAGTTCACTATACTTATGATTTCCTATAATATAGTTAAATTTTTACAATCATTTCCTTTTGTCTTTGCATTATTCTTTGGGGTTTGGGGGTGTCACTCTGACTTGTTACTCTGCATTGGTGTGTAGGTATTTGGGTGGGGGCGTGGGGGGGTGGGTGTATCGCGTATGTGTGTGCCCGTAACCTTTCCTCCTCCCCCCTCCCCTGTGTCGTAGATGCAGTACTCACCGTTGTCGTCTGCGCCGACGTTCGTGCTCCTGGTAGAAGAGCAGGAAGGCAATGGCTGGGAGGATTTGGAGTTCCGGTTCCATGCTGTCCCGATTCCGCGTGGAGTGTGTCGAGGTGAGCGTTTTCTGTTCGAAATGTCTGTTTCCGCCGTGTTTTTATCAGCGGGGCTCCAGCCCCGGAAAAGGATTGGTGAGTCGTGATAGGGTGGGCGGTACATTGTCTGCCGCCTGGCTGTTGGCGGTGACCGCCGCGCTGTTTGTTTGTGCCGCCGTGGCGGTCGGAGTGTTAAAGCGGCGGGCTGTGTTGGCGGTTCCCGCCAGGGTCAGAATTCCATTTTTTAGACCGCCAGCCTGTTGACGGGTTGGCCGCCGCTTTAACACCGACCGCCAGGGTCAGAATGACCCCCTTTATTTCTACAGTTGAAGCAGGTTAAATATAAAATTCTCAGAACGCAAAACTCAATTGGTGCCACAACTCCAAGGGGAAACCCAAAACGTCAGACCCAAAGCAACTTCATACAGGCTCAGCTTCTCCTGGGGTCTCTAATTCCCTATCTTGGGAAAGCATACATATCAATGCACCCGAACTAGGCGGGAGGCTCCCGATTTTGGAAACAAACAAAAACAAGTTTTATTTTGTTGTCTCCCGCTTGAAATTGCCTCTGCTTCAATGGAAGTCAGGGGGGGAAATACATTCTCTCGATTATCTTTTTTTTTTCTTTTTTAATCTCCCACCTACCTCTTCTAAAATGTTGGCATGTGTGGGAGACTTAGTATGTTGACATTCCACAAATCTACTGGACTCTAGTGCCTGTTACAGCTCCAAGTAGCCACCAGAGTACACTTTAGAATTTTCTGTTGCTTCTGCCCTACTGGGGCACCATAAGTACTCACACTGGGGTATGGGGGGCCAATTTCCCTTGAGGCGTTCCTTCAGCCTCCTTTGATGCAGTGCTTAATTTGTAAATAAAAACGTGCCGGTATCCAAAGCCCTCATTTAAACAAGCGGCTGCTGCAATTAAATGTGAGAACAGGGAATACTGAGGAGCAATACTGAAGCCACCTCGGGCCTCGTCAATCCATTTACAGCCACTCCCTGCCCCTTCAGCTCACTCTAGCAGCTTTCTGCTTTCTCCCATTGTGACGCTTTTTCGTTTTTCTCTTTCTCCGTTTTTCCCATGTGTGTCTTTTGCTCGTAACAAATGCTTGAGGCAGGAGAATGAGCCCCGGCCCGTAAAAATAAGTGGCCGGGCTCAGCACCGGAAACAAGAAGCACAAATTAAGCCCTGCTTTGATGGGAACAACAGTGGGCTGGTAAATGTTGACATTTCTGCTCCTTTCTGAAGCACCAGTAGGAGTTTGCTTACCTTCAAGGGAGTGCCCGGTGTAGGCTTTCACGCCCCAATCAGCATTTCCTTCATGGGTAATGGCAGGTGGGCAAGATGTTGCTTTTACTCTTCCAAGCCTACAGTAGGGGCATCTAGCCTGGGAAGTGGAAGAAATCTGTGCCCCTTTACTCCCTAGTGCTGCAGGGGACACCAACACAGTAGGGCCATGCTTGAAAGGTCCAAAGGGATTTTCTGGGGTCTTGGACCAGCTACCTATTGTGAGAAAGTAGCCTCTTTCTAGCCTTGTTACCCCCACTTTTGGCCTGTTTGTGAGTGTATGTCAGGATGTTTGTCACTGTTTTCACTGTCTCACTGGGATCCTGATGGCTAGGCCCCAGTGCTCATAGTGAAAACACTATGTTTTCAGTATGTTTGTTATGTGTCACTGGGACCCTGCTAGTCAGGACCCCAGTGCTCATAAGGTTGTGGCCTATATGTATGTGTCACTGGGACCCTGTCACACAGGGCCCCAGTGCTCATAGGTGTGCATGTATGTGTTCCCTGTGTGGTGCCTAACTGTCTCACTGAGGCTCTGCTAACCAGAACCTCAGTGGTTATGCTCTCTCATTTCTTTCCAAATTGTCACTAACAGGCTAGTGACCATTTTTACCAATTTACATTGGCTTACTGGAACACCCTTATAATTCCCTAGTATATGGTACTGAGGTACCCAGGGTATTGGGGTTCCAGGAGATCCCTATGGGCTGCAGCATTTCTTTTGCCACCCATAGGGAGCTCTGACAATTCTTACACAGGCCTGCTACTGCAGCCTGAGTGAAATAACGTCCACGTTATTTCACAGCCATTTTACACTGCACTTAAGTAACTTATAAGTCACCTATATGTCTAACCTTTACCTGGTAAAGGTTAGGTGCAAAGTTACTTAGTGTGAGGGCACCCTGGCACTAGCCAAGGTGCCCCCACATTGTTCAGAGCCAATTCCCTGAACTTTGCGAGTGCGGGGACACCATTACACGCGTGCACTACATATAGGTCACTACCTATATGTAGCTTCACAATGGTAACTCCGAATATGGCCATGTAACATGTCTATGATCATGGAATTGCCCCCTCTATGCCATCCTGGCATAGTTGGCACAATCCCATGATCCCAGTGGTCTGTAGCACAGACCCTGGTACTGCCAAACTGCCCTTCCTGGGGTTTCACTGCAGCTGCTGCTGCTGCCAACCCCTCAAACAGGCATCTGCCCTCCTGGGGTCCAGCCAGGCCTGGCCCAGGATGGCAGAACAAAGAACTTCCTCTGAGAGAGGGTGTGACACCCTCTCCCTTTGGAAAATGGTGTGAAGGCAGGGGAGGAGTAGCCTCCCCCAGCCTCTGGAAATGCTTTCTTGGGCACAGATGTGCCCAATTCTGCATAAGCCAGTCTACACCGGTTCAGGGACCCCTTAGCCCCAGCTCTGGCGCGAAACTGGACAAAGGAAAGGGGAGTGACCACTCCCCTGACCTGCACCTCCCCTGGGAGGTGTCCAGAGCTCCTCCAGTGTTCTCCAGACCTCTGCCATCTTGGAAACAGAGGTGCTGCTGGCACACTGGACTGCTCTGAGTGGCCAGTGCCACCAGGTGACGTCAGAGACTCCTGCTGATAGGCTCCTCCAGGAGTTAGTAGCCTATCCTCTCTCCTAGGTAGCCAAACCCTCTTTTCTGGCTATTTAGGGTCTCTGTCTCTGGGGAAACTTTAGATAACGAATGCATGAGCTCAGCCGAGTTCCTCTGCATCTCTCTCTTCACCTTCTGATAAGGAATCGACCGCTGACCGCGCTGGAAGCCTGCAAACCTGCAACATAGTAGCAAAGACGACTACTGCAACTCTGTAACGCTGATCCTGCCGCCTTCTCGACTGTTTTCCTGCTTGTGCATGCTGTGGGGGTAGCCTGCCTCCTCTCTGCACCAGAAGCTCCGAAGAAATCTCCCGTGGGTCGACGGAATCTTCCCCCTGCAACCACAGGCACCAAAAAGCTGCATTACCGGTCCCTTGGGTCTCCTCTCAGCACGAAGAGCGAGGTCCCTCGAATCCAGCGACTCTGTCCAAGTGACCCCCACAGTCCAGTGACTCTTCAGCCCAAGTTTGGTGGAGGTAAGTCCTTGCCTCACCTCGCTGGGCTGCATTGCTGGGAACCGCGACTTTGCAGCTACTCCGGCCCCTGTGCCCTTCCGGCAGAAATCCTTTGTGCACAGCCAAGCCTGGGTCCACGGCACTCTAACCTGCATTGTACGACTTTCTAAGTTGGTCTCCGGCGACGTGGGACTCCTTTGTGCAACTTCGGCGAGCACCGTTTCACGCATCCTCGTAGTGCCTGTTTCTGGCACTTCTACGGGTGCTACCTGCTTTAGTGAGGACTCTTTGTCTTGCTCGTTGTCCCCTCTCTCTTCAGGTCTAATTTACGACCTCCTGGTCCCTCCTGGGCCCCAGCAGCGTCCAAAAACACCAAACGCACGATTTGCAGCTAGCAAGGCTTGTTGGCGTTCTTTCGGCGGAAAAACACTTCTGCACGACTCGCCACGGTAAGAGGGATCCGTCCACCAAAGGGGAAGTCTCTAGCCCTTTTCGTTCCTGCAGAAACCTCAGCTTCTTCTGTCCAGTCGAAGCTTCTTTGCACCCACAGCTGGCATTTCCTGGGCATCTGCCCATCTCCGACTTGCTTGTGACTTTTGGACTTGGTCCCCTTGTTCCACAGGTACCCTAGATTGGAAATCCACAGTTGTTGCATTGCTGGTTTGTGTCTTTCCTGCATTATTCCTCTAACACGACTACTTTGTCCTTAGGGGAATTTTAGTGCACTTTGCACTCACTTCTCAGGGTCTTGGGGAGGGTTATTTTTCTAACTCTTACTATTTTCTAATAGTCCCAGCGATCCTCTACAAGGTCACATAGGTTTGGGGTCCATTCGTGGTTTGCATTCCACTTTTGGAGTATATGGTTTGTGTTGCCCCTATCCCTATGTTTCCCCATTGCATCCTATTGTAACTATACATTGTTTGCACTGTTTTCTAAGACTATACTGCATATTTTTGCTATTGTGTATATATATCTTGTGTATATTTCCTATCCTCTCACTGAGGGTACACTCTAAGATACTTTGGCATATTGTCATAAAAATAAAGTACCTTTATTTTTAGTATAACTGTGTATTGTGTTTTCTTATGATATTGTGCACATGACACTGAGTGGTACTGTAGTAGCTTCACACGTCTCCTAGTTCAGCCTAAGCTCCTCTGCTAAGCTACCATTATCTATCAGCCTAAGCTGCTAGACACCCTATACACTAATAAGGGATAACTGGGCCTGGTGCAAGGTGCAAGTACCCCTTGGTACTCACTACAAGCCAGTCCAGCCTCCTACATTGGTTGTGCAGTGGTGGGATAAGTGCTTGAGACTACTTACCACTCTTGTCATTGTACTTTTCATAAGAGAAAAATATACAAAACAAGGACAGTGTATATACACATAGCCAAAAAGTTTTGCATTTCCTCTTTTCACTCTTTTCTAAGTGCTGAAAAGTACCTCTAAACTTTCAAAAAGTTCTTAAAAGTTTAAAAAGATTTTTTTCTGTCTTTCTAAAAAGTTCTGAAAACTTTTTTCTCTTTTTCTATCACTTTAACTCTCTCTAAAAAATGTCTGGCACAGGCCAAAATGTTGATCTGTCCAAACTTGCATATGACAACCTTAGCTGGAAAAGAGCAAGGAGTCTCTGTATAGAGAGAGGTTTGAGTGTAGGGAAGAATCCTTCCTTGGAACTGTTACTTAATATGCTTAAAGAACAGGATAAGGCCATAGGTGCCTCATCTGTTGAAAAAGTACCTAATAGTTCTCAATCTGATTCAGGAACTCCCCCAGGAAAAGATTCAGGAAAGAAACTTCCTAGCCTGACCATTACTAGACAGTCTAGCATAGATGGTAATGATGATGAGCCACACCATATAAATAGTGTTGTCTCACATCATAGCAAAAGCATTTATTCTCACCATACTGGTAGTAATGTTTCTGTTAACCAAGCTGTTAGGGTGGCTTCTGTAAGGGACAGGTCTCCTTCTGTTCATTCCCATCATAGCTCTATTTCTAGAAATGTCCCTCCCACCAACCCTGATGACAGAATGTTAGAGAGGGAACTCAATAAGTTGAGGGTGGAACAAACCAGACTGAAGCTTAAAAAGCAACAGCTGGATTTGGATAGACAGTCTTTTGAATTAGAGAAGGAAAGACAGAAGTTGGGTTTAGATACCCATGGTGGCAGCAGCAGTATTCCCCATAGTCATCCTGCAAAAGAGCATGATTCCAGGAATCTGCACAAGATAGTTCCCCCTTATAAGGAGGGGGATGACATTAACAAGTGGTTTGCTGCACTTGAGAGGGCCTGTGTTGTACAGGATGTCCCTCAAAGGCAGTGGGCTGCTATCCTCTGGCTATCATTTAGTGGAAAAGGTAGGGATAGGCTCCTTACTGTGAAAGAAAATGATGCCAATAATTTCCAAGTTCTTAAGAATGCACTCCTGGATGGTTATGGCTTAACCACTGAACAGTACAGGATAAAGTTCAGAGAGACCAAAAAGGAGTCTTCACAAGACTGGGTTGATTTAATTGACAATTCAGTGAAGGCCTTGGAGGGGTGGTTACATGGCAGTAAAGTTACTGATTATGAAAGCCTGTATAACACAATCCTGAGAGAGCATATACTTAATAATTGTGTGTCTGATTTGTTGCACCAGTACCTGGTAGACTCTTATCTGACCTCTCCCCAAGAATTGGGAAAGAAGGCAGACAAATGGGTCAGAACAAGGGTGAACAGAAAAGTTCATACAGGGCGTGACAAAGATGGCAATAAGAAGAAAGATGGTGAAAAATCTCAAGATAAGCATGGGGATAAGGGTAAAACCAAAGATCCCACTTCAAATCTTAAACACTCTTCAGAGGGTGGGGATAAAACTAATTCTTCCTCTTCTTCTCAACCTGCACACATTAAAAAGCCTTGGTGCTTTGTGTGTAAAAACAGAGGCCATAGGCCAGGGGATAAGTCCTGTCCAGGTAAACCCCCTGAGCCTACCACCACTAATACATCAATCTCTAGTGCTCCTAGCAGTAGTGGTACTAGTGGTGGGACTGCTGGCAATAGTCAAGTTAAGGGTGTAGTTGGGTTCACTTTTGGGTCCATAGTAGAAACTGGGGTAGTCACTCCCAAGACAGTTTCTGTCACACCTAGTGGCATTGGCCTTGCCACACTGGCTACTTGTCCCCTTACAATGGATAAGTACAGGCAGACAGTTTCAATAAATGATGTTGAGGCCTTGGCCTACAGGGACACAGGTGCCAGTTTCACTTTGGTGACTGAAAACCTAGTGCACCCTGATCAACACATCATTGGACAACAGTATAAGATTATTGATGTCCATAACTCCACTAAGTTTCTTCCCTGAGCTATAATTCAGTTTAGTTGGGGTGGAGTTACTGGCCCTAAGCAGGTGGTGGTATCACCTAGCTTACCTGTAGACTGTCTCTTAGGTAATGACCTAGAGGCCTCAGGTTGGGCTGATGTAGAGTTTTATGCCCATGCAGCCATGCTGGGCATCCCTGAGGAATTGTTCCCTCTCATTTCGACTGAAATGAAAAAGCAAAGGAGAGAAGGCCTGAAAACTCAGGATCCCTCTCCATCAACAGGTAAAAAGGGTATCACAGTATCCCCTAACCACCCTACCATTCAGGATACCATTCCTGTGGTGGGAGAAACCTCTCCTGGGGTGGCACCTGTTCCAAGGGAATCATCAGCTGGCAAAGCTGGACTCCCTGAGGTAGAAGTACCTCTCTGTGGGATAACTAACATTGGTGACAAAAAGAGCACCATTTTAGTTAACATGGAGCATCCCTCCAACCCTCCCAGAGAAACTTTAGTGCAGAAACCCTGCACTGCCTCACAACACTTAGGACAGCATCCCTGCCCTAGTGTGGAGATCATAGGACAGCATCCCTGCCCTGCTCCAACTCAAGAGAAACAGCATCCCTGTTCTCTCTTCCAGCCATATGGACAAAGTTTTTGCCCAGCTATGGCTTTTCTGAGACAGCATCCCTGTCTGGTATTTCCATCACTACAAATAGGTTCAGTGGACAATTCCCACTGCTCTAAACTAAAACTTACTGATAGAAACTCTGAAAATACATCTTCACATTGTTGCTTAGCTAAACAACTTCAAACAGGGTGGTTTACATCCCCACAGGGAAGTAACCATATAGTGGATGATAAAGGGAGTAACCAGTCTATTGCAGAGCTACTCTCTACTTATCACCACTTAGACAATAAAGTCTCAACTGGCCAAGGTTAGCCTTATTGTCCTTCGTTTGGGGGGGGGGGTTGTGTGAGAAAGTAGCCTCTTTCTAGCCTTGTTACCCCCACTTTTGGCCTGTTTGTGAGTGTATGTCAGGATGTTTGTCACTGTTTTCACTGTCTCACTGGGATCCGTATGGCTAGGCCCCAGTGCTCATAGTGAAAACACTATGTTTTCAGTATGTTTGTTATGTGTCACTGGGACCCTGCTAGTCAGGACCCCAGTGCTCATAAGGTTGTGGCCTATATGTATGTGTCACTGGGACCCTGTCACACAGGGCCCCAGTGCTCATAGGTGTGCATGTATGTGTTCCCTGTGTGGTGCCTAACTGTCTCACTGAGGCTCTGCTAACCAGAACCTCAGTGGTTATGCTCTCTCATTTCTTTCCAAATTGTCACTAACAGGCTAGTGACCATTTTTACCAATTTACATTGGCTTACTGGAACACCCTTATAATTCCCTAGTATATGGTACTGAGGTACCCAGGGTATTGGGGTTCCAGGAGATCCCTATGGGCTGCAGCATTTCTTTTGCCACCCATAGGGAGCTCTGACAATTCTTACACAGGCCTGCCACTGCAGCCTGAGTGAAATAACGTCCACGTTATTTCACAGCCATTTTACACTGCACTTAAGTAACTTATAAGTCACCTATATGTCTAACCTTTACCTGGTAAAGGTTAGGTGCAAAGTTACTTAGTGTGAGGGCACCCTGGCACTAGCCAAGGTGCCCCCACATTGTTCAGAGCCAATTCCCTGAACTTTGTGAGTGCGGGGACACCATTACACGCGTGCACTACATATAGGTCACTACCTATATGTAGCTTCACAATGGTAACTCCGAATATGGCCATGTAACATGTCTATGATCATGGAATTGCCCCCTCTATGCCATCCTGGCATAGTTGGCACAATCCCATGATCCCAGTGGTCTGTAGCACAGACCCTGGTACTGCCAAACTGCCCTTCCTGGGGTTCCACTGCAGCTGCTGCTGCTGCCAACCCCTCAGACAGGCATCTGCCCTCCTGGGGTCCAGCCAGGCCTGGCCCAGGATGGCAGAACAAAGAACTTCCTCTGAGAGAGGGTGTGACACCCTCTCCCTTTGGAAAATGGTGTGAAGGCAGGGGAGGAGTAGCCTCCCCCAGCCTCTGGAAATGCTTTCTTGGGCACAGATGTGCCCAATTCTGCATAAGCTAGTCTACACCGGTTCAGGGACCCCTTAGCCCCTGCTCTGGCGCGAAACTGGACAAAGGAAAGGGGAGTGACCACTCCCCTGACCTGCACTTCCCCTGGGAGGTGTCCAGAGCTCCTCCAGTGTGCTCCAGACCTCTGCCATCTTGGAAACAGAGGTGCTGCTGGCACACTGGACTGCTCTGAGTGGCCAGTGCCACCAGGTGACGTCAGAGACTCCTGCTGATAGGCTCCTTCAGGTGTTAGTAGCCTATCCTCTCTCCTAGGTAGCCAAACCCTCTTTTCTGGCTATTTAGGGTCTCTGTCTCTGGGGAAACTTTAGATAACGAATGCATGAGCTCAGCCGAGTTCCTCTGCATCTCTCTCTTCACCTTCTGATAAGGAATCGACCGCTGACCGCGCTGGAAGCCTGCAAACCTGCAACATAGTAGCAAAGACGACTACTGCAACTCTGTAACGCTGATCCTGCCGCCTTCTCGACTGTTTTCCTGCTTGTGCATGCTATGGGGGTAGCCTGCCTTCTCTCTGCACCAGAAGCTCCGAAGAAATCTCCCGTGGGTCGACGGAATCTTCCCCCTGCAACCGCAGGCACCAAAAAGCTGCATTACCGGTCCCTTGGGTCTCCTCTCAGCACGACGAGCGAGGTCCCTCGAATCCAGCGACTCTGTCCAAGTGACCCCCACAGTCCAGTGACTCTTCAGCCCAAGTTTGGTGGAGGTAAGTCCTTGCCTCACCTCGCTGGGCTGCATTGCTGGGAACCGCGACTTTGCAGCTACTCCGGCCCCTGTGCACTTCCGGCGGAAATCCTTTGTGCACAGCCAAGCCTGGGTCCACGGCACTCTAACCTGCATTGCACGACTTTCTAAGTTGGTCTCCGGCGACGTGGGACTCCTTTGTGCAACTTCGGCGAGCACCGTTTCACGCATCCTCATAGTGCCTGTTTCTGGCACTTCTTCGGGTGCTACCTACTTCAGTGAGGGTTCTTTGTCTTGCTTGACGTCCCCTCTCTCTTCAGGTCCAATTTGCGACCTCCTGGTCCCTCATGGACCCCAGCAGCGTCCAAAAACGCCAAACGCACGATTTGCAGCTAGCAAGGCTTGTTGGCGTTCTTTCGGCGGGAAAACACTTCTGCACGACTCTCCACGGCGAGATGGATCCGTCCACCAAAGGAGAAGTCTCTAGCCCTTTTCGTTCCTGCATAAACCTCAGCTTCTTCTGTCCAGTGGAAGCTTCTTTGCACCCGCAGCTGGCATTTCCTGGGCATCTGCCCATCTCCGACGTGCTTGTGACTTTTGGACTTGGTCCCCTTGTTCCACAGGTACCCTAGATTGGAAATCCACAGTTGTTGCATTGCTGGTTTGTGTCTTTCCTGCATTATTCCTCTAACACGACTACTTTGTCCTTAGGGGAATTTTAGTGCACTTTGCACTCACTTCTCAGGGTCTTGGGGAGGGTTATTTTTCTAACTCTCACTATTTTCTAATAGTCCCAGCGACCCTCTACAAGGTCACATAGGTTTGGGGTCCATTCGTGGTTCGCATTCCACTTTTGGAGTATATGGTTTGTGTTCCCCTATCCCTATGTTTCCCCATTGCATCCTATTGTAACTATACATTGTTTGCACTGTTTTCTAAGACTATACTGCATATTTTTGCTATTGTGTATATATATCTTGTGTATATTTCCTATCCTCTCACTGAGGGTACACTCTAAGATACTTTGGCATATTGTCATAAAAATAAAGTACCTTTATTTTTAGTATAACTGTGTATTGTGTTTTCTTATGATATTGTGCATATGACACTGAGTGGTACTGTAGTAGCTTCACACGTCTCCTAGTTCAGCCTAAGCTGCTCTGCTAAGCTACCATTATCTATCAGCCTAAGCTGCTAGACACCCTATACACTAATAAGGGATAACTGGGCCTGGTGCAAGGTGCAAGTACCCCTTGGTACTCACTACAAGCCAGTCCAGCCTCCTACACCTATTTAGCTCATCTCTAATGGGGGAGGTCTGAATTGCGCATGAGATCCTCTGGAAAGACACATCTCATGGGCCCCCCGAGGGGAAACGGATGATCACACTGGGAATGATTTAGTCAGCACCCCCAGCTCTCAGGCACCTGGCTGAAAGACCAAGTAGGGGTGGGTAGGTTTTCATGCAAATCTCCATCCCCGTTGTGGCAGCTTCTATGGAGTTTGCTGTTTGGTACACATGGTTAGTCGTAACTATCACCAGGAGTGCACTTGTGGGGTCTTGTAGCCCCCAATATTCCCACAGTTATTTATTTAATGCTGTCTCATAGTGTTCAAAACCAGCTTGCTGTAAGACCCTGGGTGGGCAAAGACTGGTTCTCAAGACAAAACATTCTCTCTCTCGGCACCACCCCTGCAGTCACAGGCCTCTAGCCACTTACACAATCCTAGTCTGTCCAGCAGAGGCCTGCGGTACCCACTCCTGTGGCACCAATAAACAGGACCAATCCACAGAGGTCCCAGAGGATCTTTCTGTCTGGGTCCCCAGCAAATCCACTCTCAGCTGTCCCTGAAAGGAGGCAGGAATTTTGTGCCACTAGCTCTGAAGAGTCCTGCTAAAGTCCCAGGAGTACAAGAACATAGTGGGAACCACAACTTTCTTGCGCCCCCTATCAAGGGACAGTTTCTTCAGGATCACCCCACCGTCCTGGTAGGAGCCCCCGGCAGGGTCACTACATCTGGCAACCCTCCCGCCCCATTCTTCCAATGGATTCTGATCTACGCCAAAGGCAGAAACATCTCTAAATGGAATAGCTCCTGGTGGGCTCCCTCACAGGACATTAGTCTTGCCCATGGCAAGCATAAACATTTCTAAGAACCCCCAGTCATCCCCTACAACTCAAGAAGCAGTGTCCACCCCTTCACTCAGATCTACGATGTGAGTACCTGATGCAGTGCCTAAACCTATAGAGAAGAACTATCCTTATACAAGCCTAGTATGTAAGTGTCAGGGTTCAAAGTACACTATGGCCTGAACTTTCTAATGGGAACACTTTTGAAAGCCCACCCCATCTCCCCATCATTGAATCACCTCAAAACCTAAACCTGTCATAAAAATGTAGTTAATGCAGCAACTAACCATCAATGTTTTTGTATGGCTATGTCTACAGAGGTTTTTCTTTCCCACATCTGGAGTTCACACAACCAAACCTTTGAACCCCTGTCAGAGCCTTGAAATGCATAGGTAGTGTGTGGCAAACTGAACTTATCAAATGTTATTTCCGGAACTGGATACTATTGATCCCAGCACTCCAGCGCTCCAGGTCCACAACTGTCTCCTTTCTGGGATCAAAGCACCCATTGCAGCACTTGACTCTCTCAGGGGAGTGAAGGGAACCAGTCCAAGGACTACTCAGGGGAGGAGTGCGGGTTAGTAATCACTATTCACTGGCACACAACATTAAACTCGATAAATGCTCTTTTTGAAAAGGGAAAATTACATTTATTACACACAATAACAAATGCACACTGTGCATTAATGTACAAAGATTGATTAGACCTAGAGAAGAGGGTTTTGATGAGTTGGCACTGCCTGAATTCCAGAGGATGCCATCGAACCTTAAAACAAATGTGGTGTAAATGTTCCTTTTTAGTGATGGAACCCACTTTCACATTTCCCCTGCATGGATACTTCTCCATGGTGATCTAGAAACATACATAAAGTTAGTTTAAACACATTCAACATTTGCTTTCATGTTTCACGTAAGTCTATTATCATTACCAGGGTCATGACATCAAATACACATTACTTAGAAAGAGTAAATGTATTCTTGTTTATAGTTTTTAACCTCAATTCTGTTGAGGGTGTTATCGTCACACCAATTTGACAGCACAGGCTTGAGATTTACCTGTGATATCCGTCAGATACAGTCTTTAAATTGTCCAATGGTTAAATGATTAATCAATTAAATCCTTTCATGATCAAACACATATTGAATATGAATAGCTATGATGGTACCTTATGCTAGTCCTTTCATGTAGTCAAGTAGTTGAGGAGTTGTTCTACTGTGTTGTTCTCTTTCCTTTTGAGGTTTGATGACCCACTCTGAAGGCTTCTGGAATGAGAATGGCAGGAATCCCTGCGAGGATCTCTGGCGGCTTCAGGGAGTATGATGGCAAGAATCACTGTGAGGTTATCGCCAGGTAAGTGTTTTCCAGAAAACAGGAGCAGAGCACACAGATGTCATAATCTGTTGATGCCCTCGAGGCAAAGCACATTCTGGCACTCAGACATGATTTAATTAGAGACTGCGGCTAAAATGGCCTCCAAGATGTCCAGAAATCTTGCATCTGGGCATGAAAAGTTATTTGTCAACATTTTTTTCACAACAGGGGGCTGAAATATTCACAAAACAAGGAAAGTCAATCTTTAGGATGCAAGATTGCTTAAAATGTGGCACATGTACAATCTATCACTGGTCACACAGCATGATAACATGCATATGTATAAAAATAATGGCACAACAGTCTGGGAGCAAATAGATACTTGTACAAAATAGGATTACATGCATACTGTGAGAGTGTAGGAGGCTGGCCTGGCGTGTAGTGGGTACCAAGGGGTACTTGCACTCTGTACCAGGTCCAGTTATCCCTTATTAGTGTAGAAGAGGTGTTTCTAGCAGCGTAGGCTGATAGAAGGTAGCTATAGCAGAGCAGCTTAGGCTGAACTAGGAGACATGCAAAGCTCCTACTATACCACTGGTGTCATATGCACAATATCATAAGAAAACACAATACACAGATATACTAAAAATAAAGGTACGTTATTTTTATGACAATATGCCAAAAGTATCTCAGTGAGTACCCTCAGTATGAGGATGCCAAATATACACAAGATATATGTACACAATACCAAAATTATGCAGTAATAGCAAAAGGAAGTAGTGCAAGCAGTGTAAAGTTACAATAGATTGCAATAGGAGCACATAGGTATAGGGGCAACACAAACCATATACTCCAAAAGTGGAATGCGAACCACGAATGGACCAAAAACCTTTGTGAGCTTGTAGAGGGTCGCTGGGACTGTAGGAAAACAGTGAGGGTTAGAAAAATAGCCCACCCCAAGACCCTGAAAGGTAGGTGTAAAGTGCACCTACTACCCCCAGAGAGCACAGAAGTCGTGATAGGGGAATTCTGCAAGGAAGACCAACACCAGCAATGCAACAACAATGGATTTCCAGACGAGAGTACCTGTGGAACAAGGGGACCAAGTCCAAGAGTCACACTCAAGTCGGGAGTGGGCAGATGCCCAAGAAATGCCAGCTGAGAATGCAAAGAAGCTGCCACCGGATGGTAGAAGCTATGGATTCTGCAAGAACGAAGAGGACTAGGAACTTCCCCTTTGGAGGATGGATGTCCCACGACGTGAAGAAGCTTGCAGAGGTATTCCCGTGCAGAAAGACCACAAACAAGCCTTGCTAGCTGCAAGGGTCGCGGTTAGGGTTTTTGGATGCTGCTGTGGCCCAGGGGGGACCAGGATGTCGCCAATTGCGTGAGGAGACAGAGGGGACATCCAGCAAGACAAAGAGCCCACTCAGAAGCAAGCAGCACCTGCAGAAGTGCCGGAACAGGCACTACAAAGAAGAGTGAACCGGAGCTCACCCGAAGTCACAAAAGAAGGTCCCACAATGCCGGAGGACAACTCAGGAGGTCGTGCACTGCAGGTTAGATTGTTGGGGACCCAGGCTTGGCTGTGCAAAGAGGAAATCCTGGAAGAGTGCACAGGAGCCGGAGCAGCTGCAAATCACGCGGTACCCAGCAATGCAGTCTAGCGTGGGGAGGCAAGGACTTACCTCCACCAAACTTGGACTGAAGAGTCACTGGACTGTGGGAGTCACTTGGACAGAGTTGCTGAGTTCCAGGGACCACGCTCGTCGTGCTGAGAGGGGACCCAGAGTACCGGTGATGCAGTCTTTTGGTGCCTGCGGTTGCAGGGGGAAGATTCCGTCGACCCACAGGAGATTTCTTCAGAGCTTCTAGTGCAGAGAGGAGGCAGACTACCCCCACAGCATGCACACCAGGAAAGCAGACGAGAAGGCGGCTGGATCAGCGATAGAAGGTTGCAGTAGTAGTCTTTGCTACTTTGTTGCAGTTTTGCAGGCGTCCAGAGCAGTCAGCGGTTGATTCCTTGGCAGAAGGTGAAGAGAGAGATGCAGAGGAACTCTTGCATTCATGATCTAAAGAATTCCTCAAAGCAGAGACCCTAAATTGCCAGAAAAGGAGGTTTGGCTACCTAGGAAGGAGGATAGGCTAGCAACACAGGTAAGAGCCTATCAGAAGGAGTCTCTGACGTCACCTGATGGCACTGGCCACTCAGAGCATTCCAGTGTGCCAGCAGCACCTCTGTTTACAAGATGGCAGAGGTGTGGAGCACACTGGAGGAACTCTGGGCACCTCCCAGGGGAGGTGCAGGTCAGGGGAGTGGTCACTCCCCTTTCCTTTGTCCAGTTTCACACCAGAGCAGGGCTGGGGGATCCCTGAACCGGTGTAGACTGGCTTATGCAGAGATGGGCACCATCTGTGCCCATCAAAGCATTTCCAGAGGCTGGGGGAGGCTACTCCTCCCCAGCCCTGACACCTTTTTCCAAAGGGAGAGGGTGTAACACCCTCTCTCTGAGGAAGTCCTTTGTTCTGCCTTCCTGGGCCAAGCCTGGCTGGACCCCAGGAGGGCAGAAACCTGTCTGAGGGGTTGGCAGCAGCAGCAGCTGCGGTGAAACCCCGGGAAATGTAGTTTGGCAGTACCCGGGTCTGTGCTAGAGACTCGGGGATCATGCAATTGTCTCCCCAATGCCACAATGGCATTGGGGTGACAATTCCATGATCTTAGACATGTTACATGGCCATGTTCGGAGTTACCATTGTGACACTATACATAGGTAGTGACCTATGTATAGTGCACGCGTGTAATGGTGTCCCCGCACTCACAAAGTCCGGGGAATTTGCCCTGAACGATGTGGGGGCACCTTGCCTAGTGCCAGGGTGCCCACACACTAAGTAACTTAGCACCCAACCTTTACCATGTAAAGGTTAGACATATAGGTGACTTATAAGTTACTTAAGTGCAGTGGTAAATGGCTGTGAAATAACGTGGACGTTATTTCACTCAGGCTGCAGTGGCAGGCCTGTGTAAGAATTGTCAGAGCTCCCTATGGGTGGCAAAAGAAATGCTGCAGCCCATAGGGATCTCCTGGAACCCCAATACAATGGGGATCCTCAGTACCATATACTAGGGAGTTATAAGGGTGTTCCAGTATGCCAATGTGAATTGGTGAAATTGGTCACTAGCTGTTAGTGACAATTTGAAAAGCAAAGAAAGAGCATAACCACTGAGGTTCTGAATAGCAGAGCCTCAGTGAGACAGTTAGTCATCACACAGGGAACACATACATATAGGTCACAAACTTATGAGCACTGGGGTCCTGGCTAGCAGGGTCCCAGTGACACATAACAAACATACTGAAAACATAGGGTCTTCACTATGAGCACTGGGCCCTGGCTGGCAGGATCCCTGACATACACTCACAAACAGGCCAAAAGGCGGGGTAACAAGGCTAGAAAGAGGCTACTTTCTCACACAACCCCCCCCCCCAAACGAAGGACAATAAGGCTAACCTTGGCCAGTCGAGACTGTATTGTCTAAGTGTTGATAAGTAGAGAGTAGCTCTGCAATAGACTGGTTACTCCCTTTATCATCCACTATATGGTTACTTCCCTGTGGGGATGTAAACCACCCTGTTTGAAGTTTTTTAGCTAAGCAACAATGTGAAGATATATTTTCAGAGTTTCTATCAGTAAGTTTTAGTTTAGAGCAGTGAGAATTGTCCACTGGACCTATTTCTAGTGATGAGAATGCCAGACAGGGATGCTGTCTCAGAAAAGCCATAGCTGGGCAAAAACTTTGTCCATATGGCTGGAAGAGAGAACAGGGATGCTGTTTCTCTTGAGTTGGAGCAGGGCAGGGATGCTGTCCCATGAGCGCCACACTAGGGCATGGATGCTGTCCTAAGTGTTGTGAGGCAGTGCAGGGTTTCTGCACTAACGTTTCTCTGGGGGGTTGGAGGGATGCTCCATGTTGTAGGAAAGTACCATCTTGCCTGGCATGTTACCCCCATTTTTCACTGTATATATGTTGTTTTAGTTGTATGTGTCACTGGGACCCTGGTAACACAGGGCCCCAGTGCTCATAAGTGTGCCTGTATGTGTTACCTGTGTAGTGACTAACTGTCTCACTGAGGCTCTGCTAATCAGAACCTCAGTGGTTATGCTCTCTCATTTCTTTCCAAATTGTCACTGACAGGCTAGTGACCATTTTTACCAATTTACATTGGCTTACTGGAACACCCTTATAATCCCCTAGTATATGGTACTGAGGTACCCAGGGTATTGGGGTTCCAGGAGATCCCTATGGGCTGCAGCATTTCTTTTGCCACCCATAGGGAGCTCTGACAATTCTTACACAGGCCTGCCACTGCAGCCTGAGTGAAATAACGTCCACGTTATTTCACAGCCATTTTACACTGCACTTAAGTAACTTATAAGTCACCTATATGTCTAACCTTTACCTGGTAAAGGTTAGGTGCAAAGTTACTTAGTGTGAGGGCACCCTGGCACTAGCCAAGGTGCCCCCACATTGTTCAGAGCCAATTCACTGAACTTTGTGAGTGCGGGGACACCATTACACGCGTGCACTACATATAGGTCACTACCTATATGTAGCTTCACCATGGTAACTCCGAATATGGCCATGTAACATGTCTATGATCATGGAATTGCCCCCTCTATGCCATCCTGGCATTGTTGGTACAATTCCATGATCCCAGTGGTCTGTAGCACAGACCCTGGTACTGCCAGACTGCCCTTCCTGGGGTTTCTCTGCAGCTGCTGCTGCTGCCAACCCCTCAGACAGGCATCTGCCCTCCTGGGGTCCAGCCAGGCCTGGCCCAGGATGGCAGAACAAAGAACTTCCTCTGAGAGAGGGTGTGACACCCTCTCCCTTTGGAAAACGGTGTGAAGGCAGGGGAGGAGTAGCCTCCCCCAGCCTCTGGAAATGCTTTGTTGGGCACAGAGGTGCCCAATTCTGCATAAGCCAGTCTACACCGGTTCAGGGACCCCTTAGCCCCTGCTCTGGCGCGAAACTGGACAAAGGAAAGGGGAGTGACCACTCCCCTGACCTGCACCTCCCCTGGGAGGTGTCCAGAGCTCCTCCAGTGTGCTCCAGACCTCTGCCATCTTGGAAACAGAGGTGCTGCTGGCACACTGGACTGCTTTGAGTGGCCAGTGCCACCAGGTGACGTCAGAGACTCCTTGTGATATGCTCCTTCAGGTGTTAGTAGCCTTTCCTCTCTCCTAGGTAGCCAAACCCTCTTTTCTGGCTATTTAGGGTCTCTGTCTCTGGGGAAACTTCAGATAACGAATGCATGAGCTCAGCCGAGTTCCTCTGCATCTCCCTCTTCACCTTCTGATAAGGAATCGACCGCTGACCGCGCTGGAAGCCTGCAAACCTGCAACATAGTAGCAAAGACGACTACTGCAACTCTGTAACGCTGATCCTGCCGCCTTCTCGACTGCTTTCCTGCTTGTGCATGCTGTGGGGGTAGTCTGCCTCCTCTCTGCACCAGAAGCTCCGAAGAAATCTCCCGTGGGTTGACGGAATCTTCCCCCTGCAACCGCAGGCACCAAAAAGCTGCATCTCCGGTCCCTTGGGTCTCCTCTCAGCACGACGAGCGAGGTCCCTCGAATCCAGCGACACCGTCCAAGTGACCCCCACAGTCCAGTGACTCTTCAGCCCAAGTTTGGTGGAGGTAAGTCCTTGCCTCACCTCGCTGGGCTGCATTGCTGGGAACCGCGACTTTGCAAGCTACTCCGGCCCCTGTGCACTTCCGGCGGAAATCCTTCGTGCACAGCCAAGCCTGGGTCCACAGCACTCTAACCTGCATTGCACGACTTTCTAAGTTGGTCTCCGGCGACGTGGGACTCCTTTGTGCAACTTCGGCGAGCACCGTTTCACGCATCCTCGTAGTGCCTGTTTCTGGCACTTCTCCGGGTGCTACCTGCTTCAGTGAGGGCTCTTTGTCTTGCTCGACGTCCCCTCTCTTTGCAGGTCCAATTTGCGACCTCCTGGTCCCTCCTGGGCCCCAGCAGCGTCCAAAAACGCCAAACGCACGATTTGCGTGTAGCAAGGCTTGTTGGCGTCCATCCGGCGGGAAAACACTTCTGTACGACTCTCCAAGGCGTGGGGGATCCATCCTCCAAAGGGGAAGTCTCTAGCCCTTGTCGTTCCTGCAGTATTCACAGTTCTTCAGCCTAGTAAGAGCTTCTTTGCACCAACCGCTGGCATTTCTTGGGCATCTGCCCATCTCCGAGCTGCTTGTGACTTTTGGACTTGGTCCCCTTGTTCCACAGGTACCTTCAGACAGGAATCCATCGTTGTTGCATTGCTGATTTGTGTTTTCCTTGCATTCTCCCTCTAACACGACTATTTTGTCCTTAGGGGAACTTTGGTGCACTTTGCACTCACTTTTCAGGGTCTTGGGGAGGGTTATTTTTCTAACTCTCACTATTTTCTAATAGTCCCAGCGACCCTCTACAAGGTCACATAGGTTTGGGGTCCATTCGTGGTTCGCATTCCACTTCTGGAGTATATGGTTTGTGTTGCCCCTATCCCTATGTTTCCCCATTGCATCCTATTGTAACTATACATTGTTTGCACTGTTTTCTAAGACTATACTGCATATTTTTGCTATTGTGTATATATATCTTGTGTATATTTCCTATCCTCTCACTGAGGGTACACTCTAAGATACTTTGGCATATTGTCATAAAAATAAAGTACCTTTATTTTTAGTATAACTGTGTATTGTGTTTTCTTATGATATTGTGCATATGACACTAAGTGGTACTGTAGTAGCTTCACACGTCTCCTAGTTCAGCCTGAGCTGCTTTGCTAAGCTACCATTATCTATCAGCCTAAGCTGCTAGACACCCTATACACTAATAAGGGATAACTGGGCCTGGTGCAAGGTGCAAGTACCCCTTGGTACTCACTACAAGCCAGTCCAGCCTCCTACATTGGTTGTGCAGTGGTGGGATAAGTGCTTGAGACTACTTACCACTCTTGTCATTGTACGTTTCATAAGAGAAAAATATACAAAACAAGGTCAGTGTATATACACATAGCCAAAAAGTTTTGCATTTCCTCTTTTCACTCTTTTCTAAGTGCTGAAAAGTACTTCTAAACTTTCAAAAAGTTCTTAAAAGTTTAAAAAGTTTTTTCTGTCTTTCCAAAAAGTTCTGAAAACTTTTTTTCTCTTTTGTCTATCACTTTAACTCTCTCTAAAAAATGTCTGGCACAGGCCAAAAAGTTGAACTGTCCAAACTTGCATATGATCACCTTAGCTGGAAAGGAGCAAGGAGTCTCTGCATAGAGAGAGGTTTGAGTGTAGGGAAGAATCCTTCCTTAGAACTGTTAATTAATATGCTTAGAGTACAGGATAAGGCCATAAGTGCCCAATCTGTGGAAAAAGTAGCTAATGGTTCTCAATCTGATCCAGGGACTCCCCCAGGAAAAGGTTCAGGAAAGAAACTTCTTAGCCTGCCCATTACTAGACAGTCTAGCATAGTTGGTACAGAGGTTGAATCACATCATACTGATGATGTGCTCTCACATTATACTGGTAGCCAAGCTGTTAGGGTGCCCTCTGTAAGGGACAGGTCTCCTTCTGTTCATTCCCATCATACCTCTGTATCTAGAAATGTCCCTCCCACCCACCCTGATGACAGATTGTTAGAAAGGGAGCTCAATAGATTGAGAGTGGAGCAAACCAGACTGAAGCTCAAGAAGCAACAGCTGGATTTGGATAGACAGTCTTTAGAAATAGAGAGGGAAAGACAGAAAATGGGTTTAGATACCCATGGTGGCAGCAGCAGTATTCCCCATAGTCATCCTGCAAAAGAGCATGATTCCAGGAATCTGCATAAGATAGTTCCCCCTTACAAGGAGGGGGATGACATTAACAAGTGGTTTGCTGCACTTGAGAGGGCCTGTGCTGTACAGGATGTCCCTCAAAAGCAGTGGGCTGCTATCCTATGGCTATCATTTACTGGAAAAGGTAGGGATAGGCTCCTTACTGTAAAAGAAAATGATGCTAACAATTTCCAAGTTCTTAAGAATGCACTCCTGGATGGTTATGGCTTAACCACTGAACAGTACAGGATAAAGTTCAGAGATACCAAAAAGGAGTCTTCACAAGACTGGGTTGATTTCATTGACCAGGCAGTGAAGGCCTTGGAGGGGTGGTTACATGGCAGTAAAGTTACTGATTATGACAGCCTGTATAACTTAATCCTGAGAGAGCATATTCTTAATAATTGTGTGTCTGATTTGTTGCACCAGTACTTGGTGGACTCTGATCTGACCTCTCCCCAAGAATTGGGAAAGAAGGCAGACAAATGGGTCAGAACAAGAGTGAACAGAAAAGTTCATACAGGGGGTGACAAAGATGGCAACAAAAAGAAGGATGGTAAGTCTTCTGACAAGGGTGGGGACAAATCTAAAAATGAGTCTTCATCAGGCCCACAAAAACACTCTGGTGGGGGTGGTGGGCCCAAATCCTCCTTTAATCAGAACAAGGAAAAGAAACCATGGTGCTATTTATGTAAGATAAAAGGCCATTGGACAACAGATCCCAGTTGTCCAAAGAAAGGCACCACAGCTCCTACCACTACAACCCCTACTGCTACACCTAGTGTCCCTACTAATAGCAGTGGTGGTGGGAGCAAACCTACTAATAGCCAATCCAAGGGAGTAGCTGGGCTCACTTTTGGTAATTTAGTTGGGGTTGGTCTGATTAGGGAGACCACAGAGGCTACTTTAGTCTCTGAAGGGGCTATTGACTTAGCCACTTTGGTTGCTTGCCCCCATAACTTGGAGAAGTACAAGCAACTAACCCTAATAAATGGTGTTGAGGTCCAGGCCTACAGGGACACAGGTGCCAGTGTCACAATGGTGATTGAGAAACTGGTGCACCCTGAACAACACATACTTGGACACCAGTACCAAGTAACCGATGCTCACAACATAACACAAAGCCACCCCATGGCTGTTGTAAATCTCAACTGGGGGGGGGTATCTGGTCCAAAGAAAGTTGTGGTAGCTTCAGATTTACCTGTAGACTGTCTATTAGGGAACGATTTGGAGACATCAGCTTGGTCAGATGTGGAATTGGAGGCCCATGCAGCAATGCTGGGCATCCCAGGGCATATTTTTGCTTTGACAAGGGCTCAGGCCAAAAAGCAAAAAGGACAGGGAAGCTTGGATCCTGGAACAATGGACCAAGTGCTCCCTAAAGCTAGGGCTAGTAGAAGCAAACCACTTCCTACTATCCCTCCCTCTACAGTGGATTCTACTTCTGAGGAAGAAGAATTCCCTCCCTGTGCAGAACCTACACCAGAGGAGCTGGAAGCAGACACTGCTGAGCTTTTGGGTGAAGGGGGGCCTGCCAGAGAGGAGCTGAGTGTGGCACAGCAAACCTGTCCCACATTAGAGGGTCTCAGACAGCAAGCTGTCAAACAGGCTAATGGGGATGTCAGTGACTCACACAGAGTTTACTGGGAGGACAACCTCTTGTACACTGAACAAAGGGATCCTAAACCTGGAGCTGCCAGGAGATTAGTGATTCCTCAGGAGTACAGAAAGTTCCTCCTAACACTGGCACATGACATTCCCTTAGCTGGGCACCTGGGTCAAATGAAAACTTGGGACAGATTGGTACCACTGTTTCATTGGCCTAGGATGTCTGAGGACACAAAAGATTTTTGTAAGTCCTGTGAAACCTGTCAAGCCAGTGGCAAGACAGGTGGCACTCCAAAGGCACCCCTTATCCCACTGCCTGTGGTTGGGGTTCCCTTTGAAAGGGTAGGGGTTGACATAGTTGGCCCCCTTGACCCTCCTACTGCTTCAGGCAATAGGTTTATCTTGGTGGTAGTGGACCATGCCACAAGATATCCTGAAGCTATTCCTTTAAGGACCACTACAGCTCCTGCAGTGGCAAAGGCCCTCCTGGGAATATTTTCCAGGGTGGGCTTCCCAAAGGAAGTAGTATCAGACAGAGGAAGCAATTTCATGTCTGCATACTTAAAGGCCATGTGGAAGGAGTGTGGTGTAACTTACAAGTTCACAACACCCTATCATCCACAAACAAATGGACTGGTGGAGAGATTTAATAAAACTCTCAAAGGTATGATTATGGGACTCCCTGAAAAACTCCGCAGGAGATGGGATATCCTTCTACCATGCCTCCTTTTTGCCTACAGGGAGGTACCCCAAAAAGGAGTGGGCTTCAGCCCCTTTGAACTTCTTTTTGGACACCCTGTTAGGGGTCCACTCACACTTGTAAAGGAGGGTTGGGAACAACCTTTAAAAGCTCCTAAGCAGGATATTGTGGATTATGTACTTGGCCTCAGATCAAGGATGGCTGAGTACATGAAAAAGGCCAGTAAAAACCTTCAGGCCAGCCAAGAGCTCCAGAAGCAATGGCATGATCAGAAGGCTGTTTTGGTTCAGTACCAACCAGGGCAGAAAGTGTGGGTCTTGGAGCCTGTGGCCCCAAGAGCACTCCAAGATAAATGGAGTGGTCCACACACAATTGTTGAAAAGAAGGGTGAAGTCACCTACTTAGTTGACTTAGGCACTGCCAGGAGTCCCCTTAGGGTGCTCCATGTCAACCGCCTGAAACCCTACTATGACAGGGCTGATCTCACCCTGCTCATGGCAACAGATGAGGGACAGGAAGAAGACAGTGATCCTCTACCTGATCTCTTCTCTTCCACAGAACAAGATGCTCTTGTGGAAGGGGTAGTTTTGGCTGATTGTCTTACTGCTGAGCAGAAAGATAATTGCATAAATCTCCTAGGACAATTTTCAGAACTCTTCTCCATTGTGCCAGGCACCACTTCTTGGTGTGAGCACACTATAGATACTGGAGACAGTTTACCTGTCAAAAGTAAGATCTATAGGCAGCCTGACCATGTCAGGGACTGCATAAAGCAAGAAGTTCAGAAGATGTTGGAACTAGGAGTGGTTGAGCACTCTGACAGTCCATGGGCTTCTCCTGTGGTACTGGTACCAAAACCCAATTCTAAAGATGGAAAGAAGGAAATGAGGTTTTGTGTAGACTATAGAGGTCTCAACTTGGTAACCAAAACAGATGCTCACCCTATACCCAGGGCAGATGAGCTAATAGATACACTGGCATCTGCCAAGTATCTAAGCACTTTTGATTTGACTGCAGGGTATTGGCAGATCAAAATGTCAGAAGATGCTAAACCTAAAACTGCATTTTCTACCATTGGAGGACATTACCAGTTTACTGTAATGCCTTTTGGTTTGAAAAATGCACCTGCCACTTTTCAGAGGTTGGTGAACACAGTCCTGCAAGGGCTGGAAGCTTTCAGTGCAGCATATTTGGATGATATAGCTGTATTTAGCTCCAGCTGGGATGATCACCTGGTCCACCTATGGAAAGTTTTAGAGGCCCTGCAAAAGGCAGGCCTCACTATCAAGGCTTCAAAGTGCCAGATAGGGCAGGGTAAGGTGGTTTATCTGGGACACCTTGTTGGTGGGGAACAGATTGCACCACTTCAGGGGAAAATCCAAACTATTATTGATTGGATTCCCCCTACCACTCAGACTCAGGTGAGAGCCTTCCTAGGCCTCACTGGGTATTACAGGAGGTTCATTAAGAACTATGGCTCCATTGCAGCCCCTCTTAATGACCTCACATCCAAGAAAATGCCTAAAAAGGTATTATGGACAGCAAACTGTCATAAAGCTTTTGAGGAGCTGAAGCAGGCCATGTGCTCTGCACCTGTTCTGAAAAGCCCTTGTTACTCTAAAAAATTCTATGTCCAGACTGATGCATCTGAATTAGGAGTAGGGGCAGTCCTATCACAACTTAATTCTGAGGGCCAGGATCAACCTGTTGCTTTTATTAGTAGAAGGTTGACCCCTAGAGAAAAGCGTTGGTCTGCCATTGAGAGGGAGGCCTTTGCTGTGGTCTGGGCTCTGAAGAAGTTGAGGCCATACCTGTTTGGCACTCACTTCATTGTTCAGACAGACCACAAACCTCTACTTTGGCTAAAACAAATGAAAGGGGAAAATCCTAAATTGTTGAGGTGGTCCATATCCCTACAGGGAATGGACTATACAGTGGAACATAGACCTGGGAGTAGCCACTCCAATGCAGATGGACTCTCCAGATATTTCCACTTAGACAATGAAGACTCATCAGGTAATGGCTAGTCTTATTGTCCTTCGTTTGGGGGGGGGTTGTGTAGGAAAGTACCATCTTGCCTGGCATGTTACCCCCATTTTTCACTGTATATATGTTGTTTTAGTTGTATGTGTCACTGGGACCCTGGTAACCCAGGGCCCCAGTGCTCATAAGTGTGCCTGTATGTGTTACCTGTGTAGTGACTAACTGTCTCACTGAGGCTCTGCTAATCAGAACCTCAGTGGTTATGCTCTCTCATTTCTTTCCAAATTGTCACTGACAGGCTAGTGACCATTTTTACCAATTTACATTGGCTTACTGGAACACCCTTATAATCCCCTAGTATATGGTACTGAGGTACCCAGGGTATTGGGGTTCCAGGAGATCCCTATGGGCTGCAGCATTTCTTTTGCCACCCATAGGGAGCTCTGACAATTCTTACACAGGCCTGCCACTGCAGCCTGAGTGAAATAACGTCCACGTTATTTCACAGCCATTTTACACTGCACTTAAGTAACTTATAAGTCACCTATATGTCTAACCTTTACCTGGTAAAGGTTAGGTGCAAAGTTACTTAGTGTGAGGGCACCCTGGCACTAGCCAAGGTGCCCCCACATTGTTCAGAGCCAATTCACTGAACTTTGTGAGTGCGGGGACACCATTACACGCGTGCACTACATATAGGTCACTACCTATATGTAGCTTCACCATGGTAACTCCGAATATGGCCATGTAACATGTCTATGATCATGGAATTGCCCCCTCTATGCCATCCTGGCATTGTTGGTACAATTCCATGATCCCAGTGGTCTGTAGCACAGACCCTGGTACTGCCAGACTGCCCTTCCTGGGGTTTCTCTGCAGCTGCTGCTGCTGCCAACCCCTCAGACAGGCATCTGCCCTCCTGGGGTCCAGCCAGGCCTGGCCCAGGATGGCAGAACAAAGAACTTCCTCTGAGAGAGGGTGTGACACCCTCTCCCTTTGGAAAATGGTGTGAAGGCAGGGGAGGAGTAGCCTCCCCCAGCCTCTGGAAATGCTTTGTTGGGCACAGAGGTGCCCAATTCTGCATAAGCCAGTCTACACCGGTTCAGGGACCCCTTAGCCCCTGCTCTGGCGCGAAACTGGACAAAGGAAAGGGGAGTGACCACTCCCCTGACCTGCACCTCCCCTGGGAGGTGTCCAGAGCTCCTCCAGTGTGCTCCAGACCTCTGCCATCTTGGAAACAGAGGTGCTGCTGGCACACTGGACTGCTCTGAGTGGCCAGTGCCACCAGGTGACGTCAGAGACTCCTTGTGATAGGCTCCTTCAGGTGTTAGTAGCCTTTCCTCTCTCCTAGGTAGCCAAACCCTCTTTTCTGGCTATTTAGGGTCTCTGTCTCTGGGGAAACTTCAGATAACGAATGCATGAGCTCAGCCGAGTTCCTCTGCATCTCCCTCTTCACCTTCTGATAAGGAATCGACCGCTGACCGCGCTGGAAGCCTGCAAACCTGCAACATAGTAGCAAAGACGACTACTGCAACTCTGTAACGCTGATCCTGCCGCCTTCTCGACTGCTTTCCTGCTTGTGCATGCTGTGGGGGTAGTCTGCCTCCTCTCTGCACCAGAAGCTCCGAAGAAATCTCCCGTGGGTCGACGGAATCTTCCCCCTGCAACCGCAGGCACCAAAAAGCTGCATCTCCGGTCCCTTGGGTCTCCTCTCAGCACGACGAGCGAGGTCCCTCGAATCCAGCGACACCGTCCAAGTGACCCCCACAGTCCAGTGACTCTTCAGCCCAAGTTTGGTGGAGGTAAGTCCTTGCCTCACCTCGCTGGGCTGCATTGCTGGGAACCGCGACTTTGCAAGCTACTCCGGCCCCTGTGCACTTCCGGCGGAAATCCTTCGTGCACAGCCAACCCTGGGTCCACGGCACTCTAACCTGCATTGCACGACTTTCTAAGTTGGTCTCCGGCGACGTGGGACTCCTTTGTGCAACTTCGGCGAGCACCGTTTCACGCATCCTCGTAGTGCCTGTTTCTGGCACTTCTCCGGGTGCTACCTGCTTCAGTTAGGGCTCTTTGTCTTGCTCGACGTCCCCTCTCTTTGCAGGTCCAATTTGCGACCTCCTGGTCCCTCCTGGGCCCCAGCAGCGTCCAAAAACGCCAAACGCACGATTTGCGTGTAGCAAGGCTTGTTGGCGTCCATCCGGCGGGAAAACACTTCTGCACGACTCTCCAAGGCGTGGGGGATCCATCCTCCAAAGGGGAAGTCTCTAGCCCTTGTCGTTCCTGCAGTATTCACAGTTCTTCAGCCTAGTAAGAGCTTCTTTGCACCAACCGCTGGCATTTCTTGGGCATCTGCCCATCTCCGAGCTGCTTGTGACTTTTGGACTTGGTCCCCTTGTTCCACAGGTACCTTCAGACAGGAATCCATCGTTGTTGCATTGCTGATTTGTGTTTTCCTTGCATTCTCCCTCTAACACGACTATTTTGTCCTTAGGGGAACTTTGGTGCACTTTGCACTCACTTTTCAGGGTCTTGGGGAGGGTTATTTTTCTTACTCTCACTATTTTCTAATAGTCCCAGCGACCCTCTACAAGGTCACATAGGTTTGGGGTCCATTCGTGGTTCGCATTCCACTTCTGGAGTATATGGTTTGTGTTGCCCCTATCCCTATGTTTCCCCATTGCATCCTATTGTAACTATACATTGTTTGCACTGTTTTCTAAGACTATACTGCATATTTTTGCTATTGTGTATATATATCTTGTGTATATTTCCTATCCTCTCACTGAGGGTACACTCTAAGATACTTTGGCATATTGTCATAAAAATAAAGTACCTTTATTTTTAGTATAACTGTGTATTGTGTTTTCTTATGATATTGTGCATATGACACTAAGTGGTACTGTAGTAGCTTCACACGTCTCCTAGTTCAGCCTGAGCTGCTTTGCTAAGCTACCATTATCTATCAGCCTAAGCTGCTAGACACCCTATACACTAATAAGGGATAACTGGGCCTGGTGCAAGGTGCAAGTACCCCTTGGTACTCACTACAAGCCAGTCCAGCCTCCTACACATGTTAACTAAAATGGTGCTCTTTTTCTCACAGAGAGGTACTTCCACCTCAGGGAGTACCGCTATGCCAGCTGATGGTTCCCTTGGAACAGGTGCCACCCCAGGAGAGGTTTCTCCCACCACAGGAATGGTATCCTGAATGGCAGGGTGGTTAGGGGATACAGTGATACCCTTTTTACCTGTTGTTGGCGAGGGATCCAGAATTTTCAGGCCTTCTCTCCTTTGCTTTTTAATTTCAGTAGAAATGAGAGGGAACAATTCCTCAGGGATACCCAGCATGGCTGCATGGGTATAAAACTGTACATCAGCCCAACCTGAGGCCTCTAGGTCATTACCTAAGAGACAATATACAGGTAAGCTAGGTGATACTACCACCTGCTTAGGGCCAGTAACTCCACCCCAACTAGGCTGAACTATAGCTAAGGGAAGAAACTTAGTGGAGTTATGGACATCAATAATCTTATACTGTTGTCCAATGATGTGTTGTTCAGGAGCCACTAGGGGGCATATTTATACTCCGTTCGCGCCGATTGTGCGTCAAAAAATTTGACGCACAATCAGCCCAAACGTTGCCCCATATTTAAACTCTGACGCCTGAGCCCGCGGACGACAAAATTCCGCTGTGTGCGTAATTTCTTGGATGCGGCAACCCGCCCTGCGTTAATGATATGCAGGGTAGGCGTTCCCGTCCAAAAAACGGCGCAAACGGCCGTGCGTCGTATTTATACTTCCGGGCAAAAATGACGCTCGGCCGGTAGGTGGAGCCAAAAAATGACGCACAGCCCGATGTGCGTCAAAATTTAACGCCTGGGTCAGGGCAGGCGTTAAAATGGGGCAAACACACCTGTATTTAATCAGAACACACAGAACAAACAGCAGAGCAGCAGAGCAGCAGAGCAGCAACAGGGAGACATGGAGGTGATTCTTATCCAGCGTGCACTCAGACGCAGAGCCCAGCAGCAACAACAGCAGCTACAACACCAGCAGGGACCCCAAAGGCAGCGCCGAAGGCAGGAGAGGATATTCCTCCCAAGAACAACCCTTCAGGGGCTCAGGGAACATGACATCATCCAGAGGTACCGGTTGAACTGGCAGGCCATCCAGCAGCTGCTGCGAAACATTGAACAGCAGTTGGCCCCCACTTTGGTCACATCCCGCACCAACCCAACAGAAACAAAGCTGCTTGCCGTACTTCATATGCTGGCAAGTGGCTCATTTCAAACAACTGGTGCCCTGGTTGGCGGAATATCACAACCATCATTCTCTGCATTTCTGCCAAAAGTACTGGATGCCATCATTTAACTGACACCCGCCACATCTGCTTCCCTAACATACTGCAAAAGCAGCAGGAAACAAAACATGGGTTCTACGCAATCAGTGGCTTCCCACACGTCCTTGGTGCAATCGACTGCACACACGTACTCCTTGTGCCACCTGCTGCAACTGAACACCTCTACCGCACAGGAAGCACACACATTCCATCAATGTGCAGGCCATAGTCGTTCACCAGGGATTGATCACCAACCTCGTGGCTAAATATCCTGGGAGTGTACATAACTCATTCATCTTCCGTCACTCTACCATCAACCAACACTTCCAGGATGGACGGTATGGCAATGGACTACTTGTTGGTAAGTACAAAAACCTACATATATATACACCGCACAGTAACCCTCTAGGACACACAACACATACACCACAACAGCAACATGTCGACAGGAACACACTGAAGTCGTGACATTGCTAGCCATGTTTCTTAAGTCACCATTGAACCTGTCACACATCTGAAATTACTGTACAGCCTAATGTGAAGACGTCAATGAGTGTGGTTGCCTAAATGCCACCTTGCAAATTGTAAGTGTCACAATGACCTTTACATTAATACATTGCATAAGTCTAAAGGTATGGGATGTCCAGGGTACTTCCATATGAACGTGTTAACAACACTTTCAAAATTAACTGTGCATGGAACTATCATCTCACCCCCAGTGAAGACACACGCCCACCTGTATCACAAGTCATAATGTTAGGGAGGGCACACTGCACTGAAAATCACAAAATATTCTGATGACAAACGGTTAGCAGAAAAACATGTGCTCAGCCAAGGTAAAAACACAATGCAGATGGTATAGCCTACAAGTATAGGATGTCACATCAGTACACAAAAGAGTCACAGACAACACAAGACAACTACTGCCATTAAAGGTCTTTTCAATAATGCAAGCTACATCAACATGATCCCATTCTGTTTTTGTCTTTCATCTGATCAGGGGTATGGCATCCAGCCATGGCTAATGACACCATTTGGGAACCCGAGTACTGCTGCAGAGCGGGCATACAACGACGCCCATAAGAGGACACACAGCATTGTCGAGCGGACCTTGGGGATCCTCAAGTCAAGGTTCCGCTGCCTCGACATCACTGATGGTAGCCTACTATATTCCCCCAAGATGGTCTGTAGGATCATACTCACATGTGCAATATTGCACAACATTTGTGTAAAAAGGAACATTCCCCTCCTCTAACCAGACCCATACATGCCTGAAGACGAAGAAGAGGAGGATGCTGGCCTGCAACAGGAGGGGGAACAACCAAACACGGCTGCTGGAGTACGTAGGCACCAACAGATTGTAAATAATTTATTTTCATAATTATCACCATCACCACTTAATGCACTATTGTAAATAAACACTGATAACAAACACCACATTATGGTTTGGCCTATTCATTTCTGCCCACCTTTAGCTTTAAATATCAGAAGAAGAATGTCATCTCATGGAGCAATAATGATATAACAATCAGGACACAAAAAAATACACTACAAATGTAATGGCCACCAAACAATGGTCACATACACACACAATGTAAATGACAGACATCCTGTACAGTTCACCTTTGAAGGGCAATAGCTGAGGACCACACATATGACACACATACATGTAGTAAACATGGATCATCGCAGCAGATGGTTCACAACTAAAACACCATCACTCAACTAGGGGAAAACAGGCCTCATACATCAGCCAGTTCACATGCTAATGCTTCAGGAACAGGAATGTAGTACTAGACTCTTTGCAACAGTAATTCCAACTACTTACTATCTTTGCAATGACTATCTGTCACTAGAGTTACACATAAGCAGAATAAACACAGCACAAGTGCTACACCTATGACAAGCATCAAGCACATTACATCCCATCTACATGTCAGCCCTTTTCTAAAAACATTACACACACCTCCAGCTGGTCACTCCCCACCTGTCTGAAGAGGTCCCTGGAATGCTGATTTGTGTACACTGAGATTCCCTCATCTACACACACACTCACAAGAGTCATCAAGTGTGCCACACCCTTTCCTATGCCTACTATTGTCATAGTACAATCTCACTGCATGGAACTCAGCTCATATAATACACTGGCTTGGAGTTTTTAAGGCCAGGAATCACCTGTAGCTTGATTCTCTTATGAAAGGTACTGAAGGCTAATTTTCAGCAAATCTCATCTGACAGGACTACTGAGACACTGATGGAGGCCACACCAGTGATCCCCCCCATGCACACCACCCAAATGTATATGCCCCGTGCCTGCTGATGCCTCCTACAGCATAGATGTTGGAATTTGAGCAATTACATCATTAAGCATTGCTACTAATGTTGCCGTGTAACACTTTATCAGGGTTCATGTGTCACCTTCAAAACAACACAGGACATACACAGTGTGACATGTCAACTGTCTACTGCTCCCTCTGACCAGTCCTAGTCAGAACACTGATCATGTAATTACTGAAAGAACTTGCTCCTGATTGACCCAGCATCCTGTCAGCCTGACTGGCACCTGTCCGTGGGTCACCCTAAAGATACCTGGGGTCCACCTATGGACCACATGTGCTGTCCAAAACCTCTTGTACCTCAGACACTAATTTGTCATTAGCCTCATCAATGTATACTCAAATACATAGTATTGCATCAGCTGACTGTTATTTGTATCAGATTTGTGACAGTGCCCTTGAATAGCTAAATCATGGCCCTTCCGTTGTCTGGCCCTCATTAATGCCTAAACCACAAAGTGTGACAGTGTACCTGGCCCATAGCGTTTGATGGTGTAAATAGCCTCCATCCAAACCAGCAACCTCAGATAATGTCCATGAGAAGTCAACACATATGAGGACCCTGACTGTTCACACGCTGAGTAAAATTGTTCAAATAATAAAGATGAGTTGTGTGTGCTGAATACCAGCCATTTACTTCTGCACAGAGGCTATGATGTTGCCTGATACATTACCATCCACAGAGGCCAACTGGAGTACAAATGTTGCAATGACACATGCCGGATCCAGACACCTGCGACATTCTCTCACTCAGCACACCAAGGTTGCCCAGTTGAAAGTCTCATTACACGTCTTCAGTGACAGGGTGGGACCATCCATGTGTAGGTGACCATGTCCTCAATGGCTTCTCTCAAATTTTGCTACAAACGATACCCATTAGATACACGATTAGCTGCCACTAACTCATGAGGAGACCTGGACATTACAGTGACAACATACACCTTGACAGTTGATACTGGATCAATATTGGACCACACACATGAACATGTACCATCCAATCAACAAAATGGTTGCAAGCAGCCAATCACAGTAGTGTCCCAGTTGTAACCTAGCAGGAAGAATGAAACATGCCTCTAAATCAGGTAATGCATAAAGGGCCACATACATCAACAACCTATTTGCTATCGTGACATAAGGAACGTTGAGATTTTGCCAAAAAATCAATGCAAAATGGTATGTCAGAATTCTCCAAAGAATCAATAGGGCAAACGTCAAATGGGCAAATGGGATTACAGAATAGCAAACAGTGAATCATACCCTATTTGCTTCCATGGGCCTGCTGCTGAAGGTTTAGCATTACTGAATTTGGGAAACCCTTGGATAAATTTGCAAGTCTGGAAGAGCAAAACCTAGGGTGCTGGGGGCCTAAGTCCACCTCTGCTGCCCCCCAAATATACAATTTTTATGCACATGTGAAGCACACACATGCATAAGGCGCATGTGTGCCCTACATGTCAAAAGTAAAACACATTTTAGATACATTAACTCGTAAATAGGACATGGTTACCCCCCAAAAAAGTTTAGGCGATAATTGCACTACCTAATTGGCCTTTATTTAATTATGATTAGCTTGATAATTGTGGACACATTTTTGCTAAGGAATACATTCCATTCATATTTTGAAATTAGCAATCAGCAATTACCTACATATGTGTACAATTATGAGTAATATCCATTCTGGCCAATCATTACCATTGCACTGTGAATATCCTTCTATACATCCTATAAGGGACATTTGCTATAGCTAACCCCAAATGTGTATCACTTAGCACCGTTTGGTCATGACAAAATTCATTTCTCAATTTGACAAATGAAAGACATATTTGTCATAATGTGTCATATTTCCACGCATACAGCTTGTGCGTCATAATTTTTGACGCACAGGAGTGCAGATAATGCAGAGTCAAAAATTAATTTCATAAATAGATATCATAATATCCTGCATAACATGGCCTCCATTTTTTTCCATTATGCGTCATATTTCCACGCATACAGCTTGTGCGTCATAATTTTTGACGCACATGTGTGCATATCATGCAGAGTCAAAAATATTTTTCATCATTAGATATTATATTTTCCAGCGGCTTAATTTTCAACTCTAGAACTTTACAATATGCCTCAAACAAATATAATCTACCAATGATTAAATTTATTTTGACTCTGCATCATTTGCACTCCTATGCATGAAAAAAGATGACGCACAAGCTGTATGCGTGAAAAAAAAAAACGCATAGCGGAAAAAAAACGGCGGCCATTTTATGCAGGATGTGATATAGGATATCCTGTTTACAGAATCTGTACAGTGGGTGTACTTTCACTTTCACTTTGCAGTTTCAGATTATTCTAGACTGTGTGGCTGTGTGCAAAGTGTTGTCCTGTGTATTAGTGCTTTTGTGTCCAGTGTACCATCTCAATTGTGCTTTTGTCATCATTGTCTTGTTGTAGAATACTGTCTGAGTCTGTGTTGTATTAATTTGTCAAGTCCAGTGTTTTATTTATTGTCTGTGGGAGTCTGTTGTGGGTACTGTAATATAGGGGATAGTTGGGCTCTTCTTCTTAAGTTTTCTTTGTATTTCCCCACTCTACCTTTCTCCATTTCCCCCTTTTCCTTTTTCTACAACTTTTTCCCCTTTGTCAGTGCTGACATGTTTGGTAGGCCACAGCTTTCCAGGATGGGTGAGGAGGAATTGGGGGGGGTTTATATGGCTTGTTTGCCATTTCCTCCCACTCATGCTGGAGGCTGGGGGTAGGGTGATACAGGGGTATCACACGGAGGTCCGTAAAGTCCGTGGGGGAAGGTGCGCCATCACTTGGTGCGTCTATATGGTAGCCAAAGGAATGACCATCAATTGAAGCACCGCTGGGCTGATCTGATATCCAGGGAGCAAGATCTGCTGGACCACCTGAGAATCAGGATTGGTGGCCATGTTGGTGAGTACAGATCAATTACATGTGCACAATTTAAAGCTGTGTGGGGACATGTGATGATTGTTACCCAATCTGCCAGATAAGTAACTGACTGTGTGTAATGCTAGGGAAACCTACTGGGTAATTGATGCACACTGTGAAGGTTGACAAATGCTAGCAGTCAGGTAGCTCATGTTTTCTACACATACCGGTTGCCTGTAGCAGAATGTAATGTAGTGCCGCTTTTGTGTCAGACAAGCGAAACATTAATGACGCAATTAGGACTCTACAGGTCACAATAGAAAGTGAAAAATGGATGTAGAAACATCACACCTACATATGTACACGCCATAGCTAGACTGACATTTGTAAACCCTACATGATGCTGAAAATGAGTGCTGCCTTCACGTCAATTGAAGTTAGAAATGTTGTCCACACATATGTCACATGTGTGTCTGGTTGGTGTGTAGGGAAAATGTTCTTGGAAGTGCCATGCCTTGTCGTGATAAATGTGCTCCTTCACATCTAATTGTTACATGCCTGATCTGAGCATGAACCATATTTGTTAAGGACTCAGGTGCCCTCAGCTAACATTTTAGACTGGTATTTATTGTCACTTGTGCCCAAATCAGAATAGGGATTGCAGTCCAAAGGTATGGACCAGGGTACAAACATCTATGTTTGGTGCCAATCACTATTGTTTGGACACATCAATGTATGAAACTGTAACAACATGAGGTATTGCCAAAGTACCTGGCCCTCTGTACCATGTACCTATCAGTCACATATGTGTCATGACCACATAGGCTGTTTGAGTTTGAGAGGTCAGGCAGTCCTCAAGTAACCAGCTTTTGGATGTCTCTCTTGGATGCACATGATGAGATGAATGCACACCTATATTGTTGCTGCATACTAATGGAGGTGCATCTTTGCCACCACATGACTGTCCGGGCCACTGCATGTGTGTAGTAGGGTGCGTAACTGTAGCAGGAGACTCATCCGATGTAAATGTTGCGCATGAATAATTTCATGCAGTATGAGCATGTGTGAAAGGGTTTCATTACTCATGTCATATTCTCACATTGTCTTTGTATTTGCAATTGTTCGTCAGTGCACGGATCCTGAGTATATTCTTCCTTCCATCCTTTGCAGGTGGACCTGCACCGTACACAGTGGGAGAGGTGGCTCATTTTGCGGACCCCGACACCTACAGTGAGTGTTGCATGTGTGGTATTTTTTATGTTTGCTGGTGATGCATGATGGACTAATGTGTGTTCAACAGATTGCAAGGTTTGATGCGCTGCCCATTCATTAGTATTGTTCTATTAGTGGGATTTCAGTTATCACTTCATTTTGAGTTGACCTATGCTTATCCATTTCTCTGATTTTGGGTCTGTAGGCCATTCCTGTAGGACCCGCTATGGGGAATGGGGTGAGTCATGTGGAATACACTAGTTAATGTAAGAGTTGCTCTGGGACTTGTCTCGGACTGAGTCTGCATTTCAGACTGCATTCTCCCAGATAGCTTCTGCAAATGGCTTGTCTGAAATCTGCTGCTTTCCTAGTAAACGATGTACTGAGTACACTGTAGGTTGGATCTTCCGGGGGCATGTACTTCCACAAGTTGTACTAGAAGTGTGTGGGACTACAGTGCAACGGCCTAGGTGTACATGCTATTCATGATCATGGGTGTTCTTGCTCCTCTGTGTCTGTAGAAAAATATGCCTCACTGGTAGTATGTGATGTTGGACTAAGTCAGTACATTTTGACATGTGTGGACCTTGGATAGGACAAGGTTTAGCTGACTCCGATTTGTTGCTAGCCCTTCACTGGTGGTATGTGTGTGGAGGCAAAAACATGTTGAGCTTTCTATACACTCCTGGGTGTGCATTGATTATGGGATTGTTGGATGTTCTTCCCACCCCCCCTCAAAGTCAGCCATGTGTTTGGGAATAGGGTACCTAGGACTGTAGCAACCAGTATGTTACACATACTTGTGACCATTTGAAACTTTGTTTTGAACCTAGTGTACACACTCGGTTATGGCACATGAGTTCTATACTAGCAAATCCAATTACAAATCGCATATATTGAGGGTTGTGATTGTTATCACATACACTGACATATGTAGTCAAGGCAATAGGCGGAGGAGGTGCAGCCATAATGTAGGCTGCATTAGTAATTTTTATAATGAGAAGTTTAGGCTGATGTCACCCATCATGTAGATAATTGTATATGCTATGTGTGAGACGCCCTTTGTATGCAGGCTTCGCATGTACTTCCTCTGAGACTTTCAATGATCTATATGGTGATATGAGCTGTTACAACTACAGTAAAAGTAATTTCCAATTGACCCATTGTGCTATTCCACACAATGCATTTCCTATGGTAAATAGTTGCCCTTTCTCTTCACAGCTGCAAACATGAGTGCCGAATTGGGCACGAATTTGAGAGGCGGGCCATGAGGTACCGACACATCCTGCAGGTGCAGTCGGGGTTCCGACGGATGGCCCGAAAATACCAGGCGGATCGGGCCTCCGGAGCATAGTGGGCCTCACCACAGGGTGGCCCAAAGTTGCCCACTACAGCCACCACCACCACAACCACCAGTTCTCCCCAAGTGGCCCCAGCAACGGCGGGGACAGTTGTCCCTGCCTCTGCAGCATGACCTGGACCCAGCAATATAAGAGCTGCAGGACAGTCCAGTGGGCTACAATCAACTCCCACACAGAGCACCTCTGCCGGCACACAGACAGCAGCAGCACCTCCAATTGACCCTGCGGCATTCCAGGCTTTAGACTGCAAAATGGACAAGTTCATTAGGAAGGTGGACAAGCTGAGCCAGGATGTGGCCTACATAAAGAAGCGGGTCAGGACCATCAGGCGGACCCTACAGAGGACCAACCTCTAGGACTGATATGGTCTATTTTAATTTATTCCTCCCCTACCTCCTCTTTCCTTTTTATCATGATAAGTGGGTTTGGGGTATTAGTGTTAGGTTAGTATAGGTTGTTAGCTTAGTTAGTGTTAGGGAGGAGGGTGGGGGGTCCTTATTCTTTCTACTTTTCATTATTGTGTGTGATTATCAATGTTGGGGTTCCTGTCTGTTTAGAAAAAAATATATATATAATATATAAAATAAAAATACAAAAAAATATATGATTGTTTAGGATGGTATAGTATGTGTGTAGGTTAGTATGTGTTGTCCTGCATGTGTCCTGTCTCATAATGGTGGGTGGGGGTTTGATGTTTAGATCGATTCGTTGTATGTGTAGAGTAAGTTTAGCTTAGGTTAGTTAGGGACAGTTGTGGGTTAGGAGTAGTCAGGTTAGATTAGTGTAGGTATGACTTTTCCCTTAGTTGTCTCTGGTGTGAATACTTATGAATAAATATATAGTTAACCCTTTGCATTATGTGTTAACTGCTACTTGATCATGGCCTTGTCATCAGTGTAGTGATTGTTGTTCTATGACATTTGTGTCCTATGCTACAAACCAAAGGAATAAGAGGTTTACAATGGCGGCTACCCCTGTGCTAACTTGGTAAGTATCCACCATTTGATAGAACCACCATTTGGAGTTTACATGGATCACAAAAGATTTGTGTTGATGAGTCTGTTTTCAACATCACAAAGTGTGCTTCCAGACTATTGGTATTGTGGGGAATTTTTTAGGTCGGACTGCAGTGTGATGTTCAGGGACATCTTTGTAGATGAGGTGCTGTTAACACTCTTGTCTTCTTGTCTTCATTACTGACATAGACCATGTGTGCAAAAATTCAGCATGACTTCCCTTCTTGGAAGTTTACTCAGAAAGGTTGATTGATGCTGTGTTTAGTTGTGTTTGCATAAATTAGACTGCATAATTTAATGTTTTAGTATTGCATGGTGACCACATTTATCAGCCACCACTAGTTGACTTTGATTTCTATTGATGGAGCATTATTCTGTCCAACACAGCATGATTGTGTGTGGTTTCTCCCTTCATCAGTTATTCTCCTCAGGATGGGCAGGCTATGATGCAATCCTGGCCACTGCACAGATGTATCAGACTACATGATGTCAGGTACAGTTGTATTGAGAAGCTACATGGTTGTCACACAGGCACTTTTGAGTTCTCTACTGCACAGTTGATGTGTTAAATTACACAGAGACATATTAGGTGTGCAAGTGCTATTTATTGATAGGTGCTGTAGTGCAATATGTACATTGTCCAGGTTTGCTGAGTCCGTTCTAGTGCAATCTTACATGGTGATCCTACAGAAGGGGTGTGGATGATGCTCCGGACATGCTTGGGTGATGTTACCGACAGTGCAGAGGGACAGGATTTGCCAATTAGTAGGAGAGAGACATTCACTGGCAATGCTGACAAGTCATACAGTGGTTAGCAGAACAGTCATTGATTATAGTTGTAGTGAGACTGGCAATTGACAAAACGTAGGACCTTGGTCAAAGTAGGCCATGGTGCAGGGACTAGTGCTTCCGGGTACTCTTCCGTGTGAATGTGATCTGTTCCATGTCTTCTTCTTCTGATGTGTGTGTTGCCTGCTTTGTCCTTGTTGTTGTTGGTTGTGAAGGGGCAACACACACCTCAGTGTTAGAAGACGTGGAGTCAGACATCCCGGTGACTGCTCCCTGAGAAGTTCTTAAGGGCAGTACTGCAGCAAGGAGGGCCTGCTTGGTTTTGAGAATAGCAGCTACATCACAATGGTCGGCCCTGAGGGAGTCATGATTGCATTCGTGCATGCAGTGGAAAGTTTGGGGTGCGAGGTGTTGTGGCAACTCCTTACTGCAGTGGTGAATTCCTTGACAGTTTCTTGTAGTCCTTGCAGTATGGATGTTAGGGCTTGCATAGCTGCTGCCTGATCTGCAGATGACATCATGCACGAACGCACCCCCTCAAGGCTGGCTGCCATAGTTTGCATCCCCACCCGCACCTCCTTGGCCAGCTCCCGCTGTACTCCAACTACAGTTCTTTCAAAGCTGGTTCCAGTGTCGTCAGAGTCCTCAGCTGTGTAGGAGCTGGCAGGTCTTGCAATTGGGGTGGTGGGTGGTTCTTCTGTGATGGCTGCTTGTTCTGTGCTCCTCCTTGTGACTGAAGGTGGGGTCTGGAGGGTTTCAAGGACCTTTTGAATGGTCTCCTGGGGAATGTTTATGGGCTCGTCATCCATGTCATCAGGGAAATCAGGGCCAGGCATATAGGCAGGAGATCCATGTTCCTCTGCAATGAAACAGGGTACAATTAGTGTGTCTGTGTTGTGACAATTTGGACGTAACATGCCAGCCTTTTGATGATTTCACTTTGTGATCTTGTTTGGTATTGGTACCTGCTGTCCTTCATATGGGCATTGTTATAGGCCTATGGCCCGCCTGTGTGTCACATGTATGATATTGAGTTATCAGACTTGTCTGCCTAATCACCTCTAGGTGTTGCTTTGTACCAAATACGGAATAGCCAGCTTTTTGTCCTACTCAACCCTCTGTGTATATCCATTCTTATGGTGAGACCTTTCACTGGCTGTGGGTGTTCTGATGGTCCTGGCAGCACAATTGCCTCTCAGGACCTGCCTTAATCCCCGATTGTTCACATTGACTTAAATGTATTTGACATGTGGCGTATCCTATGCATAGCAATGTTATGATGTGATATGGATGTAGACATTGTTAATGTGTCCTGCTGATGTTGGGTAATGTGTGTTACATTGGATTGCCCTGATTATCGTATCAATGTCCTATTTGGTCCTCTGACTGTGCAGGTGTATTTCAGTGACCAGTTACATGTGTCCCCTCCTCAATGCTGTTGTCTGAGCAGTATGACATTTGTGATGTTGCCTTGTTAGCCAGGCACGGGAAGGACCCTGACATATGCAGCATGGGTGTGTCCTTAGTGCTGTGTCGCTCCTCTTGCTGTTTACTTTGGCTGATGTATGTGACAACTATGGGCATTGACATATGAGTGTACTGGGGCCTTTGTCTTGTTTCAGGAGATTGTTGCAGATGTCATCCTCACCCCCTAATTTAGGTATGTATGTTCCATGGGGAGGTTACTGCCATTGGCTACTATAGCTGCACAGAGATCAGAGGTGGTAGTGTCAACTGTTGTTGCAGTTACATTGCAGTTGTTGTTTTGGCTACAGGATTGGTGATAGGGCCCTAGTTAATGTAGGAGATATTTTGGCTGACGAGTGCCAGGATGTAAGTTTGACGTAGTGGCCTTCCCTCCTGTCGAGGCTTTCCCTTTGCTCTATTGTTGGCATGACAGCATGCCCCCATGGGACTGTTGTTGGTGTTGTGTTATGTTGTGCCCCAGCTTCTGTATGTGCAGGCCATGCCCCCATGCCATACCCCTTTACCCATGCCACTCCATGTATATGATGACTTACATGCAATGTGTAGTAGGTATTTCCCCCCCTGCTTACAGTCAACATTATTGTATTTTAAATCCCCATGCGACTTACCCTGCATGTGCGTTGTCTTGTGGTAGTCTGCACTGTCCTGTCCTTGAATCCCTGTGACGATCTCCTCGGGGATGATGGCTGCAACCATCTCCTCCATGTGGTCCAGGGCCTCCTGGTGTGCTGGACTGCCACCTCCTGTCTGCAGTGCTGCCTTCCTGTTCCTGGCCATTTTTTCCTTTGTCCTACGTTTGCAGTCATGCCAGCGTTTTTTACACTCGGTGACTGTTCTGCGTACTTCAGCCACACTGTTGATCTTGTCAACAATTTGTTGCCATATGGCCTCTCTCCTACTGATTGGCAACTTAGAGGTGATGAACAGTTGGTGCTGGTGTTCCGTCACCTCTTTAACCAGAGTTTCCTGCTCCTCTGCACTGAAGCGACACTTTCTTTTTTTTCTATATATGTCCTGGTTCTTGTATGGATCATCCTGGCTGGTTCCTGGTCTGCTGTCATCTTCCTGGGGTCTGTAGTGGCATCTGGGATCCATTTTGGCTCTCCTCTGCTGAAAGGGCAGTGTTCGCGGGTATTTTTGACGCTATTGCGTAAAAAAATACGCCGCATATCCAGGTTGCAGTGTCGTAAATCGACCCACAGTCATTTACGCAGCGTTAACGTTGTTTTCCTTTATGACTTGATGCCGCGATGTGCGTAAAAAAAAATGACTCCCACCTGTTGATTGCGCCGCCGTGCGTCAAAGTATAAATTTGACGCCCGCACGGCGCAATTAAATGGCGTTAGCCGGCGGTAAAAAAAATTACGCAAAACTGCGGCGGCGCAGTTTTGCGTCAAAAAGTATAAATATGGCCCTAGGTTTTCAGTCACCAAAGTGATACTGGCACCTGTGTCCCTGTAGGCCTGGGCCTCAACACCATTTATTGAATCTGTCTGCCTGTACTTATCCATTTTAAGGGGACAAGAAGCCAGTGTGGCAAGGCCAATGCCACTAGGTGTGACAGAAACTGTCTTGGGACTGACTACCCCAGTTTCTATGATGGACCCATAAGTGAACCCAACTACACCCTTAGTTTGACTGTTGCCAGCAGTCCCACCACTAGTACCACTACTGCTAGGGGCACTAGAGCTTGATGTATCAGTGGTGGTAGGCTCAGGGGGTTTACCTGGACAGGACTTATCCCCTGGCCTATGGCCTCTGTTTTTACACACAAAGCACCAAGGCTTTTTAATGTATGCAGGTTGTGAAGAAGAGGAAGAATGTGTTTTATCCCCACCCCCTGAAGAGTGTTTAGGATTTGAAGAAGGATCTTTGGTTTTACCCTTATCCACATGCTTATCCTGAGATTTCTCACCATCTTTCTTCTTGCCATCCTTGTCACCACCTGTATGAACTTTTCTGTTCACTCTTGTTCTGACCAATTTGTCTGCCTTCTTTCCCAATTCTTGGGGAGAGGTCAGATCTGAGTCCACTAGATATTGGTGTAACAAATCAGACACACAGTTATTAAGAACATGCTCTCTCAGGATCAAGTTATACAGGCTTTCATAGTCAGAAACTTTACTGCCATGTAACCACCCCTCCAAGGCCTTCACTGAATGGTCAACAAAGTCTACCCAGTCTTGTGAAGACTCCTTTTTGGTTTCTCTGAACTTAATCCTGTATTGTTCAGTTGTTAAGCCATAACCATCCAAGAGTGCATTCTTTAAAACTGTAAAATGATTGGCATCACTTTCCTTCAAAGTAAGGAGTCTATCCGTACCCTTTCCACTGAAAGATAGCCATAGGATAGCAGCCCACTGCCTTTGAGGGACCCCCTGTACAACACAGGGCCTCTCAAGTGCAGCAAACCACTTGTTAATGTCATCCCCCTCCTTATAAGGGGGAACTATCTTATGCAGATTCCTAGAATCATGCTCTTTTACAGGATTACTATCTGTAATACTGTTGCTGCCACCATGGGGTCCAAACCCCAACCTCTGCCTTTCTTTTTCTAAGTCTAAAGTTTCCCTGTCTAGAGCCAGCTGTTGCTGTTTAAGCTTCAGCCTGGACTCTTCCACTCTCAATCTATTGAGCTCCCTTTCTAACATTCTGTCATCAGGGTGGGTGGGTTGGGCATGCTTAGACACAGAAGAATGGTGTGAATGAACAGAGGGAGACCTGTCCCTAACAGATGGCACTCTAACAACCTGGCCTAAAGGAATGACATCCCTACTGTGATGAGAGCTCACATTAGTACCAGCCATGCTAGGTGGCCTGCTAAGGGGCAGGTTGGGAAGATTTTCATCTAACACTTTTGCTGGGGCTACCCCAGAATCTGAGTGTGAACCATCTGCTAATCTCTCACCAGATGTGCCAGCTAAGGTCTTATCATTTTCAATGAGCATATTAACCAACAATTCTCTAGAAGGATTCTTCCCTACCCCTGAAACTCTATCAATGCAGAGACTCCTTACACCTTTCCAGTTAAGGTGGTCATAAGCTGTGCTGGCCAGATCCAGAGTTTGACCCGTACCAGACATGATAGAAAAAGGTTTAAGGGACAGAAAAAGAAAGAAAACGTTTCAGAACTTTTTAAGGAACAGAAAAAACTTTTTCAACTTTTAAGAAACTTTTTGAAAGTTTAGAGGTATTTTTCAGCACTTAGCAATAGAGTAAGAGAAGAAAAGCAAAACTTTTTGGTTAGGAGTACATACACTGAACTTGTTTTGTATATTTTTCTCTTATGAAAAGTACAAAATGACAAAGTGGTAAGTAGTTGCAAGTACTTATCCCACAGCTGCACAACCAATGTAGGAGGCTGGCCTGGTTTGTAGTGCGTACCAAGGGGTACTTACACTCTGCACCAGGTCCAGATATCCCTTATTAGTGTAGAAGAGCTGTCTAGCAGCTTGGGCTGATAGAAAAGGGTAGCTTAGCAGAGCAGCTTAGGCTGAACTAGGAGACATGCAAAGCTCCCACTATACCACTAGTGTCATATGCACAATATCATAAGAAAACACAATACACAGATATACTAAAAATAAAGGTACTTTATTTTTATGACAATATGCCAAAAGTATCTCAGTGAGTACCCTCAGTATGAGGATGAGAAATATACACAAGATATATGTACACAATACCAAAAATATGCAGTAATAGCAATAGAAAGCAATGCAAGCAATGTACAGTCACAATAGATTGCAATGAGAGCACGTAGGTATAGGGGCAACACAAACCATATACTCTAGAAGTGGAATGCGAACCACAAATGGATCCCAAACCTATGTGAGCTTGTAGAGGGTCGCTTGGACTGTAAGAAAACAGTGAGGGTTAGAAAAATAGCCCACCCCAAGACCCTGAAAATTAGGTGTAAAGTACATATAAGTTCCCCAGAGAGCACAGAAGTCGTGATAGGGGAATTTTGCAAGGAAGACCAACACCAGCAATGCAACAACAATGGATTTCCAGACGAGAGTTCCTGTGGAACAAGGGGACCAAGTCCAAGAGTCACACTAAAGTCGGGAGTGGCAGATGCCCAAGAAATGCCAGCTGAGAATGCAAAGAAGCTGCCACTGGATGGTAGAAGTTGTGGATTCTGCAAGAACAAAGAGGACTAGGAACCTCCCCTTTGGAGAATGGATGTCCCACGTCGTGAAGAAGCTTACAGAGGTGTTCCCGTGCAGAAAGACCGCAAACAAGCCTTGCTAGCTGCAAGGGTAGCGGTTAGGGTTTTTGGATGCTGCTGTGGCCCAGGAGGGACCAGGATGTCGCCAATTGCGTGAGGAAACAGAGGCGGCATCCAACAAGACAAAGAGCTCACTAAGAAGCAATCAGCACCTGCAGAAGTGCCAGAACAGGCACTACAAAGAAGAGTGAACCGGAGCTCACCCGAAGTAACAAAAGAAGGTCCCACGACGCCAGAGGACAACTCAGGAGGTCGTGCACTGCAGGTTAGAGTGCCGGGGACCCAGGCTTGGCTGTGCACAAAGGAAATCCTGGAAGAGTGCACAGGAGCCGGAGCAGTTGCAAATCACGTTGTACTCAGCAATGCAGTCTAGCGTGGGGAGGCAAGGACTTACCTCCACCAAACTTGGACTGAAGAGTCACTGGACTGTGGAAGTCACTTGGACAGAGTTGCTGAGTTCCAGGGACCACGCTCGTTGTGCTGATAGGGGACCCAGAGGACCGGTGATGCAGCCTTTTGGTGCCTGCGGTTGCAGGGGGAAGATTCCGTCGACCCACAGGAGATTTCTTCGGAGCTTCTAGTGCAGGGAGGAGGCAGACTACCCCCACAGCATGCACCACCAGGAAAGTAGACCAGGAAAGTAGACGAGAAGGTGGCTGGATCAGCGATACAAGGTTGCAGTAGTCGTCTTTACTACTTTGTTGCAGTTTTGGAGGCGTCCAGAGCAGTCAGCGGTCGATTCCTTGGCAGACCATCTTGCCTGGCATGTTACCCCCATTTTTCACTGTATATATGTTGTTTTAGTTGTATTTGTCACTGGGACCCTGCCAGCCAGGGCCCCAGTGCTCATAAGTGTGCCTGAATGTGTTACCTGTGTTATGACTAACTGTCTCACTGAGGCTCTGCTATCCAGAACCTTAGTGGTTATGCTCTCTCATTTCTTTCCAAATTGTCACTAACAGGCTAGTGACCAATTTCACCAATTTACATTGGCATACTGGAACACCCTTATAATTCCCTAGTATATGGTACTGAGGTACCCAGGGTATTGGGGTTCCAGGAGATCCCTATGGGCTGCAGCATTTCCTTTGCCACCCATAGGGAGCTCAGACAATTCTTACACAGGACTGCCACTGCAGCCTGAGTGAAATAACGTCCATGTTATTTCACAGCCATTTACCACTGCACTTAAGTAACTTATAAGTCACCTATATGTCTAACCCTCACTTAGTGAAGGTTAGGTGCAAAGTTACTTAGTGTGGGGGCACCCCGGCACTAGCCAAGGTGCCCCCACATTGTTCAGAGCAATTTCCCCGGACTTTGTGAGTGTGGGGACACCATTACACGTGTGCACTACATATAGGTCAATACCTATATGTAGCGTCACCATGGTAACTCCGAACATGGCCATGTAACATGTCTAAGATCATGGAATTGTCACCCCAATACCATTCTGGTATTGGGGGGGACAATTCTTTGCATCCCCGGGTCTCTAGCATAGAACCCGGGTACTGCCAAACTAACTTTCCGGGGTTTTCTCTGCAGCTACCGCTGCTGCCAACCCACAGACAGGCTTCTACCCTTCTGGGGTCTGGGCAGTCCAGTTCCAGGAAGGCAGAACAAAGGATTTTCTCTGAGAGAGGGTGTTACACCCTCTCCCTTTGGAAATAGGTGTGAAGGGCCTGGGAGGAGTAGCCTCTCCTGGCCGCTGGAAATGCTTTGAAGGGCACAGATGGTGCCCTCCTTGCATAAGCCATCCTACGCCGGTTCAGGGATCCCCCCACCCTGCTCTGCGAAACTCCTCCAGTGTGTCCCAGACCTCTGCCACCTTGGATGCAGAGGTGTGAGGGCACAATAGACAGATCTGAGTGGCTAGTGCCAGCAGGTGACGTCAGAGATCCCTCCTGATAGGTGCTTACCTTTCTCTGTAGCCAATCCTCCTCTGAGGGTTATTTAGGGTCTCTCCTGTGGGTATCTCACCAGATAACGAATGCAAGAGCTCACCAGAGTTCCTCTGCACTTCCCTTTTCGACTTCTGCCAAGGATCGACCGCTGACTGCTCCAGGACGCATGCAAAACTGCAACAAAGTAGCAAGAAGACTACCAACAACATTGTAGTGCCTCATCCTGCCGGCTTTCTCGACTGTTTCCTGGTGGTGCATGCTCTGAGGGCTGTCTTTCTTCACCCTGCACTGGAAGCCAAGAAGAAATCTCCTGTGGGTCGACGGAATCTTCCCCCTGCCAATGCAGGCACCAAACTTCTGCATCACCGGTCCTCTGGGTCCCCTCTCATCTTGACGAGCGTGGTCCCTGGGACACAGGAGCTTGATCCAAGTGTCCCCGACAGTCCAGTGGCCCTTCTGTCCAAATTTGGTGGAGGTAAGTCCTTGCCTCCCCACGCCAGACAGTAATCCTGTGTACTGCGTGAATTGCAGCTGCTAGGGCTTCTGTGTACTTTTGCAAGACTTCCTTTGTGCACAGCCTAGCCCAGGTCCCCAGCACTCCGTTATACATTGCCCAACTCGCTGAGTTGGACTCCGACGTCGTAGGACCCTCTTTTGTTGTTCTGAGTCAACCGTCATCCTCAGATCTTCTGCATGCCTGTTCAGGTGATTCTGCGGGTGTTGGCTGCTTCTGCATGGGCTCTCTGTGTTGTTGAGTGCCCCCTCTGTCTCCTCTTCCAAGGGGCGACCTCCTGGTCCTTCCTGGGCCCGGGCAGCACCCAAAATCTTCAACTGTGACTCTTGCAGCTAGCAAGGCTTGTGTGTGGTCTTTCTGCGTGGAAATAACTCTGCGTCCTCCAGCACACAGTGGGACATCTTCTGACAAAAGGAGAAGGTCCTGGCACCTTCCGTTGTTGCAGAATCTTTGGCTTCTTCCACCAGGAGGCAGCCCTTTTGCACCATCATCCGGGGATTAGTGGGCTCCTGCCCCCCCCAGACACTTGTGTGACTCTTGGACTTGGTCCCCTTCCTTTGCAGTTCCTCAGGTCCAGGAATCCGTCTTCAGTGCTTTGCAGTCAGTTGTTGTCTTTGCAGAATCCCCTACCTCAACTTTACTGTCTTTCTGGGGTAGTAGAGTATCTTTACTCCTACTTTTCAGGGTCTTGGGGTGGGGTATCCTGGACACCCTTAGTGTTTTCTTACACTCCCAGCAACCCTCTACACACTACAAGAGGCCTGGGGTCCATTCGTGGTTCGCATTCCACTTTTGGAGTATATGGTTTGTGTTGCCCCTAGGCCTATTGTCTTCTATTGCATTCTATTGTGTTCTACACTGTTTGCACTACTTTTCTAACTGTTTACTTATCTGATTTGGTTGTGTGTATATTTTGTGTATTTTACTTACCTCCTAAGGGTGCATATCCTCTGAGATACTTTTGGCATAATGTCACTAAAATAAAGTACCTTTATTTTTAGTAAGTCTGAGTATTGTGTTTTCTTATGATATTGTGCTATATGATATAAGTGATATAGTAGGAGCTTTGTGTGTCTCCTAGTTCAGCCTAAGCTGTTCTGCTATAGCTACCTCTATCAGTCTAAGCTGCTAGAATACCGCTAATCTATTAATAGGGGATAACTGGACCTGGTACAAGGTGTAAGTACCACAAGGTACCCACTATAAGCCAGACCAGCCTCCTACAAACCTGTCGGCAAAAGTGCAATTATCCATGTCACAGTTGTAGGAAGTTGGCTCTGTATGTAATTTTTCAAAGTAAGAAATAGCATGCACAGAGTCCAAGGGTTCCCCTTAGAGGTAAGATAGTGGCAAAAAGATATAATTCTAATGCTCTATTTTGTGGTAGTGTGGTCGAGCAGTAGGCTTATCAGAGGGTAGTGTTAAGCATGTGTTGTACACACACAGGCAATAAATGAGGAACACACACTCAAAGACAATTCCAGGCCAATAGATTTTTATATAGAAAAATATCTTTTCTTAGTTTATTTTAAGAACCACAGGTTCAAGATTTACAAACAATACTTTAAATGAAAGGTATTTCACTTAGGAACTTTAGGAACTTTGAATTAGCAAAATAGCATATACAGTTTTCACACAAATGGCAATAAGCTATTTTAAAACTGGACACAGTGCAATTTTCAAAAGTTCCTGAGGGAGGTAAGTGTTTGTTAGTTTTGCAGGTAAGTAAACCACCTACAGGGTTCAAAGTTGGGTCCACATCAGCCCACTGTTGGGGGTTCAGGGCAACCCCAAAGTTACTACACCAGCAGCTCAGGGCCGGTCAGGTGCAGAGGTCAAAGTGGTGCCCAAAACACATAGGTTTCAATGGAGAAGGGGGTGCCCCGGTTCCAGTCTGCCAGCAGGTAGGTACCCGCGTCTTCGGAGGGCAGACCAGGGGGGTTTTGTAGGGCACCGGGGGGGACACAAGTCAGCACAAAAAGTACACCCTCAGCGGCACGGGGCGGCCAGGTGAAGTGTGCAAACAGGCGTCAGGTTCGCAATGTCATCCAATGGGAGACTAAGGGGTCTCTTCAGCGATGCAGGCAGGCAAGGGGGGGGCTCCTCGGGGTAGCCACCACCTGGGCAAAGGAGAGGGCCACCTGTGGGTCGCTCCTGCACTGGAGGTCGGATCCTTCAGGTCCTGAGGGATGCGGATGCAGAGTCTTTACCAGGTGTTGGGTCTTTGAAGCAGGCAGTCGCGGTCAGGGGGAGCCTCGGGATTCCCTCTGCAGGCGTCGCTGTGGGGGCTCAGGGGGGTCAACTCTGGCTACTCACGGGCTCGCAGTCGCCGGGGAGTCCTCCCTGTAGTGTTTGCTCTCCGCAAGTCGAGCCAGGGTCGTCGGGTGCAGAGTGCAAAGTCGACCGCTTCCAGCGGCAAACGTGTGTTGTTTCAAAGTTGCTTCTTTGTTGCAAAGTTGCAGTCTTTGTGGAGCAGAGCCGCTGTCCTCTGGAGTTCTTGGTCCTTCTAGATGCAGGGGTGTCCTCTGAGGCTTCAGAGGTCACTGGACCCTGTGGAACGCGTCGCTGGAGCAGTTTCTTTAGAAGTGGGGAGACAGGCTGGTAGAGCTGGGGCCAAAGCAGTTGGTGTCTCCGTCTTCTCTGCAGGGCTTTCAGGTCTTCGTCTTAGGTTGCAGGAATCTATTTTCCTAGGTTCTGGGGAGCCCCTAAATACTGAATTTAGGGGTGTGTTTAGGTCTGGGAGGGCAGTAGCCAATGGCTACTGTCCTTGAGGGTGGCTACACCCTCTTTGTGCCTCCTCCCTGAGGGGAGGGGGGCCCATTCCTATTTCTATTGGGGGAATCCTCTATCTGCAAGATGGAGGATTTCTAAAAGTCAGAGTCACCTCAGCTCAGGACACCTTAGGGGTTGTCCTGACTGGCCAGTGACTCCTCCTTGTTTTTCTCATTATCTCCCCTGGACTTGCCGCCAAAAGTGGGGGCTGTGTCCAGGGGGCGGGCATCTCCACTAGCTGGAGTGCCCTGGGGCATTGTAACACAAAGCCTGAGCCTTTGAGGCTCGCTGCTAAGTGTTACAGTTCCTGCAGGGGGGATGTGTGAAGCACCTCCACCCAGAGCAGGCTTTTGTTTCTGTCCTCAGAGAGCACAAAGGCTCTCACCACATGGGGTCAGAAACTCGTCTCTCAGCAGCAGGCTGGCACAGACCAGTCAGTCCTGCACTGAACAATTGGGTAAAATACAGGGGGCATCTCTAAGATGCCCTCTGTGTGCATTTTTTTATAAATCCAACACTGGCATCAATGTGGGTTTATTATTCTGAAAAGTTTGATACCAAACTTCCCAGTATTCAGTGTAGCCATTATGGAGCTGTGGAGTTCGTTTTTGACAGACTCCCAGACCATATACTCTTATGGCCACCCTGCACTTACAATGTCTAAGGTTTTGCTTAGACACTGTAGGGGCATAGTGCTCATGCACCTATGCCCTCACCTGTGGTATAGTGCACCCTGCCTTAGGGCTGTACGGCCTGCTAGAGGGGTGTCTTACCTATGCCACAGGCAGTGTGAGGTTGGCATGGCACCCTGAGGGGAGTGCCATGCCGACTTAGTCATTTTCTCCCCACCAGCACACACAAGCTGGCAAGCAGTGTGTCTGTGCGGAGTGAGGGGTCCCTAGGGTGGAATAAGACATGCTGCAGCCCTTAGGGACCTTCCCTGGCATCAGGGCCCTTGGTACCAGGGGTACCTGTTACAAGGTCTTACCTGGGTGCCAGGGTTGTGCCAATTGTGGAGACAATGGTACATTTTAGGTGAAAGAACACTGGTGCTGGGGCCTGGTTAGCAGGGTCCCAGCCCACTTCTCAGTCAATTCAGCATCAGTATCATGCAAAAAGTGGGGGGTAATTGCAGCAGGGAGCCATTTCCTTACAACAGGCAAAAGTGCAATTAACTATGTAACAAGGTTGATGTCAAGCAAAGCACTTAACCTATGCCCAGCGAGATCACGCTGCTAAAAAAGAGAAATAGTAGTCCAGAAACCGGAAGGAACATGTTTTTAGTACTTGGTCACTGCGCTCGAGGAGGGCTACACACTGGAAAAGGCACTTATGAAAGCAATCAGATTTTAAAAGGCAAGCCCCCGAACCAACGAAAGAGACTGACGTATCATGGGCGTGGTTTGAATCCCAAAGAGAGATTACAACACGGGACTGAGCGCTTTGCGCTCAACCCTAAAAACAGTTCTTTCACCCCTCATACTGGAATCTGTTAGCACATTCTGCTGTGTGTTTGTTGCCAGGCACCACTGAACAAAAGTGTCAGGAAGAGAGGGGAGGCTCTTAAGCGACACAGTGTACATGCCCAAGGACACGCTGACTCTGCAACTGGCAAACAGCTGGCAAATAGGCCCCTTAAGCGCTGGAGGCGCCCATGACCTCCTCCTCAGTTCCTCTCACTACCACTTGTATGTGTGTCTTGGTGCTCAGTTGAAACTTCGTTTAACACATAAACCTCATCAAATCAATCAACAAACCACTAGAGACCTGACATGCAGCACGGAGAGATCAAACGATAAATTGTGTTTATGCTGAGGCCTCGTCATTTCCTATATAATCACTAGGCAGAAACATGCCACTTTGGGGATGAAATTGTGTCAGATATAAATGCGGATACACTGGTAAAATCGACACATATCACACACATACACCACTGTCATGAGGGTGTCAGTACTCATTGCCAAATGAATGCTGAGACCACAATGATGTAACAACCACATTTGACGACTATGTCAATGTGTGAGATTGGATTGACTGGTTGAGGTGAATGCCTCTGGAGTGGCTGGTGTGGTTGTATCAATATGTGTGACACTTGCATATGCGTCTGATGTGGTTGTATATGTTGTATGTTGGGTTGCCGTCTACAATATTCAGGTGAGTGTTGTTATTGTGTGGTGGTATTTGTCATGATGTGTGTAGTTGTGTCCCTGTGAGAATGCGTTTGTGTTGATTAGCGTATAATTGCATTGGTAGCTGTGGTTTTTTTATGTTTGGGCGTAGTTGCAATGTTGTGTGTATGTCATGTCATGAATATATGGCAATGTGAGTTTAAGAATGTGTGTGCTGTGTGGTGTTGGAATGGCAGCGTATAATAGTGTATATGATGTGTGGTGGTGTTGTGTGCTGTGCAGGTGGACACATATGGTCAAGGTACAGTGTGTGTGTGTATGACATACATCTATTCCGTAGGCACTGCATGGTACCATGTCCATTGGATCCAGCAACAACATCCCTCAATCAGCAATCTGCCAGCAGTACACCGCCTGTATGACTGTAACATCTACATACGGTCGGCGGGAACCCACCAGACGCGGCTATGAGGGGCATTCCATTGTGGTGTGAATCAAAGAGGGGATGGGGGACTATGTGCAGAGAATTACAACAGTGGCATTAGGGTAATCTCTTATTCAGTTGGTTGCATGCAAAGCTGTGGGTGGTTTGTTTCAAATGTACATTTCTACTGTGTATTTCTTTAATGTTGTTTCTATTGAAAATACTGAATAGGAACGGTGTTAACATGCTGCTTCTCTGGGTGAAGAGAAGGGTAGGCGGGGGAGCTCCACTGAATGCACTGAGCTTCTTCTGTCACAGCTTGATCTACCTGGAAGGTGCTGCTCCAGAACGCATACATCCTTTAGATGGAGCTTCTTCTGTCGCAGCTTGATCCACCTGGAAGGTGCTGCTCCAGAATGCATGCATCCTTTAGATGGAGCTTCTTCTGTCGCAGCTTGATGCACCTGGAAGGTGCTGCTCCAGAATGCATGCATCCTTTAGATGGAGCTTCTTCTGTCGCAGCTTGATGCACCTGGAAGGTGCTGCTTCAGTAAACATACATCCTTCAGCTGGAGCTTCTTCTGTCGCAGATTGATGCACCTGGAAGGTGGTGCTTCAGAATGAATACATCCTTCAGCTGGAGCTTCTTCTGTCGCAGCTTGTTGCACCTGGAAGGTGCTGCTCCAGAATGCATACATCCTTTAGATGGAGCTTCTTCTGTCGCAGCTTGATGCACGTGGAAGGTGGTGCTTCAGAATGCATACATCCTTCAGCTGGAGCTTCTTCTGCCGCAGCTTGATCCACCTGGAAGGTGCGGCTCCAGAATGCATACATCCTTTAGCTGGAGGGCACAGTCAGGTTGCAGTAGGAGCTCACATGCATGGTCACACAGCATACACTGGCTACTTGTTCTGCAAGCTTCAGCAAAAGATGACCATCTTCATTGGGGCTAAGACCCCCACTTCACAAGCCATGCTTTCTTCTCATAGTTGTGAGAAGGTAGCCTCTTTCTAGCATTGATACCCCCACCTTTGGACTATTTGTGAGTATATGTCAGTGTGTTTTTAATTTCTCACCAGGATGCTGCTAGCCAGGGCCCCAGTGCTCATAGTTTGTGGCCTGCATGTGTGTACCTGTGTAGTGCCTAACTGTGTCACTGAGGCTCTGCTAATCAGAAACTCAGTGCTCATGTTCTCTCTGCCTTTAAATTTGTCACTATAGGGTAGTAACTACTTTTACCAATTTCAATTGGCATACTAAAACACCCATATAATTCCCTAGTATATGGTACCTAGGTACCCAGGGTATTGAGTTTCCAGGAGATCCCTATGGGCTGCAGCATTTCTTTTGCCACCTATAGGGAGCTCTGACAATTCTTACACAGGCCTGCCACTGCAGCCTGAGTGAAATAACGTCCACGTTATTTCACAGCCATTTTACACTGCACTTAAGTAACTTATAAGTCACCTATATGTCTAACCTTTACCTGGTAAAGGTTAGGTGCAAAGTTACTTAGTGTGAGGGCACCCTGGCACTAGCCAAGATGCCCCCACATTGTTCAGGGCCAATTCCCCGGACTTCGTGAGTGCGGGGACACCATTACACGCGTGCACTACATATAGGTCACTACCTATATGTAGCTTCACAATGGTAACTCCGAATATGGCCATGTAACATGTCTATGATCATGGAATTGCCCCCTCTATACCATCCTGGCATAGTTGGCACAATCCCATGATCCCAGTGGTCTGTAGCACAGACCCTGGTACTGCCAAACTGCCCTTCCTGGGGTTTCACTGCAGCTGCTGCCAACCCCTCAGACAGGAATTTGCCCTCCTGGGGTCCAGCCAGGCCTGGCCCAGGATGGCAGAACAAAGGACTTCCTCTGAGAGAGGGTGTTACACCCTCTCCCTTTGGAAAATGGTGTGAAGGCAGGGGAGGAGTAGCCTCCCCCAGCCTCTGGAAATGCTTTCTTGGGCACAGATGTGCCCAATTCTGCATAAGCCAGTCTACACCGGTTCAGGGGACCCCTTAGCCCTGCTCTGGCGCGAAACTGGACAAAGGAAAAGGGAGTGACCACTCCCCTGACCTGCACCTCCCCTGGGAGGTGTCCAGAGCTCCTCCAGTGTGCTCCAGACCTCTGCCATCTTGGAAACAGAGGTGCTGCTGGCACACTGGACTGCTCTGAGTGGCCAGTGCCACCAGGTGACGTCAGAGACTCCTTCTGATAGGCTCCTTCAGGTGTTAGTAGCCTATCCTCTCTCCTAGGTAGCCAAACCCTCTTTTCTGGCTATTTAGGGTCTCTGTCTCTGGGGAAACTTTAGATAACGAATGCAAGAGCTCATCAGAGTTCCTCTGCATCTCTCTCTTCACCTTCTGCCAAGGAATCGACTGCTGACCGCGCTGGAAGCCTGCAAAACTGCAACATAGTAGCAAAGACGACTACTGCAACTCTGTAACGCTGATCCTGCCGCCTTCTCGACTGTTTTCCTGGTGGTGCATGCTGTGGGGGTAGTCTGCCTCCTCTCTGCACTAGAAGTTCCGAAGAAATCTCCCGTGGGTCGACGGAATCTTCCCCCTGCTACCGCAGGCACCAAAAAGTGCATTACCGGTCCCTTGGGTCTCCTCTCAGCACAACGAGCGAGGTCCCTTGAATCCAGCAACTCTGTCCAAGTGACTCCCACAGTCCAGTGACTCTTCAGTCCAAGTTTGGTGGAGGTAAGTCCTTGCCTCCCCACACCAGACTGCATTGTTGGAAACTGCGACTTTTGCAACTACTCCAGCTTCCGTGCACTTTCGGCAGAAATCCTTTGTGCACAGCCAAGCCTGGGTCCACGGCACTCTAACCTGCATTGCACGACTTTCTAAGTTGGTCTCCGGCGACGTGGGACTCCTTTGTGCAACTTTGGCAAGCACAGTTTCACGCATCCTTGTAGTGCCTTTTTCTGGCATTTCTCTGGGAGCTACCTGCTGCTGAGAGGGCTCTTTATCTTGCTCGATGTCCCTTTTCTCTCCTGGTCCAAGTTGCGAACTCCTGATCTCTCTTGGGCCGCAGCAGCGTCCAAAAACGCTAACCGCAAGATTTGCAGCTAGCAAGGCTTGTTGGCGTTCTTTCGGCGGGAAAGCACTTCTGCACAACTCTCCATGGCGAGAGAGATCCGTCTATTAAAGGGGAAGTCTCTAGCCTTTTTTGTTCCTGCAGAAACTGCAGCTTCTTCTGTCCAGTAGAAGCTTCTTTGCACCCACAGCTGGCATTTCCTGGGCATTTGCCCATCTCCGACTTGCTTGTGACTTTTGGACTTAGTCCCCTTGTTCCACAGGTACCCTAGATTGGAAATCCACAGTTGTTGCATTGTTGGTTTGTGTCTTTCCTGCATTATTCCTCTATCACAACTTCTTTGTCTTTTGGGGAACTTCAGTGCACTTTGCACTCACTTTTCAGGGTCTTGGGGAGGGCTATTTTTCTAACCCTTACTATTTTCTAATAGTCCCAGCGACCCTCTACAAGGTCACATAGGTTTGGGGTCCATTCGTGGTTCACATTCCACTTTTGGAGTATATGGTTTGTGTTGCCCCTATCCCTATGTGTCCCCATTGCATCCTATTGTAACTATACATTGTTTGCACTGTTTTCTAAGACTATACTGCATATTTTTGGTATTGTGTACATATAACTTGTGTATATTTACTATCCTCATACTGAGGGTACACTCTAAGATACTTTGGCATATTGTCATAAAAATAAAGTACCTTTATTTTTAGTATAACTGTGTATTGTGTTTTCTTATGATATTGTGCAAGTGACACTTGTGGTACTGTAGTAGCTTCACACGTCTCCTAGTTCAGCCTAAACTGCTCTGCTAAGCTACCATTATCTATCAGCCTAAGCTGCTAGACACCCTATACACTAATAAGGGATAACTGGGCCTGGTGCAAGGTGCAAGTACCCCTTGGTACTCACTACAAGCCAGTCCAGCCTCCTACATATATGAGTGGTATAGTAGGAGCTTTGCATGTCTCCTAGTTCAGCCTAAGCTGCTCTGCTATAGCTACCTCTATCAGCCTAAGCTGCTAGAACACTACTAATCTACTAATAAGGGATAACTGGACCTGGCACAAGGTGTAAGTACCATCAGGTACCCACTATAAGCCAGGCCAGCCTCCTACAGGGGGCACCTGGCTGTCTGGTTTTGCAGGAAATGGGGGAGGTCCACTTGCTGGCCCAAATGTCCTTCCCTCCTTTGAAGTACAGTTTGGCTGCTCTCTGTATCATGTTTCACCGTCTGCTGAGGCAGTTCTCCTTCCCCAGGCACTTCCTTTGTGTTCAGCCCAGGCAACTTCACAACTCATCAAGTTAGCCTGGCCAGGCTGCCAGAGGCTGGCCAATCAGAGAAGGGCACTACAGAGCGGAAACTGGCAAGTTTCAGGTAGAGTTCTAAAACTCCTTCCCTGAGTTAGCTATATTAAATTCAACAATGGCAAGTTGTTGGATTTATTATAACAATAAGTTTGATACCAAACGTGAAATATCTAGCTCCATTAGATACTTTATTAATTAAATTTTTAAAAAAGTCTCCCCTTGTTAGCCTAGGGAGCCCTTTCACTGGGGGGACATAGGGCACACTTTAGGGGTGACTTATGTGTAAACATAAGGTAAGTCAAGACTCTAGAAGTATTTTTAATTCCAACGTCGAATTTGGGATTAACTTTAATTTACAAGCAGCAAGCAAGGCAGGCCTGCCTTTAAAATGACACTGGGTTCCACAGCGTGCCCTACCACATACTAGGGACATATAGGTAGGTTGATACAGTCAATTATATTTAGCCTAATTTTCATAATCATTTTAATCAGAGCACAGGACTGGGACTATTTAGCAGTGCCCAGGGCACCACCAGAGTAAAAAAAAAACACCAGCATAAGTGAAAAATGGGGGTAAAAAGGGGGTTTCTGCAATCAGCCAAGTTTTCCCACTCAGCCCCTCCTCCAGGCAACATGCCCAGGAGACTCAGCCTAACTCTGGGAGAGTCTTTCTGGCTTGTCAGGTGAGGAAGACACTGACCGTACTTTTGCAGGGCCCACTCTGCCTTACATCCTTCTATCATGGTCTCTCCCTCTGGGTAGTAAACTCATCCCACTAGTAAAGGGACTCATTATAAACTGAAACTTCCCTCTGGGGGGGTCTTCCTCCTCTCTCTCTCCCCAACTTGGGTAGTGAGGTGCCTACCTCCCCTATCACTAACTTTGCTCAGGGGTTACCCAACACTTGAGCAACCCCACCATGAACAATAGGGTCTGGGGGCTACTTTGCTTTTGGCCCAGGGGTCTGCCTCCCAGGCCAAGTGCAATGCTGCCATGAAGGCCAGTGTCCAGCAGAGGCTACTGACAGATGTCAGAACCCAGAATCACACCCTAAGCCCTCCACTGACAGGTGGGTGAGCTGTTTTAGGGGCAACCTCTCTTGCTGTGTAGAGTGGGGGTTACCACATCCTGTGGCAGACACCCTTTCTCCACTCTCCATTCTGTCAGTGCAGGGGCACCAACCTGCAGCTGGACAGCTGTCTGTGTTGTATAGCTATTCTAGCTATGTTTTTAGGTGCATTATTTTAGCAACTAGACGTTCCCGATTGTGCACTTTAGCCCAGTTACATTTTATCCAGCTTTGTTTTATTTTTCTACCATAGGCCACGTTTAAAGTGCTGTTTTATTTTCTTTATCTAGTTGTTCTTTCGCCAAGGAAAGCCTTACACGTCTAGCAGGACATTCTTTTCACTTTCTGCTTTCTCAAGGCTGCAGCCAGATAGAGTTGACACCAAAGTGGTAAGCTGTGTCTCCGACATTCACAGAAACATACACATTCTTACGTGTGGACATTTTTTCAGAACATCAGCAACTTTATTAAAAAAACATTTTTCTGTCCCATACAGATTAGAGTGAGATTCCAACCAGATGACCACGACTGCATGCTGATTGCAGGGGGGAAACCTAAAGAGTGGATTAGGGCTTATCACGCTGTGCTCTAACATATCTTAGGTAGGAATTACATATATTACGCATATTGACACTATAGTGGGACTTTTTCTGTGTTTCACTCTTCCGTTCATCATTTTGCTGTTAGTGTGTTTTTTTCACCCCAGTTATTGCAATTCATGCCATTTTATCTAAGATGCACTTAATTCAATAAAACCTTATTGAATCATTCTCTGCCTCTGTTTGTCTTTGCATATGTGAGACTATTGTATTGAGATCTGATCGACCACGATTCCCCTGAGGAGTCATTTCTGTCATGTCCCTGGTTGCCATAATCATCCCTGTTCTTGGGCAAAGAAGAGGTGCTGCTAGTTAGGCAGAAAACCTGGATTAGGACGACAGTTGTCACGTGGTGTGGGATTGGACTAAGTTCCCCACAATTCAGGTGATTCTGCTGCCCAAATCCAGTAGCGGAAAATGGCGCTGCCAGGGGCCAGGAAGAACCAGGTGGACTCTACCCAGGAGGGAGATTCAGCAACTCAGAGAGCCCACAGAAGACGGGTCAGCGCACACAGAAGTCCCATAGGACAGGGACGAGAAAGCGGCAACAGAGGCCAATACAGCACTACGACAAAGGCTCCCAAGCTGCTGGAGAATGACTCAGGGAGCTCTGCGTCACAGGATAGAGTGCTGGGGGCCAGAGCTTCAAGATGCATGAAGTTCTTGGAGAAAGGATGCCAACAAGCCTTGGCAGCTGCAAAAGATACAATGCTTGAGGGTACTGTCTTGCGTCGGGAGGCAAGGTTTTACCTCCACCAAAGTTGGACAGCTGGAAGAGAGGATCATCGGGGCCACTTCAGTCCACAGCCTGTGATGCAGGATCCATGCAGATCAGCAGGAGAGGGGATCCATGCAGCCAGTCGTAATCACAGTTGGTGCATGCAGAAGCAGGAGAGTGACTCCTTCACCGCAAGGGGGATTCTTTCGTTCTTCTGATGCAGGCTGAATACAGGCTGTCCTCAGAGAATGCACGACCAGTGAAATTTTGCAGTTGCTGGAAGGAGCCGGAGTTACAATGTTGCAGAAGGCGTCTTGCTTCTTTGTTGCAGCTTGTAGGGTCCTGAAGAGTCCAGCTGAAGTTTCTTCGGTGAGAAGTCGAAGTGGAGGATGCAGAGGAATCCTGCTGGAGTTTTGCAATCCGAATCTGAGGAACCACCCAAAGGAGAGACCTTAAATAGCCCTGAAAGGGGATTGGTCACCTAGCTAAGTGACCACCTATCAGGAGAGGCTCTGACATCACCTGCTTGCATTGGCCACTCAGGTGCACTCAGAGTTCCCTGCCAACCTTGAATCCAAGATGGCAAAACCCAGGGACCCTCTGGAGGAGCTCTGGGCACCTCTCCTGGGGTGGTGATGGACACGGGAGTGGTCACTCCCCGTTCCTTTGTCCAGTTTCTCACCAGAGCAGGGACTGGGGGTCCCTGAACCAGTGTAGACTGGTTTATGCACGGAGGGCACCATATGTGCCCTTAAAGCATTTCCAGTGGCTTGGGGAGGCTACGCCTCCCAAGCCTGTAACACCTACGTATTCTGCCTTCCTGGGCTCAAGCTTCTCAAGCAACAGGAGCCCAGAAACCTGTCTGGGAGGTAGCAGTAGCTGGCACTGCCCGGAAACCCTCAGAAGGCTGTAATTTAAATACCGGGGTCCTGTAAGGGGCCCCCAGAGTGCATGGAATCATACAAGCAATGCTTGCAAAAGCCTTGGGCTACGATTCCAACATGTCTGATACCAAACATGCCTATGTTCAGAGTTACCATTATGTAGCTGGACATAGGTAGTGACCTATGTCCAGTACATGCGTAAAATTACATCCCTGCACTCACAAAGTCTGGGAAAACTGGGCCTGGAGTTCATGGGGGCACCTCAGTTAGTGCAGGGGTGCCCTCACCCACAGGTACTTTGCACCCTGCCCTCTGGACTAGAAGGCCTGCCATAAGGGTGACTTATAAGTGACCTGGTGTAGTGAAAAAAGGCAGTGAAAGGGTGCTTGCACCTTTTCACGCAGGCTGCAATGGCAGTCCTGCAGAAGCCTTTGCGTGGGCTCCCTTTGGGTGGCAAAATAAATGCTGCTGCCCATATGGATCCCCTGGAACCTCAATGCCCTGGCTACCTAGGTACCATATACTAGGGACTCATAAGGGGGCACCAGTGTGCCAACTGTGGATGACATACAGAGTTTTGGGAGAGAGAGCATAATCACTGAGGTCCTTGGTAGCAGGATTCCAGTGAACACAGTCAAGCACACTGACATCAGGCGGAAAAGGGGGGTAACCATGCCAAGAAAGAGGGTACTTTCCTACAACCACTCATTAGCTGCCTCCCCCAGCTCTCTGGGTTTGTTCAGCTTAGAGTCCACTAGATGATGGCGTAAACTCTCTGAGATACAATTGGTCAAGATGTGTTGCCTCATTATCAAATTGTATAGCCCCTCAAAAGTACTTACTTTGTTACTCTGTATCCAGCCCTCTAGTGCCTTAGCTGAGGCATCTAAAAAGTCAACCCAGGACTGGGTACTGTCCTTCTGGGTGTTCCTAAACTTTATCTTGTACTGCTCTAGGGTGAGACCAAACTTCTAGATGAGGCACTTATTCATATTGGGATAGGACTCTGTCTCATCCTCCCCGATGGTCAAGGAGCCTATCCCTCCCAAATACTGGATCAACTCCCATTGGAGTAAACCCTGGTATTGCGGTCTAACCCTCCTAATTCTGAGAGCCCTCTCAAAGGCTGTCAGCCACTTGTCTATGTCGCCCCCCTCTTGATAAACAGGAACAACCCCCTTGGGTAGTCTCAGACAAAACCCACCACCCCTGGATGCCTCAACTTCTTCATCACTGCCACCAGCTCTTTGTTCACTCCTTGCCCATTTCTTCTTCACTAGGGCCAACTTCTCTGCCTCCAAAGATATGAGGGCTACCTGGGCTTCAGGTTCCCTCTCCCTGAGGACCAGTTCTGTTTCTTCTTCCGTTGATTCTAAAGACCCTCCCATCCCACTAGCTCTGGATGAGACCCTGACCACTAAAGTCATGGGCAGATGATCATCCTCCTCCTCCTGGAGGTTAGAGGGGATATCTTCCCCCTCCCTTCCTATCTCTGAAGCTTTCTCTGACTCCACCTGCACTGCAAAGACTTCAAGGGACTGAATCATGACATTCTTCCTAAGGTTGTTAGCAGCATGCAACCCCCTAATTCTGCACCACACCCTGAGCTCAGCTGCTGTGAGTGTGGGTAGGCTAGGCAGATCAAGCTCCATGGTATCCTACAGTAAGCAATAGGTCACTAACCCCCACTAGGTTCAGTCAGGTCTCAATAAATTAATCCAAGGTTAACCCTTGATAGCTTGACAATGAGCAGATAGGCTTAACTTAGGTGTGTAACGCGTTTAAAAATCACAAAGCAGTAAATAAGTAAAACACAAAACACAATAAAAATCCAATTCCAATTAAAATGACACTAAAATGACAACATTCAAATAAAGGCAACAGGAGATATGATTTTTCCAGGAATAAATGTTTTTTAGAGC